>NC_134695.1:13624916-14224916 GCF_050947455.1 Rhinoderma darwinii | reverse complement strand
CAAGGAATTTATCTAGGGGTACAGTTAGCATCTTGACCCCACAGGTATTTTGCTATATTTATTGGAGTTTGTCTGTGAAAGTGAAAATCTACTTTTTTTCTGAAAAAATATTAAAAAAAATAATATTTGCAAGGAATAAAGATTAAAAAGCACCCCAGAACTTGTAAAGCTACTTCTCCCGATTACGCCAATACCCCATATGTGGTACTAAACTGCTGTTTGGACCCACGGCAGAGCTCAGAAGGGAAGGAGCACCATTTGGATTTTGAAGCGCAGATTTTGCTGGATTGTTTTTCAGTGCCATGTCGCGTTTGCAACGCCCTGGAGTAAGCAAAACAGTGGAATCCCCCCAAAACTGACCCCATTTTGAAGACTACACCCCTCAAGGAATTGTTCTAGGGGTATAGTTAGCATTTTGACCCCACAGTTTTTTTGCTGAATTTAGTGGAATTAGGCCGTGAAAATGAAAATCTACTTTTTTCTGAAAAAACATAGAAATGTTTTATTTTTACAATGAATAAAGGAGAAAAATTACCCCAAAATTTGTAAAGCAATTTGTCCTGATTACAGCAATACGCCATATGTGCTAATAAACTGCTGTTTGGACCCACGGCAGGACTCAGGAGGGAAGGAACAATATTTGGCTTTTGGAGCTCAAATTTAGCTGGAATGGTTTTCGGGTGTCATGTCGCATATGCAAAGCCCCTGAGGTACCAAAACAGTGGAAACCTCCCAAAAGTCCCTTTAGGGGACTGGAACGAGAGATCATTAGGTCGCTGGTACAATACACTGCAATACTAATGTATTGCAGTATAATGTCATTTTACAGGCTCCTGTAACAGCGCGATCGCTGTTCCTGTCCGTTAGTCCCGGGTGTCAGCTGTAATACACAGCTGACAGCTGCAGAATATGGAGCGGGCGCAGTGCGTGAGCCCGCTCCATATATAACCCCTCGCACCACGACATGCTATTAAGTCGTGGTGCGCCAAGGCGTTAATGCGCAGCGGATGGTGCAAAGTGAAAATTAAAGTTTTCCACTGATATGCCATTTTAATGCACAATATATTGTGCCCAGTTTGTGCCACTGAAGACAAATACCTCATACAATGTTGAGCGGGTTCTCCCGGATATAAAATGTCATATATGTGGACGTAAGCTGGTGTTTGGGCACGCTGTGGGGCTCAGAAGGGAGGGAACACCATTTGGCTTTTGGAGCGCAGATTTTGCTTGGTAACTGTTCTGTTTATGATGTGGGGGCATATGTAAATTGGGCAGAGTACATCAGGGCATAATAAGAGGGTATAATAATGCGGTAAATAAATAATAATCCGCAGATGTGTGGCCGGTGTTGCACTTGTATTATAAATGGCGCCCGATCTTATCCGCTTTTGGAACCCTGCACATTTTGCATCGCCATATTCTGAGAGCCAGACCTTTTTTATTTTTTCTCCAACGGAGCTGCATGAGTGCTTATTTGTTGCGGGACAATCTGTACTTTTCATTAGTACCATTTTAGGGTACATGTGATTTTTTTTTTTCTTACTTTTTAGTAGATTTTTTTGGAAGCAAAGTGACAAAGAAACATAAATTCTGACAATGTTTTTTGTATTTTTTTTTTTACAGTATTCACCGTGCGATATAAATGACATTTTACTTTATTCTGCGGGTCGGTACGATTACGGCGATACCATATGTATATAGGCTTTTTATGTTTTGTGGCGATTGCGCAATAAAATGACTTTGATAAAATTATTTATTTTTTGTGTCACCATATTCTGAGAGCCATAATTTTATATTTTTCCGTCAAAAAAGCGGTGTAAGGGCTTGTTTTTTGCGGGACGGGTTGTAGTTTTTATTGGTACTATTTTGGGGTACATGCGACTTTTTGATCACTTTTTATTCTATATTTTTGGAGGGTTGATGACCAAAAAAAAGTGATTCTGACATTGTTTTTTAATTATTTTTTTTGTGGTGTTCACCGTGCGGGAAAAATAATATTATAGTTTTATAGTTTGGGTCGTTACGAACGCGGTGATACCAAATATGTGTACTTTTTTTAACATTTTCATTTTTTTCTTATAATAAAAGACTTATAGGAAAAAAAGCATTATTTTTTTTTGTAACTTTTATAACTTGTTTTTACACTTTTATAAAACTTTTTTATTACTTTATTTTTTACTTTTTACTTGTTTTACTTGAAGTCTGGCAGCACTGATCGCTGCTATAATACATTACACTACCTAGGTAGTGTAACGTATTATAAACTGTCAGTGTGACGCTGAGAGTCACACTGACAGGAAGCTTATGAGAACCAGCATCCGGCTGGTTCTCATAGGCTGCTGTGCATGGCAGACACGGGGGCTGTTATATGGCCCCCAGTTCTGCCTTATAACCGACTGCAGCACCTGCAATCGGTCCCCGGGAAAGTTTGTTGTAGCAACAAACTTTCCAGTTTGTTATAGCAACAAACTTTCCAGTTCGTTGCTACAACACACTTTCCCTGCGATCACATGACCGGGACCTGAACTAATCAGGTCCCGATCATATCTCCGGGAACAGAGGTAGGTGATAACAGCGCGATCCGGGTGTCAGCGCTACTCTGAGACACCCGGATCGCGCTTTTAACACCCACCGTGAATTCACGTCGCCACTGCACAGAGCCCAGCAAGTGCCGACGGGAATATACAGTGGGCGGTCGGGAAGCGGTTAAAATAGATGTAATTGATTTGCTACCTTTATTGTAGGACGTAATAAAGTTACTATTTCGCTCACCCTGGTTAGAACAATCAATGGTTGTTTTTATTTTGATACACTCATCCTGTGTCAGAGTTCTAGCCTTAGACTCTGCACCCTTTATTAGGCTCCTTGGAAAGCCTTTTTCCAGGAATCTTTTATTGAGGATCTCACATTCTCTATTAAAATGGGATTCATCCGAGCAGTTTTTTCTAATCCTACGATATTGGCCAAAGGGAACATTTTTAAGCCATGGAGCATAATGTGCACTTTTAAAATCAAGGTAGCTGTTCACATCTACAGTTTTAAAATGTGTTCTCATTACAAAGCGGCCACCCTTTTTCTCAATCGTTAGATCTAAAAAGTCAATGCTAAAATCTGAAAACGTATGGGTAAACGTCAGGCCAAAATTATTATTGTTCAAATATTTGATAAAATCATTCGCTGAAGATGGATTACCTTTCCAGATAAAAAACAGGTCGTCAATATAGCGTCTATACAACACAATTTTGTCTCTAAAAATGTGTTCATTCAATATAAAAGAATTTTCAAAGGACCCCATATACAGATTGGCATAAGAAGGGGTGAACCGCGACCCCATGGCACAACCTTTTATTTGCTTATAAAAATCGCCATTAAAAGTAAAAACATTATGGTTTAAAATGAACTCAATGCAGTCCATGATAAAATTGAGCTGTGAATTAGAAAAACGAAGATCATCCATAAAAAAGCAATGGCCTCTAAACCTTGTGTATGAGGGATATTTGTGTACAGGGAAGTCACGTCAGCAGTAAGAAAATTGATATCTGATAAATCATAGTCCGTATGTAATTCAAAGAGGTCTCTAATCAATTGGGTTGAATCTTTCAAAAATGAAGGTAACTTTAAAACAAAGGGTTGTAAGTGGATGTACACAAAATGCGATAGGTTACTGGTCAATGATCCTATGCCCGAAATAATTGGTCGACCAGGCGGGTTGGACAAAGCTTTATGTATCTTCGGTAGATGATACATAAAGGGAATGGTTGGAAAAGGAACCGTCAAAAACCCCCTTTCTTTTTTACATAAGAGATTATCTTTAAATGCGGTCTCTATCAAAATTTAGTATTCCATCTCAAATTTAGAGATGGGATTGGACTTCAGTTTCTCATAAAACTGCTCATCCGATAACAACCTAAGGGCTTCGTTAAAATAATCGGACCTGTCTTGAATGACAATACCCCCCCCCCCCCCTTTGTCTGCTGACCGTATTATAATATCCTGTCTTTTTTTAAGGATTTTTAAAGCTTTACGTTGGGATCCCGACAGATTATCCCTATGGGGAACAGATGGTTTCAAGTTTTTAAACTCTGTACTCACTGAGTTGGAGAAAGTCTCCAAAGCTGGACCCCTATGATGTAACGGATAAAATAAAGATTTGGGTTGTAGCTTGGTCCTAACCGGCAAAGGATTATCTATGATAACTTGATCGGGTAGAGTCAATGGAGGAGACATGGTAAAATGACGCAAAAGAGTCAACTTGCGCATGAAAATATTCAAATCCATAAAAAGTTTGAATCCATCCGGCGATGTGGTGGGACAAAATGAAAGCCCTTTGGATAACAAGCTGACTTCATCAGTACTTAATATATGTTGGGACAAGTTGAAAATTTTGACTAAATCAGCTTGTATTTCTTTTTCAACGATGGGGGCAGAAACTTTGGTATGATGTCTCCCCCCTCTACAGCCTCTAAATCTACTCCTAGTTTTCTTTTGGAGGATATTTTTGGGATGGTCATGAAATAGGACTTTATAGTTGGAGATGAGGGACTTGGAGGTCCCCGAGGAAAGGGGAATGGATTGACTGGAGGCATGGGAGGGTGGGAAAGAGGATCTAAAAAAGACACAGAGCTTGTGGGAAGAGATGTTGCAAAACGAGTGATCTGGGAATGGGGGACGGGATTGTTGATGGGAGATGGAGATAAATGTATGGTAAGATCTAAAAGGGTCGGTGAAATGGCGGATATGACAGTAGTATCGATGGAGTCATTAAACATAGAATAATTAGAAACTGAATCTAAGGGTGTGTCTGGGATGAGATTGAAGAGTCTGAGGTGTGCGTCCAAATCACAAGACTTGAAGGCAAATTGAGGAATGAACCCCAATGACTTGGGGGCATTCGTGATACTAGCAGGGGAAAAATTGATGAGTGAGGGTACCTCAGAGGAGGGAAGGCTGATGCTAACGAGATTCTTGGGGGGAATGGGGGACGGGTTGGATAGGGTGTGGATGGGGAGATTGGGGACTTTGTGATTGAGCCCTGACTGGAACAGAGATGAAGATTTGGTAGTGTTTGTGACTTTAAGACGGTGTATGGGAGTGAAAGTTTTTTTGAAATTACTAGCCTTGATGACTGGAGGACGTGACAATGTCCAATCCCCAATCTCATTACTAGCATAATCTTTTCTATCACGTGCAAGTTTCCGTATTTTTTTGGAGATAAGCGTTTTCTCAAATTCTTTGAGCCGATCAAAGGTAGATTTTTCTAGTTTTTTAAAATCAGGATGGAGGGAATATGGAACAAATTGCTCCATGAGAACCTCAATTTTGGAAGCAAGAGATAAAATCAACTCAGCCCTCTTGTATACTAGGCGATCTATGAAACCTAGACTGCAATGCTCAATATATTCAAACCAATTAGAACTAAACCACGAGTCATCAGGATAGGGGGATTTAAACAACAACCTGAGTCCCCTAGGGGCCATTTTCTCAGACAAATATACATTAAGAAAATGGCAATCTATACTATGAAATGCTTCCTCTTTAAGGAAATCTTCCAACTGTAAAAAGAGGCCAGTCATGACCCTAGTCTGGTCTAGACTAAACGGATTACTATTTTTTATATTTGTTACAGCAGTCATATCATTGTCCAACGATTTCATATCAGTCATTAGCAACAGCAGAGAATCACGGGATTTAACCCTCTCCACCACAGATTCCATCACAACAGGACATGGAGTAGGCACCGACATCCAGACGATTATTTGTGATCGATAATAGTCAATAGGAAATAATAGTCAATGACTAATTATCCAGAGAGTATAACGAATAATATTCTGTAAAAGTTTGAAGATGTAGAGGCAGCCAATGTCCGAGGCTCAAAAACAGTCAAAAGAGACGGTGTCCAGATGTAGAGCTCCTCGAGTACCAGGGACAAACACTCACAGGACCCAGTGTAGAACGCCCAGCAATTGTAGACTAAAACGGAGAAGAAAAAGAAACACGGCGCCACATCGTGCAAAGTAAAAGTGGGATTAAGTGAAGGAGCAAAACTGGTTAGATATAAGCTCACCTTGGAGAAAGCTGGCCTCCTAGCATCATATTCATCCATGCTGCTGTGAGTCACTGCCTCCCCTTGGGAAAAGTGTCCTGTAGTGTAATCATGTTTTCAGTACGGGAGCCTGGCTTTCTGAACTATGTTGGATCCAGGAAAAGCGGGCGACATACGGTCTGTTGCTCACGCACCGAACACAGCCATGTGAATTAACCACATCATTTCCCTCATACATTAAACCAATGAGGCCCACTATAATCATTATAGTACGTGATCCCATCAAGTACCTCGCTCACAGTTGTAATGGGCAACATTAAATTGAGGTACGTGATGCGGTTAATTACTATTAATGTGAGGCACATGGAGGTTCAAAATTGATAACACCCTGTGCCTCACATCAGAAAATGGAAGGACTTTATATTTTTGAGTTATTTTTTTATTGTTGGCAAAGTATCATTTTGGTTTCAAGTATCGCAATACTACTCTAAGTATCTGTATCAAAATTATGGTATAGTGACAACCCTAGTGTGTGTGTGTGTATATATATATATATATATATATATATACATATATACACATATATATATATATATATATATATACACATATATATGTATAGATAGATATATATATATATACACACATATATATATGTATATATATATATATATAAATATATATATATATATATATATATATATATGAGACAGCATATCTAGTAGCACTATGACCCTATAGCTATATGGATGTAGGGCCATACAGGTTTGGTTGGTGGACTACTGCGGATTTGAGGACTACTTCGTTGACGGCTTTTTTTTTTTATTCTCAATAAAATGGTTAACGAGGGCTGTGTGTTTTTTTTTATTTCAATAAAATATTTTTTCTATGTCCTTGTATTTAAAAAAAAACTTTATTACTACCGCCATAGTAATGGCCGCTGGCTGACTGACAGCGTCCATTACTAAGGCGGCAATAATTGTTATAGGGAAAAAAGGGGGGACCAAAGCCGGCGCTGCTACTTAATGGAAGAACAAACGGTTAATAATAGTGTTGTTTTACTGTAAATCAGGCTACGCGTTTCAATGCCGCACCGAAATCTTCATCAGGCCATACAAAATAACAGTGCAGACAACAATGTTTAAATACACCACGCAGTAAGAAAAAACCACCAATGTGTTCAGCATCAAAGTGCCCCGATGACGTAATCACAGGTCAAAGGTAGGAGTTTAAAATGTAATTGTCAGACAAAAAAGTAAACAAGACTATACATGCAGGTATAAAATAGTGTTCCTAAAAAGTAAACAAGCAAAAAAAACATTCATATAAGAGCAGGGGGACACATAGCATTTAACATCCATTTGTATGTTAGCCAGAAAAGGAAGCGCGGCTAGGGTAAAAACATCCTTTTGGATACTAAGGGCTTAAACATCCATTCAGATGTTTAGCAAAATCGTGAAGCGCAACTAAGATCTCAAACATCCGTTTGGATGTTAAGATGATAGTGAAGCGCATAAAGGCTTTTAAACATCCAATTGGATGCTAACACAAACATGAAGGGCACATGGGTAAAAATACAAAAACAGACTCGTTAAGAATAATTAAAAAATGAATTCTAGCAGGGAAAAAAAATAATAAGAGATAAAATGTATAACTAAAACTCGTATGTGTACTGGAGGACGCATTAATGCGCAGGAGCCAACAAAGCGTCCCCGGAGTCATGGCAACCACACTGAACCCAGAGTGCAGACCGCAAACACAGGGAGGAGATAGAGGAATCAAAGGAGTAATCAGCAAAAGATAACTAAACACAAATATTCTATAAAAAATTCTATAAAAATAAGTTATTCTGCAGAACTATAGATTTAGCGTATTAAGAAGGATATGTGGAAATATATTAAAAAGATACAAATAAATCGTTACAAACGGTGTAAATATTAATTCTTAGTCAAGGGATGTTTCAGAGATGTCGTTCAGGCCATTTGGATGCAAGGTCATAAGTTTAAAAATCCAAAAATTGTATCTTTATTTAAGTTTAAGGAACCGGTTAGGGATATCACAGGATATTTGTTCAATAGGAGTAATCATTATTTTGTCAAATTGACAGTTATGAGATGAGGCACAATGTCTCGAAACACTATGTTTTAGGAATCCTTTAAGGACATTGAACCTATGCTTGTTAATTCTGCTTCGCAAACACTGTATTGTCCTCCCAATATATTGCAATGGGCATGAGCATTCCAATAAATATATCACAAACATACTCCCGCAGTTAAGGAAGGATTTAATTGGGAACGATTCAGCAGTGACGTTTGAACAAAAAGCATCCTTTCTATGTGAAATATTATTGCAACATAGGCAGCGCACTTGACCGCATTTAAAAGAACCATTTAGAACTGGAAGAATTTTTGGAATAGAGAGCTTGGAGTTGTGAATTCTGCTAGGGGCAAGTATGTTTCTCAGATTTGCTGACCGTCTAAAGGTAATGGCAGGTTTAGCTGGCAGAGAATCTTTCTCACGGCTCACGGTTTGCCCCCGCATATGCCAATTTGTATACAGTGAAGGAAATAAGTATTTGATCCCTTGCTGATTTTGCAAGTTTGCCCACTGTCAAAGACATGAACAGTCTAGAATTTTTAGGCTAGGTTAATTTTACCAGTGAGAGATAGATTATATTAAAAAAAAAAACAGAAAATCACATTGTCAAAATTATATATATTTATTTGCATTGTGCACAGAGAAATAAGTATTTGATCCCTTTGGCAAACAAGACTTGATACTTGGTGGCAAAACCCTTGTTGGCAAGCACAGCAGTCAGACGTTTTTTGTAGTTGATGATGAGGTTTGCACACATGTTAGATGGAATTTTGGCCCACTCCTCTTTGCAGATCATCTGTAAATCATTAAGATTTCGAGGCTGTCACTTGGCAACTCGGATCTTCAGCTCCCTCCATAAGTTTTCGATGGGATTACGGTCTTGGGACTGGCTAGGCCACTCCATGACCTTAATGTGCTTCTTTTTGAGCCACTCCTTTGTTGCCTTGGCTGTATGTTTTGGGTCATTGTCGTGGTGGAAGACCCAGCGACGAGCCATTTTTAATGTCCTGGTGGAGGGAAGGAGGTTGTCACTAGGGATTTGACGGTACATGGCTCCATCCATTTTCCATTGATGCAGTGAAGTAGTCATGTGCCCTTAGCAGAGAAACACCCCCAAAACATAATGTTTCCACCTCCATGCTTGACAGTGGGAACGGTGTTCTTTGGGTCATAGGCAGCATTTCTTTTCCTCCAAACACGGCGAGTTGAGTTAATGCCAAAGAGCTCAATTTTAGTCTCATCTGACCACAGCACCTACTCCGAATCACTCTCAGAATCATCCAGATGTTCATTTGCAAACTTCAGACGGGCCTGTACATGTGCCTTCTTGAGCGGGGGGACCTTGCGGGCACTGCAGGATTTTAATCCATTACGGCGTAATGTGTTACCAATGGTTTTCTTGGTGACTGTGGTCCCAGCTGCCTTGAGATCATTAACAAGTTCCCCCCATGTAGTTTTCGGCTGAGCTCTCACCTTCCTCAGGATCAAGGATACCCCACGAGGTGAGATTTTGCATCGAGCCCCAGATCTATGTCGATTGACAGTCATTTTGTATGTCTTCCATTTTCATACTATTGCACCAACAGTTGTCTCCTTCTCACCCAGCATCTTACTTATGGTTTTGTAGCCCATTCCAGCCTTGTGCAGATCTATGATCTTGTCCCTGACATCCTTAGAAAGCTCTTTGGTCTTGCCCATGTTGTAGAGGTTAGAGTCAGACTGATTAATTGAGTCTGTGGACAGGAGTCTTTTATGGAGGTGACCATTTAAGACAGCTGTCTTTACTGCAGGCACCAAGTTGATTTGGAGCGTGTAACTGGTCTGGAGGAGGCTGAACTCTTAATGGTTGGTAGGGGATCAAATACTTATTTCTCTGTGCACAATGCAAATAAATATATATAATTTTGACTATGTGATTTTCAGTTTTTTTTTAATATAATCTATCTCTCACTGGTAAAATTAACCTAGCCTAAAAATTCTAGACTGTTCATGACTTTGACAGTGGGCAAACTTACAAAATCAGCAAAGGATCAAATACTTATATCCTTCACTGCATGGGCGAGTTTGAGGACAAACATATTCTTAATAATCATAGTTTTAAAGATAAAATGTTACTATATAAACGTTTTATTGATGACCTGTTTATAGTGTGGAAAGGAGAGGAAGATGAAGCTGTTGCTTTTATGGATACGCTTAATTTGAACGATTTTGGTATAAACTTTACCCACACTTTTTCCACTAACTGCATTGATTTTTTGGATTTAACTATTAGCTATGACAAAATCAATAATAAATTCAATACCAGTACACACTTCAAAACCGTGGATGTCAATAGTTACATTGATTTTAGAAGTGCACATTACCCGCCATGGATTAAGACTGTCCCCTTCGGATTGTTTAGGAGAGTGAGGAAGAATTGCTCTTCTGATCAGAACTTCCTCAAAGAATGTAATGTCCTTAAAGGCAGATTCAGGGAAAAAAACTTCCCATTGCAACTGATTAAGGGGGCACGCTCCAGAGCTGCAAAATTAACTCAGAAAACTTGCGTTAGTCCAGTCAAAATGAAGAAGGTTAGTACAAATTGTATAAATAAAAATGCAAACAATTTTATCACATCCTATAATAGTGGGCATAAATTTGTGAGATCTATTTTGTCTAAACACTGGCATATTTTGAAAAATGACCCATTCCTTAAAGATTCTCTGCCAGCTAAACCTGCCATTACCTTTAGACGGTCAGCAAATCTGAGAAACATACTTGCCCCTAGCAGAATTCATAACTCCAAGCTCTCTATTCCAAAAATTCTTCCAGTTCTAAATGGTTCTTTTAAATGAGGTCAAGTGCGCTGCCTACGTTGCAATAATATTTCACATAGAAAGGATGCTTTTTGTTCAAACGTCACTGCTGAATCGTTCCCAATTAAATCCTTCCTTAACTGCGGGAGTATGTTTGTGATATATTTATTGGAATGCTCATGCCGATTGCAATATATTGGGAGGACAATACAGTGTTTGCGAAGCAGAATTAACAAGCATAGGTTCAATGTCCTTAACCCATTAGTGACCGGCCCATAGTCTTTTTACGTCGGTCACTAACGGGCCTTATTCCGATGCCATAGACTTTTTACGTTGCGGCATCGGAATAAGTAAACAGAGCAGGGAGCTGTCAGATTTCCCTGCTCTCTGCTGCCAGAGGCAGCTGAGGGCTGTGAGCGTCCCTGCTTTGCCGGGTGAGATCGATATTAGTATCGATCTCACCCGTTTAACCCCTCAGATGCGGTGCTCAATAGCGAGCACCGCATCTGAGTGGTTTTGGAGAGAGGGAGGGAGCTCCCTCTCATCCCACTGACACCCGGCGATACGATCGCCGAGTGTCTGTGTCCAGGGGCGTAGCTAAAGGCTCATGGGCCCCGATGCAAAAGTTCTTATTGGGCCCCCCCCCGCAAACTCCTCATGGCCGACGGTCCGTAGCTTTCAGCTGCATCTGTAATGACAGGGATAGGGAAACAGACAAGTGAGACATAATCTACCCGCCACTCAGTCCCTGCCTACTTGCAACGACCCGCCGTAGGCGACGGGGTACAACTGGGCGACGGTCCCTACACTCAGTACGTGCACGACAGACAACCAGACAAGGGAACACAGAACAAAGGGAAACGCGGCAGTTGCCCACGGCAACACCGTGAGCAACAAGAGTAGTAAACGAGCCGAGTCAAACCAGGAGAGTACGAGGCGCCAAACGCAGAGCAGGAGAGTAGTGAACAAGCTGAGTCAAACCAGGAGTGTACGAGGTACCAAATGCAGAGCAGAAGAGTAGTCAGTAAGCCAGGGTCAATACGAAGCAGGGACAAGTAGTTCAAGAAGCTGCAGCAGGGCCAGGAAACCAACAGAGAAGATTCAAAAGCAAGGAGGAACAGGAAAGGCAGGTATAAATAGACAGAGGGCGGGAGCTAGCTCCGTCTGGCCAGGCTGTGATAGGCTCTCCCACTCCTAAGCCTGCCATCCTGAGTGGTGGAAGATGGAGTCAGTCTCACAGACATAGAAGCAGGTGCAGACTGATTACCTATGGGTGTGGATACAGAAGCTGTGCCTGGCAGATCCTTAACAGTACCCCCCCTTTTATGAGGGGCCACCGGACCCATTCTAGATAGACCTGGTTTATTGGGGAAACGAAGGTGGAACCTCCTGACCAATACCGCAGCGTGAACATCCCGGGAGGGTACCCAAGTCCTCTCCTCAGGCCCGTATCCTCTCCAATGGACTAGGTACTGGAGGGAGCCTTGGACCATCTTGCTGTCCACAATCTTGGCCACCTCGAATTCTACCCCCTCAGGGGTGAGAACGGGGACAGGAGGTTTCCTCGAGGGAGCCAAGGACGGGGAGCAGCGTTTAAGGAGGGAGGCATGAAACACGTTGTGTACTCGAAAAGATGGAGGCAACTCCAGTCGGAAGGAGACAGGATTGAAGACTTCAATGACCTTGTACGGCCCTATAAACCGGGGAGCAAACTTCTTGGACGGGACTTTAAGGCGCAAGTTCTTTGACGATAGCCACACCAGATCCCCGACCATAAACAAGGGGTTAGCAGAACGTCTTCTATCTGCCTGAGTCTTTTTGTATGCTCTGGGACGCCTCTAGGTTCTTCTGAACCTGGGCCCAGACTGTGCACAGTTCCCGATGAACGACCTCTACCTCAGGATTGTTGGAACTACCAGGTGAAACGGAGGAGAACCGTGGATTAAACCCAAAATTACAGAAAAAGTGGGAGACCCCTGACGAGTTACTGACCCGGTTATTAAGGGAAAATTCGGCGAGGGGAATGAATGAGACCCAATCATATTGACAGTCAGAGATAAAACACCTTAAATATTGTTCTAGAGACTGATTAGTCCTCTCAGTTTGGCCATTAGTTTCAGGATGGAAGGCAGAGGAGAAGGACAGATCAATCTCCAACTTTTTACAGAAGGCTCTCCAAAACAAAGAAACAAATTGTACCCCTCTGTCAGAAACAATATTGACAGGGACCCCATGGAGATGCAGGATGTGTTTGACAAACAAGGTAGCTAACGTCTTAGCATTGGGTAGTTTTTTGAGGGGCACAAAGTGGCACATCTTACTGAAGCGGTCTACTACAACCCACACCACCGACTTGCCTTGAGATGGAGGTAAATCGGTGATAAAATCCATGGAGATATGGGTCCAAGGTCTCTGGGGAATGAGCAAAGAACGTAGTAAACCCGCTGATCGGGACCTGGGAGTCTTGGACCTAGCACAAACCTCACAAGCAGAGACGTAGGCCTTAACGTCTTTAGGCAACCCAGGCCACCAATAGTTTCTGGCAATGAGGTGCTTGGTACCCAGGATGCCTGGATGACCAGATAGTGCGGAGTCATGATTTTCCCTAAGTAACCTTAGCCGGAATTGCAGGGGAACAAACAGCTTGTTCTCAGGAAGGTTCCCGGGAGCTGTACCTTGATCAGCAGCAATTTCAGAGACTAAATCAGAATCAATAGAGGAAATGATTATACCTGGAGGTAAAATACAAGCGGGATCTTCCTCCGAAGGAGGGCTGGCCATGAAGCTACGCGACAGTGCATCAGCCTTAATATTTTTAGACCCAGCCCTATAGGTAACCAAAAAATTGAATCTGGTAAAAAATAACGCCCATCGAGCTGGTCTCCGGTTTAGCCTCCGAGCCGATTCTAGGAAAACCAGATTCTTGTGGTCGGTAAGGACCGTTAACTGTTGCCTAGCCCCCTCCAGGAAGTGGCGCCACTCTTCAAATGCCCATTTAATGGCTAAGAGTTCGCAGTTGCCAATATCATAGTTACTCTCAGTGGGCGAAAACTTCCTGGAGAAGTAGGCACAGGGACGGAGATGGGTGAGGGACCTGGTACCCTGGGACAAGACAGCCCCCACTACCACCTCGGACGCGTCAACCTCCACGATAGATGGCTCCATTTGGTTGGGCTGAACCAACACCGGGGCCGAGATAAAGCACTTCTTAAGGGCCCCGAAAAAGGACAAATGGACACAGCCAGGTCATAAACGCTAATGGAGTGTGAGCAGGTGCTTTAAATAATAATAGCCACTCCCACTAGTCTTGAGGGGAGTGGTGTGTGTGGTCCATGGGATGTGTAGTAAGAAATAATAAATGAATAGTGTGTGTGCAAGTGTAATACTATAAGTGAAATATAGGGGGCAGTAATGAGTGAAGTGCCTCAATAGAAATAAATGGATAATGGGGTGCAAGTGTGTGAAACATGGAGGGATAGTGTGTACGTCATGAGGCACAACGTGTATAGCCAGGTAGAAGCCTATTTGTGACGCCTTGATAGTTCATAGAGCGGGCTACCCTGCTTGCTATGCCAAACAACAACACACCATGCTCTCCCAGTATCAAAGACCCGGCTGTGTCCAAGAGAAGCGAATATACGTAATAATGAAAAATACCTTGTGTATTAGTGATCATTTTGGCCAAAAGGACGCAAGCTCTCAATCCACGACAAGGATCCCCAGACTTGCGAGTCCCTAACTCCTTAACTGGAACAGAATGTTCCTGATGCACAGACAAAACCGATAAAAACAGGGGGACATATACAAAGACACCGAAAAAGGCCATACTTACAAATGGACACAGCCAGGTCAGAAACGCTGATGGAGTGTGAGCAGGTGCTTTAAATAATAATAGCCACTCCCACTTCTTAAGGGCCTCAAAAGCCTGGACAGCCTCAGGAGGCCAGTGGAGGAGATCAGCACCCTTGCGAGTGAGGTCCGTAAGAGGCTTAGCGATGACCGAGAAGTTAGCAATAAATCTCCTGTAATAATTAGTGAACCCCAAGAAGCACTGTAACGCCTTTAGGGAGGCAGGTTGGACCCATTCCGCCACAGCCTGGACCTTGGCGGGGTCCATGCGGAAATCATGAGGAGTGAGGATTTGACCCAAAAATTGTATCTCCTGCACCCCAAACACACATTTTTCGGTCTTCGCAAACAGTTTGTTTTCCCGAAGGACCTGGAGCTTCTTCCTGACATGCTCAATGTGGGAGGACCAGTCCTTGGAAAACACAAGTATGTCATCAAGGTACACTACAAGAGGATAGAGCTCACAGGACTCTAGGCCCGCGTAACCCGAATCCTGATAGGCCTAGAGATGTGCTATGCCGTGTCCATTTCTTTTCTCTTAAGGAGCAGATCATGAGGAAGGACCGAGATAAAGGCGAGGTTTTATTACAGGGAGTCAAGATCCAGCTGCTGTCTGATTTGTCCAGGATGACTCTGGACAAGCGCAGAGTGCTACCTCCTTTGCTGGATGTCTTGAGAGAACATGAGATCTCTTATTCCTGGGGTCACCCCTTTCAGCTGCAGGTTCGCAGGGACGGGGCACTGCTGAGTGTTCGTGACCCGGGGGTTGTTCCGGATTTCTGCGCTGCTCTCCGTTTGCCTAGAGTTTCTCTCCCTGATTGGCCTCATGTTCCCATCCCGCCGCCGCGTCCATGATCACGCAGGCGAGGTCGTTCTCCTGCTTCTCCTATGAGGCGTCACGACGGTCGTCCTGCGGAGCCGATGTGATGCCCTTTTAATGTCTCCAAATTGCAGCCTGCTGTCAGAGCTTAATTGCAATGGTTATTGTGTTTATCAGCTGAGGCAATTATATTCGGAGGTTCATGTGGACATGGCTGTGTGGGTCTGCATTATGTTCTAGGGAATTGCTGTTGGAGACCTGGTGGCTACTGATGTTGGTTGATTGCTGTAAATACGCCACAATCGTGAATGTTTATTTTTATTATTTTCTTTTATTGCTAACCTGTATGTACATTTATGCTGACAATGAATGTATTAAGGGGTGTTCTCTGCTGGGGTTTCTTTAGGACCCTACTAACAATGTATACTCTTATTTAATTATTTTTGGGTATCATACTAAGTGCCTTGGTTTTCCTTTCTTTTCTGTTATATCGTTATTTGCTATATAAAATTTGCTGGGTTGGGGTGTGCGGGGCTCTGGCTAGACCTTGTCCTGACACTTCTCCTCTTAGGCACTCACTGGTTATATCCGGTGTATATTGGATTGTTTCTCCTTGATTAGATCAAGGAGTGGGTGCTTGTTTCACCCGCTTGTTTGTCCTTGTTGTCGTGTCTCCCTTCCTTGTCTGTCTTGTCCTTCTCTTCATTGTTGTAGCGCATTTCTTGACTTGCTAGTCCTAGGTGCGTTGGAGATGGCACAGTTGAAAGTCTGTACCTTTAATGCTAGAGGGCTTAATGTCCCGGAAAAACGCTCGCAGATATTGTACAACATGCACAAAGAGCGTGTAAATATCCTGTATTTACAGGAGACTCATTTTCAGGTGGGCCACACTCCACAGTTTACAAATCGTTATTATCCAGTCTGGTTCCACAGTGCCAACCCGGAATCCAAGTCCAAGGGCGCTAGTATATGCATTCACAAGTCACTCTCACATAAACTGGTAGACGTCCTGGTTGACCCGGGTGGTCGGTATGTGTTTCTTAAACTGTCCATTCGGAATAAGCTGTTCACCTTGGCTAATGTGTACCTCCCCAATCAGGATCAGGCTCGGGTGTGCTGCGCGTATTTGCGGAAATTGGAGGCGTTCACGGAGGGAGTCTTGATTGTGGGCGGTGATTTTAACCTGACGTTCGAGTCCAGACTTGACACCTCCTCGGGCAGGTCTGCTGTTCCGAAGTCCCACTTGGGAACCTTGAAAACTGTCATGCATTCCATGCAATTGATTGACGTGTGGAGGATTCTGCATCCTCAGGTAAGAGAATATACTTACTTCTCCCCGCTACATAATATGTACAGTCGGCTGGACGCTTTTCTTATTAGCCACCATTTGCTTACCTGGCATCCTTCCTCTTAGGTGGGCCCTATGGTTTGGTCGGATCATGCCCCCGTATTTCTGACACTCACGTTTCCTAGCTCGGTACCCAATTTCCAATCTTGGAAACGTAACAATTATTTTTTGCGTGACTCAGTGTGTGTGTCAGCCCTTAAGGACTCGCTAACCGACTTTTTTGAGGTGCATACACATGACACCACCCCATTACCATTACAGTGGGAGGCGCTGAAGTGTGTAGTTAGGGGAGTTCTGATCCAACATGGGGCACGTTTGAAGCGGGAAAAAGGGGTAGCTATTGCGCGGCTCCTTACTCAGATACGGGACCTTGAATCCCGTCATAAGCGTGTTCTGTCCTCACAGATATTTGCGGAACTTACTACAGCGAGAGAATCCTTGCGTTCTCTGATAGACCAGTCACACGCTCGATTCAGGGACCGGATGCGAAAACATTCGTACGAATTTGCAGACAAATGTGGTAGGTCTCTGGCACGGATACTACATCCTCGCACCCAGGCATCGTATATCCCTAAAATTACTTCTCCCTCGGGCGGTGAGGTTCATGATCCGGTGGGCATCACTGATTGCTTCAGACAGTATTACTCTGCATTATATAATCTTAAAGGCCATTTTCAGGATATGCAGGCGGATGCGTTGCGGGATAAAATAGACCGTTATGTGCACGACACTGCGTTGCCGTAATTGGGGGACGGGGAGGCCTTGGGACTTGAGGAAGATTTTTTGGAAACGGAAGTGGAGCGTGCTATTGGAGACTCTCCCTTGGGCAAAAGTCCGGGACCCAATGGGTTTAATAATAAATTCTACAAGACATTTAAGGATCAATTGGCTCCATTCTAGACGAAAGTTTTTAATTCCGTGTCTTCCTCGTGTCCCTTTGCACCTCAGTCCCTTGAGGCCCATATTACCCTTTTACCAAAATCGGGCAAGGATCCGACGTCGTGCGCAAATTTCCGACTAATATCATTGATAAATGTAGACGTTAAGATTTTCACGAAGTTGCTTGCCTCTCGACTCTCGCCTTTCTTACCTGACCTGGTCACAGATGACCAGGTGGGGTTTGTACGTGGTAGGGAAGTGTGGGACAACACTAACAAGACCCTTCTTTTAACATCATACTGCCAATCCCATAAGATACCGATGTGTTTACTCTCGGTCGATGCTGAAAAAGCTTTTGACAGGGTACATTGGGTATTTCTCTGCAGTGTCCTGACACAGGTTGGCCTTGGCGCCACTATGGTGGATAGGATTATGGCATTATATCATGGGCCTACGGCCTGGGTTTGAGTTAATGGTTTGTTATCTGACTCTTTGTCTATTACTAATGGCACGAGACAGGGGTGCCCACTCTCACCTTTACTCTATGTTTTGGTCATGGAACGCCTGGCCGTGACACTGCGGAGCAACCCTAATGTTAATGGCGTCTGTGTTGGCGCGGAATATCACAAACTGGCACTGTATGCCGATGATCTCCTTGTGTACATTACGACTCCCATGGTTTCCTTGCCATCTTTGACCGGGGAATTTGAGCGATTTGGTCATTTGAGTAATTTTAAAGTCAACTATTCTAAATCGGAGGCATTGAATATATCTCTCGATACTGCGCTAGCCACCCATCTCGCTCTGGTTTTCCCGTTCAAATGGCAATCTAAATCTCTAAAATATTTGGGGGTGCATATCCCCACACAACAGTCGGATTTGTTCGCTTTGAATTACACACCCATTCTGCAGCGCACCTTGAAGGATTTAATGTCATATGGTGGGAACCGCATATCGTGGTTTGGGCGCATTAACGCGGTTAAAATGGACATTCTGCGCAAATTCCTATACATATTCCAAACCGTCCCTATCATAATTCCAACAAGCTTCTTCCAAACCTTACATAGGGCCATAACTAAATTTGTTTGGGGCTCCTCTAAGCCTCGTGTTCGTTTTGCTGTCCTTAGTCGGCCGAAAGTGGAGGGGGGGCAGGCTTGCCTGATTTTAAACGCTACCACCAAGGTGCGGTCCTCATGCGATTGGTAGACTGGTTCCGCTCAGGTGAGGGTAAGCAATAGGTGCGTATTGAGAAGGCTATGTCTCCCCTAGCACTGTCGTCTCTGCCTTGGTTGTCTGCTCTCCAGCGACCATCTTCTCTGCCTTCCCTCACACGTCAGTTTCTTGTAGTCTGGGAGCGGATCATTGCTGCGGTGGACCTTGTTCACCGTCCAGGTCCTCTAACTCCTTTTTTTGATGACCCTTCCTTCCCTCCGGCGGTGGGTGTGAACACATTCCTCTGTTGGGAGAGACAGGACGGTGGTTTTTTGGCTAAGACTCTTACACCTGAGGGTGCAATTTTGTCACAGACTGTTGTCTCTGAGGCCTGCCTGGGGAGACGTTCAGTTTGGTGGTCCTATTTTCAGTTGCGCTCCTATCTTTCTTCCATGGGCGACCGTCTTGTATTGCTGCAGGATAAGACTCCTCTGGAGCACTATTTGTTGTTGACTGATGCCCCCTCTCATGTGTTGTCCTATTTACACGGGATCCTTCTACCTAAATATGATTACTCTCAGCTGACATTCACTTTCGCATGGGATGAGGAACTGGGGACTCGACACTCTGCTGAGGAGTGGGGCACATCTTTCTTCCTGGCGCATAAGTTACCGACCTCGTGCTTCGCCCAGGAAAAAAAATTATAAGATTCTCACCAGATGGTACCGCTGTCCGTCTTTGCTGCATAGGATATTCCCTAATGTATCTGATGAGTGCTGGAGGTGTGGGGAGGCTCCTGGAACCATGCTGCACATTTGGTGGGATTGTCCCAAGCTTCGTCCCTTTTGGGGAAAAATTTTTGATCTTGGTAACAAACTTTTTCATGCTGAGGTTCAGACTTCGGCCTCCATTGGCTTACTTTCCATGGTTCCTGTATCACTCCCACACCTCAAAAAGGGTGTCTTTCGGCATTTTTTGACCGCAGCAAGAACAGTGATCCCTCGTCATTGGAAGTCCAGCATTGTACCTTCTTTGAAGGAATGGGTAACGGAGGTGAACGGAATTATGAGGATGGAGGAGTTGATGTCTGCTGATCGGGTTAAATCTGAGCTCTTTGTCCGCACTTGGGCAGTGTGCTCTGGATTCCGGGGTGGTAATGATCTACCTCTCTGGCTGGATGGCCTCTTTTGAACACCTATATAAGCCTACTTTTTGCGTGCTATGTCCGTATGTGTTTCCCCTTGTTGTCTTGTGTCTGTGTTAGTCTAAAGTATAATGTGCACTTATATGCGACAATTCTTATCCAACTGAGAGGACTGGTCTCCCTAAATAATGCACTACTTCTGCTGCACTTATGATACTGTTATTCTCATTGCATTCTTATTTAGCTTTTGCTTACTGATTAGGAGGCTACCTCCTATTGCTGTTTCTATGTCTCTGTATATTTTATGCGATATTGAAGTAGTTATATTGCACTGCATGCGAATTTTGCAAATTTATGAAACAATGTGTATGCTGTTATGTTTTTTCATATTTTCAAAAATAAAAATCTTTGATAAAGGAAAAAAAAGGTACACTACAAGAAATACCCCCAGGTAATCTCTTAAAATCTCATTTATGAAATTCTGGAAGACCGCGGGAGCATTACACAACCCAAAGGCCATGACGAGGTATTCGAAATGACCTTCGGGCGTGTTAAACGCAGTCTTCCACTCATCCCCCTCTTTGATGCGGATAAGGTTATACGCCCCCCGTAGATCAAACTTAGAGAACCACTGGGCCCCCTGAACCTGATTAAAGAGATCAGGAATCAAAGGAAGGGGATACTGGTTCCTTACAGTGACCTTATTCAAGTTACGGTAGTCAATGCATGGCCTAAGACCACCATCCTTCTTCCCTACGAAGAAGCCAGCACCTACCGGAGAAGTAGAGGGGCGAATGTAACCCTTGGCCAGGCATTCCTGGATATACTCTCTCATGGCTTCACGTTCGGGACAAGAGAGATTAAATATCCTACCCTTAGGGAGCTTAGCTCCTGGTACCAAATCGATAGCGCAATTGTATTCTCTATGAGGAGGTAACACTTCAGAGGCCTCCTTAGAGAAAACATCAGCGAAGTCCTGAACAAACTCAGGTAGCGTGTTCACCTCCTCAGGGGGAGAAATAGAATTAACAGAAAAACATGACGTCAAGCATTCATTACCCCATTTGGTAAGATCCCCAGTATTCCAGTCAAACGTGGGATTATGCAACTGCAACCAGGGAAGGCCTAAAACCAAATCGGACGATAATCCCTGCATCAACAGTACAGAGCACTGCTCCAAATGCATGGAGCCAACAAGGAGTTCAAAAACAGGGGTATGCTGTGTAAAATAGGAGTGGAGTCGATACCCACTACCGGGACAGGTTTAGGCAAATCAATCAAAGGCATAGCTAGAGACATAGCAAATTCCACAGACATGATATTAGCAGACGACCCTGAATCCACGAAGGCACTGCCGGTAGCAGACCTACCACCAAAAGAGACCTGAAAGGGAAGCAAGATTTTATTACGTTTCATATTTACGGGAAATACCTGTGACCTCCCCGATGATCACTGATGCGCGAAAGTTTTCCGGCTGCTTATTCTTACGCCTAGGACAGGTGTTCACTTGATGCTGGTCATCTCCACAATAGAAGCAGAAACCATTCTTCCTGCGGAACTCTCTACGTTGTTGGGGGGACACGGAAGCCCCGAGTTGCATAGGTACCTCCGAGTCTTCCATGGAAGAACGAAGCAACGGAACCTCGGGAGGCATCATGGGGGAGTCAGAGGAGAAAACACATAAACGTTCACGTTGTCGTTCCCTGAGACGTCGGTCAAGTCGTACCGCTAAAGCCATAACCTGGTCTAGGGAGTCAGAAGAGGGATAGCTAACTAGCAGGTCTTTCAGGGCGTTCGAGAGACCCAACCTAAACTGGCACCTTAAGGCAGGGTCATTCCACCGAGAAGCTACGCACCACTTCCTAAAGTTACATAGTTACATAGTTAGTACGGCTGAAAAAAGACACATGTCCATCAAGTTCAACCAAGGGAAGGGAAAAGGGAAGGAAAAATTTCTACACATAGGAGCTAATATTTTTTTGTTCTAGGAAATTATCTAACCCTTTTTTAAAGCCATCTACTGTCCCTGCTGTGACCAGCTCCTGCGGTAGGCTATTCCATAAATTCACAGTTCTCACTGTAAAGAAGCCTTGTCGCCTCTGCAGTTTGAACCTTTTTTTCTCCAGACGGAGGGAGTGCCCCCTTGTTTTTTGAGGGGGTTTTACAAGGAACAGGATTTCACCATATTTTTTGTATGTGCCATTAATATATTTATATAAGTTAATCATGTCCCCCCTTAGTCTTCTTTTTTCAAGGCTAAATAGGTTTAATTCTTTCAATCTTTCCTCATAACTTAAATTCTCCATGCCCCTTATTAGCTTCGTTGCTCTTCTTTGTATTTTTTCCAACTCCAGGGCATCCTTTCTATGAACTGGAGCCCAGAACTGAACTGCATATTCTAGATGGGGCCTCACTAATGCTTTGTAAAGTGGTAATATTACATCCCTGTCCCGCGAGTCCATGCCTCTTTTAATACACGACAATATCCTGCTGGCCTTTGAAGCAGCTGATTGACACTGCATGCTGTTATTGAGTTTATGATTTACA
Source organism: Rhinoderma darwinii (assembly GCF_050947455.1). Taxonomy (NCBI): domain Eukaryota; kingdom Metazoa; phylum Chordata; class Amphibia; order Anura; family Rhinodermatidae; genus Rhinoderma; species Rhinoderma darwinii. The sequence goes on along the minus strand of NC_134695.1, from coordinate 14,202,242 downwards.
AGAACACCCAGATCCTTCTCAACAAGTGAATCCGCCAGTGTAGCTCCCCCTAGGACATATGATGCATGCAGGTTGTTGGTACCAAGATGCATAACTTTACATTTATCTACATTAAACTTCATTTGCCAAGTGGACGCCCAAACACTTAGTTTGTTTAAATCTGCCTGTAATTCATGAACATCTTCCATAGTCTGAACTATATTACATAGCTTGGTGTCATCTGCAAAAATAGAAATAGTGCTATTAATCCCTTCCTCTATATCATTAATAAATAAGTTGAATAATAGTGGTCCCAGCACTGAACCCTGGGGTACACCACTTATAACCGGGGACCATTCAGAGTAGGAATCATTGACCACAACTCTCTGGATACGGTCCTTGAGCCAATTCTCAATCCAATTACAAACTATATTTTCTAAACCTATAGTCCTTAATTTACCCATTAGGCGTCTATGGGGGACAGTGTCAAATGCCTTTGCAAAGTCCAAAAACACTAAATCCACAGCGACCCCTCTGTCTAAACTTCTGCTCACCTCTTCATAAAAACAGATTAGGTTAGTTTGACAACTTCTGTCCTTAGTAAAACCGTGCTGGCTGTCACTTATAATGCTATTTATTGTCACATAATCCTGTATATAGTCCCTCAATAGCCCCTCAAACATTTTCCCCACGATGGATGTTAAGCTTACTGGTCTATAATTACCCGGGGAAGACCTAGAGCCCTTTTTGAAAATAGGCACCACATTTGCCCTGCGCCAGTCCCTTGGCACTATACCAGTCACTAGAGATTCTCTGAATATTATGAAAAGGGGGACAGAAATAACTGAACTAAGCTCTTTAAGAATTCTAGGGTGTAACCCATCTGGTCCCGGAGCCTTGTGCACATTTATTTTATTTAATTTAGCTTGGACCATCTCTACATTCATCCAATTCAGTATATCAACTGATATATTAACAGCACTGGCACCGGCTACATCAGCTGCTCTTTCTTCTGTTGTATATACAGAGCTAAAGAACCCATTTAGTAACTCTGCCTTCTCTTGATCCCCTGTGATCAACTCCCCATTACCATTATCTAGGGGTCCTACATGTTCAGACCTTGGCTTTTTTGCATTTATATGCTTGAAGAATTTTTTAGGATTTGTTTTACTATCCTTGGCCACCTGCCTTTCATTTTGTATTTTTGCTAATTTTATTACATTTTTACATATTTTATTAAGCTCTTTATATTTTACAAAGGCTACAGCTGTACCCTCAGATTTGTATTTTTTTAAATGCCCTTTTTTTGTCATGTATTGCCCCTTTCACAGAAGGTGTAAGCCATGTGGGGTTTAATTTGAGTCGTTTATACTTATTACCTGTAGGAATAAATTTTGCACTATAATAACTCAAAGTAGATTTGAAAATCTCCCATTTATCATTTGTTCCATTATTTGACATTAGTTCTTCCCAGTCTATATCCTGAATTGCAGCCCTCATCCTGGGGAAATTGGCTTTCTTAAAATTAAATGTTTTTGCACTCCCAGCCTGCGTTTGTTTTTTACAGTATTGGTAAAATATAACTATATTATGATCACTGTTACCGAGGTTTTCACGAACATTGACATTCCCAACAAGATCTGCATTACTCAACAAGATCTGCATTACAAGATCTGCAGAGCAATACTCCTCAACAGGTCTCTTACCCTGACGTAAGGTCACCAGCTGACTCTCGGCAAAGGCAGTCCTGTCAGTCTCGTCATAAATGAGTCCGAGAGCAGAAAAGAAAAGATCAACGGAGGAAAGTTCAGTGGCGTCTTGGGGCCCTTCCTGGAGCCGGGACATAATTATACTCACCCGCTGGCTCTCAGAACCTGAGGAGTGGGGCTTTAAACAAAAATAGAGCCTACAACTCTCCCGAAAGGAGAGAAAAGTCTTCCGGTCCCCTGAGAACCGGTCAGGCAACTTGAGGTGGGGTTCAAGAGGTGAGGGGCACTACCATGGTAGCATCAGGCTGGTTGACCCTCTGAGCCAGGGCCTGGACCTGTAGGGAGAGACCCTGCATTTGCTGAACCAGGGTCTCTAGGGGGTCCATAGTGGTGTGAGGGACCAGGGTAGAGTAGGTATATGGGCTTGTGAATATGTAATGACAGGGATAGGGAAACAGACAAGTGAGCCCTAATCTACCCGCCACTCAGTCCCTGCCTACTTGCAACGACCCGCCCTAGGCGACAGGGTACAACTGGGCGACGGTCCCTACACTCAGTACGTGCACGACAGACAACCAGACAAGGGAACACAGAACAAAGGGAAACGGAGCAGTTGCCCACGGCAACACCGTGAGCAACAAGAGTAGTAAACGAGCCGAGTCAAACCAGCTAGCTCCGTCTGGCCAGGCTGTGATAGGCTCTCCCACTCCTAAGCCTGCCATCCTGAGTGGTGGAAGATGGAGTCAGTCTCACAGACATAGAAGCAGGTGCAGACTGATTACCTATGGGCGGGGATACAGAAGCTGTGCCTGGCAGATCCTTAACAGCATCGCTGGGTCTCCTAAGTGACCCAACAATGCAGCACTAGCAGCCGGGGCGTCACTAAGGCTGGGTTCACACACCCTATTTACGGACGTAATTCGGGCGTTTTAGCATTGAATTACGTCCGAAAATGCGGCTCAAAAGCGTTGGCAAACATCTGCACATTCATTTGAATGGGTTTTACGATGTTCTGTGCCGACGGTAATTTTTTTTACGCGCCGCTGTCAAAAGGCGGCGCGTAAAAAAAGACGCCCGCGTCAAAGAAGTGCCTGTCACTTCTTCAGACATAAATGGAGCCGTTTTCCATGGAAAAACAGCTCCAATTACGTCCGTAATGGACAGAGCGAAAAACGCCTGCACATGCCATTACGTCTGAAATTCCAGAGCTGTTTTCTCCTGAAAACAGCACCGTAATTTCAGCCGTAACGGACGCTGCCGTGTGAACATACCCTCAGGGTTTAAAATGTCAGGGGAAATAGCCCCAATACATATGTGTCCGCCCCAAAAAAATGTATGTGTGTATAGGAGACAGCATAGCATATCTATAGCACTGCGACCCTTTCAACTATGGATAGGATTAGATACATTGGCTCAGCAGACAGTATCACACATGATAGGATTAGATACAGTGGCTGAGCAGACAGTATCATACATGATAGGATTAGATACATTGGCTCAGCAGACAGTATCACACATGATAGGATTAGATACAGTGGCTCAGCAGACAGTATCACACATGATAGGATTAGATACAGTGGCTGAGCAGACAGTATCACACATGATAGGATTAGATGCAGTGGCCCAGCAGACAGTATCACACATGATAGGATTAGATACAGTGGCTCAGCAGACAGTATCACACATGATAGGATTCGATACAGTGGCTCAGCAGACAGTATCACACATGATAGGATTAGATACAGTGGCTCAGCAGACAGTATCACACATGATAGGATTAGATACAGTGGCTCAGAAGGCAGTATCACACATGATAGGATTAGATACAGTGGCTCAGCAGACAGTATCACACATGATAGGATTAGATACAGTGGCTGAGCAGACAGTATCACACATGATCTGATTAGATACAGCGGCTCGGAAGGCAGTATCACACATGATAGGATCTTATACAGCGGCTCAGCAGACAGTATCACACATGATAGGATTAGAGATAGGGCCAAGCAGACAGTATCACACATGATTTCGATTAGATATAGGGCCCAGCAGACAGTATCACACATGATTGGATTAGATACAGGGCTCAGCTCGCTGACATTGCGACTCCAATGTGTTACGGATTATTTTTGTGTGTTTGTGTTTTTTTTACAGGTTCGGTTGTTGGACTTCGGATTTGAGGACTTCAATGACGGCGTTTTTTTATTCTCAATAAAATGGTTAATGAGGGTTGTGTTTTTTTATTTCAATAAAATATTTTTTCTATGTGCTTGTATCTTTTTAAACTTTATTATCACCGCCATAGTAATGGCCGCTGGCTGATTGACAAACTCCATTACTAAGGCGGGGCTTAATGTTAGCAGGTGCAGAGGCTAACACTAAGGCCTCATTTACACGAGCGTAATATACGCGCGTGCTTTTCACGCGTGTCGTACGCACCTATATTACTCTATGGGGCAGTGCAGACGATGCGTGAATCTTGCACAGCGCGAGTGCGTTGCGTAAAACTCACGACATGTTCTATAATCGTGCGTTTTTCACGCATCACGCACACATTGAAGTCAATAGGTGCGTGAAAACCACGAAGGTCGCACGGAAGCACTTCCGTGCGAACTGCGTGATTCGCGCAAGAGCTGTCAAACTGAATGTAAACAGAAAAGCACCACGTGCTTTTCTGTTTACAAACATCCGAACAGAGTGTCTTAGACATGAGCGAACCGAACTTTACCGGGTTCGGCCGAACTCGTTTTGACCGAACCCGGCAGGAGACAGTCACTGTGCAGGGTGCTGAAAGAGTTAAACTGGTTCAGCACCCTGGACAGTGACTTCCGATTCCAATATACGTGAACGTGTAAAAAAAAAAAAAGTTCTGACTTACCGATAACTCCCGGGTTCTTCCTCCAGTCTGACCTCCCGGGATGACAATTCAGTCCAAGTGACTGCTGCAGCCAATCACAAGCCAAGCACAGGCTGCAGCGGTCACATGGACTGCCGCGTCATCCAGGGAGGTGGGGCCAGATGTCAAGAGAGGCGCAACACCAAGGACGCGTTACCAAGGCAACGGCCGGGAAGTTCTCGGGAAGTTCTCGGTAAGTACGAACCTCTTTTTTTTTAAACAGGTTACTCGATATGGTGATCGGAATGCACTGTCGAGGGTGCTGAAAGAGTTACTGCCGATCAGTTAACTCTTTCAGCACCATGGACAGTGACTGACGTCGACTAGCCTCATCTCTATGATGGCGGCTGCGCGAAAATCACGCATCATAAACGGATGACACACGGAGCTGTCAAGTGCCTTTTGCGCACGCAAAACGCTGCGTTGTTTGCGCGCGCAAAACGCACACGCTCGTGTAAATGAGGCCTAACCCTCATTATTACCCCGGTACCTACCGCCACCAGAGGTACTGGGAAGAGCCGGGTACGAACCAGTACCCGTCCATCTGTAGTGACAGGCAGGCACCGGGGTGGCCGCAGGCTGGTAGTATTAGGCTGGGGAAGGCCAAAAACAGTGGCCCCTACCACCCTGGTAATGCTGCCTGCTGCTGCTGTGTTGTATCTGGCTGGTTATGAAAATTGGAGGGGACCCGACATCATTCTTTCCAATTATTTTTTTATTTTATTTTTTTAAATGACGTGGGGTCCCCCCATTTTTCATAACCAGCCAGATACAATAAAGCAGCAGCAGCCTAGCATTATCAGGGTGGGAAGGGCCACTGTATCTGGCCTTTCCCCTCCTGATAATACCAGCCTGCGGCCACCCCAGTGTCCAACCATCACTACAGATGGTCAGGTACTGGATCGTACCCGACTCTTCCCAGCACCCCTGGTGGCGGTGGGTACCGGGGTAATAATGGGGGTTAGTGTTAGCCTCTGCACCGGCTAACACTAAGCCCCGCCTTAGCAATGGATACTGTCAATCAGCCGGCGGCCATTATTAAGGCGATAGTTTAAAAAAAAACACAAAGACATAGAAAAAATATTTTATTGAAATAAAAAAAAAAACCCACACAACCCTCATTAACCATTTTATTGATAATAAAAAAAAAGCCGTCATCGAAGTAGTCCTGGAATCCGCCGTAGTCCAACGACCGAACCTGTAAGAAAACACACAAGAAAAACGATTAGTAACACATGTGTTAGGCTTAGATACAGGGCCCATGTGTGATACTGTCTGTGGGACCCTGTATCTAAGCCTACCACAACGTAGGCTTAGATACAGGGTCCAGCAGACAGTAATCTTATACAGTATAGGATTACTGTGTGCTGGGGCCCTGTATCTAAACCTACAGTGTGGTAGGCTAATATACAGGGCCCATCAGACAGGATCACGCATGGGCCATGTATCTAAGCCTACCATGTGATTGGCTTAGATACAGGGCCCAGCAGACAGCATCACACAATCTGTGATCCTGTCTCATGGGCCCCCTAAGCCTGCTACATCGTAAGCTTAGGGGTTGTGCAGTCCCTAAACATTGATGTCTCCCGGGACCCGCAAATCAGCTGTTTTGAAGGGGCCGCAGCACTCGTGCGAGAGCTGCTTCCCCTTCATTTCACTACTCGCTCACACTGTGAATCGCCAACACCGATTCACAGTGTGACCGGAACGAAGGGGAGTAGCTCTCGTACGAGTGCTGCCGGCCCTTCAAAACAGCTGATTGGCGGGTCCCGGGAGTCGGACCCCGCCACTCAGGGCTAATCTTACCTTCCTCTGTAGTTCTGTCGTCTCGATGCTGTGCGCGGCGCATATCACTGTGACGTCATACGCTGCGCACAGCGCTTGACGTCAGGACCTCTGCTGCGATCCGGAACCAGGAAGGTAAGTAAAGTCTGTTACTATAGTAACAGGGGCCCGCGGCCCGAGTTACTATAGTACGTTTTTATTGATGTGGTGCGGGGGGCTGTGGGCCCCCCTGGCTTCGGGGCCCGGTCGCAATTGCGACCGCTGCGACCCCTATAGCTACGCCATTGTCTGTGTCTCCAACGGCAGCCGGGGGCCTAATAAAGGCCCCCAGGTCTGCCTGGAGCGACTGCCTGCTAGATCATGCCGGAGGCATGACCTAGCAGATGCCTGTCCGTTTTAAACGGACAGGCATTAATACACTGCAATACAAAAGTATTGAAGTGTATTATAATAGTGATCGCATGATCGCATATTAAAGTACCCTAGTGGGACTAGTAAAAAAGTTTTAAAAAAAAGTTTAATAAAGTTAATTAAAAAAAAATGTGAAAAAAAAATGAAAAACCCACTTTTTCCCCTTACAAACTGCTTTACTATTAAAAAAACAAAATAAAGTTAAAGTTTCACATATTTGGTATCGCCGCGTCCGTAACGACCCCGACTATAAAGCTATTACATTACTTAAAACACACGGTGAACGCCGTAAAAATGTTAATAAAAAACGACGGAAAAATTGCTGTTTTCTGTGAATCCTGACTTTAAAAAAATGTGATTAAAAAGTGATCAAAAAGTCACATCTACTCCAAAATGGTACCAATAAAAACTACGTCTTCCCGCAAAAAAAAAGCCCTCATACAACTGCATCGGCGAAAAAATAAAAACGTTACGGCTCTTCAAATATGGAGTCACAAAAACAAATAATTTTGAAAAAAAAGCGTTTTTACTGTGTAAAAGTAGTAAAGCATACAAAAACGATACAAATTTGGTATCGTTGCAATCGTAACAACCCGCTGAATAAACTTATTGTGTTATTTATACCACACGGTAAACGGCGTAGATTTAGGACGCAAAAAAGAGTGGCGAAATTTCAGATTTTTTTCTATCCCCCCCCCAAAAAAGTTAATCAATAAATAATATGTACCTCAAAATGGTGCTATTAAAAAATACAACTTGTACCGCAAAAAACAAGCAATTATACAGCTATGTCGACGCAAAAATAAAAGAGTTATAGCTCTTGGAATGCGACGATGGAAAAACGTAAAAAATAGCCTGGTCATTAAGGTCTAAAATAGGCTGGTCATTAAGGGGTTAAAGGATTCCTAAAACATAGTGTTTCGAGACATTGTGCCTCATCTCATAACTGTCAATTTGACAAAATAATGATTACTCCTATTGAACCAATAGGATATGTGATATCCCTAACCGGTTCCTTAAACTTAAACAAAGATAAAATTTTAGGATTTTTAAACTTATGACCTTGCATCCAAACGGCCTGAACAACATCTCTGAAACATCCCTTGACTAAGGATTAATATCTACACCGTTTGTAACGATTTATTTGTATCTTTTTAATATATTTCCACATATCCTTCTTAATACGCTAAATCTATAGTTCTGCAGAATGACTTATTTTTATAGAATTTTTTATAGAATATTTGTGTTTAGTTATCTTTTGCTGATTACTCCTTTGATTCGTCTATCTCCTCCCCGTGTTTGCGGTCTGCACTTTGGGTTCAGTGTGGTTGCCATGACTCCGGGGACGCTTTGTTGGCTCCTGCGCATTAATGCGTCCTCCAGTACACATACGAGTTTTAGTTATACATTTTATCTCTTATTATTTTTTTTCCCTGCTAGAATTCATTTATAAATTATTCTTAACGAGTCTGTTTTTGTATTTTTACCCATGTGCCCTTCATGTTTGTGTTAGCATCCAATTGGATGTTTAAAAGCCTTTATGCGCTTCACTATCATCTTAACATCCAAACGGATGTTTGAGATCTTAGTTGCGCTTCACGATTTTGCTAAACATCTGAATGGATGTTTAAGCCCTTAACATCCAAAAGGATGTTTTTACCCTAGCCGCGCTTCCTTTTCTGCCTAACATACAAATGGATGTTAAATGCTATGTGTCCCCCTGCTCTTATATGTATGTTTTTTTTGCTTGTTTTTAGGAACATTGTTTTATACCTCCACGCATAATCTTCTTTATTATGTATATTTTTTTCTGACAATTACATTTTAAACTCCTTTATGCGCTTCACTGTCATGTTAACATCCAAACGGATGTTTGAGATCTTAGTTGCGCTTCACGATCTAGCTAAACATCTGAATCGATGTTTAAGACCTTAACATCCAAAAGGATGTTTTTACCTCAGCCGCGCTTCCTCTTCTGGCTAGCATACAAATGGATGTTAAATGCTATGTGTCCCCTTGCCCTAATATGTATGTTTTTTTTGCTTGTTTACTTTTTAGGAACACTATTTTATACCTCCATGTATAGTCTTGTTTACTTTTTTGTCTGACAATTACATTTTAAACTCCTACCTTTGACCTGTGATTACGTCATCGGGGCACTTTGACCCTGAACACATTGGCGTTTTTTTCTTACCGCGTGGTGTATTTAAACATTCTTGTCTGCACTGTTATTTTGTATGGCCTGATGAAGATGCCGGTACGGCATTGAAACGCGTAGCCTGATTTACAATAAAACATCACTATTATTAACCGTTTGTTCTTCCATTAAGTAGCAGCGCCGGCTTTGGTCCCCCCTTTTTTTCCTACAACAATTATTGTCTCTTTTGTGGTGGCCAATTGGCCTCACTGGCTGGGATCTCGGCAGCAGCACTTTTACCAACAGCATTTTCAACGCAAATTATCTACCGTACTGTGGTGAGCATTCATTTGTTTTTACTGAGTGCTATTCCTGGGCTTACTCACACTATGTGGCGCCGTGCTCTTTTTCTTTATTTCCATTACTAAGGCAGGGCTTAAAGTTAGCTGGTGAAAAGGCTAGCACTAACCCCCACTATTATCCCGGTACCCACTGCCACCTGGGGTGCCAGGAAGAGCTGGGTACGATCCAGTACCCGACCACCTGTAGTGATGGTCAGGTACTGGGGCGGCCGCAGGCTGGTATTACCAGGCTGGGAAAGTCTAAAAACAGTAGGCCTTCCTACCCTGGTAATGCTAGCCTGCTGCTATGTTATATATGGCTGGTCATGAAAAATGGGGATGACCCCACATTGTTTTTTCTAATTATTATAATTTTTTATTTTTTTTTAAATGACGTGCCGTCCCTCACATTTTTCAAAACCAGCCAGATACAACAATGCAGCAGCAGGCTAGCATTAGCTGGGTGAGAAAGCCCACTGTTTTTGGTCTTTCCCTAAAGCTAAATAAAGATAAAGGGCACATTAGACAGGATCACACATGGGCCATTTATCTACGACTGCCATGTAATAGGCTTAGATACAGGGCCCCAGAAGACAGTTATGTTATACTTATCCTTCTCTTCGGCTCCAGGCGTAGCGGAGGTCCCGACGCCATCTAGAAATGAGACGTTGTGCGTGACGCACAGCGTTGTGACGTAATGACACGCGAAGATGTCAGGACCCCCGCTGCACTCAGGAACGAGGAGGGTAAGTATATTGTTACTACTATGGTAACAGGAGCCCGTGTATTTTATTACATAGATCCCAGTTACTATAGTAAGTTTTATAGACGTGGTGCGGGGGGGCCGTGGGCCCCCCTGGCTTCGGGGCCCGGTCACATTTGCAACACCTAAAGCTACACCACTGGGCCCACCTGCCAGGTGGCAGACGGGCCCCTTCTTATTACATTTGCATCCGGGCCCTATACGGCAGTACCACTAGTACTGGCCTGATGTTGGCCCTGCTAGTCTAGCACCAATAACCATGCCTAATTCTTAAGTCGCTCAGATCACTAGATTTTCTTACTCTAACGTGGATTCACACTGAAACTGATCTGCAGAAAGCTTGCTTACTTGATTGTTTTGCTGCACACTGAGGTCACGTGTTTTATTTTAGATACAGGAAAGCGCCAATTGCGAAAGGGTGTTCAGTGTATTTACAAGCAATGGTCCACGGGGAAAAGTACGCAAATTAGCTAATATAAGCCAAACCAGAGACTCCTCCAAAAATTAAGGGCTAACCAGAGCTTTGTACGGATAAGGGGCAAGAACCCCAAAATAGTACGGTCTACAAATTCTCTCTTTTTCTTTTGTATGAGTCTCTGCTTTGGTTGATATCAGCTAATTTACCCAAGTAATAAAGAATGAATCCTCTCCTTATCTACGGCGCCCAGAACACAAAAATGAGTGTCCTTGTATCAGACACTGCATAGACTGGGAGGGAAGGGGGATAGGACACATGATGCATGAGGCTATGTGAGCATCGAAGGGAGGGGGATTTGTTTACATACAAGTGAATCAAAATCCTCTTTATTTTTCACCAATAAAAGAGCTAAATTAACAACAATAAATGTATTAACGACCAGGCTTATTTTGGCCTTAATGACCAGGCTTTCTTTTAAATTTTTTCAATGTCGCAATCTAAGAGTCATCATTTATTTTTCTCTCAATATTGCCATAACGGGGCTTGTTTCTTGTGGAACGACTTGAATTTTTCAATGGTACAATTTGTGAGTACATATAATATATTAACCCCCTCATGCACCATGACGTAATAGCACGTCCTGGTGTAGGGGTTGTTGTATGGAGCGGACTCACTCACTGAGCCCGCTCCGCACGCTGCAGGTGTCAGCTATGTATTACAGTTGACACCAGGGACTAAGGGAATGTTCACACGCAGTGGTTTCAGACGTAATTCAGGCCATTTACGCCTCAAATTACGCCTGAAAAAACTGCACCATTACACCTCCAAACATTTGCCTATTGCTTACAATGGGATTTAGGGTGTTCTGTTCCCAATAACAGCTCCAATAACGGCCGTAAAATACGCTGCGAAAAAATGCGAGTTGCTACAAAAACGTCTGAATTCAGGAGCTGTTTTCGCTTGAAAACAGTTCCGTATTTTCAGCCGTTTTTAAGTTTGCATGTGAACATACCCTAATGGGTAATCGCTGTTCCTGGCCATTTAACCGCTTAAAACCACGGCATCTAAGGTGTCAGAAAGAGCGGGCAGCCCCCCGACAGCCCATCGCCCCCCTCCAGCGATGCGATCACAGCATGCTTAATGAAGGCCCCCAGGTCTGCTCTTTCTCTGCCTCTGTTAAGCCCTGCCTCTGGAAGGGCTTAACAGCAGCCTTTAAGGGTAGGAACACACACAGAGTATTCAGGGTGTATACGCTGTGTCAAGCTGCACAGAGTATACGCCCTGAACACCGCAGGGAACGCCATTTGAAAAACCATACACCACATTGTGGTGCATTTGGGCGGAATTTCCACGGCGGAAAAAAATAAAAATTCATACTTACCCGCTTCCTCTCTTCTGTGCATAGTCCGGCCTCCTGGGATGACTTTACAGGCCATGTGATCGCTGTAGCGGCCACATGGGATAAAATGTCATCCCAGGAGGCCGGACAGGAGAAGAAGACGTGAACTCTGGGTAAGTATAAAACGTTTTGTTTTTTTCTTACTTGCGATTTTTGCGGCGGAATCGCTGTGATTCCACCATATATGTCACAACACACAACACTCTGTTGAGGGATTAAGCACCCCATTGAATTCAATGGTGAAAACCCACAACACAAGAGCAGCGAATCTGCAGCATTAATTGATGTGCTGTGTCTGATAGAACTACAATGCAGGTCAATTTATGTGCGTTTTTTTCAGCTGCTTTTTTCCGCTGTGTGCGGGATGAAATTTTGTTGAAATCTCACTCACACTGCTGCTACTGTAATACGCTGCCGATTTTCTGCAATTAAATCCGTTGCGGAAGGTCCGCAGTGTTTACGCCTAGTGTGCCCCCTCCCTAAAAATTACAATATACTGCAATATATTAGTATTGTAGTGTATTCTACCAGCGATCTAATGATTGCTGGTTCTAGTTCCCTAAGGGAGTCTAATAAAATGTGTAAAAACAAAAAAGTTTCATAAAGCTTTTAGTAGTAAAAAAAAATGTAAAAGAAATTAAATATTAAAAGCTCAAAAAAATAAAAAAACAAAAACCCTTTTCATCTAAAGTAATGTAAAAAATAGAAAAAAAAATTGGTATCACCGCATCCATAAAAGTCAGGCCTATTACAATATAACTTTATTTGACTCAAATGGTGAATGACATTTAAGAAAAAAAACAAAACACATACATTTTTTTTTATAAAAAAGTAATCAAAAAATTGTATGTACCAAGAAAAATGGTACCAAAAAAAAACGACAGCCCGTCCCGCAAAAAATAAGCTCTGACACTGCTTAATCAATATTTTTTCAACAAATAGTCTTTTCTTTGTAAAAGTAACATATATATATATATATATACATACACATATACGTATATAAAAAGCAGCACCGTTTCTCGATCCGTAGGAGTGGGGTGCAATATTCTCGTTAGGACCCGTGATCAGTGTCCCTGAAAATGTAGTCGAAATACTCCAAAATACGAGGCAGCACTCAAAAATAGTGAAGAAAGTGTATTTATTCACCACATGCGACATTTCAGCCCTACTCCATGGGGCCTTTCTCAAGCATTACAATCAGTGAGCAGTGCACATATAAATACACAGATTCCAATAATCCATAATAAATTAACTATCAATTCTTCCCTGTCTTGCTGATCCTCCTTCTACTTTGGCAGTCCCCACTCGTTGTCAACTGGAATCCGTAGCCAGCAACATCAGACTCTGGCTATAGATTCTATGCATAACAGAGGCACCATGTTGAAGTGCATGCTCCCGAGCCTCCTCGCTCTAGGCCCCATTCACAGAAGCTGCTCACGACATCACTGTTAATATATGGATAGTGATGTCCGGAGCAGAGCTGAAGTCCCAGGCAGAGCGCTAGTAGATGCTCTGCTCCAGTACACTGGATCTGTGGAAGCCTCTAATATCACTGACCTTATATAGACAGTGATGTCAGGGGCAACCAAAGAGCCGGAGTCCCGGGCTCTGCCTGGGACTCCTGCTCTGCTCCTAACATCATTGTACATATATGGACAGTGATGTCAGGGACTTCCCCATTGCCGGAGTCCTGAAAAAGAGCCGCTTCAAGCGCTCTTCCTAGAACGACTCCTCGCCTCCTGACATCATTGTCCATATATGGACAGTGATGTCAGGGGCAACCTCAGAGACCGAGTTCCGGGCTCTGCCTGGGACTCCTGCTCCTAACATCACTGTCCATATATGGACAGTGATGTCACGGACTTCCCCTTTGCCGGAGTCCCAAAACAGAGCCACTTCAAGCGCTCTGCCTGGGACTCGTTCTCTCCTCCTGACATCACTGTCCATATATGGACAGTGATGTCAGGGGCAACCCCACAGAAGGAGTCCCGGGCTCTGCTTGGGACTTCCGCTCTTCTCCTAACATCACTGTCCATATAAGGACAGTGATGTCACACTTCCCCATTGCCGGATTCTCGAAACAGAGCCGCTTCAAGCACTCTGCCTGGGACTCCTGCACTGCTCCTAACATCACTGACAGTGAAGCCAGGAGTGTTCCCAGGGCCGGAGCTCTAGGACAGAGTCTCTACTAGTTAAAACCACAGAAAAGGCCATACTCACAAATTAGGAGGAGGGTAAAAATCCGTTCCAAACAGGACGCGGCCAGGTCAGAGAATGCTGCTGAAGGGAAGTGCCCAGGTGTGTTTAAATAATGATAGCCACTCCCACTTACCTTGAGTGGAGTGGTGTGTTGGGCATGGAAGTAAATCTGTAATGGAAAAATAAAAAATAATAAAGTACTGTGTATGGTATACATGTGAGGTATAGGGGACATTACTAAGTGTAGTGTGTAGAGATCATGGCTGTGAGTGATACAAAAAACGTGAGTGTAGTGTGTAAAAACGGCAAAACAACAACTAATACCCCATGTTTTTTCATGGTTACTTACACTGTACATACCTTTCTTTCAGGATGCGGCCAGGTCTCATGGTGCTGGGAGAACATTGTGTATAGATGTCTGGCATTGCATGCAGGGCAGCCCGCTCTCTTACAGTATGGGCGTTCAAAATAGGTTGCTATTCGGCGATATATGCTGTGCCTCACTATCCAAACACTATGCCTCCATGTTTTACACACTACACACACGTTTTTTGTATCACTCACAGCCTTGATCTCTACACACTACACTTAGTAATGTCCCCTATACCTCACATGTATACCATACACAGTACTTTATTATTTTTTATTTTTCCATTACACATTTACTTCCATGCCCAACACACCACTCCCCTCAAGGTTAGTGGGAGTGGCTATCATTATTTAAACACACCTGGGCACTTCCTTTCAGCAGCATTCTCTGACCTGGCTGCGTCCTGTTTGGAACGGGTTTTTACCCTCCTCCTAATTTCGGAGTATGACCTTTTCTGTGGTTTTAATTATATTCTATGTCCCAATTTTTTGCATATCTTAGAGTATCTACTAGCGCACGGCCTGGGGATTCCGACTCTGAGGAAGCCCCTGACATCACAACTTGGTGATACGGAAACTAAACTTCTGGCCTTTGCTGATGACATTCTTCTGCTTATTGCTAATCCTAAACAAGCAGTACTAGATATTATGTCTACAATAAACAACTTTGGCAAAGTCTCTGGATTTATGGTTAATTTGAACAAGTCGGTGGCTCTCCCTATAGTTAGATCAGCCAAAAAATATTGGGGTCAGAGCTTTCCATTCCACTGGATCTCAAGGTTTATCACCTATTTTGGAATAAAACTACCATCGGACCCGGCTTCGCTTTATTCACTGAATTTCACAATTTATTGCCTCCCTCGTGCAACTCCTAAAATCGTGGCATCTGATTAAGATGGTGATATTCCCCAAATTGCTTTACCCCATTCAAACTCTCCCGCTGTTGTTGACAAAAATTGACTTAAAGCTTTTATCTAAAGCCTTCAGGATCTTTATCTGGGGAGGTGAATGACGCAACCGCATTAGCCTTCATAAATTACAGCGACACAAATCCTTGGGTTGCTTTAATTTACCGGAATTTCAACTATATAGTTTGGCAGCAAAAAAACAAAACATTTGTGACTGGTTACACAGGAAGCCACATATTGCCAACACATTCCTAGAAGCCCAATACACCGTGTTCCAAATTATTATGCACATTGGATTTAAGTGTCATAAACATTTAATTATTAGTTTTTCAATTAAACTCATGGATGGTATTGTGTCTTAGGGCTCTTTGGATCATTGTAATCAATCTCAGACACCTGTGATAATTAGTTTGCCAGGTGTGCCCAATCAAAGGAAAACTACTTAAAGAGGCTCTGTCACCAGATTTTGCAACCCCTATCTGCTATTGCAGCAGATAGGCGCTGCAATGCAGATTACAGTAACGTTTTTATTTTTAAAAAACGAGCATTTTTGGCCAAGTTATGACCATTTTTGTAGTTATGCAAATGAGGCTTGCAAAAGTCCAAGTGGGTGTGTTTAAAAGTAAAAGTCCAAGTGTGCGTGTATTATGTGCGTACATCGGGGCGTTTTTAATACTTTTACTAGCTGGGCGCTCTGATGAGAAGTATCATCCACTTCTCTTCAGAACGCCCAGCTTCTGCCAGATCACGCTGTGACGTCACTCACAGGTCCTGCATCGTGTCAGACGAGCGAGGACACATCGGCACCAGAGGCTTCAGTTGATTCTGCAGCAGCATCAGCGTTTGCAGGTAAGTAGCTACATCGACTTACCTGCTAACGCCGATGCTGCTGCAGAATCAACTGAAGCCTCTGGTGCCGATGTGTCCTCGCTCGTCTGACACGATGCAGGACCTGTGAGTAACGTCACAGCGTGATCTGGCAGAAGCTGGGCGTTCTGAAGAGAAGTGGATGATACTTCTCATCAGAACGCCCAGCTAGTAAAAGTATTAAAAAACGCCCCGATGTACGCACATAATACACGCCCACTTGGACTTTTACTTTTAAACACACCCACTTGGACTTTTGCAAGCCTCATTTGCATAACTACAAAAATGGTCATAACTTGGCCAAAAATGCTCGTTTTTTTAAAATAAAAACTTTACTGTAATCTACATTGCAGCGCCTATCTGCTGCAATAGCAGATAGGGGTTGCAAAATCTGGTGACAGAGCCTCTTTAAGAAGGACGTTCCACATTATTAAGCAGGCCACAGGTTTCAAGCAATATGGGAAAGAAAAAGGATCTCTCTGCTGCTGAAAAGTGTGAAATAGTGCAATACCTTGGACAAGGTATGAAAACATTGGATATTTCAAGGAAACTTAAGCATGATCATCGTACTGTGAAAAGATTTGTGGCTGATTCAGAGCACAGACGGGTTCGTTCAGATAAAGGCATAATGAGGAAGGTTTCTGTCAGACAAATTTATAGGATTAGGAGAGCAGCTGCTAAAATGCCATTGCAAAGCAGCAAACAGGTATTTGAAACCGCTGGTGCCTCAAGAGTCCCGCGAACCTCAAGGTGTAGGATCCTCCAGAGGTTTGCAAGTGTGCATAAAGTTATTGTTGGTCGAACCCCTAAACAACGCTCACAAGCAGAAACGGTTGCAGTGGGCTCAGAAATACATGAAGACTAATTTTCAAACCATGTTGTTTACTGAGGAGTGCTGTGCAACCCTGGATAGTCCAGATGGATGGTTGGTGAATGGCCACCATGTCCCAACAAGGCTGCGACATCAGTAAGGTGACGGAGTTATGCTTTGGGCTGGAATCATGGGGAGAGAGCTAGTAGGCCCCTTTAGGGTCCCTGACGGTGTGAAAATTACCTCTGCAAAGTACGTAGAGTTTATGACTGACCACTTTCTTCCGTGGTACAAAAAGAAGAACCGTGCCCTACGTAGCAAAATTATCTTCATGCATGACAATGCACCATCTCATAATGCAAAGAATACCTCTGTGTCATTGGCTGCTATGGGCATAAAAGGAGAGAACCTCATGGTGTGGCCCCCATGTTCCCCTGACCTCAACCCTATTGAGAACCTTTGGAACATCCTCAAGAAAAATATCTATGAGGGTGGGAGGCAGTTCACATCAAAACAGAAGCTCTGGGAGGTTATTCTGACATCCTGCAAAGATATTCAAGCAGAAACTGTCCAAATACTCACAAATTCAATGGATGCAAGAATTGTGGAGGTGATATCAAAGAAGGGGTCCTATGTTAAAATGTAACTTGGCTGGTTAAGTTTTTTTTGATTGAAAGAGCTTTTGATTTCTGTAAATATGACCTCCTGATGCTGCAAATTCAACAAATTACCATTTTAGTTCTCTTTACAACCTTTAAAATGTTTTGATCTCTGTTGTGCATAATAATTTGAAACAGTGCATTTTGAGTTTTTTTACTTCCAAAAAAAAATCTGTTGTCATTAGGAGATTTGTTCAATAAAATTTGCATTATACTCCAACGGTTGATGGCTTGAAGATTATACTGACTGTAATTTGCATCGACTATTTAGGAAAATCAGCCAAAAATAACATTTGCATAATAATTTGGAATGCGGTGTATTTCCCACACATTACTCTGGAATCTTTATTACATTTATCTGATTTGGAAATTCCAGTGGGGATACGAGACATCCCAGTTATCTGGACCACAATTCAAACCTGGAGACAGATGAGACACCTATGTAAGGTAGATAGTAGACACTCTGTATTTTTGTCCTTCTGTGGTAATACTAACTTTTTGGAGGGATGATCCCCAGAAATCTATAAGATATTATATATCCAGGGATGCAATCTCCTTGTAGATCTGCTGGATCACTCACATTCCACACTGCCTTTTGGAGAGGCATGCCTTAAATTTCCAGCATTAGTGGGTTCTCAGTTTGTATATTTACAGGCCCGCAGTTACGTAATGCGCACTTTAGCAGAAACTAGGACTGATTCTTTAGATTCTTGTATTAATCTTTTTTTTAAAAGCAGCAAGAACCAAACTGAATTCTATTAGTTCCATTTATAGATTTATTAGACCTTCCATAGAGTGGGACAAGCTCACCACAGGTCCTGCCAAGTGGCCTACTGACCTTCCTAATCTCGATGTGGGAGATGTTTTAAATGCCACGTTGAAATTGCAAAAAATCATCCCAGATAGTAGTTACCAAGACATGGTATTAATTATATTTCATAGAGCTTACATTAGCCCTTATATCTAATCTAAGATGTCTCCTGGTTCAGTATACAATTGTGGCAAATGTGGTTCTCACAATACAAATATATTTCACAATCTTTGGGACTGCCCAAAAATTAGAGATCTGTGGGAGGAGGTACACAACTATGTACAGTCTACTTCTAGTTTATCTCTTCCTCTTGATCCAGAATGGGCCCTATTTAACCCCTTCCCTACATTTGTCGTAAGTATACGTCATCGAAAGCCAGTGCTTCCCGCAAAATATTATATACTTACGACAAATGGATGACACCGGCTCAGAAGCATCAATCCCCGCCATTAACCCCTTAAATGCAGCGGTCAAAGACGATTGCTGCATTTAAGGTGTTTGTAGCTCATCGGCACCACAGCAATGAAATTGCCGGGGTGTCGGTGGCTGCAACGGCAACCGGAGGCCTAATAGTGGCCTCCCGGTCTGCCTAGTACGGAAAACTTCCAGCCCCCGCCCAGCGGGGCCTAAGACGCTTCCGTGGCCGCCGGCAAGATGGAGCAGGCTCAGGAGATGAGCTGGCGTCATCAGCGGTGGATGTCAGCGGTACATTAGTGATATAGTTATATCACTATGTGCAGCTACATACACAAGCCCTAACATTACTACAGTGTCCTGATGACCATCCAGCCTGGACGTCATGTGTACTCAGAATCCTGACACTTCTGACTCTTTTTTGTGAGATTCCGGCAAGTGAAACCAAATCTCGCGAGATTACGGAGCTAAACGAGATTTGGTTTCACTCGTCGGAATCTCACAAAAAAGAGTCAGAAGTGTCAGGATTCTGAGTACACATGACGTCCAGGCTGGATGGTCATGTGTATTCATTATCAGGACACTGTAGTAATGTTAGTGCTTGTGTATGTAGCTAGTGCAGTGTAAATGAATGGAGAGGAGTGCATGATGCCGATTGGTCAGCGTCATGCACTCCTCTGTACAACGCCCACTTGGTCGAAAGTAAAAGTACGCCCACTTGGGCATTAAGAAAGCTCATTAGCATAAACCAAAATCGCTCCTAACGTTGTGAAAAAAGATCGTTTTTTTAAATAAAAAGCATTACTGTCACCTACATTACAGCGCCCATCTCCTTATATAGGAGACAGGACATTTATAATGTGGTGACGGAGCCTCTTTAAAAAAAAAAAGCATGCTAGAAGTGCTGTTTTTTTGTTTCCTAATCTCCCTAAAAATGGAGTATATAGTACCCCAAAATGGAACCAATAAAAAAACAAGCCCTCACACAGCTCCGTCAATGGAAAAACAACACGTTATGACTCAGTACGCAATGATGCTTAATGACTGCCCAGACTAATATTTGTGACCTTTAGAGTCTAAATGCTCACTATACAACTAGATAGATTCCTTAACCCCTTCCCGCAATTTCACGTAACTGCACGTGATGGGATGCGGTCTGTTCCCGCATTTCCACGTACACAATTACGTGAACGCTTTAAACGGTCGTCGCACCGGGATGTGCGGCGGCAGTTTAAAACAGACGGCTGTCCGAGACAGCCTAGCAGCTGAGGATGCCGGCCGAGGACCAATCACAGCTGTCCTCGGCCGGCGATGGCTGTGATTGGTCCATCAGTGCAGATGGACCAATCACAGCTTAGTGTGACGTTTCGAACGATTTAAACTTCCGCCGCACATCCTGTTGCGGCGGATGTTTAAAAAAGACGGCTGTCAGAGACAGCCTAGCAACTCTGGATGCCGGCCGAGTACCAATCACAGCTGTCCTTGGCCGGCGATGGCTGTGATTGGTCCATCAGTGCAGATGGACCAATCACAGCTTAATTTGACTTTGACAGCGTGACATTTCTGGAAATATGGCTGTCCAAGACAGCCTAGTAACAGGGGATGCCGGCCGAGGACCAACCGCAGCTGTCCTCGGCCGGCGATCGATGTGACTGGTCCATCAGTGCGGATGGACCAATCCCAATTTATTATGACAGTTGGAGAGGGGAGTTTAGTGTAGTCTCCGTCTCTGACTGCTTCACTTCTGTCAGGGAAGCGATCAGAAAAGGAGTTATTGCTAGGTAGATCATAAATTAATAATTAACCATATAAATTAACCCCTGGATCACCCAGCAGCCAATCTACTGTGCCCTATACCTGTCCTGTGCCCTATACAGGTGTCTTGTGCCCTATACAGCTGTCCTGTGACCAATACAGCTGTCCTGTGACCTATACAGCTGTCCTGTGACCTATATAGGTGTCCATCACCAGCCATCTGTACCACAGTACCCTTGGTGCCCTATAATAAGACTGGTAGCCTCGTGCGCCGCATCCAGCCCCCCTGTGCCGCATTCAGGCTCCTGTGCACCAAGACGTCTGTTACTGCCCAGTGTTTAAAATAAAAAAATTAATCCCCGTCATTGACTTGCCACCCTCCTGTGCTTGATTGGCACCAATCAGCCTCATCAGCACTCTGCCACCAGTATCACCTGTGATCCCTGCAAATCACTGCCCACCTGTAATTATCCTGTGATACCTGCAAATCACTGCCCAGTGACGTGTGTGAAAAGTGAGGTGTAAAATAAATTCACCCCTTCATTGTCTCATCGCTACCATCCTGTATTCTGTGCCTAATTGGGACATACCAAACTCCAACAACCTGCGTTTGACATCTGTTACCTGGGAGTTTTTGTAGATATATTTAAAAAAATACCTTGGTTTTAGGGAATTAGTTATTCTATAAAATAAAAAAAACACAAAACAAAAAAAGTTTTACGTTACTTTCAACGCCAGTGACACTTTGTTACTAAGTTTACAGAAGAAAAAAAATGACTAAGCGTCTGTATACTGCCAAAGAGGCATGTGCCATGCTCTTTGAGGACTCCGATTCTGGTAGTGGATAAGAGGTGACATTTTTAGTGTCCTCTTCGTCTAGTGACTCATCTACTGATGAACCGCCACGTAGGCGTCCAAGGGTAGGCGTCAGTAGTGCACAATCGCAGCCCAGTACAGCTGACTCCACATGGATCGCCGCAGATAACTTTGTGCCCCAGGTGCCTGAATTCACTGCGACTCCAGGCATCAATGTACAGTAGATACTGCAGGCTTCAGTGAAATTAACTATTTCCAACTGTTCCTCACTGATGACCTTGTAAATTTGATTGTGGCACAAACTAACATATATGCTCAGCAATTTATTTCCCGCAATCCAAATCGTTTTTATGCCATGCCCCAAAAATGGACCCCCACAAACCCCACTGAAATCAGCAAGTTCTGGGGACTTCTATTGAGTATGGGCATTACCAAAAAACCCACGATACGTTCCTATTGGAACAGAGACATCCTTTATCATTCCCCTCTTTATTTTCTTGCCGTGCTCAGGGCCCGTTTTGAAATTTTATTAAAATTCATTCACTGCAAAAATAACGATGAGTGCCCACCCCCAAACGACCCCAATTATGATAGACTGTATAAAGTTAGGCCAGTAGTTGACCACTACAACTTAAAATTCAGTCAGATCTATATGCCCCAAAAATGCCTAGCAGTGGACGAATCCCTAGTCCACTTTAAAGGCAGATTACACTTCCGCCAGTACCTGCCCAATAAAAGGGCTAGGTATGGCGTGAAGCTGTATAAGGCCTGCGAAACTGTGTCTGGGTATACACTGCGCTTTCGTGTATATGAAGGGAAGGATTCAAAGGATTGAGCCACCAAACTGTCCCCCTGTCCTGGGAATAAGTGGGAGGATAGTCTGGGATTTGCTCCACCCCATATTAGACCAAGGATACCACTTGTATGTGGACAGTTTTTACAATAGCGTCCCCCTCCTGAAGTGCCTTTCTACAAGGGGCACACTAGCATGTGGCACAATTCGGCAAAATCAAAAGGGTCTCCCCAAGTCCTTTATAGAGCAGACACTGCGCCGTGGGGAAAGCAGGGCTGTTTGCTCCGAAAATTTGATGCTTTTCAAATATAAAGTCAAGCGTGATGTCTTTATTTTGACCACACTGCATGCTGATCGATCCACCCCAGTTCCAGTCAGAGGAGCCACAGAGCAGACCACCAAGCCTGTGTGCATCCAGGACTATAACCAATTCATGGGAGGGGTGGATCTTTCGGACCAGGTACTGCAGCCCTACAGTGCCCTAAGAAAATCTAAGGTGTGGTATAAAAAATTGGCTGTATACCTCACCCAAGTGGCACTCTATAAAGAATTTCCTGGGATTCCAAGAAAAAATTATTTAAAAAATGAGACCAGGAAGCAGAGGGCAGCAGTGAAGGTAGCAGCACTTCTGGGATCTCCAGAATAATACATGGCCAGCATTTCCCGGGAGTACTCCCCCCCCCCCACAGAAAAAAAACCAAAAACCCCAGAAAAGGTGTCGAGTTTGCTCAAGCAGAGGGATTAGGAAAGATACCACTCACTACTGTATGACCTGTCCCTCTAAACCAGGCCTCTGCATCGGACAATGCTTCCGTTTTTATTACACCTCTGTTGATATTCGTTAAATCTAAGTTTTACTACTCCAATGACATCACATCCTTTCCATTTATTTCTTAAATACCCCCTGGGCATTTATTTTCCAAATTAATTTGATATCTCAATAATACCACACCTGCCCCCCCCCCCCCCAAAAAAAATACAAATTCCCATTATACCCCTAGATGAATACTGTGCTTTGAAGGGTGCAATTGTATTAAATGAGACATTTCTTGAACTTACTTTATGTTCTGGAGCCTCTGCAAACATAAGGTGTTGCTTAAAAATCATCCATGTAAAAAGTAGGCCCTAGAAACCTACTGGAACGGTGTAAAAATCATATATGGAGTATTATTCAGCACAAGATCCAAAAACAAAATGGTAGTCTAATGTCCGTGGCTGCGGGCTGTCAGCTCCAGCCTCCCGCTGACAGCCACGAGTTGGCAAGCGCTGGCCCCAGCCTCCTCCTCAGGAGACGCCAGTGCTTGCATCCACTCACCTCCGCCGGAGCCTGCAGGGTGCGCGCGCACGCTCGTCCCCGCTCTTAAAGGGGCAGCGCGCGCACCGGACATCTTGAACGACCTATGACCCGTGAGTACCCTGGGCTATAAGAGGGGTCCAGCCCCCTAGTTCGATGCCTGAGCGTTGTCTTTCCCAGTCTGTCTCGCAAATGGTTCCTTATTGTCTCCCGTTCCAGCTGCTACCCGTGCCCTGTTACCGTTACTGTATTCCGTATTGTTCCTGTGCCTACCAGCGTTCTAGTGTCTTCCGCCACGTCAAGTGTCATCTGCCACGTCAAGTGCCATCTGCCACGCCAAGTGCCATCTGCCACGTCAAGTGTCTTCTGCCACGTCTAGTGTCATCTGCCACGTCTAGTGTCTTCTGCCACGCCAAGTGTCATCTGCCACGTCAAGTGTCCACCGCTTCATCGGATACTGCCCACCACGTCTGGCGCCACTTGCAGAACCTGCCTCCATCCGTGCTGAAGCCACAGCCACCGCCCGGACTATTTCAGGTACCCAAGCATTACTGTCTGCCATTGACTTCCGTTTAGACTGTGACCTGGTCAGCTGCCTCCCCGCTACGGCGGAGCGGCCTAGTGGGTCCACATACCCTGTGTTTGTGACAGTACGCTCAGGCCATGGAACCCGCTGGCCAGCCCAAGACCCCAGTACAGAAGATTCAGACAGAGATGCATGACCTACGCACACGTCAGGATCAACTCCTTGAGGCGGTGAATTCTATCCTAGTCCGCCTGGATCTACTCGCTGTTCCACCCCCGGTTCTTCCTCCTGAAGCTGTTGCTGTGCCACTGCCTGTTGCTCCCCGTTTGTTCCGGATCCTCAGTTCCTCTGCCTCTTCCACCTCGCTACGACGGTGATCCCAGAGCATGTAGAGGATTTCTCAATCAATGCACAGTGCATTTTAGGCTACGGCCTCACCTCTTCCCCTCCGAGGAGGCCAAAGTGGCATTTATTATCTCCCTCATCGCTGGCAAGGCCCTCGCATGGGCGAACCCAATCTTGGAGCAACAAGGACCTGTATCCTCGGACCTAGCCTTGTTCCTGCAGTCCTTTCGTGCCGTGTTCGAGGAGCCGGGTCGAACATCCTCTGCCGCAGCCACTCTGTTGACCCTTAAGCAAGAAGGCTCCACAGTAGGGGAATATGCTATGTCCTTCATTACCCTAGCAGCCGAGCTGGCATGGAACAATGAGGCACTGGTGGCGACCTTCTGGCAGGGACTGTCCTCTCACATCAAGGACGAACTTGCGGCCCGCGACCTTCCTTCTACCTTGGATGCCCTCATCCTGTTAGCCACCCGGGTTGATATGAGAATCCGGGAGCGCTCTCAAGAGGTTCGTCAGGAGAGCCGGGCCCACAGACCAGCACCCTCTGCCCAGAGACGACTACTGTCCACTCCTAGTGCGCTACCTGAGGAACCCATGCAGGTAGACAGAGTCCGGTTATCTGAACAGGAGAAGCAGCACAGACGCTCCTCTGGACTTTGTATGTATTGTGGCCTCAAGGGTCATTTTGTGCACCAATGCCCACAGAAACTGGGAAACTCCAGTACCTAGGGTTGGTCGGAGAGGCAACTCTAGGTGGAACGTCTCCAAACGTTAAAACCTCTTCCAAATTATTGATACCTGTGGCCATCGTCACCGGACAGATATCACATCCTTCCTCCGCCTATCTTGACTCTGGAGCAGCTGCTAATTTAACCACCAGGATCTAGTGGATCGGTTTCAACTACCCACAGTCCGTCTGGAGAGACCCCTGGCAGTTGCCTCTGTGAATGGTCTACCGTCGCCTGATCCGATCATGCTCATCACAGAGCCGTTGACACTACGGGTCGGAGCTCTTCACTCAGAACAGATCTCCTTCCTGGTACTACCCAAGGCTATCAATCCTATCCTGCTGGGTCTGCCATGGCTCCGTCTACACGTCCCGACACTCGACTGGAGTTCAGGAGAAGTTCTTCAATGGGGTTCCAGATGCCATAGCCATTGCCTGTCACAAGTCTGTCCTGTTGTGCCCCCGCTGCCTCAGTCACTTTCCGGCCTACCATCTCAGTATGCCAGTTTTGCGGATGTCTTTTGCAAAAGAGAGGCTGAGACGTTGCCTCCATATCGGAATTATGACTATCCCATTGAACTGGTTCCCAATGCTTCTCTTCCCCGTGGACGAGTATATCCTCTCTCCTTGCCAGAGACTTTATCGATGTCAGCCTATATCAAGGAGAACTTGGAGAGGGGTTTTATTCGAAAATCCTCCTCCCCGGCCTGGGCAGGCTTCTTCTTCGTTAAAAAGAGATGGATCTCTCCGACCCTGCATTGACTACCGTGGTCTCAATCAGATCACGGTCAAGAACAAATACCCGTTGCCACTTATTTCCGAGCTGTTTGATCGCATATGAGGAGCCAAAATTTTTTCCAAGCTAGATCTGCGGGGGGCCTATAATCTAATCTGGATTCACCGGGGTGACAAATGGAAGACGGCATTTAATACCCGTGATGGGCACTACGAATACCTAGTGATGCCCTTCGGACTGTGTAACGCTCCCGCAGCATTTCAGGAGTTCGTTAATGATATCTTCCAAGATCTCCTCTATATGTGTGTTGTAGTTTATCTCGATGATATTCTAATTTTCTCCCCAGATCTGATGACCCATCGGAGGCATGTTCGTCAAGTTCTCCTGCGACTAAGAGAGAATCGCTTGTATGCCAAGTTAGAAAAATGCACCTTTGAAAAGAGGTCTTTGCCATTCCTGGGCTATGTCATCTCGGATCACGGCCTTAAGATGGACCCTGAGAAACTAAAGTCTGTCCTGGAATGGCCACGTCCTCAAGGCCTAAGGGCCATACAGCGGTCCCTGGGTTTCGCCAATTTCTACCGGCAGTTTATTCCGAACTTTTCTTCTCTGACGGCTCCCATCTCTTCCCTTACCAAGAAGGGTGTGAACGCCAAGGTGTGGACTCCAGAGGCAGAGTCCGCATTCATTAGCCTCAAGAAAGCCTTCACTTCAGCTTCAATCCTCCATCACCCTGACGTATCTCGGCAGTTCTCACTAGAGGTGGACGCTTCCTCTGTTGGTGCAGGCGCACATCTGTTCCAGAGGAGCTCCAAAGGAAAGGCAGTTGTATGTGGCTACTACTCAAGACTGTTTTCTTCTGCTGAACGCAATTACTCCATTGGAGATCGGGAGCTACTGGCTATCAAATTGGCCCTGGAGGAGTGGAGACATCTTTTAGAAGGCGCAGCTCACCCCATCCTGATCTTCACCGACCATAAGAACCTCACCTACCTTCAGTCCGCTCAAAGACTGAATCCTCGTCAAGCCAGGTGGTCACTGTTCTTCACCCGTTTCCAATTTCTGCTCCACTACCGTCCCGCTGACAAGAATGTGAGGGCCGATTCCCTGTCCAGATCATTTGAGACGGAAGACACGGTTGAGTCCCTGCAGACGATCATAGACCCATCCTGCGTTGTCACCGCCAATCCTCTGCAGCTTAGAAATATCCGTCCGGGGAGAACTTTTGTTCGGTTGGCAGACAGAAAAAGAATTCTCCGCTGGGGATACAGTTCTAAACTAGCTGGGCACGCTGGTGTCCGTAAAACCCAAGACCTGATTGCTCGTCACTTTTTGTGGCCCACGCTACCTAAGGATGTTCTGGACTTTGTCTCTGCTTGCACGGTCTGTGCCGCTAATAAAGTGACTCACTCCAAGCCTGCCGGCCTGCTTCAACCTCTGCCTGTACCCAGTGCCCCCTGGCAGCACATCGCAATGGACTTCGTCACAG
Source organism: Rhinoderma darwinii (assembly GCF_050947455.1). Classification (NCBI taxonomy): domain Eukaryota; kingdom Metazoa; phylum Chordata; class Amphibia; order Anura; family Rhinodermatidae; genus Rhinoderma; species Rhinoderma darwinii. Next base: position 14,174,888 of record NC_134695.1, on the reverse strand, counting down.
ACCTTCCTCTCTCAGCAGGATGCAACACCATCTGGGTGGTGGTGGACCGGTTCTCTAAGATGGCACATTTTATCCCGCTGACCGGCCTACCTTCTGCTCCCCGACTGGCGAGTCTCTTCATTTAGCACATATTTCGCTTGCCTCTTCACATTGTGTCCGACCGGGGGGTTCAGTTTACCTCTAAATTTTGGAGAGCCCTCTGTAAACTCCTGGATGTGAGTTTGGACTTTTCCTCTGCCTATCACCCCCAATCCAATGGGCAAGTTGAGAGGATCAACCAGATCATGGAAAATTATCTCCGCCACTTCATCTCTTCTCAGCACGATAACTGGGTACAGCTTCTTCTTTGGGCTGAGTTTTCATATAACAACCACGCAAGTGAGTCCACCACCTCCACTCTGTTTCACATCGTGTACAGTCAACATCCCAGAGTTCCTCTTCCTGTGTCGACTTCATCTCAGGTTCCCGCTGCTGACTCTGCATATGGGGACTTCCTGCAAATCTGGCAACAGACCCGGTCCTCTATTTTGCTGGCAGTAGATTGCATGAAGCGAAAGGCAGATACTAAGAGAAGAGAGCCGCCTCAGTATCTTCTGGGGACTAAAGTCTGGCTGTCCTCTCGGAACATTCGCTTGAAGGTGCCCTCATGCAAGTTCGCTCCCAGGTTCCTTGGACCATCTGCCACATCTAGTGTCTTCTGCCACGCCAAGTGTCATCTGCCACGTCAAATGTCTTCTGCCACGCCAAGTACCATCTGCCACGTCAAGTGTCTTCTGCCACGTCTAGTGTCTTCTGCCACATCAAGTGTCTACCGCTTCATCGGATACTGTCCGCCACGTCTGGCGCCACTTGCCGCACCTCCATCCGTGCTGAAGCCACAGCCACCGCCCGGACTATTTCAGGTACCCAAGCATTACTGTCTGCCATTGACTTCCGTTTAGACTGTGACCTGGTCAGCTGCCTCCCCGCTACGGCGGAGCGGCCTAGTGAGTCCACATACCCTGTGTTCGTGACAGGTAGGCCTTCCCTTGTGAGCCCTACAGTGTGCCCAGGCAGCAGTTAATGGCCACATATGGGGTATTGGCCTTATTCTGAGAAATTGCACAACAAATTTTGGGGTGCTTTTTTTTTTTTTATTACCATTGTATAAAAGAAAAATTTGAGGATAAAGCAGGATAAGCTTTATTGTAGAAAATTAAATTCGGCATTTTGACGGCCCAGTGTTTATAACTTCTAAGAAGCACCTTTCGAGTCAAAATGCTCACTACACCCCTAAATAAATTCCTTAAGGAGTGTAGTTTACAAAATGGGGTCACTTCCTGGGGGTTTCCACTGTACTTGTACCTAAGCAGCTCTGCAAATGTGACATGGCACCCGAAAACCTTTCCAGACAAATCTGAACTTCAAATAGCGCTACTTCTCTTCTGAACCCTGTCGTGGGTCCAAACAGCAATTTAATACCACACATGGGGTATTCCCGTAATCGGGAGAAGTTGCTTTACAAATTTTGGGTTTCTTTTTCTCCTTTATTCCTAGTACAAAATTAAACATTTCTAAGTTTTCTCAGAAAAAAAAGTCGATTTTCATATTCACGGCAGAATTCCACCAAATTCTGCAAAAAACCTGTGGGGTCAAAATGCTAACTATACCCCTAGGAAAATTCCTTGAGGGGTGTAGTTTCCAAAATGGGGTCACTTTTGGGGTGTTTCCACTGTTTTGGTCCCTCCAGGACGTTGCAAACGCGACATGTCACCGAAAACCAATCCAGCAAAATCTGGACTCCAAAATCCAAATGGCGCGGTGTCTCTTCTGAGCACTGCCCTGGGTCCAAACGGGCGTTTATTACCACATATGAGGTATTCCCGTAATCGTGAGAAGTTGCTTTACAAACGCTGGGGTTCTTTTTCGCCTTTATTCCTTGGAAAAATTAAAAAAAATCTATGTATTTTCAGAAAAAAGGTGGATTTTCAATTTTACACACTTTTTCTAATAAATTTAGCAAAAAATCTATGGGGTTAAAATGCTAACTACACCCCTCGATAAATTCCCTGAGGGGTGTAGTTTCCAAAATGGGGTCACTTTTGGTGGCTCTCAACTGTTTTGGCACCACAAGACCTCTTCAAACCTGACATGGTGCCTAAAATATAATCTAAAAAAAGGAGGCCCCAAAATCCTCTAGGTGCTCCTTTGCTTCTGAGGTCCGTGTTTCAGTCCAAGAGGACACTAGGGCCACACATGGGATATTTCTAAAAACTGTAGAATCAGGGTAATAAATATTGAGTTGGAATTCTTGGCTAAAACCTTCTGTGGTACAATTTTTTTTTATTACAAATGAATTTTGGCAAAATAAAAAATTAAATTAGCAAATTTCGCATCTATTTTGCTTTAATTCCTGTGAAACGCCTAAAGGGTTAAGAAACTTTTTGAATGCGGGTTTGAATACTTTGAGGGGTGCATTTTTTAAAATGGGGTGATTTATGGGGACTTTCTAATATATAAGGCCCTCAAAGCCACTTCAGAACTGAACTGGTCCCTGTAAAAATAGCCTCTTGAAATTTTCTTGAAAATGTGAGAAATTGCTGCTAAAGTTCTAAGCCTTGTAACGTCTTAGAAAAATAAAAGGACGTTCAAAAAACCATGCAAACATAAAAGTAGACATATGGGGGATGTCAGGGGCGTAACTAGGAAAGACTGGACACTATAGCAAACTTTTGACTGGGCCCCCCACCTCCCCTGGGTGTCACACAACCCGCCCCTTGAAAATAGTGCCTTTTTTTACAGCCCCCCCCCTTGTAGATAACGCCAAACAGCCCCCTTTGTAGATCTCTACAGAGGGGGCTGTGTGGCGTCCTCCACAGGGGGGGGCTGTGTGGCGTCCTCCACAGGGGGGGGCTGTATGGCGTTCTCCACAGGGGGGGGGCTGTATGGCGTTCTCCACAGGGGGGGGGCTGTATGGCGTTCTCCACAGGGGGGGCTGTATGGCGTTCTCCACAGGGGGGGGCTGTATGGCGTTCTCCACAGGGGGGGGCTGTATGGCGTTCTCCACAGGGGGGGGCTGTATGGCGTTCTCCACAGGGGGGGGGGCTGTATGGCGTTCTCCACAGGGGGGGGCTGTATGGCGTTCTCCACAGGGGGGGGGCTGTATGGCGTTCTCCACAGGGGGGGGCTGTATGGCGTTCTCCACAGGGGGGGGCTGTATGGCGTTCTCCACAGGGGGGGGCTGTATGGCGTTCTCCACAGGGGGGGGGCTGTATGGCGTTCTCCACAGGGGGGGGCTGTATGGCGTTCTCCACAGGGGGGGGCTGTATGGCGTTCTCCACAGGGGGGGGGCTGTATGGCGTTCTCCACAGGGGGGGGCTGTATGGCGTTCTCCACAGGGGGGGGGCTGTATGGCGTTCTCCACAGGGGGGGGGCTGTATGGCGTTCTCCACAGGGGGGGGGCTGTATGGCGTTCTCCACAGGGGGGGGCTGTATGGCGTTCTCCACAGGGGGGGGCTGTATGGCGTTCTCCACAGGGGGGGGCTGTATGGCGTTCTCCACAGGGGGGGGCTGTATGGCGTTCTCCACAGGGGGGGGCTGTATGGCGTTCTCCACAGGGGGGGGCTGTATGGCGTTCTCCACAGGGGGGGGCTGTATGGCGTTCTCCACAGGGGGGGGCTGTATGGCGTTCTCCACAGGGGGGGGCTGTATGGCGTTCTCCACAGGGGGGGGCTGTATGGCGTTCTCCACAGGGGGGGGCTGTATGGCGTTCTCCACAGGGGGGGGCTGTATGGCGTTCTCCACAGGGGGGGGCTGTATGGCGTTCTCCACAGGGGGGGGCTGTATGGCGTTCTCCACAGGGGGGGGGCTGTATGGCGTTCTCCACAGGGGGGGGCTGTATGGCGTTCTCCACAGGGGGGGGCTGTATGGCGTTCTCCACAGGGGGGGGCTGTATGGCGTTCTCCACAGGGGGGGGCTGTATGGCGTTCTCCACAGGGGGGGGCTGTATGGCGTTCTCCACAGGGGGGGGCTGTATGGCGTTCTCCACAGGGGGGGGCTAACGCCATACAACCCCCTCTGTAGACAACGCCATACAGCCCCCTCTGTAGACAACGCCATACAGCCCCCTGTAGAGAACGCCATACAGCGTCCCTCCTCCCAAAAAAATGCGACCTACAGTGTGTCTTACAAAAGACATGTATCCCCTATCCACAAGATAGGGGATACATGTGTGATCGCTGGCAGCGATAGGGAGAACGGGGGATCGAAAGTCCCCTGAAGTTCTCCATGACTAACATCTGACTACCGGCGTCTGCGCAGCTCAATAAAAATGAAAGGAGCACTGGTCACGCATGTGCACAAGCGCGACTGGCGCTCCATTCATTTCCTCAGAGCTGCCGACACAGACCCCGGAAATCCGAGGTTTGTGACAGAGAACATCAGGGGACTTTCAGTCCCCCGTTCTCCCTATCGCTGCCAGCGATCACACATGTATCCCCTATCCTGTGGATAGGGGATACATGTCTTTTGTTTAATGGCAGAGCGGGGAGATAACTCCCTACTCTGCCATAGTCGTGTTTAGTGGCGTCGCTCTGTAGCAGCCATAGCGGCTGCCAGCGGAGCCTCCGGCCATGGTGGGGGCCCGTGTCGGCGGGCGACACAGGCCCCCTCATGCCGCGGGCCCCGTAGCAGCCGCTACGGTGGTAGTTACGCCACTGGGGGATGTTAACTAGTAACTATTTTGTGTGGTATTACTATCTAGCTTCCAAGCAGATACATTTAAATTTAGAAAAATGCTAATTTTCACAAATTTTCTCTAAATTATGGTCTTTTTCACAAATAAATACTGAATTTATCGACCAAATGTTTTCACTAACATCAAGTACAATATGTCACGAGAAAACAATCTCGGAATCGCTTGGCTAGGTGAAAGCATTCCGGAGTTATTACCACATAAAGTGACACGTCAGATTTGAAAAAAATAGGCTGTGTCCTGAAGGCCAAAACAGGCTGTGTCCTTAACCCCTAGGCGCACCAGGACGCAACTGTATGTCCCTGCTGCCAGTGTCTTAGCGCACAAGGACGTACTGTTACTGAGTTTTTCCCGGTGCACACTGTCGGCGACAGTGTGCACTGGGAACCAGGAGGTCAGCTGTCGCCGACAGCGGACACTCCCCTCTTGCCGACCAGCGATCCTTTGCCGCTTGTTTCGGCGAATTAACCCCTTAAATTCGGCGATCCGGTGCAATCGCCGAATTTTGGGGGTTTCTAACATATCGGCAGACCCCGGTCCGAAATCGCAGGGTTTGCCGATAGTTACTATGGCAAACGGAAGCCAAACAATGGCTTCCGGGTCTGCAATGGACGGAAGCCCATCAGGACCAACCTTCGGCTGGTCCTGATAGGCTTCCTGTCAGAGCGACAGGAAGTCACTGTGTCGTTCCCGATGGCACACTGTCGGCGACAGTGTGCATCGGGAACTTGGAGATCAGCTGTCCCTGACAGCTGACACTCCAGTGTTGCCGATCAGCGGCTCATCGCCGCTTATTTAGGCAATTAACCCGTTACATGCGGGGCTCGATTGCGATCTCTGCATGTAGCAGGTTTGTAGTGCATCAGCAGCCCCCATGCAATCGTGGGGGCTTCTGATGCTTGTGATGGCACCCGGGGGCCAGACAACGGCCCCCCAAGTCTGCCATGTATGTCAGCCTATGAGGATCAGCCTCTGCTGATCCTCGTAAACCAACTGTCAGAGTGACTGTGACGTCACACTGACAGTTGGAATACGTTACACTACCTAGGTAGTGTAATGTATTCTAGCAGCAATCAGAGCTGCAGGTCCAAAAAATAAAGTGTAAAAAGTAAAAAAAAAAGTTAATAAAAATGTTTTATAAAAGTGTCAAAATATTATATTATATTATAGAAACGTCATTTTATTGTGCAAACGCTGCAAAACTTTTTTTAAAAAAAACTATACACATATGGTATCGCCGTAATCGTACCGACCGGCAGAATAAAGCAAAACGTAATTTATTGCGCACGGTGAACGCTGTAAGAAATAAAGAATTGAAAGTGCCAAAATCGTTGTTTTTTGGTCACCTTAGCTCTAAAAAAGATCCTGTGGGGTCAAAATGCTCACTATACCCCTAGAAAAATTCCTTGAGGGGTGTAGTTTCCAAAATGGGGTCACTTTTGGGGGGTTTCCACTGTTTTGATCCCTCCGGGCGTTGCAAACCCGACATGGCACTAAAAACCAATCCAGCAAAATCTGCGCTCCAAAATCCAAAAGGTGCTCCTTCCCTTATGAGCACTGCTGTGGGTCCAAACATTACTTTACGACCACATATGGGGTATTGCCATAATCGGGAGAAATTGCTTTACAAATGTTGGGGTGCTTTTTCTCCTTTATTCCTTGTAAAAATGAAAAAATTCTATGTTTCCACAGAAAAAATAGGTGATTTTCATCTTCACAGACCAATTCCACTAAATTCTGCAAAAAAAACTGTGGGGTCAAAATGTTAACTATACCCCTAGAAAAATGCCTTGAGGGGTGTAGTTTCCAAAATAGGGTCACTTTTGGGGTGTTTCGACTGTTTTGGCACCACAAGACCTCCTCAAACCTGACATGGTGCCTAAAATATATTCCTAAAAAAAGGAGGCCTCAAAATCCACTAGGTGCTCCTTTGCTTCTAAGGCTGGTGCTTCAGTGCATTAGGGCAATAGGGCCACATGTGGGGTATTTCTAAAATCTGCAGAATCTGGGCAATAAATATTGAGTTGCGTTTCTCTGGTAAAACCTTCTGTGTTACAGATTTTTTTTATTACAAATGAATTGCGGCAAAAAAAATGAAATTTGTAAATTTCACCTCTACTTTGCCTTAATCCCTGTGAAACGCCTAAAGGGTTAAAATACTTTCTGAATGTGGTTTTGAATACTTTGAGGGGTGCAGTTTTCAAAATGGTGATTTATGGGGACTTTCTAATATATAAGTCCCTCAAAACCACTTCAGAACTGAACTGGTCCCTGAAAAAATGGCCTATTGACATTTTCTTGAAAATATGAGAAATTGCTGCTAAAGTTCTAAGCCTTGTAACGTCCTAGAAAAATAAAAGTACGTGAAAAAAAAATGATGCAAACATAATGTAGACATATGGGGGATGTTAACTAGTAACTATTTGCAGTGGTATTACTATCTGTTTTACAAACAAACACATTTAAATTTAGAAAAATGGTAATTTTTGCAAATGTTTGCTAAAATTTGAAGTTTTTCACAAATAAATATTGAATTTATCGACCAAATTTTTTCACTAACGTAAAGTACAATATGTCACGAGAAAATCTCAGAATCGCTTGGATAGGTAAAAGCGTTTCGGAGTTATTACCACATAAAGTGACACGTCAGATTTGAAAAAAAAACAGGCTGTGTCCTAAAGGGGTTAAGGGGTTAAAGGTGTGTATTTTCCCAAACAGGGTCACTTTTGGAGGGCTCCTACTGTTTTGGCCCCGCAGGGGCTTTTGAAATGTGACATGGCACCCGAAAAATATTCCAGCTAAATTTGAGCTCCAAATGGTGCTCCTTCCATTTTGAAGCCTGCAGTGCATCCAAACAGCAGTTTATGACCACTTCTTAGGTATTGCCGTAATCGGGAGAAATGGCTTTTCAAATGTTGAGGTGCTTTTTCTCCTTTATTCCTTGAAAAAAGTCCACTTTTAATCAGAAAAAAAATGTAGCATTTCAATTTCATTGCCTAATTCTGAAAAAAAAAACTGTGGTGTTAAGATGATAAATATACCACTCGATAAATTTCTTCAGGGGTGTAGTTTCCCAAATGGGGTCACTTTTGGGGGGTTTCCACTGATTTGGTCCCGCAGGGGCTTTGCAAATGTGACATGGTGCTGCAAACCATTCCAGCAAAACTTGAGCTCCAAAAGCCAAATGGTGCTCCTTCACTTCTAAGCCATGCTGTGGGTCCAAACAGCGGTTTATTGCTACATATCGGGTATTGCTGTGCTCAGAAGAGGTTGCGTTACAAGATTTGGTGTGCTTTTTCTCCTTTATTTACTGTGAAAATGGAAAAATCTGAGCTAAAACTACATTTTATTAGAAAAAAAATAATTTAGATTTTCATTTTCACAGCCTAATTCCACTAAAGTCAGCAAACAACCAATGGGGTAGAAATCCTTACTATACCCCTCGATAAATTCATTGAGGGTGTAGTTTCCCAAATGGGTTTACTTTTGGGGGCTTTCCACGGTTTTGGAAATGCGACATGGCACCCGAAAACCATTGCAGCAAAACTTGAGCTCCAAAAGCCAAATGGCGCTCCTTCCCTTCTGAGCTCTGCCGAGTGTCCAAACAGCAGTTTATTACACATAAGGTGTATTGCCGTAATCGGGAGAAATAGCTTTTCAAATGTTGGGGTGTTTTTTGTCCTTTAGCCTTGTAAAAATGTCTACCTTTCATTAGAAAAAAAAAATATTTAGATTTTCATTTTCACTGCCTCATTCCATTAAATTCAGCAAAAAAACCTGTGGGATCAAATGCTCACTATACCCCTTGATAAATTCCTTGAGGGGTGGTGTCTTTTTTTGAGTGTTTCCACTGTTTTGGCCCCACAAGACCTCTCCAAACCTGACATTGTGCCTAAAATATATTCTAATAAAAAAAAGGCCCCAAAATCCTCTAGGTGCTCCTTTGCTTCGGAGGACTGTGTTTCAGTCCATTAGCACACTAGGGCCAGAAGTGGGATATTTCTAAAAACTGCAGAATCAGGGCAATAAATATCGAGTTGCATTTCTGTGGTAAAACCCTCTGTTCCAGGAAGTTATTAAATATGAATTTCTGCAAAATAAATGAAATTAGTAAATTTCACCCCTACTTTGCTTAAAATTATGGTGAAACACCTAAAGGGTTAAGAAACGTTCTGTTTGCTGTTTTGAATACATTGAGGGGTGAAAATTTTAAAATGGTGTGATTTATGGTGACTTTCTAATATATAAGGCCGAACTGGTCCCTGGGAAAAATATCCTTTTGAAATTGTCTTGAATACGTGAGAAATTGCTGCTAAAGTTCTAAGCCTTGTAACGGCCTAGAAAAAGAAAAGAACGTTCAAAAATCTCCGAATCGATTGGATAGGTAAAAATATTCCAAAGTTATTACCGCGTAAAGTGACACGAAGGGGTTAAATCCGTTTTTTTTTTTTGTGGAGGGACACTTCTGATTGGTCATAAATTCCACAGGAAACAATACTTCTGTGGTGTGTCATCTGTATCGGTTTCTTATGGGATTGTTTATATAAATACAGTTTTCTAAAAATTAAAATGGTAGATGAATTTATTAAAATCGTATTAGATAAAACGAAACCTATGTACATACAAGAAAATGCTTTTTTCTTTTGGGAAAATCACGTGAAGGACCCATTGTAAGGTTGCTGTATATATTTAAAAATTTGGGATACGTTCCCTTTAAATAGGCTCTGTCACCAGTTTAGAACTGCCCTATCGCCTACCTAATCTAATAGGCGCTTTAATGTAGATACGTTTTGGATTCTTTTTTTTTTTTAAAACACCCAAAAAAATATTTTTGAACAAGTTACGGTCATTTTTAGTTTTATGCTAATTTGTTCTAAATGCCCAACTGGGCGTTTTTTTTTTACTTTTCATGAAGTGGGCGTTGTAAAGAAAAAAAGTGTATGACGTTGACCAATCAGCGTCATACACTTATCCTCATTTATGCCCAGCTTGTTTCACAGCACAGAGTGATCTCGCTCTGCAAAAACACGCACACAAACTGTGGCGTGGATGAAGGTAACCATGGTATTGAACCACTACAGATAATACTCAGATAATGAGGATATACTGCTATCATTTGATGGTCGGATTGTGCTGATCAATGCTGCGATAAACCGTATACTTTAAACCGCAGGTCTGAACGAAACCAAGGATTCCCACATATAACCACTGTTGAGACTGGACAGATTATGTTGAGTTGTGAACGAAGCCTTAGGTTTTTTGGAAATCAAGTGGAAAGAATTGTTTGATTCATCACATCAGATATATATATATATATATATATATATATATATATATATATATATATATATATATATATATATATATATATATGTAATTGGAAAAACTTTTTCCCAAAAATCCTTTTTTTAATGAATTTAGAATAAAAACTTAGGATGGGTTCACAAGGAGTTTTTGACGCAGAAACTGCACCGAAAAACACGCCAAAAAACGTCCGAAAATGCCCCAAACCGGCTCGCGAGAAAAATAAGGGACACGCCCTATCTTCGGGCGTTTACGCCTCTGACCTCCCATTGACATCAATGGGTAGCAGAGAAACCGTATTTCGCAGTGTTTTATGCCCGCGGCGCTCAATGGCTGCGGGCGAAAATCTGCGTGCAAACAGAGGAAAATCTGCCTCAAAATTACAAACGGCATTTTGAGGCAGATTTTCCTCCTGCAAAAGACTCCATGTGAACCCAGCCTAAAAGAGTGCCTGGAATTTTTTTGAAATCTGCTTGTTTTTTTTCTACATATTCTATTTATTTATTTTTATTACACACACACACACACACACACACACGCACGCACGCACGCACGCACGCACGCACACACACACACACACACACACACACACCTATAAATACATATACACAATAATAATTCAGTTAATAAACAAGCCAAACACAGGTCTCGGAGCTGAAATGTTTTGTATTGTTTTTGCATTCCAAGCTATATACAATCTGTACATTGTTTGAAGGTCATAGTGTTGACCCCAAATTCAATAAGGGAGAGGGGTTAAAGTCATACGTGTTTTATGGAATGTTAAAAATAACCTCCTCTCCAGGTCATTCAATCCATGTCCATTGGATCGTCCCCTGCAAGAGGGAAAATCTTTGCCTGATGTAGTAACTTTCAATAATTTAAAAAACAAACAAGTCAGTATGGAGATTAAAATAACAATGAAGTCTGAGCAGGGACCTGGCCGATTCTTGTAAATGTCTCGGATGATTTGGGGGGAGGGGGGGGGGGAAGAGTTCCAGTAAGACACTTCAGATAAGTCAGTCACTCAGTCTTTCTTCACACTTGCTCATACAATTCTCCAAACACTTCAAGAATGTTGGCAAATGTCACAGCCCGTGTAGATATAAACTGTTCACACACATCTACGTACATTTACGGGCAATAAATGCTATCGCACTCATTCCACCTTTCACTCTACACAATATATTCATACGATATACGAATGACTGTGTGCATATATATTTACATAGGCTAAAACTTCTTTATATGTATATAATGCTTATAATAAATCTATACATACATACCATTGATCCTTCCTTATGACACTATCAAATATGTGCACAGTTTATTCGAAGAATGTGCAGCCTATGGTCGTAGTAGGACCTTAGGATGCCCAACTGTAAAATATCACAACACGCCTCTGCGATGCCTCACATACGTACCCAGTCCTCTTAAAAACAGTGACGAATTCTGATATTCCTTTTTTGTAGGACTGGGCTGTCTAGAGGTAGCATGAAGAGTGCTGATAGTTTTGATTTTTTTTTTGGGCAATAGTCTCAGGCCAAAAAAACCACAAAGATGATGAAGAAAACAATAAGTAGAAGAAATATCTTTATCATGAGCCATCGGTTTGATGTGACAGATTGAAAATATTTCAGGATCTCGGAGTGTGCTGCTTCCACATTCAACTGCGTTTCTTCCACATTTCCATCAATTCTGAGAAAAGATAAATATGAGAATATGAGAACACAAGTAGAATATAGGAGAAAAAAAATATATAGAAAGAGGAGAGATAAGGAAAATATTAGTGAGGTAAATAGATGGCATATTCAGTTCTGTCTGGTTCTGCAGACCCTTACCTTTGTATAGTTTCCTCCTGCTCTTTTACCATGTGTGCTAACTGTTGAAAGATGGAGCCTAGTTCAACTATGGTGGATTCTATGTTCTGCATAGTGTCTGCTCGGCTCTGAATATATGAATCCTGAAAAAGAATAAAATGGTAATTGTGAAGTAGAAGAGATTTTCATTGTAAAGTATAAACTAACTGCAAAATAGGTTTATCACTTTAACCCTTTCACTGCCAAGGACAAATGTAATTATGTGAGGACATAAAATTTTGGCTATAAGGAATATTTTATACAGCCCACAATCTCAGCTTTTAAATTATACCAGGATCAAAGCTCTTGGTGCAATATTTGGCCTGAAGCACTCATTTGAAATCTGGGACCAAGATAAAAAGTTGTACTTTTTGGTTTTGTATCTGTATAAGGCTATGTTCACACGGAGTATTTTGGGGGAGGAATATCTGCCTCAAAATTCCGTTTGGAACTTTGAGGCAGATATTCCTCTCCCTGCACGCCGATTTTCGCGCCGTTTTTCGCCCGCGGCCATTGAGCGCCGCGGGCATAAAACAGCGAGAAATACCCTTTCTCCTGCCATTGAAAAAGACGCCGACGCCTCCCATTGAAATCAATGGGAGGCGTTCTCGGGCCGTTTTTGCCGAGTTTTGCGACGCGGTTTCCGCGTCAAAAAACTCGGCAAAATACCCCGCGTGAACATAGCCTAAGGGGGGAAAGAACTGCAAGTAACCGCAGGAAGAAAGATCACAGTTTGTTAAAGTCAGCTCCCCCTGTACAACCTTCCATGAAATGACCCTCTTGTTAAAAAAAAAAAAAATATATAAAAAATTTTCTTAATTTTTTTTTTTACTATAAAATAGGAAACGCTTCTGATTGATCCGGCCTCGGTTCCACCATTTTTTGCTCCCCACGGTGACTTCCGCAGTCTCAGACAATTGTGAGCTTTTTTGCAAATCTAAGATATACCCCCAACCCCCTCCACTACTGTTTGATAAGCGCTAATGACGTTGGCGCTGACTTACACAAAGCCGATAGAGGGCCCGATGTCATCAGCGCTAGTCAATCCTAGCAGTGGAGGGGGTGGCAGCGTGTCTCAGACTTGCAATGAAGCTCTCCATAGCGAAGTCTGACACTGCGGTGGCTATCTTGTAGAAAGGAAAATGGGGGCCCAGAATGCAGGGACAGAGGCTGGATCATTCAGGATTAGTGCAACAGGTAAGTTGACTATACAATTCCAATGTATATTCAAATTTATTTTCTTGGACTGAAAGTTCACTTTAATGTTATCACCCTCCTCTTACCAGGAAGAGGATATATCTGACTACATCACTACTGAGAAGATGAGTAGTTGAACTTCTTATCACCCCCTGCGACTAAATCAGACCATTTGTCGACTCCATTTTCTTTTGCCTCATGTTGGTTTTGCATGACCTGAACTTTTAAAGAGATGTGCAGATACATAATTATAAATGTGAGGTTATAGACAGGGGAAAATACGTCCCATAATTACTTACTAAATGGTAACATTTTGGGTAAAACGGACATGGAAAAGGATTGAGGAATTTAAGTTGACAAACCTAACTTTAGCAACCAGTGTCAGGCAGCTGCTGCCAAGGCAAATAAGATCATGGGTTGCATCAAAAGCAGCATAGATGCAAATGACGAGAACACATATCTTCCTCCTTATAAATCACTAGTCAGACCGCACATGGAATATGGTGTACAGTTTAGGCACCAGTGCACAAGAAAGACAAAGTAAGGCAGGTGAAAGTCGGGCAACACAATAATAAATTAAATGGGTGGGACTACAGTACCCAGAAAGATGATGAAAAAGTGGTATTGCATTTAGAAAAATAAATGGCGGACGGGTGAACTAATAACAATATATTAATGGTTAATAGAGAGATCTCTCATAATCTATTTCTACCCGGGACTGTTAACTATATCAAGGGGGCATTCTCTACATCTAGAGGAAAGAAGGTTTGTACACTGACATAGAAGAGGCTTTCTTTACTGTAAGAGCAGTGCGACTATGGTACTCTCTGCCATAATATGTTATGGTGAATTAATTGAAAGAGTTCAAAAGAGGCCTGGGAGGCACATGCGAGAAGAGTTGATGGTGGACGCTTCTCACTAGAGCTCTGCACTCCCCTGAGCATCAGAGCGGCTAAAATCAGCCAACACCAGCGGGACACTCACAATTTGTAACGGAAACTCCTCCGGACCTATCCTAGCTTGATTTGAAGGCAAAAGGTAATGCTAAAAAAAAAAAAAAAAAGGGGAGGCGGCATAACCACCAGAGCCTCTGCTATTTTCACCGCTCCGGACGTCGTGGAATCGCCATTACAACCTGCGGCCACCGCCCAACTACACAGAAACACAGAATTACACTCCCCTCAGCTAATGGAGCAACGTCTGGCCTCCAGTGCCGGCACTCCACCGGTCAAAAGTCCTAGCTCTATCCTAGATTTGTTTGGAGAGGACTCCTCGGATGGCTCCTCAATAGAGAAGAATGTGCCGGGTGTGCAGATTAGTGAAATGGACTCCGATGAAGCCGGAGGCTCACATGCATCCCCTCCATTGATGGTGGAGGGCTCCACAGGGTATCCAGGTGAAAAAGTCCTCATTGCTAGATTTTCACAATTGCTCCAGCAAGAATTGGAGAAAGCTTGTATTAAAATTACATCGGATTTAAAATCGGACTTTAAAGAACTTGATAGGTGATGGGATTGAACCATAGAAACTAAAATTGATGACACTGTTGCCACAGTGAATCAGCATACTTCTAGGATTGAAGATCAATATACACACAATTGGAAGTCGCTCATTGTAAAATTGAGGACCTTGAGAACCAGTCCCGAAAGGAAAACTTTAGAATTAGAGGACTCCCTGAAAATGTTTCAAACTTAGAAGCAGTAGTGCCTGATCTATTTAAGGCTATTCTCCCAGACCTACTATGATATTGATAGGATCCATAGAGCTCTAACTGCTCCTAGGGCTGATGGCCTACAACGCGATATTGAAGTAGTGAAGCCACACTACTATATGGTAAAAAAAAAAAAAAAAGGAAACTAAAGCCTCTCAGGAGAAAAAAAAAACCATACTACTGCGTGATGCCACGATTCAAATTTATACGGATATTTCTGCTCGTACAATTCAAAAAAGACAAAGCTTCAAACCCCTGTTTCAAATATTACAGTCCAAGAACATAAAGTATAGATGGGCGTTCATTTCGTCTGGTGTTTTCACACCACAACCACACACACAGCTTCTCTACACTCCAAGCTGGAGAGGACTTGTTGGAATCTCTGGGATTTCTTACCAAGGAGAGACAAATCACCTTGAAACCGCAATCTTCTCTACGAGATAATAATCCAACGGATACGATTTCGAAATTGCATCCCTGTGGAGCCTGAAGTCCAAGAACCGTTCACCCAGACGTCCAGAAACCTGAGTGACACGGACGGATTCACTTTCGGAGTTATTTTGATCCAGTAGAGATCTGTCACACTTTCATATAGAGTTTATTCTATTGTAACCGGTTTTATTACGGCAGAAAGTTTACCTCTGTATTGATTCTGCCTAACACAGTTTACTGCCAGCTCAGGGGAACCTGGCGTGTTCCCACCTATAGCGGTGTATAATGTTTGACTTAAGATTCAAACTATATTTGTCTCGATTAGATTATACCCTATTGGGTTTCCTAATGGGTTTTTTCATTTGGCTCTGGAGCCACTTGTTTCATTGACTTAGAGACCGTGTCATGATTTTTTTTTTAATTATTAATTTGTGCTTTTATTTAATAAAATATTATATTGACTAATTATTCACAGACAAAGTTTTTTTTTTAATTAACACTTTCTTACTTTACTGGGGGCTGCCATGTTTGATTTCATTTGTGTATGTGTCTCTTAACGACACATACACAGATGGAATACGGCAGCACAGTGATTAGGACACAATGAACGGGAGCCGTTCATTGCATCTGCCATCAGGCTCTGTACTGCGCAGGCGAAGTTCAGAGCCACCCAGTAGAGAAGCTGGTTTGTAGGGAAATAGCAGGTGCCATTATGAAGACCGGCTGCACTGCAGGTAAGGTGTGTGTGTGTGTCTGTCTGTCCCTCTCTCACAGACCCCCCCCTCGTGACCCCCGCCCCCGTGTGTGTGTATGTGCAGCAGTGCTGTGTGTGTGTGTGTGTGTGTGTCTGAGTGCATTAGAGCTGTGTGTGTAGCAAGAGTTGTGTATGTCTGTGTGTAGCAGAGCCGAGTGTGTGTGTAGCAGTGCTGTGTATGTCTTTGTGTAGCAGTGATATGTGTGTGTGTGTGTGTGTGTGTGTGTAGCAGAGCTGAGTGTGTAGCAGAGCTGAGTGTGTGTCTGTGTGTAGCAGTGCTGTGTGTGTATGTGTGTAGCAGAGCGGAGTTTGTGTGGAAAGGACTCAACATTTCTTTATTTACACGTGTTTTTTTAAAGCGCGTGTGTACAAAAACGTTGTATGTACTAACAGCGCACTTTACCAATTATGTAAATAAAAAGCGTAATCAAGCATTTTTTATGCTGTTTTTGGCACATAAAAAGCGCAAAAAAAAAAAAGTGTCAAATACACGCCATGTCAACCTGTCAACTGAAAAGTCATTCACTTCACTTTCATCATTCTACGGGTATGTTCACACGCAGTGTTTTCAGCAGTTTTTCAGGCCGTAAACATCCCAAAAAAACGGCTGAAAAATCGGAAGCAGAACGCCTACAAACATCTGTCCATTGGTTTCAATGGGAAATACGGTGTTCTGTTCCGAGGGGCGTTTTTTTACTCGGCCGTTTTCCAAAAACGGAACGTAAAAAGACGCCAGCCAAAAAGAAGGGCATTTCACTTCTTGGGACGTTTTTGTAGCAGTTTTTCATTGACTCTAGAAAAACGGCCGTAAAAAACGCAGCCAGAAACGTGAGTTAGATTAAAAAATGGCTGAAAATCAGGAGCTGTTTTCCCTTTGTTTAGTAAGCATATGAACATACCCTTAGCGTTTTGGTTTGTCCTATAGCTTCTGCCAGCTGTCATTTGTACAATCACTCCCAAAATAGCAGCCGGACACTGTTTAGCAATTTGAGGACACCTTTTCCTGGCTTGTAGGAGGGGGGTGAGATTCCCTCCCACATTTACGGCAGCTGTGAGTCAGGTTGCTTTGCCTTATTCACCTTGCTGTAATTCTGGTAAGTGCTCCATCTGGTGGCCAACATAGGAAAACATGTCAAATTATTATTACATTTTTAATACTTTCCACCATGTGGAAGAAAAAAAATAAACTACAGTAAAAAAAAACGTAAAAAATATGATCGAAATAACTAACTTACTTAAAAAAAAAAAAGGTTTAATTCGCGACACATTCCCTTTAAATGACCATCCTGGAAGAATGGCTTTTTGTTTTTACCCTTTTTTTTCCTCCTGGTTTGTTTTCCTTTTTACTCGATCTTCTAATTGTGTCACCTGTGTTGTGAAGTTTGATTATATCTGCCATCTCTTTAGGTCATATGATGGCTAACATAACGCTGTCATTTAAGATCATTACACCATGTACAAGGCTTCAATAACCCAGTGAAGAGAAGAAAGGCCTTTCGTTATTATTCTATGCATTGTGATGTTGGATTTTTACAGGAGTTTGATTTTTCTTCCAGATCTAGCCCTGGTTTTATGCATCCCGGATTTCCGACTTATTGCATGGCCTTGGCGGGTGAGAAGAGAGTGGGCATATTTTTCCACGAACCGTACACCTTCTGTGCATCAGACCACAGTTGCGAATGCAGAGGGCAGGTACCCCCCAGGTATCTGGAACTATTCATGACGAGCAGATCACCCTTGTTACTTATTATGCCCCTAATACTAGACAACTTCCTTTCTTCAAACGCTTATTTCGAACTTTGTCCCCGCACCTTGTAGTCAGTCATTTTTGGTGACGATTCCAATGTCCCATTAGATCATACTTTAGATGGATCCTCTGATGGCAAGTCCTCCTTAACCCCCCTACATGTGGCTTACAATTGACTAGGCTACTGCGTTCACGATACGGTGGATGCCTGGCGTTCGATCAAGATAGTGCAAGACTATACTTACTTCTCGGTAGAATGCAATTCTAACTCAAGAAAAGACCATTTATTTTTGGCATCTAGACTTTTAGTTAGGCCTCATTTACACGAACGTGATATACGTCCGTGAGACTCGCGTGCTTTTCACGCGGGTCGCACGGACCTATACAAGTCTATGGGGGCATGCAGACGGTCCGTGAGTTTTGCTCAGCGGGAGTGCGCTGAAAAAAACTCCCGACATGTTCTATAATTCTGCGTTTTTCGCGCATCACGCACCCATTGAAGTCAATGGGTGCGTGAAAACCACGAAGGTCGCACGGAAGAACTTCCGTGCGAACTGCGTGATTCGGGCAAGAGCTGTCAAACTGAATGTAAACAGAAAAGCACCACGTGCTTTTCTGTTTACAAACATCCGAACGGAGTGTCTTAGACATGAGCGAACCGAACTTTACCGGGTTCGGCCGAACTTGTTTTGTCCGAACCCGGCAGGAGACAGTCACTGTGCAGGGTGCTGACAGAGTTAAACTGGTTAAGTACCCTGGACAGTGACTTCCGATTCCAATATACGTGAACGTGTAAAAAAAAAAAAAAGTTCTGACTTACCGATAACTCCCGGCTTCTTCCTCCAGTCTGACCTCCCGGGATGACAATTCAGTCCAAGTGACCGCTGCAGCCAATCACAAGCCAAGCACAGGCTGCAGCGGTCACATGGACTGCCGCATCATCCAGGGAGGTGGGGCCAGATGTCGAGAGGCGCGTCACCAAGGACGCGTCACCAAGGCAACGGCCGGGAAGTTCTCGGTAAGTACGAACCTCCTTTTTTTTTAAACAGGTTACTCAATATGGTGATCGGAATGCACTGTCGAGGGTGCTGAAAGAGTTACTGCCGATCAGTTAACTCTTTCAGCACCATGGACAGTGGCTGACGTCGACTAGCCTAATCTCTACGATGGCGGCTGCGCGAAAATCACGCTGCCGCGCATCATACACGGATGACACACGGAGCTGTCAAGTGCCTTTTGCGCACGCAAAACGCTGCGTTTTTTGCACGCGCAAAATGCACACGCTCGTGTAAATAAGGCCTTAGTGTCCAAAAAGCTTCCATTCCTTCAGTTCCTGGATCGAATGACGACCCGGTCTGTATGAGTATGGATTGTTTTTGGCTAAAACCTATGCATTTCCCAATGGCGTTTGAATGAAACTTTTCTAAATGACCCCGCTTAATTAATAGACTTAACCTCAAACCTTAAACTATATTTTGCTGAGAATAAACCTGAATATACATCTTTTTCAATAAATTGGGAAGCCATAAGGCCACTATTAGGGGGAGAACACATACAAATAGTTTCTAAACTTAAGAAACAGAGGGATTCCTTGCGGTTAGGCCCTATTCACACGACAGGGATACGCGGCCGTGTGACGGGTGTTCAAAACACGTCCGGCACACGGCCACAGCAGGAACAATAGACCCCTAATGGGGCTACTCACACGGCCGTCTTTAGACGGCCCGGTTAACCGGGCCGGCAAAAAACTGGAACATACCCTATTTTGGGCCGTTCTCCCGGCCCCCATAGAAGTCTATGGGGCAGAGTAAAGCACGGCTGTCACTTGGCTGTGATCCGAGTGATGGCCGTGCTTTCTAACGCTCGTTCGCTCTTCTCCTCCTCACAGTGCGAAGTGAATGTGAGGAGGAAGAGTAGGAGGAAATTTTCTTGTTCTCTACAGGAGCAGAATCCCTAATCCCCGACCACAGCGTTGCCGAAGCTGTGGCCAGAAATTCCACCCCATGAGAAGTCCCTGACGTCACTGTCCATATATGACTTCATGGACTTCTCCTGGAGCGGTCCCCTAATCCTGAAGCGGAATCCCCAGCCACAACGGGCAGTAATTCCACTCCAGAAGTTCCTGACTTCACTGTCCATATATGCAAAGGGCAGTGTGTGGCATTATCTACAGGGGAACTGTGGCATTATCTATAGAGGGGAGTATGTCATTTTCTACAGTGGGCAGTGCGTGGCAAAAAATTGGCAAATGAAATTCATTCGTTTTTAAAATGTAAAGAAAATAAAATAAAAAAATAGCGATACTGTAGGCGCTGCTTGGTTGATAAAAGTTGGTTTATTGCATAAAGCAAGGTAAACAGATTGCTACGCGTTTCAACGCCGGACTGGCGTCATCCTCAGGCAGATAACACATACAGTACAAGATCATGCATATATATACACATACAAGTGAACAGTGATAGGGCCAATTCAGTAAAAAAAAAACACGCCAAAAACGGGAAAGGTCAAAGAAACAACTCTTGTTTATAAAGTTGGAAAAAAAAAGTTGGAGAAAAAAACAAAAAAAGGCCAATGTGGCATATGGATGGTCCGTGTGTAGCAGTGTGACCAAACAGACATACATCATGTGCTAGGTAGGAAGCCCGTAAGTAACAGTCAGTTCATGTTAAAAAGCTAAAATAATTCATATTTAATATTTAATAAATTTCACCGAAAAAAGGAGGTAAATAGCGTATGTGATTAGATGAATATGATATAAACATGGAACATATAATATCAAAGACTCCTTACGGTTTATCGGATAGAGGGAGGTCACGCCTCCGGGAGCCATCACAAACAAGGACTTTGGAACGTACCATGAAACGCACAAACAAATGGCGTTGTATGGGCGTCATGACAACCATCATCGCAACTCATGAGGGCCAGATGTCCATGAAACGCACGGTGGACCTCAAACCGCACCACACGGAGCAAAGTACAGAGGGGAGATGAATGGTAGGTGCAAACCTATCTTTTTATATTAATAAACATTTGTGTTTCATAATCATCGCAATTAACCCCTTCAGGACTGAGCCTGTTTTGGCCTTCAGGACGAAGCAGATTTTTCAAATCTGACATGTGTCACTTTATGTGGTAATAACTCAGGAATGCTTTTACCTATCCAAGCGATTCTGAGATTGTTTTCTCGTGACATATTGTACTTTGTTAGTGAAAAAATTTGGTTGATAAATTCAATATTTATTTGTAAAAAACACCAAGATCTGGAGAAAATTTGCAAAAATTAGCATTTTTCTCAATTTAAATGTATCTGCTTGTAAAACAGATAGTAATACCACACAAAATAGTTACTAGTTAACATCACCCATATGTCTACTTTATGTTGGCATCGTTTTTTGAACATTCTTTTATTTTTCTAGGACGTTACAAGACTTAAAACTTTAGTAGCAATTTCTCATATTTTCAAGAAAATTTCAAAAGGCGATTTTTACAAGGACCAATTCAGTTCTGAAGTGGCTTTGAGGGCCTTATATATTAGAAAGTCCCCATAAATCACCCCATTTTGAAAACTGCACCCCTCAAAGTATTCAAAACAGCATTCAGAAAGTGTATTAACCCTTTAGGCGTTTCACAGGAATTAAAGCAAAGTAGAGGTGAAAGTTACAAATTTCATTTTTTTTTTTTTTACAAAATTCATTTGTAATACATTTTTTTCTATACCACAGGAGGTTTTACCCGAGAAATGTAACTTATTATTTATTGCCCAGATTCTGCAGTTTTTAGAAATACCCCACATGTGGCCCTAGTGCGGTCATGGACTGAAACACAGGCTTCAGAAGCAAAGGAGCACCTAGTGGATTTTGGGGCCTCCTTTTTTTTAGCATATATTTTAGGTACCATGTCAGGTTTGAAGGGGTCTTGTGGGGCCAAAACAATAAAGACCCCCAAAAGTGACCTCATTTTCGAAACTACACCCCTCAGGGAATTTATCTAGGGGTATAATTAGCATTTTGAACCCACAGTTTTTTTGCTAAATTTATTTGAATTAGTTTGTGAAGATGAAAATCTACTTTTTTTCTGAAAAAACGTAGACATTTTTTTTTTTTTCAAGGAATAAAAGAGAAAAAACACCCCAACATATGTAAAGCAATTTCTCCTGATTATAGCAATACCCCATATGTGGTAATAAACTGCTGTTTGGACCCACAGCAGGACTCCGAAGGGAAGGAGCACCATTTGGATTTTGAAATTCTGATTTTGCTGGTATAGTTTTCAGTGCCATGTCGCGTTTGAATTGCACTGGAGGGAACAAAATAGTGGAAACCCCCGTAAATTGACCCCATTTTGGAAACTGCACTCATCAAGGAATTTTTCTAGGGGTAAAGTTAGCATTTTGACCCCACGGTTGTTTTGCTGAATTCATTGGAATTATTCTGTAAAGGTGAAAAAAATCGACTTTTTTTTCTGAAAAAATGTAGCCATTTTTAATTTTTACAAGGAATAAAGGAGAAAAAGCACCCCAACATTTGTAAAACAATTTCTCACGATTACGGAAATATGCCATATGTGGTAATAAACTTCTGTTTGGACCCACAGCAAGGCTTAGAAGGGAAGGAGCGCTATTTGGCTTTTGGAGCTCAAATTTAGCTGAAATGGTTTTTGGGTGCCATGTCGCATTTGCAAAGCCCCTGAGAGGCCAAAACAGTGGAAACCCCCCAAAAGTGGAAATTAGAACCACTTCAAGAATCTATCTAGGGATATAGTGGGCATTTAGACCCCACAAGTATTTTGCAGGATTTATTAGAATTAGGCCATGAAAATGAATATCAACATTTCTTCCACTAAAATGTTGGATTTTTTTCAATTTTACAAAGGATAAAAGGGGGTAAAAGCTGCCCAACATTTGTAAAGCAATTTCTCCCGAGTACAGCAATACCCCATGTGTGGTCATAAATGGTTTTTCATTAGAAAGTAATTAACCCTTTCTGGACTGATCCATTTTTTTTCTTTTCCCTTTTAGTTTTTTCCTCCCCGCGTTCCAAGAGCCATAACTTTTTTATTTTTCAGTCAATAGAGCGGTATGATGGCTTATTTATTGAGGGACGAGCGTTCGTTTTTATTGGTACCATTTTTTGGTACATACAACTTTTTGAGCACTTTTTATTACATTTTTAGGTAGAGCGAAGGTGACCAAAAAAACAGCGATTTTGCAGTTTTAAATTCTTTATTTTTCACGTGAGACGCTCCATACATCACCCCCCACACTAAGACATGCTATGTTGTGGTGCGCGAAGGGGTTAATGCGCAGCGCATGGTGCGGAGTGAAAATTACAATTTTCCACTCATATGCCATTTTAGTGCACTATATGTTATGCCCAGTTTGTGCCACTGAAGACAAATACCTCATAAAATATTAACCGGGTTCTCCCGGGTATGGCGATGCCATATCTGTGGACGTAAACTGGTGTTTGGGCACGCTGCAGGGCTCAGAAGGGAGGGACGCCATTTGGCTTTTGGGGCGCAGATGTAGCTTGGTGGTAGTTCTGTTTGGGGTTTTACTGGTGTTTCAGTTTGTAATGTGGGGGCATATGTTATCTGTGCGGGGTACATCAGGGTATAATAAGAG
Organism: Rhinoderma darwinii; assembly: GCF_050947455.1. Lineage (NCBI taxonomy): Eukaryota > Metazoa > Chordata > Amphibia > Anura > Rhinodermatidae > Rhinoderma > Rhinoderma darwinii. The sequence goes on along the minus strand of NC_134695.1, from coordinate 14,151,532 downwards.
GGTATAATAATGCAGTAAATAAATAATAATCCGCAGATATGTGGCCGGTGTCGCACTTATAAATGGTGCCCGAACTTATCCGCTTTTGGAACACTCTGCACATTTTGCATCGCCATATTCTGAGAGCCAGAACGGTTTTATTTTTTCACCACCGGAGCTGTGTGAGGGTTTAATCTTTGCGGGACAATCTGTAGGTTTTCATTGGTACCATTTTGGGGTACCAGAAATTTTTTTGATCACGTTTTATTCCATTTTTTGGCAAGCAAGGTGACCAAAAACCATCAATTCTGACAATGTTTTTTATTCGTTTTTTTTATGGCCTTCACCCTGGGCTATAAATGACCATTTTACTTCATTCTGCGGGTCGATACGATTACAGCGATACCAGATGTATATAATTGTTTTATGTTTTGCAGCGTTTGTGCAATAAAATCACTTATTTATAAAATAAATACATTTTTGTGTCACCATATTCTAAGAGCCATAACGTTTTTATTTTTCAGTCAAAAAAGCGCTGTAAGGGCTTGTTTTTTGCGTTACGGGATGTAGTTTGTATTGGTACCATTTTGGCGTACATGCGACATTTTGATCACTTTTTATTGTATATTTTGGGAGGGTTGGTAACCCAAAAATTTTTGATTCGGACACTGTTTTTCGTTTATTTTTTTCGCGGTGTTCACCGTGCTGGAAAAATAATATTACAGTTTTATAGTTGGGGTCGTTACGAACGCGGCAATACCAAATATGTGTACTTTTTTTAACGTGTTAATTTTTTTCCTATAATAAAATACTTATTATAGGAAAAAAAAAGCATTCTTTGTTTATGTCACTTATAACTTTTATTTTTACACTTTTTAAAAACATTTTTATTATCTTTTTTTTACTTGTCCCACTAGGGGACACTTAGACTTGCAGCTTTGATCGCTGCTGGAACACATTACACTACACACGTAGTGTAATGTGTTATAACTGTCATTGTGACGTGACAGTCACACTGACAGGAAGCTTCGGAGGACCGGCCGGAGGCTGATCCTCCGAGGCTTCCGTACATGGCAACCCGGAGGTCATTGTCTGGCCTCTGGTTGCCATGATAAGGATCGCCAGCCCCCGCAAATACATGTGGGGGGCTGCCGATCCGCTGTAACCCTCTTCGATGTGGTGATCGCAATCGACCACCGCATCGAAGGGGTTAATTGCCGATTTCAGCGGCGACAGGCCGCTGATCGGCAATGGGGAGAGCAGGGCTGACAACCTGCACAGTTAACCGCCGCTGCGGTGTAGCGCCGCGCGGCGGTTAACTGTTAAAGCGCGGACGTAACTGCACGCCCAGGTGCGCGAAGTTACTGCTCACCTGGACGTACAGTTACGCCAAGGTGCGGGAAGGGGTTAATAGAATATTAGATACTAGGCTATTAAAATATCAAATTATTAAACTATTAAAATATCGAAATGCTCCGTTGAGAGAGATAAGTGTATGCATAAAATATAGTATTACGATAGTAATTTGTTTGGAAAACAGAACAAATGATAATACAAGGGTAATAATAATATCGCAATAGTATAGTAATAATAATATAGTTGCTGAAATACAATTTAAACAAGATGTATTATTTAGATTGACAATGGGATGATAAGTACAATGAAAATATAATATAAATATAATATATATTTCAGCAACTAAATTGTACATCTTGTTTAAATTGTATTTCAGCAACTATATTATTATTACTATACTATTGCGATATTATTATTACCCTTGTATTATCATTGTTTTATTAGTCTGTTTTCCAAACAAATTACTATCGTAATACTATATTTTATGCATACACTTAGGCTATGTTCACACGGAGTATTTTGGGGGAGGAATATCTGCCTCAAAGCTCCAAACGGAATTTTGAGGCAGATATTCCTCCCCCAAAATACTCCGTGTGAATAGCAATTATCGCGCCGTTTTTCGCCCGCGGCCATTGAGCGCCGCGGGCATAAAACACGCTTTCTCCTGCCTCCCATTGAAGTCAATGGGAGGTCGGAGGCGGAAGCGCCCGAAGATAGGGCATGTCGCTTCTTTTTCCCGCGAGGCAGTTTTACTGCTCGCGGGAAAAAGACGCCGACGCCTCCCATTGAAATCAATGGGAGGCGTTCTCGGGCCGTTTCTGCCGAGTTTTGCGACGCGGTTTCCGCGTCAAAAAACTCTGCAAAAGACCCCGTGTGAACATAGCCTTATCTCTCTCTCTCAACAGAGCATTTCGATATTTTAATAATTTGATATTTTAATAGCCTAGTATCTAATATTCTATTAATTGCGATGATTATGAAGCACAAATGTTTATTAATATAAAAAGATAGGTTTGCACCTACCATTCATCTCCCCTCTGTACTTTGCTCCGTGCGGTGCGGTTTGCGGTCCACCGTGCGTTTCATGGACATCTGGCCCTCATGAGTTGCGATGATGGTTGTCATGACGCCCATACAACGCCATTTGTTTGTGCGTTTCATGGTACGTTCCAAGGTCCTTGTTTGTGATGGCTCCCGGAGGCGTGACCTCCCTCTATCCGATAAACAGTAAGGAGTCTTTGATATTATATGTTCCATATTTATATCATATTCATCTAATCACATACGCTATTTACCTCCTTTTTTCGGTGAAATTTATTAAATATTAAATATGAATTATTTTAGCTTTTTAACATGAACTGACTTACTTACGGGCTTCCTACCTAGCACATGATGTATGTCGGTTTGTTCACACTGCTACACACGGACCATCCATATGCCACATTGGCCTTTTTTTTTTTTCTCCAACTTTATAAACAAGAGTTGTTTCTGTGACCTTTGACCTTTGACCTTTACCTGGTTTTGGCGTTTTTTTTTTTACTGAATTGGCCCTATCACTGTTCACTTGTATATGTATATATATGCATGATCTTGTACTGTATGTGTTATCTGCCTGAGGAAGACGCCAGTCCGGCGTTGAAACGCGTAGCAATCTGTTTACCTTGCTTTATGCAATAAACCAACTTTTATCAACCAAGCAGCGCCTACAGTATCCCTCTTTTTTATTTTATTTTCTTTACAATTTTCATCAAGGCAACTCCTTTAGGTGTTTGCGTTTGGGGATCGGCAGCAGCTTGCACCTCTCTGCATTTACCTGCCAGTATTTGCAATTTTGAAAAGGAAGCACATATTTTGTTTCCCTGGAAAAACAAACCTCTTCTGGCGCCGTGTCCTTTTTTCTTTTATCGATCACCGTTTTTAAAATGGACAGGGAAGAAAACCTGATCCAAAACGGGTCAAAATCGGACGCTAAAAACAGAAACACGGTTGAGAAAAACCGACCAAAATGGCCGGTTTTATCAGCCAACACTCGGACCCCGTCATGTGAATTGAGCCTTAGATAAACAAACTGCTTACAACACTTTAGGCTCTATTCACACGACAGGGTCAGAGTATCGGCCAATAAAAACATCAGTTTTGGTCGGCCGTTTTGCATCCGTTCCAGGCAGTGTTTCCGTTTGCAGCAGTTTTTTTCCCCTGTCCGTTTTAAAAATAGATGAATTTGTCAATTTTTTGCCACACCACACTTCCCTCTGTAGATAATGCCACATTGCCCCACTCTAGGCAGTGCCACACAGCAACCCTGTAAATAGCACCCCCATAGATGGCACAACCCTTCCTGTAGATAGCGCCACTGTAGGAGCTTTATCAGCACATACATTATATTAACCCCTTAACGCTCCATAACCTACTATTAGGTCATGCCAACTATAGCGTTCGCGCTCAGTGACCTAATAGTAACACGGCGCCGTTTACGCGGGGCGCGTTCATGAGCTGTGACAGCTGCTGTTTCAGACAGCAGACTATCACAGCTCAATGTGCAGGGACCCATCGCGAAGATTCCCTTGCCGATTAACCCTTTAGAAGCCGCGTTCATTAGCGACTGCGGCTTCTTAAGGGTTAAACCACAATCGACGGCCCGACCCACGATAGCGGGCCGCGATGGCTACTATGGCAACCAGAATCCTAACAATGGACTCTGGCTACGCCATCGACGGAAGCCTAGTGGGTCCTGACGAAGTCAGGACCCACTATGCTTGCTGTCAGTGAGTAGCTGACAGCTCTGATACACTGCACTACGCATGTAGTGCAGTGTATTAGAATAGCGATCAGGGCCTCCTGCCCTCAAGTCCCCTAGTGGGACAAAGTAATAAAGTAAAAAAATTATGTAAAAATAAGAAAATAAAAGTTTTAACCCCTTAGTGACCACTAATACGCCTTTTTACGTGATTCACTAATGGGCTTTAGGCTAGGCTGACGCCTTTTCACGTCAGCCTAGTCTAAGTCCTGCACGGGTCTCCCGTGCAGGCAGGAGCCGGGGCTCTGCTGTCTGATGACAGCTGAGCTCCTGCTCCAACGCCCGCGATCGAAGTTTACTTCGATCGCGGCCGTTTAACCCGTTAAATGCCGCCGTCAATAGCGACCGCGGCATTTAACTGTTTACAGAGGGAGTGCGCTCCCTCTGTCACCCATCGGCGGCCCGCGAATGCAATCGCGGGTCTCCGATGGGGTGTCATGGCAGCCGGGGGACTGATAAAAGCCCCCAGGTCTGCCCTGGACATATGCCTGTTAGGACGCGCCGGAGGCACGTCCTAACAGATTGCCTGTCAGATTTACACTGACAGGCAATAATGCTCTGGTATACGAAGTATACCAGAGCATTATAGCAGCGATCGGAAGATCGCACAGTAAAGTCCCCTAGTGGGACTAATAAAATCAGTCATCAAAGTGAAATAAAGATTATTAATAAAAAGTACAGTAAAAAAAATAAATAAAACCATTTTATTCCATAAAAAGTGGTTTTATTTAGTAAAAGTGTAAAAAAAAAAAAAAAAAGTACACATGTGGTATCGCCGCGACCGTAATGACTCCATTAATAAAGTTAATAGGTAATTTAAACCGCAAAGTGAACACCGTAAAAAAAAACGCAAAAAACCATGGCGAAAATTGCAATTTTTTTTCCATTGCCCCCCAAAAAAGTCATAATAAAAATGAATCAATAAGTCCCATGTACCCCAAAACAGTACCATTCAAAACTACGTCTTGTCCCGCAGAAAACAAGCCCAAAAAATCACTACATTGATGGAAAAATAAAAAAATTACGGCTCTTGGAAAGCGACGATGCAAAAACAAATAATTTTAGTTCAAAAGTGTTTTTATTGTGCAAAAGTCGTAAAACATAAAAAAAACCTCCACATATGTGGTATCGCCGTAATCGTACCGACCCATAGAATAAAGGTCACATGTTATTTACGTCGCATAGTGAACGGCGTCAATTTAAAAACGCATAGAACAATGGCGGAATTTCAGGTTTTTTTTTATAATCCCCCCCAAAAAGGTTAATAAAAGTTAATATAAAAATTATATGTACCCAAAAATGGTGCTATTAAAAAGCACAACTAATCCCGCAAAAAACAAGTCCTCATACAGCTATGTAGACGAAAAAATAAAAACGTTATAGCTCTTTGAATGAGACTATAGAAAAACAAATAAAATAGCTTGGTCATTAAGGCCTAAAATGGGCTGGTCACTAAGGGGTTAAAAGTGATAAAAGTAAAAATCCCCTTTTTCCCCTTATCAGTCCTTTATTATTAATAAAAATATATAAACAAACAAATAAACTATACATAATTGGTATCGCCGCTTCCGTAACGGCCTGAACTACAAAATTATTTAGTTATTTACCCCCGCGCGGTGAACGCCGTAAAAGAAAATAATAATAAACCGTACCAGAATCACAATTGTTTGGTCACTTCACCTCCCAAAAAATTGAATAAAAAGAGATCAAAAAGTTGCATGTACCGAAAAATGGTACTGATCAAAACTGCAGTTCGTTACGCAAAAAATAAGTCCTCGCACGGCTTTCTTGATGGAAAAATAAAAACGTTATGGCTCTTAGAATAAGATAACACAAAAAGTGAATGATTGTTTACAAAACGTATTTTATTGTGCAAACGCCATAAGACATAAAAAAACTATAAACATCTGGTATCGCCATAATCGTATCGCCCCGCAGAATAAAGTGAATATGTAATTTATAGCGCACGGTGCACGCTGTAAAAAAAATAGAATAAAAAAACAATAGTAGAATTGCTGTTTTTTAGTCACCACGCCACCTAAAAATAGAATAAAAACTGATCAAAAAGTCACATGCACCCCAAGAAAACTACAATGGATTCCTCAAGGTGTCTAGTTTCCAAAATGGGGTCACTTTTGGGGGTTTTCCACTGTTTTGGCACCACAAGACATCTTCAAACCGGACATGGTGCCTAATACAAAAGATGCATCAAAATCCACTAGGTGCTCCTTTGCGTCGGAGGCCGATGCTTCAGTCCATTACCGCACTAGGGCCACATGTGGGATATTTCTCAAAACTGCAGAATCTGGGTAATAAGTACTAAGTTGCGTTTCTCTGGTAAAACCTTTTGTGTTATAAAAAAAAAATTGTATAAAATGGATTTTCTGACTAAAAAAAAAAGTCAATTTCACCTCTACTTTGCTCTAAATTCCCGTGAAACACCTAAAGGGTTCATAAACTTTCTAAATTCTGTTGTGAATACTTTGAGGGGTCTAGTTTCTAAAATGGGGTGTTTGATAGGGGTTTCTAATATATGGGCCCCTCAAAGCAACTTCAGAACTGAACTGGAACCTAAAAAAATAAATAAATTAGGTAATACATCGCTTCTTACATTATACTGATAATGAGCTGTGCCCACCCCGAGATGACCCCAGTTTTGACCGTTTGTATAAATGAAGAACCCTATTAGACCGTTTCAGTGCCCGGTTTTCCCAAGCATTCACCACGAGAAGTGTATTTCGATTGATGAGTCCTTGGTAGATTTTAAAGGGAGGGTTCAATTCCTCCAGAACCTGCCGGGTAAGAGGGCAAGGTATGGCGTGAAGATGTATAAGCTGTGCGAGAGTGCATCAGGGTATACCTACAAATTTAGGATATATAAAAAGGGAAGGACACCAGTATTCAACCCCCATAATGCCCCGTCCCCCCCCCCCCCTTACTGGGAGTTATCGCAAAAATTGTGTGGGATTTGGTGCACCCACTGCTGGACCAGGGTTACCACCTCTACCTGGATAATTTTTATACCAGCGTCCCGCTCTTCAACTGCCTCGCTTCCAGAAGTCCTGCGGCATGCGGCACTGCTAGAAGAAATCTGAGAGGCCTCCCTAAGACTCTGCAGGGCAAACAAGAAGGGGGACACCCAGTACTTCTGGAAGCGGGGCCACACGCATCGTACAAGGGCAAAACTTTCCAGGAGAAGTTCCCCAAACTGGCAAGAAGGGAAAAAGTCAAAAGAGGTGCAAAGTCTGCTATAAGAGGGGGAGAAGGGAGGACACAATATACCATTGTGACACGTGTCCCGAAAAACCAGAGCTCTGTATGAAAGAGTGTTTTAAAATTTATCATACATCCCTTGGTTTATAATTGACCCCAATTTTACTTACCCTGATGCACTCCGCACAGCTTATCCCCCCTCGTCTTTCCCCTCTGAGCCCTGCTGTGTGCCCAGGCAGCTGATAACAGCCACATGTAGGGTATTGCCATACACGGGAGAACCCACATTAGTTCATGGGTTGTATGTCTCCGGTCAAAATGCTCACTACACCTCTAGATGAATGAAAGGGTGTCGTTTTTAAAACAGGGTCACTTCTTGCGGGTTTCAATTGTACTGGTACCTCAGGTGCTTCTGCATACATGACTTCGCACCAGAAAATCCCCAGTAGGCCAAATGCTGGTCCTTTCGTTCTGAGCCCTCCCATGGGCCCAGGCAGCAGTTTATCACCACAAATTGGGTATTGCTGCACTCAGGACAAATTGCGCAACAGAATGGGGTATTTTATTTCTTGTGAAAATAAGACATTTTCAGCCAAAACTACATATTATTGGAAAAAATTAATTTTGTTTTAATTCCCAGCCCAATTCAAATAAGTTCTGTGAAAAAACTATGGGGTCAAAATGGTCACAACACCCATAAATGAATTCCTTGAGGGGTGTAGTTTCCAAAATGGGGTCACTTCTGGTGGGTTTCCATTGCTTTGATACCTCTGGGGCTCTGCAAATGCGACATGGCACCCGAAAACCAATCCAGCAAAATCTGGACTCCAACAAACACATAGCGCTCCTATCATTCTGAGCCCTCCCATGGCCGCAAATGGCAGTTTATCACCACAAATGGGGTATTACCGCACTAAGGACAAATTGGGCAACAAAATGGGGTATTTTGTTCCCTGTGAAAATAAGACATTTTGATCACAAATGACATCTTATTGGAAAAAATTTCATTTTTTTAATTTCACAGCCCAATTCAAATAGGTGCTGTGAAAAAACTGTGCGGTCAAAATGGTAACAACAACCATAAATGAATTCCTTGAGGGGTGTAGTTTCCAAAATGGGGTCACTATTCGGGGATTCCTACTGTTTTGGCACCTCAACACCTCTTCAAACTTGGCATGCTGCCTAAAATATATTCTAATAAAAAAAGAGGACTCAAAATGCACTAGGTGCTTCTTTGCCTCTAGGGCTTGTGTTTTAGTCCACGAGCGCACTAGAGACACATGTGGGACATTTCTAAAAACTGCAGAATCTGGAAAATACATATTTAGTAGTATTTCTCTGGTAAAACCTTCTGTGTTACAGAAAAAAAAAGAATAAAATTGAAATTCAGCAAGAAAAATGAAATTTTCAAATTTCACCTCCACTTTGCTTTAATTCTTGTGAAATGCCTAAAGGATTAAAAAACTTTCTAAATGCTGTTTTGAATACTTTGAGGGGTCTAGTTTTTAAAATGGGGTGTTTTATCAGGGTTTCTAATACATAGGCCCCTCAAAGCCACTTCAGAACTCAAGAGGTACCTTAAAAAAAAGGCTTTTGAAATGTTCTTAAAAATATGAGAAATTGCTGTTTATGTTCTAAGCCTTGTAACGTCCAAGCAAAATAAAAGAATGTTCAAAAAACGATGGCAATCTAAAGTAGACATATGGGAAATATGAACTAGTAACTATTTTGGGTGGTATAACCGTCTGTTTTACAAGCAGATACATTTAAATTCTGAAAAATGCTTTTTTTTTTTCTCTTAATTTTGCAATTTTTCACCAATAAACACTGAATATATCGACCAAATTTTACCACGAACATGAAGCCCAATGTGTCACGAGAAAACAATCTCAGGCATATCCAAGATGGATCACAGACTAGTTGCCTTCCTTTTCTTGGTTGCCAAAATAGCAATAGCTACCTCTTGGAAGAAAGCCACTATTCTGTTAGACTTAGTAAAACGTAGACTGAACTGGATAATGATTAATGATTACCTACATGGTACGGTACCAAAGAAGCCCAAATCCAGAAGACATGGCAGCCTTGGATAACATTCTGGTAGTCTCGTAGCAATGCTTTAATTATGTAATACTCGATTTTTTGTGCATTACTATTCATAGATTGCTCTAACCCAGGCGATGATCGCAAGAATATATGCGATAGCCCTTTTTTTACTGTCCTTTTGATTTTTTGTGAGTCTCCTTTCTCTCCCCTCCCACCTTTATATGCTTGATTATTCCAACTACATCCAGGTCCTATGTTGTTCGGAGCTTAGAAATCTGTTGAATCATGATACTGATTTATAATGTTTATTGATAGAAATGGCATAGTTTTTCAATTATATTGTAAAACTCAATAAAAACATTGTGAAACAAAAAAAGGAGGCCTAGATGTCTTTGAGTGTAATAATATTACAAGTTATGATTACTGAAGATGGGTCTTTGATCCAGGGATTTATTCTGATTGCCATATAGGAGTCGGAAAGGAAATTTTCCCTAAAATTAGGAAAATTGGCTTTTGCCTCATGGTGGTTTTGCTTTTCCCTGGATCAACGTTTACACCCCGAAATACACCTGAAAACTGCGTGTGAACATACCCTTATAGTTACTCAAAAAACCACAAACACAATAGGCTGAACTGGAGGTCTTTTTTTTAGCCTTAGGCTGCACGCACACAACCGTCGGCCGTTGTACGACCATTAATGATGGGTCCGTGAAACACAGACGGCACACGGATGGCTTCAGTGTGCAGTCCGTTGTTTCACGGACCAAATCAATGAAAAGGCGGAGACTGTCCCGTCAAAAATGGACAGGAATAGGACCGGTCGTATTCTTGACGGAACGGCCGCACGGTTCCGTTAAAACAACGCAAGTGGGCATGGCCCCATTGAAATTAATGTGTCAGGGTGCTATCCGTTAAAAAAACGGATAGCACCCTGAAGAAAAAAAACTGAAGTGGGCATGAGGCCTTACGGACAACTTGAACGTTTATTGTTAGGTGTGATGCGCATCAGGTTCTGCTTCAGTCAAACTTTTAGCCACAAACATGAATTTTTAGGTTTTGGTTTTTTTAAATAAAATATTACGCTTTGATGAAAGTTTGCATGATTGTAGGTAGTGTTCAGGTCCTATTACACAGCCTGACATTGCCTGGTTTATCAGCGCTAGTTTGCTCCTTTCACAAAGAGAAATGATTAGATATGTATAGGGACGAGAGCTCGTCACTACGATCGTTCGTATCCAATACATTTTCATCATGTTGGCAGCGCATCTCCATGTTTACACAGATGTGCTGCCGACAACAAAGTCTGCATTTAAGAGCAGATTAGCCGATGAACGAGCGTTCGCTTGTGCATCGGCTGATCGTTGCCCTAATTATACAGGGCAATGATCGGGAATGAGCGTTCACATGAACAATTAAGTACCTGATCATTGGCCCACGTAATAGGGCCTTTAGGGTTTTTTTGTCTATCCCAAAAATCCCTGTAATCTCTGGCAGCGAAAAGGTTAATCTTCTCAAGGATATCTTTGTTCTCTTGTTCCTACCTGTTCATCTATAAGCTGCAACTGTTGACTGACTTTAGAATCCATCTCTATCGTCACATCACCACGTCTGCGGGAATCGTCTTGAAAGAGAACCGATGGCCCTGAAAATGACGATATGCAATGAGACCAAGAACACACAACTTCTCCATTACAAAAGATGCGTATGCGAAAGTGACAAGGCAGGACAGATGAAAATAGTGATAAGAGATCCTGACAGAATTACCCATGCTGTTGTGATGGAGGGGAAGAGAGGAGACCTGGCCCTGAGAGAACTGTTCTCTGCGACTTCGCTGCTGTTTTAGATTCTGGGGTATAAAACACAAAATGTTAAGAAATAAATCCTAAAAAGAAACTTAAGAACAAAAAAAAAACTGTTCTCACCATTTCAATCTAGTGAAAATATCCAAATATCAAACTCACCTCTGTTCTTACTTCCAATACGGACTTGAAATCATTAGACATTGATGCCAGTTTTGACTAGAAAAGACAAAGTGACAAGTGTTGCAGTTTTGGTAGGGTGTAATATGAAGTGCACAGAATGAGAGGTACATTAGTAATGTGGTATATTACCAACTCACCTGAAGGGAAACCACCACAGTATTAGAATGAGTTTGGAGGTGCCGCCCACTCTGACTGCCCCTAGCTCTCACAAAGGACTGTAACTGAGCAATCTGCTGATTCAAACTATTAATGTCCTGTGGGTATATGGAAATAATCCATGTATTAAAATATACAAGAAACAAAATGTGTATTATGATACAAAACAGGTTATACACAGACACCTACTTGCTTAATAATATATGTAAGTTCCTCAATTTCCACAGCTTTGTCATCGAAAAGAGACCTCCTTTTAGCCACTATAGGAAAAAGAAAACGTCTGAGTTCCATGCAACTCAAAATATTAAAGTTACTGTAGATGACATGAGATAAATAAGAGATGGTTATTCTCATTAGCAAACTTAAAGGATTTACATTTAAAAGAAGACTTGAACAGACAGTCGGGACTGCATACATTTTAGTGGGTCAAGCGGAGGCCAATGCAAGTGACAAGTGGACAGGTTAACATTTTGGGTGTGAAAACAAAATCAGAAATGTTTCATTTTAAGGCTAGTTATTCAGTTGAATTTCTAGAGAAGTTGGGTACTCATTGATAAGTTACAAAAAGAGGAAATAGGGGAAAAAAGTGGTCACACAATAAACGATGTGACAAATGTGTCAGGAACAGGTGGCAGAAGGAGACACACAATTTGCCTTAAGCTGGTCACTTAACAGTTGTCAGGCAAATGCTTGTTTGGCCGACAGTTATTGCTCACGACTGCCCCATGTACGTGCACGCTGAGCCGGGCTGACCGTGCAGGTCTTTCCAATGGGAGAGGGAAATAAGCCCATCTCCCGCAGGAACAAAGGATCAGATATGTTGAAATCCAACATGGAGATACTTCTTTCTCCTTTCCATCTGCCATCAGGGGAGAATCGCGACATCCCCATACCCAGGGAGTCGGCCGATACCGGACTAAAATCGGTGGGTTGGGCTGAATTTCTCTAGTGTACGGACATCTTTAAAGGCCATTTTACACTGGCCAATTATCGCGCAAACGAGCGTTCATATGAATGCTTGTTCACAATCATCGTCCTGTGTAAACAAGGCAATGATCAGCTGATGAACGAGCAAACACTCATTTATGCAGCAATAATTATTATAGTTTTCGGCAGCACTGTATTAACAGGGAGATGTGCTGCAGACATGATGGAAATGGATGGGGAGGAACAATCAAAGTAACGAGCGCGTCTCCATACATAGCTCCTTGTGAAAGGAGCGCCGATCAACGAGTTATCTCCTTGACCGGTGCTAGTTTTCACAGCTTATATCAGGCCATGTAATAGGACCCCAACTCTTGACAAGAAATAACCCTTAGTGATAAGTTTAAAAACAAATGGAGATTCTAGCAGCCATATGAGAAATTAAGAAATCCCAGTGGTCGCACTAGAGTTTAAAAACACACGACAGACTAAGGTTTTTTCTCTTAGCTTTGGATCCTTCAAGCTTGGAGCAGCTAGTAAGAGTTTATTAGGAAATTGCATTTCCCTAAAATATTGGCCTGTGTACCATCAAACTGGAGGTACATTTTCACCTCTATGAATTCAATTCCCAATAATGCAACATCAGTCAGATCTGTCCCACATAAATATAATTTATAAATAAGATAAGATTTATTAAACAGAGAAGATATTTTGCCTATACTTACATATTGTCAACTTTTCCAATTTGGTAAATGTGTTGCTAAGGTCTTTTCCAATGCGCCTGCAGAACAGAAAGAGTTTCAAGCTCAACTAGTTGAATATAGTAGGAGTACATTTTATGATAGAAGATATATATATATATATTGGTCTGACAGAGACTTCACTTCATTGCAGCAAACAATATCCCTGTTCTATTATCTCTTAGCTTTTATAGATAATACACTCCAGAACATTGAAACTGCAAAACCAAAAAGAGAAAGTTTCGGAATTCTGGAAACTCACAGGATCGATAAACACGTTAATGATATGCAAATGATAAAAAAAATTTAACAAAATATTTCAAACATCTTTAATTTGTTCAGTATAGAGTTTGAGCACCACACACAGAAATAGACGCACTTACACTCCTTGCCATGCTATCATTGAGGTGATTAATGGTTGTCTGAGGAATTTTATGCCACGCTGGATGCACTTGGGCACGCAAATCATCAAGATTGGCTGCTGGCAGCTCCCTTTGCAATTGCCGACCAATGACGTCCCATATGTGCTTAATGGGAGGCAAGTCCAGAGACGCTGCAGGCCATGGTAGCACGTTTAGTCCACGAAGTCTGCACACAGTAGCACAAGCTTCTGGGACACTTTGGAACCACTGGTTCCATAACCAAATCAATGTAACACCCAGCTGTTAGTATACCTGAAATGAAGACTAGAGGGGTCCGGCTACTGTACATTATACCAACCCACACTATAATCCAGGGAGTAGGACCGGTGTCACATTCCCTTGTGAAGGCCTCTTCGTGGTGCTGCCTACATGGTCTCCAGACCAACCTCCGGCTATCATTGCATCCAAGGCAAAATCGGGACTCCTCAATGAAGAGAATAGACCGCCATTCCAGCCTTGCTGTGCACCATGATAGCCTTTGAGAGCAGTGGTGCGTGGTCAATGGAACACCTGTAGCTGGACATCTGGCTCGTAGCTGGTTGCCGCCCTGGGATTGTGATGCGACGTCTAATTTCACTTGCAGTACAGAATATTCACTAAGCTCCACTCTTCCAATCTGAAGATCCGTTCGTGCAGAGGTTCCCCTCTGTGCACCTCTTGAAGTCATTCCCATTCATTGTTCTACCAACCTCCGGGACATACAACGTTAAACAGTGCAGACATCTCGGCCTAGGCGTGTAGCCACCGGCCGGAGTGATAAACAAAAGTCTCAGTTCAAGGATTCTGTACCTCAGTTTGCGACAAGTGGCGTTAACTGGCATGTCGACGAACAGGAGGCATCGTATAATCATCCCACACCACTTGATCTGAATTTTGAGGTTTCATTCGGCTAAAAACTTTGCTTTCAACCTGGCATTTATGCCCTCCCCCCCCCCCCCCACCCTCCAACATGCCACAGATTGGAGCTAGGTGCTTGAAAATTTGATTTGCAGATCTTAGCGACACCTGCTACTTCCTTGATTTGCAGGAACTTACGGCTTGCCCATCTTTGTGTTGCAATTTCAACATTGGGGATTGTAGATTAATAGTCAGGATCTGAAGATGAGCTAATGTGTATAGGGGCCTCCTGACTGTCCCCCAAGTTGAATCGAGAATCGGGTGCGTTGGATTTCAAGAGACCTGATGCTTCTAGAGGCAGTTTGGAACGCTGCAACAAAGCAACATCAGCACGAGAACTGTGAATCGGGAGCTTCATGGTATAGGTGGTGCATTACACCACTCCATCAGACGCTTAGCATTGTGCATGGTGGTCACTGGACTCTGGAGAAGTGAAAACATGTTCTCTGGTGTGATGAATTAAGTCTCACTTTCTGGTAGTATGATGGGGGGAATCTGGGTTAGGCGGATACCCGGAAAACTCTACCTACTGGAATGCATAATAGATACTGTAATATTTAGGAGAGGAGAAGAGTGAAGGCGGTTAGTCACAAAAGGCAGCCCGACTTCATATTAACGATCATGGTTTTGGAACAGGATGTCCAACAGGCTCATATAGGTGCGATGGTCAGGTGTCCACATATCTTTGGCCAGATTGTGCAGCAGTATTAATTTCCCTTACTGTTCACAATAATATAGTCTCAGAGGAAAATAAATAACTTTAGTAGCAGAAATATAAATATCCACTCACAACTAACATCACATGCAAAAGAAGCACCATAGTAATAAAATGCACTGAGTGTATCGATAAACAAAAAGGGAACGATTCTGAACAAAAGGAAAAAACAAAAAGATGTAATCATAGAAATACCACTTATACACCGTGAAGTGACATATTCTTGGCTGAACATGGATGTGGCTAAAAATAGATCATAGACAATGATATCTCAACACATTCAATATCCTGCTAGCATGTTAGGCTGGATAAACACAGGCAGTTTGAGCCAAAATACAAAAAAAAGGACATGTATTTGATAGTCTTTCCTTTATGATTGGTCCTTTCTTCTGGATCCACTTATGGCTCGGACTTAACCCCTTAATACCAAAGGTATTTTAAATCTTAATGACCAAGCAATTTTTTTAATTTTTCCATCATCACATTCAGAGTTATATTTTTTTTATTTTTTAGTCAACACAGCTGTATAAGAACTTGTTTTTTTCTGAACAAGTTGTAATTTTTAATAACACTAGATTAGGGTACATATACATTTATTGATTAACTTAACTTTTGTGGGGGGTGGGGGGGGGGGTTAATGGAAATAAAAACCCCAGAAATTTGAGCATTCCTTTTTGCGTCTTAAATTTACACCGTGTGGTATAAATAACACCTATACTCAGGTCGCTGTGACTGCAGCAATACCAAATTTATATAGGTTGTGTTATATTTTACAACTTTTACACGGTAAAAAACACTTACATTTGTTTTTGTGTCTCCATATTTTAAGAGCCATAACTTTATTTTTCTGCGGATCAGCTTCCAGTTTTTATTGGTAAAATTTTGGCGTACATAAGATTTTTTGATGGCTTTTTATCACTTTTTTTTAAGGCAGGATGGACAGAAAATACCAATTCTGGCATTGATTTTATATTTTGTTTGGTTTTTTACAGGGTTCACCGTGCAGGTAAAATAATGTAACCGCTTTATAGTTCAGGTTGTTACGGATGCAGCGATACAAAATGTGTGTAACTTTCAAAAAAAAATAAAAAATAATTGTTTTCTCACAATAAAGAATTTTGTAAGTGGGAAAAAGTGGCTTTTTAATTTTTTCTTTTACTTGGGAATTTAATGTATTTAAAGAGGCTCTGTCACCACATTATAAGTGCCCTATCTCCTACCTAAGAAGATGGGCGCTGTAATGTAGGTGACAGCAGTGTTTTTTATTTTAAAAAAAAAGATCTATTTTCACCACTTTATTAGCGATTTTAGCTTTATGCTAATGAGTTTCTCAATGGACAACTGGGCGCGTTTTACTATTGACCAAGGTACTCTCGCTGTAACCGGTCATTTACAGCGTGATCTCGCGAAATTACGCTTGCTCTGCTGTAACTACCACAGAAACATTAACGAAGTGTCGGGATTGTGAATAGACATCCCGAGGAATGTCTATTTACGGTCTAAACACTTCAGTATCGTTAATGTGTTAGTATAAGACAGCACATACTGATCTAAAAGGATCCCTATGCGCTGATTAAATGAATGGAGAGAAGTGTATGACGCTGATTGGTCAGCGTCATACATTCCTCTGTACAACGCCCACTTGGTCAATAGTAAAACACGCCCAGTGGTACATTGAGAAACTCATTAGCATAAAGCTAAAATCGCTAATAAAGTGGTGAAAATAGATCGTTTTTTAAAATAAAAAGCAATGCGGTCATCTACATTATAGCGCCAATCTCCTTATGTAGGAGATAGGGCACTTATAATGTGATGACAGAGCCTTCTTTAATATTAACTTCATTAAACTTTTTCTCAACCTTTTTTTTTTTTTTAGTCCCACTAGAGGACTTTACTATGCGATCATTTGATCGTTTTTATAATACAGAAGTATTGCAGTGTATTATGGCTCGTCAGTGTAAAACGGACAGGAATCTTTTAGGTCATGCCTCTGGCATGGCCTAGCAGGCATTCACTAAAGGCAGTCCTGGGGGCCTCCGTTAGGTAATGCCTGGGCTTGCTGATCAGCACGTGGAGCCTGTGATCACAATAGCTGCCAGGTTGGAACGCTTGCACATACTACTGCTGCGCCTAAGATGACAGTTAATCTGGACTCACATTTTTCAGACTCCGGCACTTCGGATGAGGAGATGTTGGGTGCCGAGTCTGCCCGAGCTACTGACAAGCTTGATGGCACGTCGAGGGGGTAGCCGCTCCCTGATCAGGAGACAATGGCGGGAGCTGAGCCCACGCTCCGAGACGTATTTTTGGCTATTAATTATTACAAATCTACGCTGTCCACCATGAATGTGAAGGTGGGTGCCATGAAGGAAGATCTAGCCATTATAAGATATACATGATATGCAAAAAGTTAATGAGCGGCTTGGAGAAGTGGAGTGTCGAGTCACAGACCTGGAAGATCAAGTGTTAACGACTATGAAGGACTCTAAAAAGTTGAGTCAAGGTATCGTGGCTCACGATATCGTGGCTTTGTTTAACAAAACGGACGACCTAGAAAATAGGCTACGCCGTAACAATGTCAGACTGATTGGAATACCGGAAAAATCTGAAGGTTCTAACTGCACTGAATACATGGAGAAATGGTTGCGCACCACCCGGACATCCTCCGCGGCCTATACTGGCCAAATTACTACACTTTAAAGATCGCGATGTAATTCTTAGAAAAGCGAGGGACCTTCCGTATTTGGCTATAAATGGCGGGAAAGTCTCCATCTTCCCAGATTATTCAGCGGAGGTTCAGTGTAAAAGAGCACGTTTTCAAGATGTCCAGAAAAGACTGCAAACTTCCCAGGTGGCATATTCTATGCTATACCCAGCGAAATTGCGTGTTGCAGCACTAGGAGGAACTCATTTTTTTTACAACCCACAACTCAACTTGATGGCCATGATAGGCAACTGCGAGACATGGCGACCGGAATTATGATTCACATGTTTTTCTTCTACGGGTCATGTCTTATGGGACTTGAAATCTGTTAAATGCTGCATAAGTAGTGAGTATGTGGCCTGGCCTGATGCAATCTATCGGTTTATTGGGCAGAACTCATGGGCTTTATGCCTAGCAAGAATATTGTTATGTTGAAATGCAGGATATATGTTCTTACAGTATGTTGGAATGCTATACACAACTTTTCTATGGTTCTGAACATTGCACTAGTAGGAATTTAGATGCCCACTCTCCCAGTGGGAGAGGTTCGACATGTGAATATATGGTTTTTTTTTGGTGGTTCTGGGGTTAAAGTTGGCACAATATATGATTGTATGTGTGTGTAGAAGAAACATACATCCTTGTTTTAAGAAGCGATATGACAGGTTAAACTCAATGTCCTCTTTTGAATATGGCTATATCGGTCAGATTAGATGGAATATTCGGGGAATGGCTGATGCCATGAAGAGTCAGGCCATTTTTCAATACCTAAACAAACACCAACCAGCAATTGTGTGTCTACAAGAGACACATTTGATAGAGGACAGATTACAACAGCTACAAAGGAGATGGGTGGGATTTAGCCGTCATCCCACGTTCTCTGTGTATTCCAGGGGAGTCAGCTTATTAGTACACAAACAAATTCCATTTAACTGCTTGGGACATGGAGATAAAGAAGTTCAGTATATCTGTGTGTTATGTACCATATACTCGAAACTGTTCATAATAATATCTATTTATATACCACCTCCTTTCTTTAATAGAGTACTGCTTAGGCCCTATGCCCACTTCAGTTTTTTTCCTTCAGGGTGCTAGCCGTTTTTCTGACGGCTAGCACACTGACCCATTCATTTCAATGGGGCCATGCACACTTGTTTTTTTGACAGTCCCGTTGCTCCGTTCCGATCAAAAGTAGAGCATGTCCTACTTTGGTGCTGGATTCCGGGACCGTGAGGCCCATGCAAGTCAATGGGGCCGTCAAAAAAACTGAAGGCACACGGAAGGCATCCGTGTGTGACGGAGCCGCTGCCTAGCAACGGCCGGGTGGGCAGAAAAACATAAGAGAAATATTACACTAATCGGCAGTCACTTGTCTCGACCAATCACGGATAGAGAAAAGAGATTGCGGATTAAAAATAAAAATCAGTTCATACGCACCCGGTCATTGTCTTGGTGACGCGTCTTGCGATTGGCTGCAGAGGCGGTCACGTGGGATGAAGCGTCATCCCTGGAAGCCGGCCGACTGACGTCATCATGACGTGCGTGACCGCCACTACAGCCTGTGATTGGCTGCAGCGTCGACATGGATGAAACGTCATCGCTGGAGGCCGGACAGGAGGAAAGTAAGTATGAATTTTTTTTTTTTTATTACATTAACATTTTATTTTCCGTGCGCCGAGCATGGTACTGTCCAGGGTGCTGAAAGAGTTACCGCCGATCAGTGCAGCCCATTAACTCTTTCAGCACCCTGGACAGTACCATGCTCGGCGTACGGAAACACGGAGTGCACACGGCCGCTAAAACGGGCACACGGATGCGTCACAAACTGCCGTGAAAACTGTGGCGGAAGTGTGCACGAGGCCTTAGGGCCATGTCTTTTGTGGCTGATAAGCCTGGGATTCCTTTGATTTTTCTTGGAGATTTTAATAATGTTCCTGACTCCAATTGGGACAAATGTAGAGATGAGGTTAGGGATGACAGTGAGGCTATGACTCCGTTCGGTACTCTTGCACGAGAGTTGGGATTACTGGGTATGTGGAGGTTAAGACATCCCCATGAGAGGAAATTCTCATGTTGTTCATCCACTTACTCCTCTTTATCCAGGATAGATCTGGCTTTAGGAAATGAATGTATGATGTCCTTGGTCAGTCAGGTAGAGTATCTCCCTAGAACGTTATCTGATCATTCTCCAATGGCCACATGGCTACATGGCCCTCGAATGTGGAAACTGAACCCCTTCTGGCTAACTCTAGTTGAGAAGCAGGGATTCATTGCCCAAAGGATAGAGGATTACTTTCAAATTACTTCTGTCCCTTATGTATGGGATGCGATGAAGCCGTATTTACGAGGCTTGTTTATACACGCAATGAATAGACACAAAACTGCAGCAAGGGCGGTAGATAAAAATTTACATGAAGAGTTGTGTAGGTCTGAGGAGGCATTTATTTCAAGCCCTACTGTGGTACATCAGACACAATTAAAAACTGCAGAAGATGTATTAAATCTTCATCTCTTAGAAGTAGCGGGTAGAAAGAGGCAGTTTCATGCACAAACAGCTTTTGAAGAAGGGGAGAAGGCTGGCTATATGTTGGCAATGGTAGCAAAAGCACAACAAGATGTTGCTCATATACCTGCTTTGAAAACCGTGCGGGGCAATAGTTACGGAAACTTCAGTGATCTTAGAGGTTTTGGGGGACTTCTGATCTATGCCTCCAAGGTGTATCCCTCCAGAACGGATATTTGCTCATTCTTAACTAGAGCACAACTCTCCCAATTGTCAGGGGAGGCTAAATATCTTTTGGACGCTCCGCTTACGCTGGTGGAATTGGAAGACGCTGTCAGACAGATGGCTAATGAGAAGGCGTTTGGGGCAGATGGATTGCCAGTTGAAATTTATAAAACATACCCTGCGGTACGGTTATCTAAATTATTGGAAGTATTTCACCATTCACTGGCCCATGGTTCCTTGCCGGCTTCTATGCAAGAGGTTATTATTGTGGTCTTGCCATAACCAGGGAAGGATCAACAAGTAGCTGAATCTTATCGCCCGATTTCATTACGTACGACTGATGTTAAGATCTTGGCGAAGGCCTTAGCTCTGAGGTTGAATAAAGTTATATCTACCATTATACACCCAGATCAGACCAGCTTTATGCCTGCAAGGTCCACTGCTATGAATCTGAGACGCTTATTTCTAAATCTTCAGTTGCAGGCAGATAACGTAGGGGACAGAGCTATTATTTTATTGGACGCTGCTAAAGTGTTTGATAGTGTGGAGTGGCAGTATCTTTGGTGCACCTTGGAGGCTATGGGATTTGGATCTTCCTTTATAGCATAGATTAAGGTCCTGTATTCTTGTCCTAAAGCTCGCATACGGGCAAATGGAGGATTGTCTGCTCAATTTGCTCTTAAAAGAGGCAGGGCTGCCCATTATTGCCCCTTTTGTTTGCTGTAGCAGTGGAGCCACTGTCTGCACTCATACGTTTGTCTGATGATATTAAGGGATGGACCTTTGCAGGAAAAAGTGGCACTTTATGCAGATGACATGTTTTCTTTCTGGGGGATGTCAGTGGATCAATGGCAGCAGCAATATCCCTTATTGAGACTTTTGGTGCATTATCTGGCTTTAAAATAAATCTATCTTGCTCCCTGTTCACCCACTGCGCAATGCCCCAAGGTGAGCGTGTACAAAAATGAAAATATTTGGGGATAGAGGTTTCAGCCTCCCTTCTGGATTATATATCACTTAATCTACAACCACTTTTGGTCAAATTCAAACTGAAAATAACAGCATGGTGTAAGTTATATTTGTCAGTTGTGGGTTGGGCTAATCTCATAGAGATGATCCTAATGCCACAGTTGTTGTACATTTTGCATAATTCAACTGTATGGATTCCTCTACGTTACTTTTACCATGTTAATGCACTATTTCGGGATCTAATATGGCGCAGGGGTCACCCTAGACTTAAAATTATAAATCTTACAACGTGCAAAGCATGACGGTGGGTTAGCCATACCTAATCCTTGGTTATACTTCCTTGAAACTATTTAGAATTGATCGAATAGTGCGATCTTACAGATGCAATTTGGTTCATATGTTTTATTGTCAGTTTTGGAAGCAGGTAAATCTTTGCTTTTAGCTAAAAACATGCCCATCTATACGCGAATGCATAAAGTTTGGGAAAAGGCACGGTCCATTAGAACTATAGGAGACTGCACAGCTTTTATGCCTTTATGGGGTAATAGGGCACTGCAAGAGTTCTTTTCTCTTGAAGGCTTTGAGGAATGGAGGTTGGGTGGCATTTGTCATATGTCACAGTTGCTTCATGATGATACGTTTAAAACAGATTCAGGAGGAATTTGGATTGCCACGAAGTTCTTTTTATAAGTATTTACAGATAAGACATGCATATGATGCCCAGTGGAAAGTCACTGATATGACTATACATTCAGATGGATTGTTGGCTGTATTGCATAATGGGAGTGGCACCTCTGGGGTTATTTCCACCATTTATCAATTATTGCTAGGTAAATTTTTGG
This sequence comes from Rhinoderma darwinii, assembly GCF_050947455.1. Taxonomy (NCBI): domain Eukaryota; kingdom Metazoa; phylum Chordata; class Amphibia; order Anura; family Rhinodermatidae; genus Rhinoderma; species Rhinoderma darwinii. Next base: position 14,129,065 of record NC_134695.1, on the reverse strand, counting down.
ATAAATATCCCATGCTTGCTTCTCGAAAATGGGAGCGGGATATGGGTCCCATCTCTGAAGAACAATGGTCGGATATCATGGAAGCAGTCCCGAATGGTTCTTAGTGAGGCTGGGCGCCTTTCACAACTATACATTAGTCAGAGTATATAAGACCCCTAAATTCCTTTCCAACATTGGTGTATGTGGTGATTCTACCTGTCCAAGATGCTCGGAAGATGGGGCTGATCATACCCATATGTTGTGGTCATGTACACATTTAATACCATATTGGTCAGAAATACTGAAACTGATTAAGGATGCCTATGGGATTGCGCTTCGGGGGGACTCCTCTGGAGTGCGTTTTGGGGTGTGTCACACATATACAGATTCATGTCTGGGTAGGCTCACTATTGCAAGGTTGCTTTACATAGCTAGAAAACTTATTTCACTACACTGGATACAGGGCACCCCGCCGACTAGGAGTGAATTCATTGCTAAAGTGAATAAAATTATTATACTGGAAAAAACGGTGTATGTAAAACATAATGCTGTTAAAAAATTTGAATCCATATGGGATCCATGGTTGTGCGTATCGGAACTTGCACCTTTAACCCGTTAGTGACCGGCCCATCGTGTTTCTACGTCGGCCACTAACGGTACTTATTCCGATGCAGCGACGTAAAAAGTCTATGGCATCAGAATAAGGCAACAGAGCTGGGAGCTGTCAAATCTCCCTGCTCTCAGCTGCCAGAGGCAGCTGAGGGCTGGGAGCGTCCCTGCTCTGCCGAGTGAGATCGATATTACTATCAATCTCACCCGTTTAACCCCTCAGATGCGGTGCACAATAGCGTGCACCGCATCTGAGTGGTTTTGGAGAGAGGGGGGGAGCTCCCTCTCTCTCCCACCGACACCCGGCGATACGATCGCCGAGTGTCTCCAATGGCAGCCGGGGGTCTAATAAAGGCCCCCAGGTCTGCCTGGAGTGAATGCCTGCTAGATCATGCCGCAGGCATGACCTAGCAGATGCCTGTCCGTGTTAAACGGACAGGCAGTAATACACTGCAATACAAAAGTATTGCAGTGTATTATAAATGCGATCGCAGAATCGCATATTATAGTCCCCTAGTGGGACTAGTAAAAAAGTGAAAAAAAAGTTTAAAGTTAATTTAAAAAAAAGTGAAAAAAAATGAAAAACCCAGCTTTTCCCCTTACAAAATGCTTTACTAATAAAAAAACAAAATAAAGTTAAAAAGTTACACATATTTGGTATCGCCGCGTCCGTAACGACCCAGACTATAAATATATTACATTATTTAACCCGCACGGTGAACGCCGTAAAAAATTTAATAAAAAAACTATGGAAAAATTGCTGTTTTCTGTGAATCCTGACTTAAAAAAAATGTGATAAAAAGTGATCAAAAAGTCGCATCTACTCCAAAATGGTACCAATAAAAACTACAAGTCTTCCCGCAAAAACAAAGCCCTCATACAACCGCATCGGCGAAAAAATAAAAACGTTACGGCTCTTCAAATATGGAGACAAAAAAACAAAATAATTTTGAAAAAAAAAAGCGTTTTTACTGTGTAAAAGTAGTAAAACATACAAAAACTATACAAATTAGGTATCGTTGCAATCGTAACAACCCGCTGAATAAAGTTAGTGTTATTTAGATCACACGGTAAACGGCGTAGATTTAAGACGCAAAAAAAGAGTGGCGAAATTTCAGGTTTTTTTCTATTTCCCCCCAAATAAAAGTTAATAAAAAGTTAAATCAATAAATAATATGTCCCCCAAAATGGTGCTATTAAAAAATACAACTTGTCCCGCAAAAAACAAGACCTTATACAGCTATGTCGACGCAAAAATAAAAAGGTTATAGCTCTTGGAATGAGACGATGGAAAAACTTAAAAAATGGCTTGGTCATGAAGGTCTAAAATAGGCTGGTCATTAAGGGGTTAATGTTGATGGGATGATAGCTGTGATCACATGCATCTCCTGAATGAAGATTCTTTGTATTGTACCCTGATTAAACTTGTATACTGGGGGGGATAAGAATGGGAGGTCTAAGGGAGATATGTCTGTCTTGAAAATGTACTGTAACTGTTCTCATTGCTTACTTGCTGTTTGGAATATGTATCACCGCATACGTCTTTTCTGTCATATGATGGTACCTGGGGGGAGGGTTTTGTATGTTTCGTTTTTGTATTGTACAATCTTTCAAATATCAATAAAAAATATTTGATAAAAAAAAATCAATAATTATTTAAAGGCTATGTACATTGAATATTTCAGGGTGTTTGGTGCAACTTTCTAATCACATTTAATTAATAACTATTTTCACTTTTTGAGACACAGCTGCTCTGTATTCTGTATACACAGCAGCTGTATCTTGCGCTGAGACCTGAATTCGTCAGGTCAGTGGTACGGACTGGTTGTCACTGAACCAGTTAGGGTATGTGCACACGATAACTGCAATTACGTCTGAAAATACGGAGCTGTTTTCAAGGGAAAACAGCCCGCTTTTCAGACGTTTTTTGAGCAAGTCGTGTTTTTTACATCCGTTTTTGGAGCTGTTTTCATTGGAGTCTATGAGAAAACGGCTTCAAAAACGTCCAAAGAAGTGTCCTGCACTTCTTTGACCAGGCAGGACACTTCTTTGGACGACGCGTAAATTACAGGTCGTCGGCACAGTACGTCGGCAAACCCATTCAAATGAATGGGCAGATGTTTGCAGACGTATTGAAGCCGTATTTTCAGGCGTAAATCGAGGCATAATACGCCTCGTTTACGCCTGAAAATAGGTCGTGTGAACCCAGCCTTAGCCCCACTGACCTGACGGATACAGGTTTCATTGCACGATACAGCTGCTCTGTATACAAAGCAGGTGCATCTAAAAAAAGTAAAACAAATTTTTAATAAAATGTAATTAAAAAGTTGCACTAAACATACGGATACACATTTTTATTTAAAAAAAAACAAAAAAAAAAAACGCATGTGTGATTCTAACCTAACTGTGTACGTGATTACAAAAGCCGCCGTATCTTATTCTTCTACACAAGAACTGTACTCTCTACTAAGACTTTATTATGCTTATGAGGAACTGTTTATAGTGATCTCAGGATTTATTCTCAAATTTAATTTCATAATTTTTTTTTTAAATGGATATATATGGAAAGCGCTACTCAAGAGGCAGGGATAAGAGAGGTGATGGTCGCTTTTGCAAATAAATTTACTCACTATTATCATCCCTCTTATCCTTGCCTCTTGAGTAGCGCTTTCCATATATATCCATTTAAAAAAATAAATAATTAAAGTTCTATTTTCTGCCGCACCAAAACCTTGATGCAGATCTCTGGATACTGAAAGCTGCAACCACTTTACCTACTACTGCCTACTCCATAAGTTGTACCTGCCAGTACAAACTACCTTAGATGAATGCAACTACTTACCTATGCTTTACTATAATCACCCCACCTATCAGGTTTATCTTGCACCATGTGGTGCTGTGTACCTTTTTTTTCATTCCAGATACTATTCTCAAATATATCTGTACAACCCATAAAATGGCTGCCACTTCAATAAAAAGTAGAAGGAAGGATCTTCTTACTTGGCCATTAGTGTGAATTCACTTCTCTGTTTTACAGCATTGAGGGAGGGATTAGACAGCTGTACACCATTCTGAAAATTAAAGAAAAGCAAAAAGTGATTCTTACATATTACTTAAGAGGGGGAAAAAAAATTAATGAATAAGAAAACTGAATAATTTGAGAATTTAAAGAGTAACTGCCGTTATAATAATACTTGACGTGTCATAGTCACATGACAGGTCAGAATTTTTGATCTGTGATGACCCGGGTGCTGAGCCACCCACAGATCGCTGAAACAAAGTGTCAGAAGTGCTCAGCCTAGCTTAGTGTTGGAATCAATTCGGCTCTTCTGAAGACGGGCTCATAGACTACTGTGAGCCCCTCCAGCAAAACCAAGCCTCCTTGGGAAGAGTCGAAGCCATCCCATTACAGCTGAAGGGGCACCACACTGAGCGCTTCTGCTCCTTTGATTGGTTGGGGCTCAGCACCCGGACACCCTTCGCTCAAAACTTATGAAATGTCACTATGACATGCAAAAAGTTTTAATCGATTAGGTGTTTTAACCAAAAGAGACACAATGTAAGTTACCACAACAGGTCAGTATCTAAAAAGGGGACGTAGGGAACCTACTTTCAAAATCCCGATAGGGCATTCTGAGTTCTTCAAGGAAAAAAGTTAGCGGTCCAGCACACGATATGATGTGAAAAAATACAAAAACTGTTTAAGTCAAAATTAAAACAAAAAATGAAAAAATCCCGGGAGAGAATGCCTACACGTTTCAAACTTTTCGGTTCTTAATCATAGCTACTCTCTGATGTATAGAGTCTGCTTTTTTGGATCAGATATTGGGAAAAACAAGGAAGTGGGAGTGCTTAGAATTAACCCCTTCAAGTTGATTGGCTATTGGGTACACCGTTTCTTTGAACATTTTTAGCAGCATACTAAACAGAATCACAGAAAATGAGACAAAGTACAATGCAAACAATTGAATAAACAGTATAAGTGAAGCATTATATTATATTAGATGCATATGTACTCCCCTCTGTAGATTAAAAGATACAAAAAATACAATCTATTTATCTGTCTCCTGGAAAGTTGTGTCTTTTCACAAATTAGTCCATTCATAAATCAGGTGCTTGGATAGCCTCACTATCCAAGCGCCTGATTTATAAATGGACTAAATTTCTGAATAGACAACTTTCTAGGAGACTTTCTGTTTAGTATGCTGCTAACTTGAAGGGGTTAATTCTAAGCACTCCCACTTATCACACATATCGTGTGCTGGACCTCTAACTTTTTTCCTTGGATTTCTACCTACTCCCGGCGTAGCTCTCTTGCCCGTGCACCGAATAATCATGGAATGTGGCGTCTTTAGTTCGAATGAGTGGACCAATTTTTCTTGTATATTTTTTATATTCAGAGTTATTATAGGGGGAATCACCCACTTGGAATATTGGGCAAAGAGTCTTTAGCGCTGGGAGACCCGGCGTGCCTGAGCAATACATAGACATGCTTCATTTCCTCTGTGGTAAAGGGGAATAGGACTGCTGATCGCTGGTTGTCACATTAGCGGAACCACCAGTGATCAACTTATTTTCGGTGGACACTTTAAATGGAGAAGAGCAATTGTAACAAAATAAATGTTAAAATACATAAAATCTAACTCTAAAATGAAGATTTATCTTCGAAAAGTACCAAATACAAGCATATTCAATTATATGTCCTATCCGCTATACCAGAATGAAGGGAAAGGAACCCAACAGTCGTAGCACCAACAGAGGTTGTAAATTTTTTTAAATCAATTTTCGTTTAATAAGACTTTAGACTTCGTTCACATCTGCGTCTATGTTAACGCGGTTCTGCTCAGTCATAGGAACAGAACGAAAATACCAGAAGCCCTGGATCCGTTGCATGATGGACACGGTCAGCACCATTCTTCCAGCATGACGTCTCTCGTTTTAGGGTATGTGCACACGATAGCAGGCATTTACGTCTGAAAAGACAGACTGTTTTCAGGAGAAAACAGCTGCCTCGTTTCAGTCGTAAATGCTCCTCCTCGCATTTTGCAAGGCTTCTCTGACAGCCGTAAATTTTGAGCTGCTCTTCATTGAGTTCAATGAAGAACGGCTCAAATTACGTCTGAAAGAAGTGTCCTGCACTTCTTTTGACGAGGCTGTATTTTTACGCGTCGTCGTTTGACTGCTGTCAAACGACGACGCATAAATTACAGGTCGTCTGCACAGTACGTCGGCAAACCCATTCAAATGAATGGGCAGATGTTTGCCGACGTATTGTAGCCCTATTTTCAGACGTAAAACGAGGCATAATACGCCTCGTTTACGTCTGAAAATAGGTCGTGTGAACCCAGCCTTACTGGACAAAAGAGTAGCACATCCAACGACTAGTGATCGTGAACAAAGCTTAGTGATATTAAGAAATATAAATACACAGGATTTCATCAATTCCATAAAAGGGGTTGTCTCAAGAAGATGGGCAGTTCCGCGCACAGGTCCTCCTTCCAGGAGCTAGAATGAGAGCAACGAGCTGTCCATGTATTCTTCTGAATGTCTGAATGCAAGAATATATTTCCCCTGCAGCGGAAATGTCTGGCAGGCCATGGCTTCTCACAGCAAAATCAGCCGCAGCTTAAATGTGAAAGAGCTCGTCTCTACTGAGACAATCCCTTTAACCACCAGCAATAATATTTGCTCAGAGCAGTATATGGCATTCTTACACAGTTATCATGTAGTGCTAGAATAAAATGCTTCGTAGTGTTCATTGCATTTGGTATTCTTTCCAAAAATGCGCTGGATTCAATCTCGATTTACCAATAACAATTATTTTTACAGCACTTACCTGGCGTCCACGCAAAGATTTGCAAGCAGACATGAATTCTGCAGTGCGGTCCCGGCAAGACATGTTATCAGTTGGTGGAACAAAAGTACGGTGAAGTAAAACTTCTGAGGTGGCTTGGGAGAGCAGGACCTGTGTCTGTGGGGGTCCTACGTATACTCCGTTCTCAGTGTTTCGGGAACCGTGACGTTTACGAGCGTTCATGGGTCCTGGGCCAACTGCGGAAAAAGCTCAAATTATTAGATGCCATAACATGCTTTGCTAAACAAGACAGACTTCGAAATAATAATAATAATAATAATATAATAAAAAGTACTTTGTGATCTTCTCTAAACAGCCCCAATGTACCCATCAGTCACCTTCTATGTAAAAAAAAAAAAACATTTTGGAAGCACAAAAGAATAACTTTTTCCTCAGGTCTTTTAACCCATCACCACAGTATCCTAATCTTAGTAACGGAACTCAACTCTATGGGCAGCATAGCTCAGCACCTTGCAGCACTGTGGTCCTGGGTTCAAATGCAACCAAAGACAACATCTGCATGGAGTTTGTATGCTCTCCCTTTGTTTGTGTCGGGTGTTCCCGTTTCCTCCCACACCCTAAGAACATACCAAATAGGGAATTTCGATTGTGAGCCCCAATGGGAACAGCAAGGACCTCCTCTGTACAGTGATGCGGAATAGAACAGAAATAAACTCTGAGCACGGTAACCACCAGAACAAAAAAACCTCTTAAAACAGACAAAGGTTTTTCAATAGTCAACGCTTTCACATTAGGAGGGCCACTAATACGGCTCTTGACTACACCAAAGTGTTGCACATTATTTTTAGCAAGGACAACAAGGTGTGCCCTGCGAAATGTGAGCTGAGCCAGCCAGCCAGCCACAGTTCCTCCAAAATAGTGCCAATCACAGTACCCTCACTAAGGGTCAGTTAAAGGGAAACACTTAACCCTCCATGCTGTGCTGTCTGTCCTCCTCTAGAACATAGTTACTGCGTTGGGGGGGGGGGGGGGGGGGGAGTAGGTCCTCTGCATGGAGGGAGATCGGTATGGATAGATATTGCCATACAATTAATCTATAGGCCTGTCTAAACATTAAAATGTTACATTTTGTTCTTCAATCCATAATATTCTTGCTTAACTTTCTTCTCCATTTTTGCCATATAAAGGCCTGACGTGTATTTTTGTCACATCTTGTATCCCCCCCCCCTTCTTTTGCGTTACCGCCATTCAGTCTCTTAGACCCTGTACTAATTTGGTCCACTTCAACTTGTTGCGGTCCTATTGCAGCAATAACGGGGTGAAATCATTTTCCATTCCGTGTCTCTAACTATTTGGGATATATCTCCCCAGTATCAAGATCGATTTACTTCATTGTCATTATGGCACTCATTCACATTAAACTTGATTAACTTACACACCATATTCACTGCAGTGTTGTTCAACGATGTATGTATGGCCGCCTGAAGCTCCCCTAGAGATCATTGATGCTTTATGCATCCATCCTATTGATCGCGGAGTTACTAAGGGGCCGTCTTACTCGATGGACGCAATTTGTGACGTCTTACTCTCCGATTGGTTTAGATCTTGGTGACGCGACCACGGGAGGTGGGGCTTTAGCCATATAAGGCTCTAGGGTTTCCCCGGCGTGCGCTAGGCCAGTTATCAGTGTCTAGTGCACGCCGGAAAACCAAACAAACAGAATATGTGCTGACCGGCATTTCGTTATAGTCAGGCAATTTATACCCCGGAGGACACTCCCCTATGCTTTAGGGGTGCAGAAATGCGTTGGGAATCTTGCCTATCTGTGGCAATCAGACCAACCAACATTTGTTAGCACCTTTATGGAGCTTATTTAGTGTACTCCCACCATACATATCTCTCATACTCCACTGTGCATCTATGATCTGTGTTGCCAACGCCTGTACCCAGATCCTGCATTTAGTGCCCTACTTTTTAGAATTTTTTAAACGTTTAGACAGGCAGTGAATTTCTATAATTAAACCTAAACGTATACCTTCTACACTAATATTTTTTGGAATGAATATATAGATGACAAGAAGCAGCTAGAGTTTCAAAAGATAATTCATATCTACCCAATTGCATGGATGTACACGGCCCAGGCAAATTCCAGTTAATATCTTATTATACAGAAAGACAGAAAAAAAAAACAGCACCAGTTTCAAACATTATGTTTTAAAGTAAGAATTCACAAGAGACCCCCTTTCCTACACTCAACATAGTAAAAGAACCTATACGCTGTGGGTGGAAGTGTGGAGAGCAGCTGGAGCATTCTTTGTTTTACTGATCTCCTTTACGATCGTATCCTCAAAAAGGGAATATTTTAGTTAACAAAATTTAAAAAAAATAAAGGAAGTTGATGAAAATGCAAGTCCCCAATATACATTACCAGGTTTCGGAAGGCCACGTTCAAACCGCACGAATTTGCCATGTACAAATCCGCTATGAATTTATTTTAGAAACTCAGATTGCTGCAGCGGATTTGCAGGAGGTTCCCCATCTGGATTAGCCCTATTGTAATTCAATGAAGCTAATCAGCTGCTTTTTAGCACAGATTACACGGAAATGCAGATATTTTTCCAAGTGTTTAAATGGGGAATAAAATATCCCATTCACATGCATTGTCACAGAATGTGAGCGGATTCAGGCACGAAATCCCGATTCACACTAGCATGTATGATTTGCGTCCGCAAATAAACAGATAGTTTGTCATGCATATGAAGTAGTGCGTTTTTATTGATTTTAGGACCATAAATTCACATCTATCCAGGTCTTTGGAGTGTGCTGGCTGATGGGATCTGCTATTAATCTGTGTGTTCAGGCAAGGGCCAGCGTCCGCACCCAGCGAACCCAGGCAACTGCCGGGGCCCACTACCCTTGAAGGGGCGCTGACATCATAGCTCCTCCAGGAGTGGAACTCTCGGCCAGAGCATTGCCAGCGCTCTTCGGGAATTCCGCTTCTAGAAGGAGCCAGTCTAGGAGCGGAATCTCACCCCCCCCCCCCTCCCTGGTCGTGCCAAACAACCTCCCTCGCCGGTAGTGCCACACAGCCCACCCCCCCCCCCAGTAGGTAGTGTCTTTGGGACTTCCTCTAGTAGTGGAATCCCCAGCCAAAGCATTGCCGACGCTCTGACCGGGGATTCCGCTCCTGGAGAAGCCCATGACGTCACTGTCCTTATATGCACAGTGACGGCAGGGGCTCCTACAGGAGGGGAATCCCCAGCCAGAGCATCACCAATGTTCTGGCTGGGGATTCCACTACTAGAGGGAGCCCCAAAGGCACTACATACAGAGATGGGGCTGTGTGGCACTACCAGGGAGGGGGGGCTGTGTCACTATCTACACATGGCACTAAATTTATGGAGTATAAACAGGGCCTGACTTCTGTATGGGGGCACAAAGTGTCATTTTCTGCCATTTAACTGCCATGATCTCCTTGCAAAGGGGCCCACTAAGTCTGTGTGCCCAAGGGCCCACATAAACCTGAAGCTGGCCCTGCTTTAAGATAGGGCTACACAGACATTTAGTCAAACGTGAGTGTCAGTAAAAATAGCTAGTCCGACTGATGCTTGCAAGGTCGCCGGTGACTATTACAACTAGTTTGCTATCAAAATGACACATATTGACTTGGCAATTGTTGCCCACTCTTCCTTGCAGATTACAGTGTTGGTGGTTTATTTAGAGCCTTCCACCAGAGGATTTATTATTTTCCATACTCTACACAGAATTTTAATTAAATCACTGGATTAGGACTAGAGTTTTGTTTTAAAATGTAACTTTTACTCGTAACTTTTTTAAAAAAGGTGTGCAATACAAATGACACACTAGGACAAGGCTATTTACGACAAAAAAATAAATCTTCCTTAACCCCTTCCCGCACCTTGACGTTAATGCACGTCAATGTGAGCAGTCACTTTGCGCACCTTGACGTGCAGTAACGTCAGTGCTTTGACAGTTAACCGCCGCGCAGCGCTACACCGCAGTGGCGGTTAATTGCAGGGTGTCAGCCCTGCATTCCCCATTGCCGATCAGCGGCCCATCGCGGCGTTTGATTTTGAACGCCACAATAAAGGTGTTTAGCGCCGATCGACAGCCCCCATGTGAAATCACGGGGGCTGGCGATGGTACCCATGGCAACCGGACGCCAGACAATGGCTTCCGGGCTGCCATGTACAGAAGCCTATGAGGACTACCCGGAGGGTGGTCGTCTTAGGCTTCCTGTGAGTGTGACTGTTACGTCACAATGACAGTTGGAATGCATTACACTACGTGTGTAGCGTAATGTATTCCAGCAGCGATCAGAGCTTTTTTTCCTATAATAAGTCTTTTATTAAAGGAAAAAAAATGAATACGTAAAAAACAAAAGTACACATATTTGGTATCACCGCGTTCGTAACGACCCCAACTATAAAACTATAATATTTTTGCCGCACGGTGAACACCGCAAAAAAAAAAAAACGAAAAACAATGCCAGAATCACTATTTTTTGGTCACCACCCCTCCCAAAATATACAATAAAAAGTGATCAAAAAGTCGCATGTACGTCAAAATAGTACCGATACAAACTAAAACCCGTCCCGCAAAAAACAAGCCCTTACACAGCTTTTTGGACTGAAAAATAAAAAATAAAAACTTATTGCTCTCAGAATATGGTGACACAAAAATAAATTATTTTCTAAAGAAGTTATTTTATTGCGCAAACGCTGCAAAACATAAAAAAAACTATATACATATGGTATCGCCGTAATCGTACCGACCCGCAGAATAAAATATAATGGTCATTATAGCCCAGGGTGAACGCTGTAAAAAAAAAAAAAAAAAAAAAAAAAAAAAAAAAAAAATCAGAATTGATGGTTTTTGTTCACCTGGCTTGCCGAAAAATGGAATAAAAAGTGATCAAAAAAATGGCATGTACCCCAAAATGGTACCAATGAAATCTACAGGATTGTCCCGCAAAGAATAAGCCCTCACACGGCTCCAGTGGTGAAAAAAATAAAAAAAGTTCTGGCTCCCAGAATATAGCGATGCAAAATGTGCAGTGTTCCAAAAGAGGAGAAGATCAGGCGCCATTTATAAGTGCCACAAAGGCCACATATCTGCCGATTATTATTTATTTACCGCATTATTATACCCTCTTATTATGCCCCTGATGTTCTCTGCCCAGTCTACATTTGCCCCCACATTATAAAAACTGAAATACCAGCAAAACGCCAGAGATACTACCAAGCAAAATCTGCGCTCCAAAAGCCAAATGACGTCCCTCCCTTCTGAGCTCTACAGCGTGCCCAAACAGCCGTTTACGTCCACCGATATGACATCGCCATACCCGGGAGAACCCGGTTAAAATGTTATGAGGTATTTGTGGCACAAACTGGGCACAACATATAGTGCACTAAAATGGCACATCAGTTGAAAATTTTAATTTTCACTCTGCACCATCCGCTGCGCATTAAACCCTTCGCGCACCATGACTTAACAGCATGTCGTGGTGTGGGGGGCGATATATGGAGCGTCTCACCCACTGAGCCCGCGCCATATGCTGCGGGTGTCCGCTGTGTATTACAGCTGATACCCAGGACTAACGGACAGAAACAGCGAACACGCTGTTACAGGAGCCTGTAAAAATGACAATATACTGCAACATACTGCAACAGTGTATTCTACCAGTGATCTAACGATCGCTGGTTCAAGTCTCCTAGGGGGACTAATAAAATATGTAAAAACAAAAAGTAAATAGTTATTATTAGTGGAAAAAATAAAATAAATATTTAAAGTCCAAAAAGAAACCCTTTTCACATTTTTTCTCTAAAGTAAAAAAAAAAAAAAAAAAATACACAAAATTGGTATCGCTGCGTCCATAAAAGTCCAAGCTATTACAATATACCATTATTGAACTCACACGGTGAACGCCGTGAAAAATAAAGTATTTTAAACAGCAAAATTACAGTTTTTTGGTCACCTTCGCTCTATCAATAAATGTAATAAAAAGTGCTCAAAAAGTCTTATCTACCAAAAAATGGTACCAATAAAAACTACAGCTCGTCCCGCAAAATATAAGCCCTCACACCGCTCTATTGACGGAAAAATAAAAAAGTTGTGGCTCTCGGAAAGCGGGGAGGAAAAACGAAAAAGAAAAAAAAAGCAAAACATGGTTCAGTTCGGAAAGGGTTAATTTCTTTCTAACGAAAAAAATATTTATGACTACATGTGGGGTATTGCCGTACTCGGGAGAAATTGCTTTACAAATGTTGGGGTGCATTTTCTCCTTTATCCTTTGTGAAATTTAAAAAATGCAACATTTTAGTGGAAATAATGTTGATATTAATTTTCACGGCCTAATTCTAATAAATTCTGCAAAAGACGAGTGGGGCCTAAATGTTCACTATACCCCTAGATAGATTCCTTAAGTGGTGTCGTTTCTCAAATGGGGTTACTTTTGGGGGGCTTCCACTGTTTCGGTCTCAGTGGCTTTGCAAATTCGACATGACACCCAAAAACTATTCCAGCTAAATTTGAGCTCCAAAAGCCAAATAGCGCTCCTTCCCTTCTAAGCCCCGGTGTGGGTCCAAACAGCAGTTTATTACCACATATGGGGTATTTACGTAATCAGGAGAAATTGCTTTACAAATGCTGGTGTGCTTTTTCTCTTTTATTCCTTGTAAAAATTAAAAAATGTCTAAGTTCTTACAGAAAAAAAAGTCGATTTTTACCTTTACAGACTAATTCCAATGAATTCAGCAAAACAACTGTGGGGTCAAAATGCTAACTTTACCCCTAGAAAAATTCCTTGAGGGGTGTAGTTTCCAAAATGGGGTCACTATTGGGAGGTTTCGATGGTTTTCATCCCTCCAGTGCATTGCAACCGCGACACGGCACTGAAAACTATTCCAGCAAAATCGGAAATCCAAAATCCAAATGGTGATCCTTCTCTTCTGAGGCCTGCTGTGGGTCCGAACAGCAGTTTATTACCACATATGGGGTATTGCTATAATCGGAAGAAATTGCTTTACATATGTTGGGGTTTTTTTTATACTTTATTCCTTGCAAAAATGAAACATTTCTAAGTTTTTTCACAAAAAAAGCAGATTTTCATCTTCACATAATTCAAATAAATTTAGCAAAAAAACTGTGGGTTCAAAATCCTAACTATACCCATAGATAAATTCCTTGTTTTTTTTTTACGGTGTTCACCGTGCGGGATAAATTACATAATTGTCTTGTAGTTTGGGTCGTTACGTACGCGGCGATACCAATTATGTATAGTTTTTTTTTCATTTTTACGGTTTTTCCCATCATAAAAGACTTCGGCCTCATGCACACGACCGTAAAAACTCCCGTTATTACGGGTCGTAATTACGACCCGTAATAACGGGCTCATAGACTTCTATTGGCGACGGGTGCCTTCCCGTTTTCTCACGGGAAGGTGCCCGTGCCGTTGAAAAAGATAGAACATGTCTTATTTCAGGCCGTAATAACGGCACGGACAGTCCATAGAAGTCTATGGAGCTCTCGTAATGACGGGTGGCTACATGTGTGCACCCGTCATTACGGCAGCGTTGCTAAGCGACGTCAGTAAATAGTCACTGTCCAGGGAGCTGAAAGAGTTAACTGATCGGCAGTAACTCTTTCAGCACCCTGGACAGTGACTACCGATCAGTATAAACCTGTAAAAAATAAAAGACGTTCATACTTACCGAGAACTTCCTGCTTCCTCCAGTCCGGTCTCCCGCCCGTTGCCTTGGTGACGCGTCCCTCTCGACATCCGGCCCGACGTCCTGGATGACGTTTCAGGCCATGTGACCGCTGCAGCCAATCACAGGTCAATCACAGGCTGCAGCGGTCACATGGACTGCCGCGTCATCCAGGGATGTCGGGCTGGATGTGAAGAGAGGGACGCGTCACCAAGACAACGGCCGGGTAAGTATGAATTTCTTTAACTTTTATTACAGAAAAGGCTGTCCCTTTTCTCTATCCTGCACTGATAGAGAGAAGGGGCTGCCGATTAGTGCAGTGCTATTTTGCCGCCAAAAACGTGCCCGTAAATACGGGTGGAATACGGGTGACACCGGACCCATATTTACGGGCACGGGTTCGTAAATACTGGTGCAAAACGGGTGGAATACGTGTGACACCGGACCCGTATATACGCCAGTATTTACGGGTGGGAAAAAATACGGTCGTGTGCAGGAGGCCTTACTATGGGAAAAAAGTCAGTTTAGCTTTATTACTATTTGAAATGTGTGTGTTTTTATTGTTTTACCACATTTTTATTATCTTTTTTTTACTTTTCTGACTTGTCTCACTAGGGGACATGAGGGCCTGATGCCCCGATCGCTACTCTAATACACTGCACTACATACGTAGTGCAGTGTATTAGCGCTGTCAGTTATTCACTGACAGCAAGCCTATGAGGACACGCCGCAGGCGGGTCCTCATCGGCTCCCGTACAAGGCAGACACGGACGCCATTTTGTGGCGTCCGATTGCCACAGCAACCCAGCGATTGCATCACTGGGTTGCCGGTAGGGTGAAAACCTATCAGATGCTGCGCTCTATTGAGCGCAGCATCTGAGGGGTTAATCTGCCGGATCGGAGAGTAGCTCCTGTCCTGGCAGTTACAGGAGGGTGCCAGCTGTATAATACTTCTGCTTCTGAGCCCGCACCATCACTGCGCCGTACATATACGGCGCTTTGCGGGAAGCACCTCCCGACAGCGCCGTACATGTACGCCGCATGTCGGGAAGGGGTTAAAGAGGCTCTGTTACCAGATTATAAATGCCCTATCTCCTACAAAATCTGATCGGCGCTGTAATGAAAAACGATAATTTTTGAGCAAGTTATGAGCAATTTTAGATTTATGCAAATTTGTTTCTTAATGCCCAACTGGGCGTTTTTACTTTGGACCAACTGGGCGTTGTGAAGAGAAGTGTATGACGCCGACCAATCAGTGTCATACACTTCTCATTGTTCCAGCCCAGCTTCTTTCACTGCACAGTGTGATTGTGCACAGCGTGGTTGTGCAGTGAAAGAAGCTGGTACAGCTTTGAAACGCGTAGCCACCATTGTTTTACAATAAACAGACACTTTTTTCATATTACTTCGTCTAACACCTTCAAAATCTTTCAACAGCCACGCAGCAGCGCCTTGCAAGATCCTCCCTTTTCCACTTATCCTTCCCTATCTCAACAAGCGGTGACCGCATAGCTTACCGGTTTGGATCCCGGCAGCAGCATTTGTGGATTTTAGTTTTACCTTATCCAAGCACTGGGTGAGCATGGTATACTACTATTGACATTTCACCTAAACCCAATTGACCTGCACTATGTGGCGCCGTGCCTGAGGAAGTGTGTAGTTTCTCTCCGATGAATCGTCAAGCTCTCGCACGTATTTGAAACCAGATAAGAGACTACGAGGTCCAGTTGAGGACCTGCCTAAATTGATGACCCTAAGGCCCTGTTCACACTGAGTTTCTTTACGCGGAAACCGCGTCGGAAAACGCGCCAAAAAATGGTGAGGCGGACACGTTTTTTTACCACGAGCAGTAAAAATCAGCGACGTGCCCCATCTTCGTGCGTTTACGCCTCTGACCTCCCATTGACATCAATGGGAGGCAGAGAAAGCGTATTTTGCTGCGTTTTTTTCCCGTGGCACTCAATGGGTGCGAGCGAAAAACGTGGCAAACGTCGTGCAGGCAGATGAAAATCTGACTCAAAATTCCAAATGGAATCTTGAGGCAGAATTTTCTGCCTGCAAAAAACTCTGTGTGAACTCAACCTAAGGGTATGTGCACACACACTAATTACGTCCGTAATTGACGGACGTATTTCGGCCGCAAGTCCCGGACCGACCACAGTGCAGGGAGCCGGGCTCCTAGCATCATACTTATGTACGATGCTAGGAATCCCTGTTACTCCGTGGAACTGCTGTCCCGTACTGAAAACATGATTACAGTACGGGACAGTTGTCCTGCAGAGAGGCAGGGACTCCTAGCATCGTACATAAGTATGATGCTAGGAGCCCGGCTCCTTGCACTGTGTTCGGTCCGGTACTTGCGGCCGAAATACGTCAGTCAATTACGGACGTAATTAGTGTGTGTGCACATACCCTAACACTGCTCCTTCCATTCCAGGCACTGCCATGTGTCCACACAACATATTTGGACCACTTTGGGGGTATCTCTTTATTCGGTACAAATGGGCCAATAAATGTTGAGGTGCTTTTCTTCACTTGCATGCTCTATGTCTGAAAAATATAGTAGTTTCCAAAATAGGGTAACTTTTGGTGGTTTTCCACTGTTTTGGTCCCTCCCGTGCATTGCAAACGCGACATGGCACTGAAAACTATTCCAGCAAAATCTGCGTTCCAAAATCCAAATGACACTCCTTCTATTCTGAGCAAACAGCAGTGTATTGCCACATATTGCTGTAATCGGGAGAAATTGGTTTCCAAATGTAGGGGTGCATTTTCTCCTTTATTCTTTGTAAAAATGTCTATGTTTTTTTTTCAGAAAAAAAAAAAAGTAGATTTTCATCTTCACACACAAATTAAAATAAATGTAGCAAAAAAAAAAACTGTGGGGGTTAAAATGCTAACTATACCATTAGAAAGATTCCTTTAGGGGTTTAGTTTCCAAAATGGGGTAACTTTTGCCGAGTTTTTACTGTTTCGGCCCCAAAATCCCCTAGGTGCTCCTTTGCTTCTGAGGCCTGTGCTTCACTCAGTTAGCGCACTAGGGCCACATGTGGGATATTTCTAAAAAGTGCAGAATCTGGGCAATAAATATTGAATTGCAATTTTTGGGAAAAACTTTGTGTTACAGAATTTTTTTTATTACATATGAATTTTAGCAAAAAAAAAAAAATGACATTTGTACATTTCACCTCTAGTTTGCTTTAAAGGGAAGGTGTCATGAATTATTTTTTTTATCATATTGCTTTTAACCCGTTAGTGACCGGCCCATGGTGTTTCTACGTCGGTCACTAACGGGCCTTATTCCGATGCCATAGACTTTTTACGTCGCGGCATCGGAATAAGTAAACAGAGCAGGGAGGTGTCAAATCTCCCTGCTCTCAGCTGCTAGAGGCAGCTGAGGGCTGGGAGCGTCCCTGCTCTGCCGTGTGAGATCGATATTAGTATCAATAGCGAGCACCGCATCTGAGTGGTTTTGGAGAGAGGGAGGGAGCTCCCTCTCTCTCCCACCGACACCCGGCGATACGATCGCCGAGTGTCTGTGTCTCTAATGGCAGCCGGGGGTCTAATAAAGGCCCCCAGGTCTGCCTGGAGTGAATGCCTGCTAGATCATGCCGCAGGCATGACCTAGCAGATGCCTGTCCGTGTTAAACGGCCAGGCAGTAATACACTGCAATACAAAAGTATTGCAGTGTATTATAATAGCGATCGCAGAATCGCATATTATAGTCCCCTAACGGGACTAGTAAAAAAGTGAAAAAAAAGTTTAATAAAGTTAATTTTAAAAAAAATTTGAACAAAAAAATTAAAAACCCAGCTTTTCCCCTTACAAAATGCTTTACTATTAAAAAAACAAAATAAAGTTAAAAAGTTACACATATTTGGTATCGCCGCGTCCGTAACGACTCCGACTATAAATCTATTACATTATTTAACCCGCACGGTGAACGCCGTAAAAAAATAATTAATAAAAAAGTATGGAAAAATTGCTGTTTTCTGTGAATACTGACTTTAAAAAAATGTGATAAAAAGTGATCAAAAAGTCGCATCTACTCCAAAATGGTACCAATAAAAACTACAAGTCGTCCCGCAAAAAGAAAGCCCTCATACAACCGCATCGGCGAAAAAATAAAAAACGTTACGGCTCTTCAAATATGGAGACACAAAAACAAATCACTTAGAAAAAAAAAGCGTTTTTACTGTGTAAAAGTAGTAAAACATACAAAAACTATACAAATTTGGTATCGTTGCAATCGTAACAACCCGCTGAATAAAGTTATGGTGTTATTTATACCACACGGTAAATGGCGTAGATTTAGGACGCAAAAAAGAGTGGCGAAATTTCAGATTTTTTTCTATTCCCCCCCCCCCAAAAAAAAAAGTTAATAAAAGTTAATCAATAAATAATATGTCCCCCAAAATGGTGCTATTAAAAAATACAACTCGTCCCGCAAAAAGCAAGGCCTTATACAGCTATGTCGACGCAAAAATAAAAACTTTATAGCTCTTGGAATGCGACGATTGAAAAACGTAAAAAATAGCCTGGTCATTAAGGTCCAAAATAGGCTGGTCATTAAGGGGTTAATGTAATATCTTCAAAAATTGTATTCTCATGTTTTACTTTTTAATGTTTTCTGACTTTTACTTCTCTATAGGGGCTGCCATTTTTTTTTTTCATCTCTGTATGTGTCGATTAATGACACATACAGAGATGGAATATGGCACATACAACCCCATAGAGAATGCGAACGGGAGCCGTTCCATTATCAGCTGCGTGCGCCACTCCGACACAAACCAAAACGAAGCTTGTTCGTAGAGCGAAATCCGGCGTCATTTTCATGTGGACCGGAAGCCGCTGCCAGACAGTATGACGACTACTTCCGGCCACAGCTTTCAGTTATATGTTCAACGAAGCGGAGGCGCAAGGAAGAGGAGGGTAGATCAGCGGATGCGGCGGCAGGAGCAGGTGTATTATGTTTGTGTGTATTATGTTCGTGTATTACTGTCTGCTGAGCCCTGTATCTAATCCTCCTACACTGTGCAGTCGCTCAGAAAATTGCGGCACACAGTGTAGGAGGTTTGAAGACATTCAAACCCTTCCTTCTCCTGGCACTAACCAGAAGAAGGGAGGGGGGGGGGGGATTGTGTGAGGACACTAGAGAGTGTGTGTCCACCCCAAATTTGCCGCATAAATCAATGAGGTTGCTTTACCACTGTGACCATCTGCAATTTGGGTACTGCTCCCTCTAGTGGCCAGAACATGGAAATGTTATAAATTACAATCTAATTTATAATATTTCCTGACTTGTGAAAAAATTAAAACAATGTGTAATCACTTAAATAATAATCGTTTAACTAAAAAAAATATATATATTTCTCGCAACACATTCCCTTTAATTCCTCTGAAATGCCTAAAGGGTTAAAACACTTTCTGAATGCTGTTTTGGCGGGTGAAGTTTTCTAATATAAAAGGCCCTATATAAGGCCCTCAAAGCAACTTCAGAACTGAACTGGTCCCTGAAAAAATAGCCTTTTGAAATTTCTTTAAAATATGAGAAATTGCAGCTAAAGTTCTAAGCCTTGTAACGTCCTAGAAAAATAAAAGGATGTTCAAAAAAAACATGCAAACATAAAGTACACATATGGTATATGTGAAATAGTAATTATTTCGTGTGGTATAACTATCTGTCTTCCAAGCAGATACATTTAAATCTCGAAAAATGGTAATGTTTGCAAATGTTCTCTAAATTTTTGTGTTTTTCACAAATAAATATTGAATTTATCGACCACATTTTTTCACTAACAAAAGTACAATATGTCACGAGAAAACAATCTCAGAATTGCTTGGATAGGTAAAAGCATTCCGAAGTTATTTCCACATAAAGTAACATGTCAGATTTGAAAAAAATTGGCCTCGTCATCAAAGCCAAAACATGCACAGTCCTGAAGGGGTTAATACAATGGTAGTCGATAAGAGATGTAAGCAAACGTATGGCACACAATAGCATGCATCAGGGGCCATAGGGAGAAAAAAAAAAAAACAAGGTCTGAAGGGAGAATAACTGCATAAAATGCAGTCTCCACTTAAAGAGGCTCTGTCACCACATTATAAGTGCCCCATCTCCTACCTAATCTGATCGGCGCTGTCATGTAGATCACAATGGTTTTTATTTTGAAAAACGATCACTTTTGAGCAAGTTATGAAGAATTGTAGATTTATGCTAATTAGTTTCTTAACGACCAAGTGGGTGTTTTTAACTTTTGACCAAGTGGTCGCTGTAAAGAGAAGTGTATGACGCGGATTCTCTTCATTCATTTTAAGCTGAACTCACAGCACAGCGTGATTTCGCGAGATCATGCCGTGCTGTCACTTACCCCGACATTAAGGGTATGTGCACACACACTAATTACGTCCGTAATTGACGGACGTAATTCGGCCGCAAGTCCCGGACCGAACACAGTGCAGGGAGCCGGGCTCCTAGCATCATACTTATGTACGATGCTAGGAGTCCCTGCCTCTCTGCAGGACAACTGTCCCGTACTGTAATCATGTTTTCAGTACGGGACAGTAGTTCCACGGAGAGGCAGGGACTCCTAGCATCGTACATAAGTATGATGCTAGGAGCCCGGCTCCTTGCACTGTGTTCGGTCCGGGACTTGCGGCCGAAATACGTCCGTCAATTACGGACGTAATTAGTGTGTGTGCACATACCCTAACTCTACCGAAGTGTCTTGAGAGTGACTAGACATTGCCTCTAGCCAGGATGCGATGTCTATTCACACTCCTGACACTTCGGTAACGTTTCTGTGGGAGTATGTGACAGCACAGCGAGATCACGCGGTGCAGAGAAACAAGCTAAACACGAATGAAAAGAAGTGTATGACGCTGATTGGGTACTGATTGGTCAGCGTCATACACTTCTCTTTACAATGCCCACTTGGTAAAAAGTTAAAAAACACACACTTGGTCATTAAGAAACTAATTAGCATAAATTGTCCATAACTTGCTAAAAAATGATCATTTTTCAAAATAAAAACCATTGTGATCTATATTACAGCGCCGATTATCAGATTAGGTAGGAGATAGAGATTGTCATAGTGAATGTGATTTTCTGCAACGCGATGTCAGGTAAAATCCTAAATCTATTTATTGCATGCAAGTTTGAAGCACGATATCACACAACGTTCAATAAGTCCAATGGTGCTGCAAGATCCCGGCATTATTACATGCCATCACCAAAATAGGATAAGTTCACACCTGTACTGGAGATTCCATTCGGAGCCTACTTTGACAGTTCTGTCAGATATGATGAAAAGAATAGCGCAGCACGCACTACTACTGTTGCCTGCAGAACCCTGATGGATCTCATTATAAGTTATGGGATCATTTGTACGATGAATCCGGCACTGTGCCATGGCTTCCGTTCTACACAGTATACATGACACAAATGTAACTAGGAGGCCAAATTGTATATGCGTTCACCCAGGCCCCGGTTATCTTCAGAGTCTCGTGTTCAGTACACAGTTAATGAGCTTTATTCGAAAGTTCCTGGGAGAAATCCTTTAGGGCTGTATACACACGTTGCCCCTGCTATCACCTGCACTCAATTTGAAGACTGCGCCAACTTGCATTAAATTAAGTGCAGCTTAAAGCTGTTTGATTTAATAGCTGCATGTATTGGCTGCAATACTGCGGCGCCATTTCAATCAAAAAGTTTTTAGCTGAACTCAATTTGAAAGTTAGCGTGGTATTGGACCAACACATATGTACACAACCAGAAAGCAAAAATCTCAGCTGGTGCCTGTTACCAACTCTGGACACAAAAAAAAAGACAAACATGGAGCACTTGCTGTAAAATGGCCAGCCCCACACCCTGCTTGCTTTAGGGGTATAACTTATAACAATCAGGTCGCTTTGGGGTTCAAAACCACAGTGAAAACATATAAACAAAAAGCTTTCACGGCCACAACACATCAACAAGTGGGGATTCCACACCCCTAGTAACTACTGCCCTCCAACCTTGCGACCCCTTCTTATGACGTCATTGATATAAGCCACAATAACCCCTCTGTCTGAGAGTAGAGTAATGGCTCCCTTATAATACGAGCCCCCTCTCAGTACAGAATAATCCTACGTGTACGATTAATAGTACTTACGTTTCTTTTTTTTGCGTCACAGTTCTCCGTCTGATCCACTGGTCACTACCGCTCACTGGTTAGGTCTATGCCGGGAATTTCGCTGACGTCTACGCCACGTATTCAAGCGTCACTTATTCCTGTGTACCTCAAGTCGCAGGCTGATGACGTAAGGAAAAGAGGCGGGCACTTGAGAACCTGGAAGTGGTGTGTGGTGTCGTAGCACGGTCGTGTCTACAATGTAGTTGCCCCTGGTAGGTACGATGTCACCGGAAGGGGCGGAGCCTATCGGGAGAATGAGCAAGACCTCCCACTGAGTCTCCATTTCAGACACCTACCGAGCAAGCGCAGCTGATGAAGAGCATGAGTGAAGTATTTCTTTATAGGAATATATGCTAGGGGTCTGAAAGGAGTGAGGTATTTACAAGTGACTATATGTGGGAGAGCAGGGGAGTATTTACATAGGACTGTATGTTGCAGGTAGTGTGGTATTTACATGGGGCTGTATGTTGGAGGGGGCATAATGTATTTATATGGGACTGTATGTTAAAGGTGTGTAACTATAGGGGTCGCAGCAGTCGCAATTGCGACCGGGCCCCGAAGTCAGGGCCCCCTCGCCATGTCTATAAAAAGTTACTATTGTAACCGGGGCCTATTATGTAATAAACTACACGGCCCCTGTTACTGTAGTAATTGACAGTATACTTACCCTCCTCGTTCCAGGGCGCAGCGGAGGTTCTGACATCTCTTCGCGTCGTGACGTCACAACGCTGTGCGCTGCACATGACGTTGTGACGCTGGATTGAGTCAGGACCTCTGCTGCAGCCGGAGTCGAAGAGGAGGGTAAGGCTGGATTCACACGAGCACATTACGTCCGTAATGGACGGAACGTATTTCGGCCGCAAGTCCCGGACCGAACACACTGCAGGGAGCCGGGCTCCTAGCATCATAGTTATGTACGATGCTAGGAGTCCCTGCCTCGCTGCAGGACAACTGTCCCGTACTGAAAACATGATTACAGTACGGGACAGTTGTCCGGCAGCGAGGCAGGGACTCCTAGCATCGTACATAACTTTAATGCTAGGAGCCAGGCCCCCTGCAGTGTGTTCGGTCCGGGACTTGCGACCGAAATATGTCCCGTCCATTACGGACGTAATGTGCTCGTGTGAATCCAGCCTAAGTAGTCTGCTGGTGCACGGGCTGTCCAGTCCCTAAAAATTGATAGCCTATCCTCTGGATACAACAATTTCCAAGGAACAAGGCAGCACATCCAAAAATAGGAATTTTATTTAACCACAAATGCGACGTTTCAGTCCAGCAGGACCTTTCTCAAGCATGCTGTAAAGTAGGGGTCTCAAGCACATGGTCCCTGGGGCTGTCATCTGTGGCCTGCGGGACACAGAGCCGCTAGTACAGGCTCTTCTCCGGAACTCTGGAATTCCCTGGCATCGCTTTCCATATATAGACAGTGTGTCAGGGTCTTCCCCAGAGCGGAGTCCCGGGCAGAGCGCTAGTATAGGCTCTGCTCTGGGACTCTGTGGAATTCCCTGACATCGCTGTCCATATATGGACAGTGTGTCAGGGTCTTCCCCAGAGCAGGAGTCCCAGTGATGTCAGAAGCACAGCTGGTGTCCCAGGAAGAGCTAACTAGGGCTCTGCCTGGGACTCCAGCTCTGGGGTTGCGGCTGACATCCATGTTCATATATGAACAGTGATCTCAGGAGTAGAGCTGGAATCCCAGGCAGAGTGCTAGAAGAGGCTCTACTCCGGGACTCCAGCTCTGGGCAAGCCCCTGACATCACTGTCCATATATGGACACTGATGTTAATTGCTTCCCCAGAGTTCCGGCGCAGAGCCTATACTAGTGCTCTGTTCCGGGGACTCCGTCTCTGGGGTTGCCTCTGAAATTACATTCCGGTCCAGGAGGATCCCCTGACGTCACTGTGTATGGACAGTGACGTCAGGGGCTCCAACAGTAGAGGAATCCCCAGCCAAAGCGTCGGCAACGTGCTGGCTGTGGATTCCACTCCTAGAGGGAGCCCCAATGGAGCTATCTACTTGGGGTGTGTGTGTGTGTGGCAGCATCTGCGGAGGGCACTGCGGCAGCATCTGCGGAGGGCACTGGCATTATCTAGGGGTTTGTGGCAGCATCTGCAGAGGGCACTGTGGCAGCATCTAAAAAGGGGTTGCCCAATCTTGACGTGTGTCTGCCAACTGAGCCGCCGGACTGTGTTTAGCGACACTTAAACTGGAAAACTGGATTGTTGAAATAAGCACGTGGAGAAATATCTCAAATTTTAAACCCAGCGGTATAATTATAGTAATGTAGTGTTATTATAGTGTTATCGTAGATCAAATAACTAACTGATTAACAATAATTTAGTATTGTATTACATTTGAAAGTAATGCGGCCTGTCAACGTCACATTTTTTCTATATGTGGTCCACTTACCCGGCTGATTTTGAGACCCCTGCTGTAAAGGCTTGCACCCATCATATTACATACAATTTTCACTCCGGTGCGGTGATCACATGCCTTTCTTCAGCTATCCTCTGGATAGGCCGTCAATAACCTATGAGTCTGACTGCCGGGACCCCTGGCAATCGGCTGTTTTGAAGGGGGTGCACCGCTCATACGCTCGCTGCTTCCCCTTCGTTTCGGTCATTTGCTCACACTGTGAATCGTGGTGTTGCGGCTGATGGAATTTTGAGGCAGATTTTTCTGCCTGCAAAAAACTGTGAACAGGGCCCAATGCCTCATGCATACAGCCGTGCCCGTAATCACGGCCCGTGGTTGCGGGCACAGTTAGCCGTGGGCTGCATTTTCTGCCCGTGCTCCCATACAAAGTATGGGAGCATGGCCTGTAAAATACGAAAAGTAGGACATGCTCCATAATGCCCGACACAGTTCTACGGCACGGATACCTATCTGTAGCAATACGGAAAGTTGTCCGCGCCAAATAGAACCGAATGGGTCCGTGTGGAGATTTTTTTACGGTCTGGTGCATAGGGCCTTACTGTTTGCTGTGTCTAAGCCTACCACATGTTACTAATGTTGTGTTTTTGTTTTTTTACAGGTTGGACTACGTAGCATTCAAGGACTACTTCGATGATCGCATATTTTTTTTATTCTCAATAAAAAGGTTGAGGGTTGTTTTTTTTTATTTCAATAAAATATTTTTTCTGTGTATTTTGAATTTTTTTCTTTTTTTAAAATTATATTATTACTGCCTTAGCCCGCCCGCCCGCATTACTGAGTGACAATGTCTATTACTAAGGAGAGGCTTAGTGTAGCTGGTGCAGAGGCTAACTCTAAGGGTATGTTCACACGGCAACGTCCTTTACGGCTGAAATTACGGTGCTGTTTTCAGGAGAAAACAGCACCGTAATTTAAGCCGTAATGGCATGTACAGGCGTCTTTCGCTGCGTCCATTACGGATGTAATTGGAGCTGTTTTTCCATGGAAAACAGCTCCATTAACGTCAGAATAAGTGACAGGCACTTCTTTGACGCGGCGCGTAAAAAAAAAAATGACCGTCGGCACAGAACATTGTAAGACCCATTCAAATGAACGGGCAGATGTGTGCCGACGCTTTTGAGCCGCATTTTCGGATGTAATTCGGGGCTAAAACGCCTGAATTACGTCTGTAAATAGTGTGTGTGTGTGTGAGCTCAGCCGTACCCCTGTTATTACCCCCGCTACCCACCACCACCAGGGGTGCTGGGAGGAGCCGGGTACGATCCTGTACCTGACCATTTGTTCTCATGGATGGTTATTGGGGTGGCTGCAGGCTGGTATCAGTAGGTTGGGAAAGCACCAAAACTGTGGCTCTACCCACCCTGGTAATGCTATCCGGCTGCTGCTATGTTGTATGTGGCTGATTATGAAAAAATGGGAAGAAACAACTCTCACAAACCTACAATGACATAGAATATTTTATCAAAATAAAAAAAACACACAACCCTCACTAACCATTTTATTGAGAATCCGATGTATTCCAACAACCGAACCTGTAAAAAAAAAAACCACAAACACACAAAAAAGATTAGTACCACCTTAAAAAAAGCAAAGCAATTCTTAAACTAACCTTTCCTAAGTCCAGTGCTGGAGCCGCACTGTCAGCGAGCTGGGCTCTATAGCTAAACCGATCATGTGGGATAATGTTTGCTGGGCTGCTGTATCTAATCCTATCCATAGCTGTAGGGTCGTAGTGCTATAGATATTCTATCTCATATATATATTTTAAAAAATGAGGGGGGGGGGGGGCATACGTATTGGAGCTATTGCCCCTGACGTTTTAAGACCTTAGTCACACCCCTGGCTGCTGGTGCTGCATCGTTGGGTCACTTAGGAGAAAGCTGTGGTCTGTCGGCCATGCGAAGATTTGGGGGGGGGGGGGGGGCAATAAGAACTTTTGCATTGGGGCCCCTGCGCCTAATGTATTTATATGGAACTGGATGTTGGAGGAGCATAATGTATTTAGATGGGACTGCATGTTTTGGGGGAGTGATGTATTTACTTGGCGCTGTGGTGGAGGATAGTGATGTTTATGTGGGACTGCATGTTGCAGGGGAGTGATGTTTATGTGGGACCATGTTGGAAGGGGAGTGATGTTTACATGGGACTGCATGTTTGAAGAGGTCTGAGGCAGTGGGGTCTGCAGGATGAGGCGAGTGATAATTTGCAGAATAGGATGTGAGGATGGAGGTAGCCCATAGAATGGAGTTGCTCCTGGTAGGATTGATACTCTGCTCATCGTGTTGTCAGCGATCGTGTGACTTTTATTGGGCTTTTATCTTCACTAACTTCATCAATCCAGTGTTTTACCCACCCAGTCTATGAAACACAGCGGCATTAGGACTCCAAGCCAGTCCCCAGACGTGCCGAAAACCTTCGGTCACCTACCTTCAGCAGTGCTCGGTATAGTTACTACCAGGATTCAGTGGTATAATCTCTGACACATTGAACCTGATTTTCTTTTCAGTGAATAAGTAAGTGAGGTCTTGGTAGCCCATTCCATGGCCCTGGATCTCAGGATGAAGAAGCCTACGCCTTACACCTCCTCCTTTATGACCAAATGCATAGGACTGGGTTCTCGTCATCCAGCAACATTTGCCACGTGAACACACCAAGGCTTTTCTGAAATAAGTTAGGGAATCTTCTGGCATAGCCCAAGTTGAAGGGGTATTTCCATCCCATAAAACGATTGCACACTGTCAGAATATGAAAGGGGCTTAGTGCTGCATCCCCGTCATTGTTCTCCTATGTCACTGCAGCACAGTCCTATTCAAATTAATGGGACCAGCAGCACTTCGCTGCACCATCAGGCCAGGAGCAGCACTTTTTATGGAAAACTTAGTCTTAAACTTGGTCAGATTTGAACTCTGCATTTGAACCATATTTATTTCACAACGGGCAATAATTCAGTATCTGAAAATACCTCTGATCTGCAAGCAGGACCGGTTGTTACACGTCAAGCACCGGATGCAGACAAGGTAAACATTTGCTTTATGTACTCGCTATGTAAGCAGTGCTGCTTAGAAAAGTGGGAATTAAAGGGGTTTTTCACACTAAACACGTTTCCCCTATCCACAGGATGGGGGATATATGTGTGATCACTGGGGATGAAAACCAGGGACTGCAAGTCCCCTGAAGTGCCCCATAACAATGGAGAGCTGGTGTGCATGCTTGGCTAGTGCTCCATTCACTTCTATGTGACTTCTGGGACTGTGGTCTCTGCCAGCTGCATAGAAGTGAATGGAGCGGTTCTGAGGACTTTCTGTCGCCCGTTCTCATTGCTGGGGGTCGGACCCCCATTGATCACACATGCATCCCCTCTCCTGTGGACAGGGGATGCATGTGTTTAGTGGAGAAAACCCCCTTTAAATGCAATTTCCTGCTCGTGTAATTGGGGTACACAGGACCATGGGTGAGTCCTGGGCAGGGCCGTATTTGCCACTAGGCCCTGGGGGTGCAGTGACTAGGGCGTCCAGCGGGGAGGGGTGGCTGCAGGATAGTTTTTTCTTAAAGAGGCTCTGTCACCAGATTATCAAATCCCTATCTCCTATTGCATGTGATCGACGCTGCAATGTAGATAACAGTAACGTTTTGTTTTTTTTTGTTTTTTTTTTTAAAACGATCATTTTTGGCCAAGTTATGAGCAATTTTATATTTATGCAAATGAGCCTTTCTAATGGACAACTGGGCGTGTTTTCTCTTATTTCCAACTGGGCGTGTATTGTGTTTGTAACATCTGGGCGTGTTTACTTGTTTTACTAGCTGGGCGTTGTGAATAGAAGTGAATGATGCTGACATATGATGTTGACAAGCACTTCTATTCACAACGCCCAGCTAGTAAAACAAGTAAACACACCCAGATGTTACAAACACAATACACGCCCAGTTGGAAATAAGAAAAAACACTCCCAGTTGTCCATTAGAAAGGCTCATTTGCATAAATATAAAATTGCTCATAACTTGGCCAAAAATGATAGTTTTAAAAAAAAAAACGGTACTGTTATCTACATTGCAGCGCCGATCACATGTAATAGGAGATAGGGATTTGATAATCTGGTGACAGAGCCTCTTTAACCCCTTAACGCCGAAGGACGGATATATCCGTCCTCAGCAGCTGCTAGTTCGCGCAGGAGGACGGATATATCCGTCCTGTGATCGCGCGGGTACTGACAGTTTACCCACGCGATCAGCGGCAGGAGCACGGCTGTTATACACAGCCTGGCTCCTGCTGCAACTGCCGGAATCGAAGCACGCGCCGATTCCGGCAGTTTAACCCATTAAATGCCGCTGTCAACAGTGACAGCGGCATTTAATGTGTTTGACAGAGGGGGGAACTCCCTCTGTCTCCCGATCGGCGCCCCCGCAAACAAATCGCGGGTCGCCGTCGGGTTTCCATGACAGCCGGGGGTCTAACAAAGACCCCCAGGTCTGTCTTCAGCATCTGCCTGTTAGGCGATGCCAGAGGCATGACCTAACAGGTTACCTGTCAGTTTTACACTGACAGGCAATAATGCTTTGGTATACGAAGTATACCAAAGCATTATATATGCGATCGGCATATCGCATAGTGAAGTCCCCTGGTGGGACTAAAAAAAAAAAAGTAAAACCGTTAAATAAAGTTTGTGAAAAAAAAAATAAAAAAAATTACAGTCAAAGTCAAATAAAACTACTTTTTTGCCCCAAAAAGTGGTTTTATTTAATAAAACGGTCAAAACAAATCACACATACACATATATGGTATCCCCGCGATCGTAACAACTTGACCAATAAAATGAACACATTAATTAAACCGCCGGATGAACGGCGTCCAAAGAAAACGCAAAAAACAACGGCAAAATTCTCTCTTTTCTCCCATTCCCCCCATAAAAAATAAAATAAAAGTTCATCTATAAGTCCTATGTACCCCAAAATAGTACTAATGAAAACTACACATTGTCCCGCAAAAATCAATCCCACGTACGGCCACATCGACGGAAAAATAAAAAAATTACGCCTCTTGGAACGCGGCGATGCAAAAACAAGTAATTTTTTTCTAAAAGGGTTTTTATTGTGCAAACGTAGAAAAAACATATAAAACCTTTACACATTTGGTATCCCTGTAATCGTGCCGACCCATAGAATAAAGTTAACATGTTATTTACGCTGCATAGTAAACGGCGTAAATTTATAACGTGAAAATTAATGCTGGAATAGCTGCTTATTTTCAATTCTCTCCTAAAATAAAGTTAATAAAAGTTAATCAATATGTTATAAGCATCTAAAAATGGTACAATTACAAAATACAACTCGTCCCGGAAAAAACAAGCCCTTATACGGCTATGTCGACGGAATAAAAAAAGAGTTACGACTCTTGGAGTGCGACCGTGGAAAAACAAAAAATAATCCTT
This sequence comes from Rhinoderma darwinii, assembly GCF_050947455.1. Taxonomy (NCBI): domain Eukaryota; kingdom Metazoa; phylum Chordata; class Amphibia; order Anura; family Rhinodermatidae; genus Rhinoderma; species Rhinoderma darwinii. The sequence continues at coordinate 14,098,895 of NC_134695.1, read as the reverse complement.
GGTCATTAACGTGCAAAATGGCCCGGTCATTAAGGGGTTAAAGAGGTTTTCCCATAAGAGACATTTATGACCTAGCCACAGGATATGTCATAAATGTCAGATAGATGCAGGTCCCACGTCTGGGACCCACACCTATCCCTAGAATGGGGCCCCCGTAAACCCTGTTCTACTGCTATGTGTTGTAGCTGAAAAGTGTGATATACAACCATGAATTACGGAAACAGCATAGCTCCCTGAACTGTGACTACCATAGAACTGAATGGTAGTCACATGCTTCAGCTGCAACACAGAGAGGTAGAACGGGTATAGGGGGCCCTGTTCTAGAGATAGGTGGAGGTCCAGGACGTAGGACCCGCATCTAGCTGACATTTATGACATATCCTGTGGATATTCCAAGATAAATAGTAGAACAGCACACGTCTCCAGATCTTCAAAGTGGTTTTATTGTCAGAACATCCACGTAAAACAGGCAACGTTTCGACCCATAGTGAGTGCGGGGTCTTTGTCAAGCCTGCACACTCACTATGGGTCGAAACGTTACTTGTTTTACGTGGATGTTCTGACAATAAAACCACTTTGAAGATCTGGAGACATGTGCTGCTGTTCTATTTATCTTGGAATTTGCATTATGCCTGAGTGGGTTTGCCTGGCTTGACAGCGTGCACCGCACCAGACTCGGGACTTGTACTGCTTCAATATCTTTTACTTTGCTTCATATCCTGTGGATATGTCATAGGTGTCTCTAAAACCGAAAGGAAGGAGAGATGATCCAGCGCTGTGTAGAGTTTAAAAGGGAAATGCTATTCCCACTTTTATTGGCAAAATTGATTAAAAGTGAAAAGGAGACGCAGTCTCAAGGTGAAGAGTAGTAACGGGTTGTTACCCGAGCCTACGCGTTTTGAGCACGTGCAGTGCTCTTAGTCATGGCAGAAAATATGAGAGCCCTGTGTGTTTGTCTACTTGATATGCATCGCTGGTAATTGGCAGAGGTTGGTGATTGGATGTAGGTAATTGGTAGATGTAGCTACCGAGGGAGTAGTCCCAAGTGATTTGGACGTAAGTGAAATTTATCGATATTATCCTGTATATAAAAAATTTTGATGGTGACAATTTATCAATAATACAGAAATTTTGTTATGTATGCAATGAATGTTGGGACTGTCCATAAGGACTGCATATTTGGAAATGGTTAAGTGTTCGATAATATATTGTATTACCAGCGAGGCAGGAGAAAAAATACACGATGGGGCATATAAGCATATGAATACTCTTGAAATACAACAAACAGTGATAATAAACAAAGAAACATAGACGTGAAAACAGTACAGAATACAATGCAATAATTAATTACGTGTATCCAATATAGAGTTGGGAAGGTATATGATGTATTTATTTATGTATGTAGCGTTAAAATGAGATGCATTGTCTGCAAAGTGAAAAGGGGACTTCGATATTTTCAATACTCTTCTGGATATAAACAAGTTCGTCCGTAATCTCACGGTTAAAAGGCACTTTCTGACACCGGAGGGAGAAGACCCCACACCTCCAACGGAAGCATCAATGATACCTGCAAATAATAACATCTACAGAACGCTCATGTTCCATGAACAAATGGCACTGCTTTGCCTAGAAGATTTAGCTGAAGAACATCCTAAATATCCTACTTCCAATCAAGCATTGAAGTTTACTACCAAAAATCCTGCCATACCAACCTTTTTGGCCTTTTTGAATGACAATGATCTGAATCTCAGATTCACTCATGGTCACAATCGCACTACCATCAACTTTCTAGACTTAAAATTAACTTCTAGTACTGGACACAACATATGCTCAGAAATTTTTCACAAACCCATTTCGGGAAACACCATCTTGCACACGACAAAAAACAACGACAAAACTGACAAGTTACATCAGACAAATTCCAATATACCCACTTTAGTATTACAATTTAGCAATCAGTTCAATGCTATTAAAAATATGGTTCTCAAATACATTCCTCTCCTCTATGAGGATATCAAATTGGAAAAGGTTTTGGAGAATGGCTGCAGAGTAGTGTCACGAAGATCACCGACCCTTGGCAACATGCTGTCTCCTTCACTTTTAACATTAAATAACTCTAAACCAACGTGGCTATCACATAAAGGTTATTTTAAGTGTGGCACACAGCCATGCAGGGTATGTACTTTTTCCAAGGCCAGAAAACAGTTTTCTAACTCTTTAGTGAATACAAACTTTCCAATTAAATCCTGCATAAACTGCAACAGCAACTACGAGGTTTACATTATTGAATGCACAAGCTGCAATTTAAAATATGTGGGATGTGCTACGAGAAAATTTAAAATCCGTATTTTAGAGCACCTAGGGTATAAGAAATCCCAACATTGCAAATATTTCTAACGCAGCTAGACATTTTATTTCTTGCCATAATAGGTGCGTCAATTCCTTTTGCACCTATGCAATTGAGAAAATTAGGGGAACGACTAGAGGGGGAGATCTCAGACACCTCCTTCTAAGCATAGAGGCTTTCTGGATCTATAACTTAGAAACCCGATTTCCACTTGGTCTAAACCTCAAGAAAGAATTAATGTTTCATTACTAAATACTAAAAATTACAGAAAATATCCAATACACTCACTCTATATTCTAGTCCCCGATATGCTTAGATTCAACTAACATCAGTCAATAGTCATCCTAGGGATATATCAGCAAATACAGAATAAAGTTAGATTTCCATCTAAGAATAGATTCTTCACCATCCAATCTTGAGGTCTTCCAGATTGCTATTTTTTCTATGATTAATGTAAAATATTTTTCAAAAACAAAACAAAAAGACGGAAACCAAGTGTAACATCTACTTATAAAATGTATAGCATAAATTGTTGTTTTTTTTTGTTTGTTTTTTTATAACTATCATGAATAACTTCAATCTCCTCCTCTTGAATTAAACAATTGGTAATATGTCTATTTATATCAGAAGAGAAGTTCTACAATATACTATTTTTAATCCGGGTCCCAAATATATCTCGAACCATTAAATTTTAATCTATAGACATTGCTTATAGTGTTATATATATATATACTCTCTATTAACTATTTTTTTTTACATTTAAACTATGAGGAGTATTGATAATACAGAAAATAAAGCAGAACACAACCTACCATACAGACATGGCGTTTTCTGGTTTGGTTCCCTTGGTGGCGGTTTTGTCCGGTAAAATTCCTCTCCGAATGTCAACATAGTATAAAGAAAAAAACAGATATGATTTACAAAGAAACAATCTAATTTATAACATGAATCTTTTCATGTAAAGACGGCTTTTTATTCGCAACTTTATACATATATAATTCATTTTTGCTTTATAAGTGTATGACAAATATCTCTATTATGTACATGTTAAAACCATATCGTCAAAATACAGTCCATTAAAAATGATAGCAATACGTGATATACATCACTTAGAAAAATAAGAGAATCTCTGGTCTCGTTTCTCTTTGTCATATTAGAAAGTACTTTCCTTTCTAATTTTTAACCCACAGACAATGCATCTCATTTTAACGCTACATACATAAATAAATACATCATATACCTTCCCAACTCTATATTGGATACACGTAATTAATTATTGCATCGTATTCTGTACTGTTTTCACGTCTATGTTTCTTTGTTTATTATCACTGTTTGTTGTATTTCAAGAGTATTCATATGCTTATATGCCCCATTGTGTGTTTTTTCTCCTGCCTCGCTGGTAATACAATATATTATCGAATACTTAACCATTTCCAAATATGCAGTCCTTATGGACAGTCCCAACATTCATTCATACATAACAAAATTTTTGTATTATTGATAAATTGTCACCATCAAAAATTTCTATATACAGGATAATATCGATAAATTTCACTTACGTCCAAATCACTTGGGACTACTCCCTCGGTAGCTACATCTACCAATTACCTACATCCAATCACCAACCTCTGCCAATTACCAACGATGCATATCAAGTAGACAAACACACAGGGCTCTCATATTTTCTGCCATGACTAAGAGCACTGCACGTGCTCGAAACGCGTAGGCTCGGGTAACAACCCGTTACTACTCTTCACCTTGAGACTGCGTCTCCTTTTCACTTTTAATCAATTTTGACAATAAAAGTGGGAATAGCATTTCCCTTTTAAACTCTACACAGCGCTGGATCATCTCTCCTTCCTTTCTGCATTTCCCACCGTAGGCCGTCGCGGGGATCCGAGCGAGGTGTCTGGAGACGCACAAACCGGTGAGCTGGAGGTTTCCTCCCCTCCTTACTTCTGTCTCTAGAACCCTTTTAAGTTAACTTGTGACCTGACAGGTCACTTACAGGGGGTATGGGTGCGCGCTTCAGACTGTAAGACATGCTCTCTGTTAATTGACTGGCCAGAAGTGCTCACATGAGCAGCTGTGGCCAATCCGAGAACAGTGGGCTTGTGTTAGACTAAGAAGCACTGTGGGGGATGGACGGCAGAGCAGGACAGGTAAGTAAATGTACTGTGTAATGTACTGTATTCAATTGGATCCGCGTCCTAAGGAAACTGGTACAATTGAAAGCGGTGGTGAGGGAAGGGAGCCATTAGTTCCCTTCCTCATCATTTGCCGTCATTCCGCTGGAGCAGGCCTGATTAAAACAGACCAGGCCTGCATCAACGGAAACTTTATTCCTGAGCCTGCCCAGGCTAGTAACTCCTAGTGCGGGGACTCCTTTCTATCTGACGGAGTCCCCGCACTAGGTTTATAGTGGCGCACGCACCAGAGATGCACCAAAATTGTGGTTCATCTCGTTTGATTCTGCATCACTTACAAGGCTCAGTAAACTAAGCAGTGACAGCTCTAAGCTGTCACTGGTTAGTTTACATCACATGGTCCCAGCATTGGCCTACTTTTTGTTTTTGCATTTTACAGGTTCGGTCGTTGGACTGTCAGATTCGATGACAGCGTTTTTATTTTCAATAAATTGGTTAATGAGGGTTGGGTGGGGGGGTTTTATTTCAATAAAATATTTTTTCTGTGTCTGTTTTTTTTAAAGCATAGCTAAACTGTAGCCCCCAAAAATTATTTAAACTGTTATTATGTTCCTCTATGTGAATACATTACTCCTAGCAATTTTTTCCACTTCAAAGTACCTTTTTTTTTATATGAACGGAAGGAGAACAAGGAGCAAGACAGCCAAGTAATAAAATACCATATCTTTAATTAACACATCAATACACAACACATGTTAAAAGTTACAAAAGGACAAAAAGACTCTGTAGTTCCAGTGAAGCACTACCAAAAAGTGACTCCCAATACTGGACCAGTATTGGGAGTCACTTTTTGGTAGTGCTTCACTGGAACTACAGAGTCTTTTTGTCCTTTTGTAACTTTTAACATGTGTTGTGTATTGATGTGTTAATTAAAGATATGGTATTTTATTACTTGGCTGTCTTGCTCCTTGTTCTCCTTCCGTTCATATATGAATCTATGGGAGTTGCCTTTATCTTGTATTTAGGGAGGTTGCCTTACTTGTACAGCACCTAGCCCTTTACTATCATTGCTATATGAGCTTTCTTTGTGTGTATAATATTGTATTCTGTGTTTCTCACAGCAACTGGCTCTCAGCAAAAGATGAACTTTAGAGCACGTGATGAATCATGGCTCGCACAACTGGACCAAATATTTAATGAGGACCCTGTTTTAGACCCAGTTATTGGTGGTAGGGATAGTAGAGAGCTCTTTAACAAACTGAAGCTCCTTTTAAATAAAAGAATCAAAATTTGGTGGAACAAAGCTTTCCATCACCAAATATATTGCCAGGGGTTTGATTCCAAGATGTTTGAGAATCCAAGTGTTTCCATCTTTTAATATAGAAAATGACGACTTTAAACTAAAGTGGGAGTCCCTAGCTGACACATGCTCTAGGGGTTTTATGGACCTTCTGGTTCAATCTAATACTAACACACTTATTGAACTGGAAAAAGACATAGAAGATGTTCAGGCCATTTTGAAAAAAGAATTCTCTAATGAGATACAAGTTAAGATCCAAGAGGATTTAGACAAGGAATATTCTAAGTGGGAGAAGGATATATGTGCGACCAAATCAGGGAAATTTAAAAGAGACCTATTGGACTATTCATCCGATAATGTCTACAGGTGGCACAAGAGACAGGGTCGCTCCAGATCTAGATCCTTCGCCCATTCCAGATCCTCATCTATATCATCCCGAACATCAGGTGACGACAATAATAGAGCTAGGGACACTCATGCCAACAATAACACTGGGACTAACCAGGGATTTCCCGGCTCAAGGCGGCACTATGACAGAAATGCCAAACAGAAAAATATGTGACAACTTCAGCAGGATAAGAACCCAGCTAATAAATTAGAGGTAATTAACCTATCCTCTCACACCCTCTCTGATGCCCAAAGTAAGGTCCTGAGTAAAGGGCTGACTTTTTCACCCACCAATACTTTTGATTTTTTTACAGCGTTAAAAGATCTGCATTTATTTTCGCGCAAATTGGTTTTAAAAAAACTTCACAATAGGAGCTCCGACACTTTAACGATTACCAGTGAGATGGAAAGAGAGGCTTTACAAGCCTTAGAGGATTTGTTGCGTGAACAGACGGCAGAGGTAATGGGCTCATTTCCAAAATCTGTGCTGCCCAGGTCCGCGAGGTTTCCCCCTTTGTCTCTGTGTCCTCAAGTGGAAATTTTTACCAAAGTAGTTATGAATAAATTCAAACAACTATCCACTATGAGAGGAGCGGATAACCTCACTATCACTCAGAGGAAAGCTTTGAGTGAACTGCAATCATTGGACGATGTTGTAATTAAACCAGCAGACAAAGGGGGGAACATCGTGGTTTGGCCCGCGCTTCAATACGAAAAAGAAGCCTTTAAAAAACTACGTGACAAACAGACTTATGTTAAATTGACACATAGCCCTCTGTCTGCTTTCTCCTCAGAACTAGTCAAAATTCTTGACAAAGCCCTGGATAAGGGTATTATCCCAAAGAAAATATATGAGGGACTTGTCACTGAGGAGCCCAAGATTCCTACCTTCTACCTTTTACCCAAGGTATACAAGAACCTTTTGGACCCCCCGGGACGTCCGATCGTGTCAGGTATGGGTGGTCTCTGTGACCCTATTTGCAAATTTGTGGATTATTATCTTAAACCCATGGTCACCAAGCTACCTTCATACGTCAAAGACACGACAGAGGTCTTGGGCAGGTTAGACGGAATCCAAATAGAGTCGGACATGCTTCTTGTTACGGCTGACGTAGAGTCTTTGTATACTTGTATACGTCACTGCGATGGTTTGGAGGCGGTCCGCTTCTTCCTGGGAATGAGCAACCGGGATGGCGATATGTGTAATCTCATTTTGGAACTTCTCCAGTACATTCTGGCCCACAACTTCTTTGTATTCAAGGACCATTACTATTTACAGACCAGAGGAACTGCGATGGGAGCGGCCTGTGCGCCATCCTATGCAAACCTGTTTCTTGGCTTCTGGGAGAGGCAGGTTTTTCATGGGGATGGCGCTCGGGCCGCAGAACATGTACAGTGCTGGTTTCGGTACATTGATGATGTCCTGTTCATCTGGCAGGGGTCAGAATGTAGTCTGGCGGAATTCATGCAGCAGCTAAATCTAAATCCTTACAACATCAAGCTAACCTATAAATCTCATAGACAACAGATTGATTTTTTGGATATAGGGATTTTTGCTGATTGTGACGGTTTCCTCCAGACAGATGTCTTTCGGAAATCCACATCAGTAAATTCACTGCTGCATGCTTCATCCTTTCACACACGGTCAACTGTTAAAGCCATCCCGGTTGGGCAGTTCATCAGGATGAGGCGGATTTGCTCTACCAATAGACTTTTTGAACGGCAGTCAGACGATCTTAAAATCAGATTTGAGGATAGAGGGTATAGCACACGCCTTATAAAATCAGGGTATAATAGGGCTAGAACTACACCACGACATGACCTACTGCGATCAAAGAAATCCCCTACTGTGGATAATAATGTCCATTTTATTACGACGTATAACAGCCAATGGGACAAAAGGAGGTCTATTCTTGGACAACATTGGCCAATTTTGAGATCTGAACCCGCCCTAGCGCAATGCCTACCCTCAAAACCCATGATGACTGCTAAGAGGAGCAAAAATCTTAAAGATCTTCTCACTAAGAGCCATTATGTACCGAAACACGTCAACCCATTCCGTTCTCGTGGACCCAAAATCGGATGCTACCCCTGTGGTGACTGTAGTGCATGCCCTAAAATTAGCAGAGCTCTAGATTTTGTGACAGCAGACGGAATGAGGACATTCAAGATCAGAGAGTATATCTCGTGCAGTACTACACACGTAGTTTACTATGCACTTTGTGGATGTCCTAAAATCTATATAGGTCTAACATCTAGACAGCTGCGGATACGTACCAGAGAACACGTACGTGATATCATTGGAGCTGGAGCAATAAGTGATTACAGACAACTTAAAACTTTGCCTAGACATTTTAAACAACATCACGGATGTAATCCCAACTCTCTTAGGATTCGCGGCATTGACCGCATACACTGTGGCATCAGAGGGGGTGACTTGAGGAAGGTGCTGGCCCAAAAGGAGTGTATGTGGATCGTCAAACTGGGAACGATGATCCCTGGGGGGCTCAATGAACAACTCAATTTCGCCCCTTTTCTATAAATTTCCTTACCACCAATTGTTTTTAATGTAATTTTCTTTTAACTTTTGTGTCTTCATTTTGCTACATAGGCATCTGACGTACTAATTCTGTGACAGCCTTTTTTTTTTTTTCTGACGAGAATATGAAGCCTATTATTGGATCCCTACTAGCAAGAACGAAGAAGCAGTTATGAAGATATATATATATATATATATATATATATATATATATATATATATATACATTCTGTTGTGTATTTTTTATAATCCCTTTTATCACTCACCATATATTGTGTTTGAGGGAGTGACGGTTCCTCTTTTTTGTTTATCAATATTTATAACACAATTTTATTAATGTGCCTACTGTATATTTGGCCAATAACCTGTCTAATGTCATTTTGTCGGGGATTCCTGGCTTGCGCTACGGCGCGTGGGGCTGGAAGTGGGGCATGCCTCACTTCCGGTTTTTGGCAGGGGATGCGCGCCGCGACTCCTTGGAATGAAAACACATGGGTGAGTGTACTTGTGGCTCACCGTATATAAAGCTGTCCTTTTACAGACACGTTAATACCCCTTGAGGAAGCATACCGCGAAATGCGCGTTGGGGTTTATCTGCACGCCTGACTGACTCTCCTGGTGCACGTATCATGGGTAAGACTATCTCTGAATAGAGAGGTGGGGGCTGATTGATCAGTTTTGTGGACTTAATATTACCTATGATTTATTATTTCTATCCCTAACCTTGTCTATCGCATTTATCGGTTATACTATATTAGGGCTTCATCTTGCATTCATATCACCTGATACTTTGCCCACACCCCACACTTTGTATCTGGAGTGTTTGCTACTTTCACTCTGGACCAGTATTGGGATTCACTTTTTGGTAGTGCTTCACTGGAACTACAGAGTCTTTTTGTCCTTTTGTAACTTTTAACATGTGTTGTGTATTGATGTGTTAATTAAAGATATGGTATTTTATTACTTGGCTGTCTTGCTCCTTGTTCTCCTTCCGTTCATATATGAATCTATGGGAGTTGCCTTTATCTTGTATTTAGGGAGGTTGCCTAACTTGTACAGCACCTAGCCCTTTACTATCATTGCTATATGAGCTTTCTTTGTGTGTATAAAGTACCTTTTTTGCAGCTTTTTTTCTTGTGAAACAGTCCACATCTATTTTCTCACAGTTGCTAGGGGCGTGTCTTACTGTGTGTGATGTTTGCCAGTACTGTATGCAATATTCAATGTGCCCATAGTTCCCATCATGCACCTAAACAGCCAGCCAATCAGGAAAACCAAAGGTCTTTTTGCAACAGTTGTCTTTTGCATCTGACATCTTGGATTTGCCATATCGGACACATCTTCTCTACTCTACCAATGGAAAGTATCTCAAGTTGGTTTTATAAAGTATCTGATAGCATTCGGATAAATACCTCCTCTCCCAGCTCTCACATCTTCCAGCATCCCTCTCTGCCTCCATATTCCTGCATTTTTCCTGCATTTTTTTTCCCTGCCTGCTCTCACCTCAGCCATACACTATGAGGTACAATATGGTCTGTACACGTCTGTCCTTATACTATATACTAGCACTGGATAAGGTATATATACTATAAAGACAGCTCTGTATACAGTATATACTACAAGGACAGCAGTGTACAGCACTGTATACAGTATATATATACACTATAAAGACAGCTCTGTATACACTCTACAGTAATATATACATTCATACATACATACATATATATTAGTCCTCAATAAATTAGAATATCATCAAAAAGTAAATTTATTTCAGTAATTCAATTCAAAAACAGAAAATCATATATTATATAGATTCACTACACACAGAGTGATCTATTTCCAGCATTTTTTTCTTTTAATGTTGATGATTATGGATGACAGTTAATGAAAACCCAAAATTTTGTGTCTCAGAAAATTAGAATATTTTATAAGCCCAATTTAAAAAATGATTTTTGAACCGAAATGATGGCCTACTGAAAACTACGTGCAGTATATGCACTCAATACTTGCTCGGGGCTCCTTTTGCTTGAATTACTGGGTCAATGCGGCGTGGCATGAAGGCGATCAGCCTTTGGCACTGCTGAGGTGTTATGGAAGCCCAGGTTGCTTTGATAGCGGCCTTCAGCTCGTCTGCATTGTTGGGTCTGGTGTCTCATCTTCCTCTTGACAATACCCTATAGATTCTCTATGGGGTTTATGTCAGGCGAGTCTGCTGGCCAATCAAGCGCAGTAATACTGTGGTTATAAAACCAGGTATTAGTACTTTTGGCAGTGTGGGCAGGTGCAAAGTCCTGCTCGAAAGTGAAATCAGCATCTCCATAAAGCTTGTCAGCAGAGGGAAGCATTAAGAGCGCTAACATTTCCTGGTAGACAGCTGCGGTGACTCTGGACTTGATATAACACAGTGGACCAACACCAACAGATGACATGACTCCCCAAACCATCACTGACTGTGGAAACTTCACACTGGACGGCAAGCAACTTGGACTGATGCCTCTCCACTCTTCCTCCAGACTCTGGGACAAATGAAATGCGAAATTTACTTTCATCTGAAAGCAGGACTTTGGACCACTGAGCAACAGTGTTGGTCCACTGTGTTATATCAAGTCCAGAGTCAACGCAGCCGTCTACCAGTAACGTTTAGAGCACTTCATGCTTCTCTCTGCTGACAAGCTTTATGGAGATGCTGATTTCATTTTCCAGCAGGACTTGGCACCTGCCCACACTGCCAAAGTACCAATACCTGGTTTAATAACCACAGTATCACTGTGTTTGATTGACCAGCAAAGTCGCCTGACCTAAACCCCATAGAGAATCTATAGGGTATTGTCAAGAGGAAGATGAGACACCAGACCCAACAATGCGGACGAGCTGAAGGCCGCTATCAAAGAAACCTGGGCTTCCATAACACCTCAGCAGTGCCACAGGCTGATCGCCTTCATGCCACGCCGCATTGATAACCCCTCAGCAGTGCCACAGGCTGATCGCCTCCATACCATGCCACATTGATGCAGTAATTCATGCAAAAGGGGCCCCGACCAAGTATTGAGGGCAGATACTGTACATATTTTTCAGTAGGCCAACATTTCGGTATTAAAAATCATTTTTTAAATTGGGCTTATATAATATTCTGATTTTCTGAGACACTAAATTTTGGGTTTTCATTAAAGAGCCTCTGTCACCACATTATAAGTGGCATATCTTGTACATAATATGATCGGCTCTGTAATGTAGATTACAGCAGTGTTTTTTATTTAGAACCACGATCATTTTTGACGGAGTTATGACCTATATTGGCTTTATGCTAATGAGTTTCTCAATGGACAACTGGGCGTGTTTTACTTTTTGGCCAAGTGGTCGTTGTACAGAGGAGTGTATGACGCTGACCAATCAGTGACCAATCGCTTCTCTCCATTCATTTATACAGCACATAGCGATATAGCTATATCGCTATGTGCAGCCACATAAACACACTATAACGTTACTGCGGTGTCCTGACAATGAATATACATTACCTCCAGCCAGGACGTGATGTGTATTCAGAATCCTGACCACTTCTGTAGCGTCTCTGTGATGCACAGCACAGCGAGATCTCGCTGTAAATGACAGTTTACAGCATAATCTCGCGAGACTACGCCTGCTATGCTGTAAATCACAGAGAAGTGGTGAGGATTCTGAATACACATCACGTCCTGGCTGGAGGTAATGTATATTCATTGTCAGGACACTGCAGTAACGTTATAGTGTGTTTATATGGCTGCACATAGCGATATAGCTATATCGCTATGTGCTGTATAAATGAATGAAGAGAAGTGATTGGTCACTGATTGGTCAGCGTGATATACGGCTCCAATGCGTCGGCACACATCTGCCCATTCATTCGAATGGGTTTTACGATGTGCTGTGCCGACGGGGCCTAATAAGCTTCCGTACTAGGAAGCGATTGTTAGTCCACGGTCGCCATAGCAACCATCGGAACACCGGCGGGTGCCGATGGTTGTCATTAGCAACCATAGGGTACGATCTAATCACTTAGATGCAGCGATAGTTGCATCTAAGGGGTTAATCGGCCGGATCGGAGCCTAGCTCCGGTCCTGGCCGTTAGAGCACCATGTCAGCTGTGACAAACTATCATGGTTACCGACAGGCTAGAAGTCACTTCGATGCAGCGATCGCGTTGATCGATGCATCTAAGGAGTTAATCGGCCGGATCGGAGCCTAGCTCCGGTCCTGGCCATTGCAGCGGGGTGTCGGACAGCTGATAACCGGCGGTGATAGCGCTGGTTCAGCTTCTGAGCCAGCCCCATCACATACACCTTCTTGGGAGCTGTGATCTGTCAGTCTGCTGTGACTGACCAATCACAGCAATCGCGGGCCAGGGACCGCTGTGATTGGTCCCCTGCCGTCTTACTGTGCCGATCAACTGTCATAAACAGTTGACGGCACAGTTTTGTGACCTTGTCTTTTGACAGGGTGAGTTTTTAGCCAGGACGCACCGGTACGTCCCGGTGCCTTAAAGCACTGCAATACAGGACGTACCGGTGCGTCCTGGTGAGGTAAGGGGTTAATGAGGGTTGTGTAATTTTTTTTATTTCAATAAAATATTTTTTATATGTCCTTGTATTTTTTTTTAACTTTATTATTACCACCTTAGTAATAGCTGCTGGCTGATTGACAACGTCCATTACTAAGGCGGGGCTTAATGTTATGCCGGTGCAGAGGCTGACACTAACCCCCATTATTACCCCGGTACCCACCGCCACCAGGGGTACTTGGAAGAGCCGGGTACGAACCAGTACCCGCCCATCTGTAGTGATGCTCGGACACTGGGGTGGCCGCAGGCTGGTAGTATTAGGCTGGGTTCACACACCCTATTTTTGGACGTAATTCGGGCGTTTTAACCTCTAATTACGTCCGAAAATACGGCACCAAAGCGTCGGCAAACATCTGCCCATTCATTTGAATGGGCTTTACGATGTTCTGTGCCGACTGTCATTTTTTTTACGCGCCGCTGTCAAAAGACGGCGCGTAAAAAAGACGCCCGCGTCAAAGAAGTGCCTGTCACTTCTTCAGACGTAATTGGAGCCGTTTTCCATTGACTCCATGGAAAAACAGCTCCAATTACGTCCGTAATGGACGCAGCGAAAAGCGCCTGCACATGCCATTACGTCTGAAATTTCTGAGCTATTTTCTCCTGAAAACAGCTCCGTAATTTCAGCTGTAATGGAGGCTGCCGTGTGAACATACCCTCAGGGTATGCTCACACGCCCTATTTACGGACGTAATTAAGGCGTTTTATGCCACGAATTACACCTGAAAAAACGCCCCTAATATGCCTACAAACATCTGCCCATTGCTTTCAATGGGAATTATGATGTACTGTTCCCACGAACCTTTATTTTACGCGTCGCTGTCAAAAAAACGGAGAGTAAATAGACGCTCCGTAAAAAGAAGTAGCATGTGGGTATGTGCACGCGTAGTGACCAAAAAGTCTGAAAATATGGAGCTGTTTTCAAGCGAAAACAGTGCCTGATTTTCAGACGTTTTTTGAGCAACTCGCGTTTTTCGCAGCGTTTTTTACGTCAGTTTTTGGAGCTGTTTTCATTGGAGTCTATGAGAAAACGGCTCCAAAAACATCCAAAGAAGTGTCCTGCACTTCTTTGACGAGGCAGTCATTTTAGGGTATGTGCACACGCTAGCTGGCTTTTACGTCTGAAATTACAGACTGTTTTCAGGAGAAAACAGCTGCGTCATTTCAGACAAAAAGCTCCTCCTCGCATTATGCGAGGCGTCTTTGACGGCCGAACATTTGAGCTGTTCTTCATTGAATTCAATGAAGAACGGCTCAAATTACGTTTCAAAGAAATGTCCTGCACTTCTTTGCCGAGGCAGTCAATTTACGTGTCAAACGACGACGCGTAAATGACAGGTCGTCGGCACAATTTTCTGCAGCAATTGCTTTGTGTGTGGACAAGCCCTTATAATCATATATGTTATTTTGAAGTGATGACGCAATTAACTCCTTCCCGACATTTGTTGTAAGTATACGTCATGGAAAGCTACTTCCCGCAAATTGTCGTATACTTACCACAAATGTACGGCACCGGCTCAGAAGCTGTATCTTACAGCGGACACCGTGCTGTAATGGCGGGGACCGAATTTAGATTTGAATCCCGCCATTAACACCTTAAATCAAAAGTGATCGCTGCATTTAAGGTGTTTGCAGCTCATCGGCACCCCAGCAATGAAATGCCGGTGGCTGCAACCACAATCGGAGGCCTAATTTTGGCCTCCCCGGTCTGTCTAGTACGGAAACCTTCTGGGCCCCGACCGGGGGCTGGGCCTAAAAGGCTTCCGTAGCCGTCGGCAAGATGGCGCAGGCTCAGGAGATGAGCCGGCATCATCAGCGGTTGATGTCAGCTGTATGTTACACCTATAACGGCAGGAACCGGAGCTAGCTCCGATCCCTGCCATTAACCCCTTAGATGCAGCGATCGCTGCATCTTAGTGGTTGGCAGCAGATCAGCAGCTCTGCCCTGCAATTGCAGGGCTGCCGACTGCTGCTATGGCAACAGGAGGCATAACAATGGCCTCCTGCTCTGCCATTACAGAAGCGATTAGGCCCTGCCCGGAGTCGAAGCCTAGTCGGCTTGCTGTCAGTGAATGACTGACAGATCTAATACATTGCACTACATAGGTAGTGCAATGTATTAGAAAAAAAATCTGACACTCGAACCTTCTATTGGGACTAAAGAAAAGTCTAAAAAAAAAAAGTGGCAAAAATATAATAAAAGTTTCAAGTAATAAAATAAAACACTATCGCCCTTTTTCCCTTATAAAGTCCTTTATTATTGAAAAAAAAAAAAACTGCCAGAATTTCTGTTTTTTGGTCACTTTGCCCTACAAAAATCTAAATAAAAAGTGAGAAAAATTTGCATGTATCCAAAAATGGTACCTATATTTTAAACTATAGCTCATCTCGCAACAAACAAACCCTCATACAGCTCCGTCGACAAAAATCTTTTAAAGTTATGGTTCTCAAAACATGGCGACAGAAAAAATACATTATTTTTAAAAAAGTGCTATAAATTTAGTATCTACATAATCGTACTGACCCGCAGAATAAAGTTAACATGTAATTTATAAATGCATGGTGAACGCTGTGTAAAAAAAACGAAATAACTATGCCAGAATTGCTGATTTTTGGTAACCTTGCCTCTCATAAAATAGGATAAAAGGTGATCAAAAAGTCGCCTCTACCCCAAAATGGTACTAATAATAACTACAGCTCGCCCCGCAAAAAACAGCCCTCATACCACTACGTCTATGAAAAAATAAAATTAGTTAAGGCTCCAATAAGTCAGGAAATAAAAAAATATGCAATTGTGAAGGCCTGAGGGGAACATTTCTTCTGTTTCAAGAGGCGATTTATCAAAGCCCTAAAATTAGGGAACCAGAAAGGGAAGGGCCCAAACATATCTGCTGGAAGCGATATATACCAGGACACTTTCCCAATAAAATTCCCCAAACTGCAAAGGTGCGGAGTGTAGACCAAAAGGGGAATAAGTAAGGACCATTTTTTAGTCCGACACTGGCCTGTGTAGAAAGGATTATTTAATTATTTTTTTACCCCATCATTATACCTCTTGACTTTGGTACCAGCCATGATTAAGGACGCGTGCAGCGTCTGAAACGCGTAGGCTTTTTTCACCGATATATTTTTTCCTCACACTACCAGGATTTCACACTCTTTACCTAAGTCCTGATTTTTAATCAAATACTTTTTGTCCATTAAACTTGGAACTTCGTTCCATTTTATTCTACAAACCACGCTGGATCCAACCCTCCTTCCTTTCTTTGTTGTTCATCTTTCATAACCACATGGTAAGCTTAGATACAGGGCCCATATGTGATGCTGTCTGTTGGACGCTGTATCTAAGCCTACCACATGGTAGGTTTAGATACAAGGCTCCAGCAGACAGTAATCTTATACTGTATAAGATTACTGTCTGCTGGACCCTGTATCTAAGCCTACCTTGTAGTAGGCTTAGTTAGATACAGGGTCCAACTGACAGTATCACACATGGGCCCTGTATCTCAGCCTACCACATGTGTTACTAATATTTTTTTTTGTGTTTGTGTTTTTTTACAGGTTCGGTCGTTGGACTACGTCGGATTCGAGGACTACTTCGATGATGGCTTTTTTATTATCAATAAAATGGTTAATGAGGGTTGTGTGGGTTTTTTTTTTTTCAATAAAATATTTTTTCTGTGTCTTTTTTTTATTTTTAAATGTATTGCTACCACCTTAGTAATGGCCGCCGGCTGATTGACAGCGTCCATTACCAAGACAGGGCTTAGTGTTAGCCAGTGCAGCCTAACGGTATGTTCACATGGCAGCCTCCGTTACGGCTGAAATTACGGAGCTGTTTTCAGGAGAAAACAGCTCCGGAATTTCAGACGTAATGGCATGTGCAGTCGTTTTTCGCTGCGTCCATTACGGACGTAATTGGAGCTGTTTTTCCATTGTGTCAATGGAAAACGGCTCCAATTACGTCTCAAGAAGTGACATGCACTTCTTTGACGCGGACGTCTTTTTTACGCGCCGTCTTTTGACAGCGGCGCGTAAAAAAATTGACAGTCGGCATAGAACATCGTAAAGCCCATTCAAATGAATGGGCAGATGTTTGCCGACGCTTTGGTGCCGTATTTTCGGACGTAATTAGAGGTTAAAACGCCCGAATTACGTCCAAAAATAGGGTGTGTGAACCCAGCCTAATACTACCAGCCTGCGGCCACCCCAGTGTCCGAGCATCACTACAGATGGGCGGGTACTGGTTCGTACCCGGCTCTTCCAAGTACCCCTGGTGGCGGTGGGTACCGGGGTAATAATGGGGGTTAGTGTCAGCCTCTGCACCGGCATAACATTAAGCCCCGCCTTAGTAATGGACGTTGTCAATCAGCCAGCAGCTATTACTAAGGTGGTAATAATAAAGTTAAAAAAAATACAAGGACATATAAAAAATATTTTATTGAAATTAAAAAAATTACACAACCCTCATTAACCCCTTACCTCACCAGGACGCACCGGTACGTCCTGTATTGCAGTGCTTTAAGGCACCGGGACGTACCGGTGCGTCCTGGCTAAAAACTCACCCTGTCAAAAGACAAGGTCACAAAACTGTGCCGTCAACTGTTTATGACAGTTGATCGGCACAGTAAGACGGCACGGGACCAATCACAGCGGTCCCTGGCCCGCGATTGCTGTGATTGGTCAGTCACAGCAGACTGACAGATCACAGCTCCCAAGAAGGTGTATGTGATGGGGCTGGCTCAGAAGCTGAACCAGCGCTATCACCGCCGGTTATCAGCTGTCCGACACCCCGCTGCAATGGCCAGGACCGGAGCTAGGCTCCGATCCGGCCGATTAACTCCTTAGATGCATCGATCAACGCGATCGCTGCATCGAAGTGACTTCTAGCCTGTCGGCAACCATGATAGTTTGTCACAGCTGACATGGTGCTCTAACGGCCAGGACCGGAGCTAGGCTCCGATCCGGCCGATTAACCCCTTAGATGCAACTATCGCTGCATCTAAGTGATTAGATCGCACCCTATGGTTGCTAATGACAACCATCGGCACCCGCCGGTGTTCCGATGGTTGCTATGGCGACCGTGGACTAACAATCGCTTCCTAGTACGGAAGCTTATTAGGCCCCGCCGGGAGGCGAAGCCTAATAGGCTTGCTGTAAGTGAACAGCTGACAGCTCTAATACACTGCACTATGTAGGTAGTGCAGTGTATTAGAATAGCGATCAGGGCTTCATGCCTTCAAGTTCCCTAGTGGGACAAAAAAAAGTTAAAACAAGTTAATAAAAATGTTGTAAAAAAGTAAAAAAAAATAAGTTTCATGTTAAAAAACACTATAACAGCCTTTTTTCCTATAAAAAGCCTTTTATTATAGGAAAAAACAAAAAACATTAAAGAAAGTACACATATGTGGTATCACCGCATCCGTAATGACCCAAACTATAAAACTATCATGCTATTTTACCCGCACGATGAACAGCGTAAAAAAATTAAATAAAAAACTATTCCAGAATCGCTGTTTGTTAGTCACTACCCCTCGCAAAACAGAATAAAAAAAGGGATCTAAAAGTTGCATGTACCCCAAAATTATACGATTAAAAACTGGAGCCCGTCCCACAAAAAACAAGCCCTCCCACAGCTTTTTTTACGGAAAAATAAAATAGTTATGGCTCTCAGAATATGGTGACAAAAAATAATTTATTTGAAACAAAAGTGATTTTATCGTGTAGACGCTGCAAAGCATAAGAAAAACTATATACATCTAGTATCACCGTAATCGTACCGACCCGCAGAATAACGTAAAATTATCATTCATAGCGCATGGCGAACGCCGTAAAAAAACTTTTATAAAAAACATCAGAATTGCTGGTTTTTGGTCACATTGCTTGCCCAAAAAATTAAATACAAAGTGATCAAAAAATCGCATGTACCCCAAAATGGTACCAATGAAACCTACAGATTGTACCGCAACAAATAAGCCCTCACACAGCTCCGATGAAGAAAAAATATAGAAGTTCTGGCTCTCAGAATATAGCAACGCAAAATGTGCAGAGTATCCAAAAGTGGATAACATCTGGCACCATTTATCAGTGCGACACTGGCCACAGATCTATGAAATATTATTTATTTACCCCATTATTATACCCTTTTATTATGCCCTGATGTACCCCGCACAGCTTACATATGCCCCCACATCATAAACTGAAATACCAGCAAAATTCAAACAAAACTATTACTAAGCAAAATCTGCGCTCCAAAAGCAAAATGGCGCTCCCTCCCTTCTGAGCTCTGCAGCGTGACCAAACAGCAGTTTACGTCCACATATATGGCATCGCCATACCCGGGAGAACACGCTTAACAGTTTAAGGTATTTGTCTTCAGTGGCACGAACTGGGCACAAAATATTGTGCACTAAAATGATATATACCTGTGGAAATTTGCAATTTTCACTTTGCACCATCCACTGAGCATTCATTTCTAATAGAAAAAAAAAACCTGTGTGGTCAAAATGCTCACTACACCCCTTAATAAAATGCCTTCAGGGGTGTAGTTTCCAAAATGGGGGTCACTACTTGGGGGTTTGTTTTACTATTTGACCCCAGAGCCCTTCCATTGTGGGCTAATGCTGCGAAAATCACCAAAATAGGCCTCACATGCGCCTTTCACTTCTAAGCCCTGTCATATATCCAGGCAAATGATAAATGCCTTGAGGGGTGTAGTTTACAAAATGGGGTCACTTCTCAGGGTTTTACATTCTACTCTGGTACCTAAGAGCGCTCTGCGCCCATACACCAGTCCAGTAAAATCTGCGCTCTAAAAGCCAAATGGCGCTCCTTCCATTTTGAGCTCTGCCATGTGCCCAAACAGCAGTTTAAGGCCACACATGGGGTATTGCCGTACTCGGGAGAAATTGGGTAACAAATTATGTGTTGTGTTTCTCCTATTACCCCTTGTGGAAAAAAAAAGCAGGGTGCAAAACTACATATTTTTGGGAAAAAAAATAATTTTTCATTTTCACTGCCTCATTCTAATACAATTTATGAAACACCTGCTCACTACACCCCTAGATGATTACCCTGAGGGGTATAGTTTCCAAAATGGAGTCACTTCTTAGGGGTCTCTACTGTACGGGTACCTCAGGGGCTCTGCAAATGCGACATGTTGCCCAAAAAGCAATCAACCAAAATCTACATGCCAAGTAGCACTCTTTACCTTCTGAGCCCTATCGTGTGCCCAAACAGTAGTTTGTGACCACATATGGGGTATTGACGTACTCGGGAGAAATTGCTTTACAATTGTTGGGGTGCTTTTTCTCCTTTATTCTTTGGGAAAATGAAAAAAAATCAACATTTAGTGGAAAGAATGTAGATTTTCATTTTCACTGCATAATTCCAATAATTCAGCAAAAAAACTGTGGGGTCAAAATGCTCACTATACTGCTAGATAAATTCCACGAGGGGTGTAGTTTCCCAAATGGGGTCATTTTTGCGGGGTTTGCACTATTTTGGCCCCTCAGGGGCTTTGCAAATGTGACATGGGGCCGCAAACCATTCCAGCAAAACTTGAGCTCTAAAAGTCAAATGGTGCACCGTTCATTCTAACCCTGCCGTGTGTTCAAACAGCAGTTTATTACCACATATGGGGTATTGCTGTGCTCAGAAGAGTTTGCTTTACAAATGTTGGGGTGTTTTTTCTCCTTTATCTATTGTAAAAATGAAAGAATCTGAGCTAAAACTAAATTTTATTAGAAAAAATTCAGATTTTCAATTTCACGGCATAATTCCCATAAATTCTGCAAAAACCGTGTGGGGTCAAAATGCTAACTATACCCCTAGAAAAATTCCTTGAGGGGTGGAGTTTCCAAAATGGGGTCACTTTTGGGGAGTTTCCACTGTTATGGTCCCTCCAGGGCTTTGCAAACACGACAAGGCACCGAAAACCATTCCAGTAAAATCTGCGCTCCAAAATCCAAATGTCCCTCGTTCCCTTCTGAGCATTGCAGTGGGACAAAACAGCAGTTTATTACCACATATGGGGTATTGCTGTAATCGGGAGACATTGCTTTACAAATGTTGGGGTGCTTGTTCTCCTTTATTCCTTGTAAAAACGAAAACATCGTATGTTTTTTCAGAAAAAAAGTAGATTTTCATTTTTACAGATTAGTTCCAATAAATTTAGCAAAAAACCTGTGGGCTCATGCTAATTATACATCTTGAAAAATTCCTTGAGGGGTGTAGTTTCCAAAATAGGGTCACTTTTGGGGGGTTTCCACTGTTTTGGCACCACAAGACCTCTTCAAACCTGACATGGTGCCTAAAATATATTCTAATAAAATAGAGGCCCCAAAATCCACTAGGTGCTCCTTTGCTTCTGAGGCCTGTGTTTCAGTCCATTACCACACTAGGGCCACATGTGGGATATTTCTAAAAACTGCAGAATCTGCGCAATAAATATTGAGTTGCGTTTCTCTCGTAAAACCTTCTGTGTTACAGAAAAAACTGTATTACAAATGAATTTCGTAAAAAAAAATTGAAATTTGTAAATTTCACCACTATTCTGCTTTATTTCCTGTGAAACGTTTAAAGGGTTAAAATAATTTCTGAATGCTGTTTTGAATACTTTGAGGGGTGCAGTTTTTAAAATGGGGTGATTTATGGGGATTTTCTAATATATAAGGCCCTCAAAGCCACTTCAGAACTGAACTGGTCCCTGAAAAAATGGCCTATTGAAATTTTCTTGAAAATGCGAGAAATTGCAGCTAAAGTTCTAAGCCTTGTAACGTCCTAGAAAAATAAAAGGACGTTGAAAAAACGATGCAAACATAAAGTAGACATATGGGAAATGTTAACTAGTAAATATTTTGTGTTGTGTTACGATCTGTTTTACAAGCAGATACATTCAAATTTAGAAAAATGCAGATTTTTGCAAATTTTCTCTACATTTTGGTGTTTTTTTTACAAATAAATATTGAATTTATCGACCAACATGTCACGAGAAAACATTCTCAGAATTGCTTGGATAGGCAAAAGCATTCTGGAGTTATTACCACATAAAGTAACACGTCAGATTTGCAAAAATCGGCTCTGTCCACAAGGCCAAAACAGGCTTAGACACTAAGGGGGTTAACCATTTTATTGAGAATATAAAAAACACTGTTATTAAAGTAGTCATCGAATCTGACATAGTCCAACGACCGAACCTGTAAAATAACACAAACACACAAAAATAATTAGGACCTGTTCACATCACCGTTCGCTTTCCGTTCCGGGGTTCCGTCTGAGGTTTCCGTCGTAGAAACCCGCAACGGAAAGTCACCGTTCCGGCAGGTTTCTGTTTTTCCAATGGAATCAATAGCGCAGTCGACTGCGCTATTGATTCCGTCGTAAAAATGGAAACCTGCCAGAATTGTGACGAACGGAAACTATTAGCAATGTCTCCGTCACCATTGATATCAATGGTGACGGAAACGGAAGCTGTGGTTTCAGTTTGACTTTCCGTTGCGGGGTTCACCCGACAGAAACCTCAGACGGAACCCCGGAACAGAAAGCCAATGCTGATGTGAACAGGCCCTAAGTAACACATAAAGAAGCAAAAACAATTATTATTCTTACCTTTCCTGGGTCCAGCGCTGGAGCAGCAATGTCAGCTAGCTGGGCTCTATGTCTAATCCAATCATGTGTGATACTGTCTGCTGAACCACTGTATCTAATCCTATCCATAGTTTATAGGGTCGTAGTGCTATAGATATGCTGTCTCCTATACACACACTCATTTTCTTGGGGGGGACACATATGTATTGGGGCTACTTCCCCTGACGTTTTAAGACCTTAGTGACGCACCTGGCTGCTAGTGCTGCATTGTTGGGTCACTTAGGAGACCCAATGATACAACTGAAAGCTGCGGGCTGTAGGCCATGAGAAGTTTGCGGGGGAGGGGGCCCAGTAAGAACTTTTGCATCGGGGCCCATGAGCCTTTAGCTACGCCCTTGCCCTTGATGTACTCTGCCCAGCTTACATATACCAGATTATAAACTGAAATACCAGTAAAACTTCAAACAAAACTACTACCAAGCAAAATCCACACTCCAAATGGTGCTCCCTCCCTTCTGAACCCTACAGTGTGCCCAAATAGCAATTTACTTCCACATATATTGCATTGCCATACCTGGGAGAACCCTTTTAACAATTTTTGGGGGTGTGTGTCTCCAGTGGCACAAGCTGGGCACAACATATTTGCCACTGAAATGGCATATCTAGGGAAACATTTTAATTTTTACTTTGCACCATCCACCGCAATCATTTTTGGAAAAGACCTATGGGGTGAAAATGCTCACTACACCCCTTAATAAATGCTTTGAGGGGTTTAGTTTCCAAAATGGGGTCACTTCTCAGGGGTTTCTTTTATTATTTTACATCAGAGCCCTGCGATTGTGAACCAATACTTTGTAAGTCGCCAAATTAGGCCTCAACTTCGTACTCTTTCACTCCTGAGCCTGGTCGCATGTCCAGGCAAAAGATTAGGTCCACATGTAGGGTGTTTCTAAAACCGGGAAACACAGCATAATAATTAGAGAGCTGTCTTGTTATGATGGCACAAGCTGGGCACCACATATTGGCATATCTATGCTATGGAAAAAAAAAATTTTCACTATGCAACATCGAGTGCACACTAATTTCTGCAAAACACCTGCGCGGTTAACATGCTCACTACACCCCTAGGTGAATACCTTGAGGGCGTAGTTTCCAAAACGGGGTCACTTCTTGGGGGTTTCCACTGTTTTGTTCCCAAAGGGGCTTTGCAAATGCGACATAGCGACCAGAAGCCAATCCAGCAAAATGTGTACTCCAAAAGCCAAATGGCACTCCTTCCCTTCTGAGCCCTACTGTGCGCCCAAACAGCAGTTTATGACCACATATGGGTAGTGCCGTACTCAGGAGAAATTGCTTTACAAATGTTGTGGTTCTTTTTTTCCTTTATTTGTTGAGAAAATTAAAAATGTTGAGCTAAAGCTACATCTTATTGAAGAAAAGGGATTGTTTTTATTTTCACTGCCCAATAAAATCTATGAAACATCTGTGGGGTCAAAATGCTCACTACACCACTATATGAATTCCTCAAGGGGTGTAGTGTCCACAATGGAGTCACTTTTTGGCCGTTTTCTCTTTTTTGTCCCCTTAGGGGCTTTGCAAATGCGACATGACCTCTGCAAACCATTCCTGCTACATTTGAGCTTCATAAGCCAAATGGCGCTCTTTCCCTTTTAAGCCCTGCTGTGTGTCCAAACAGACATTCAGGACCACATGTGGGGTATTGTTTTACTTGGGAAAAATTGCTTTACAAATGTTGCGGTGCTTTTTCTAAAAATTCTTTGAAAGAATGTAGATTTTAATTTTCACAGCCTACTTCCAATAATTTCTGCAATAAACCTCTGGGGTCACTATTAGGCTGGGTTCACACACCCTATTTACGGATGTAATTCTGGCGTTTTAGCCTCGTACTCCTTTGCTTCTGAGGCCTGTGTTTCAGTCCATAAGCACACTAGGGCCACATGTTGGATATTTCTAAAAATTGCAGTATCTGGGCAATAAATATTGAGTCGCTTTTCTCTGGTAAAACTTTCTGTGTTACAAAATAAATGGATTAAAAATTAATTTCTGCAAAAAAAAATAATGAAATTTGTAAATTTCAATTACTTTGCTTTAATTCCTGTGAAACGTCTAAAGGGTTAAGAAACTTTCTAAATGCTGTTTTGAATACTTTGAGGGGTGAACTTTTAAAAATGGGGTGACTTATTGGGGGTTTCTAATATATAAGGCCCTCAAAGCCACTTCACATCTGAACTGGTCCCTGAAAAAATAGCCTTTTGACATTTTCTTGAAAATGGGAGAAATTGCTGCTAAAGTTCTAAGCCTAGTAACATCCTGGAAAAATAAAAGGATGTTAAAAAACGATGCCAATCTAAAGTAGACATATGGGGATGTTAATTAGCAACATTTTTGTCTGGTATGACTGCCTATCTTATAAGCAGACACATTAAAATTTCAAAAAATGCTAATTTTTGCAATGTTTTGCTAAATTTTGGTGTTTTTCACAATTAAATACTGAATGTATCAAGCAAATTTTGCCAGTAACATAAAGTCCAATGTGTCACGAGAAAACAATCTCAGAATCGCTTGGATAGGTAAAAGCATTCTCAAGTTATTACCACATAAATTAAACATGTCTGGAATTTCAAAAGTGGCCTATGCGGGAAGGGGTTAATTGAGCCATAATTAAAAAAAATTATAAACAACAAAAATAACTATAAGCATTGATATAATGGCAGCAGAAATTGTCTACTGATACAAATGTAAAATGTATGGGTGACATGTTCTGCAGCACGATCTATAATGAGGCAGCTGTTACTGAGCTCCAGGATCCTCCCTGCAGCAAGTCCTCCCTCCAGCAACTCCAATCTAGTCACCTCACTAGTAAATTGTCTAGAATTGAGTTGTTCCTGGTAGGAACAACTCCGTTCTAGACGCAACCGTAGTAGCATCAGTGTATTCCCATCAGGGCCAGCCTTAGGATAGATGGCGCCCCGTGCGAAATGATCTTTCGGCGCCCCACCCCATTATTAAAAAAAGATGCCCCATAAAAAAAAGTATAATGCCCCTTTAGTGCCCCCATACAGTATTATAATAATATTATATAATCTATTACAACTCCTTCAAGGACACAGTATTTTGACATCTAATTGTGCCCACAATATTATGCCCCCTGTAGTACACCTACACAGTATAATGTCCGCTTATTGGCCCCCACACAGTATAGTGCCCCATGTAGATTTTGCCATACAGCCTCCCTGTAGACAGTGCCATAATCCCCCACCTCCTCCCTGTAAATCGTGCCATACAGCCCACCTCCCCCTTGTAGACAGTGCCCCCCAACCTTTTCGGACTCGAGGCAGCACTGGAAAAATAAAATTTCCTCAGGTCACCCCTAATAAAAAATAGTTTAGAGAGAGATAGAAAACAGGCTAAAAACAAGCACTACACTCGTAGGGTATGTTCACACGGCATTTTTTATAAGGCCAAAAAAATCTGCCTTAAAATTCCTTCATGAATTGACAGCGTTGTATGACCTTTTTTTTTTTTTTTTGCGTTTTTGTTAAAGAGACTCACCACATTATAAGTGCCCTATCTCCTACATAATGAGACAAGATCACGCTGTAAATGACAGCTTACAGCGAGGTTACGCTTGCTGTGCTGTAAGTACCACACAAACGTTACCGAAGGGTCGGGATTGTGAATAGACATCGAGTCCTGGCTGGAAGGAATGTCTATTCACTGTCAAGACACTTCAGTAACGTTAATGAGTGAGTATGTGACAGCACATAGTGAACAACGCAGGATCCCTATGCGCTGATTACATGAATGGAGAGAAGTGTATGACGCTGATTGGTCAGCGTCATACACTCCTCTGTACAACGCCCACTTGGTCTAAAGTAAAAACACGCCCAGTTGTCCATTAAGAAAGTAATTAGCATAAAGCTAAAATCGCTCATAACGTGGTGAAAATAGATCATTTTTAAATAAAAAACACTGCTGTCATCTACATTATAGCGCCGATCTCATTATGTAGAAGATAACTTATAATGTGGTGACAGAGCCTCTTTAAGCCGTTGAAGCTAATGCAAAAAAGCTCCAAACCGTCGACGCAGGTATTTTCTGCCTCCTATTAATTTCAATTGGAGGTCGGAGGTGCAAACCACTTGAAGACCATCAGCCCCCCACTCACAGTAAAATGACCATCAGCCCACCAGTCACAGTAAAATGACCATCAGCCCCCCCACTCACAATAAAATGACCATCAGCTCCCCACTCACAGTAAAATAACCATCAACCCCCCACTCACAGTAAAATAACCATCAGCCCCCCACTCACAGTAAAATGACTATTAGCCCCCACTCACAGTAAAATGCCCATCATCCCCCATTAACAATAAATTGACCATCAGCCCCCCACTCACAGTAAAATGCCCATCAGCCCCCCACTCACAGTAAAATTACCATCAGCCCCCCACTCACAGTAAAATAACCATCAGCCCCCCACTCACAGTAAAATGTCCATCAGCCCCGCACTCACAGTAATATTACCATCAGCCCCCCCACTCACAGTAAAATGACCATCAGCCCGCCACTCACAGTAAAATAACCATCAGCCCCCCCACTCACAGTAAAATAACCATCAGCCCCCCACTCACAGTAAAATGACCATCAGCCCGCCACTCATAGTAAAATGACCATCAGCCCCGCACTCACAGTAATATTACCATCAGCCCCCCCACTCACAGTAAAATGACCATCAGCCCGCCACTCACAGTAAAATAACCATCAGCCCCCCCACTCACAGTAAAATAACCATCAGCCCCCCACTCACAGTAAAATGACCATCAGCCCGCCACTCATAGTAAAATGACCATCAGCCCCACACTCACAGTAAAATGACCATCAGCCCCCCACTCACAGTAAAATAACCATCAACCTGCCACTCACAGTAAAATGACCATCAGCTCGCCACTCACAGATTCCCCTTGTAGGTAGTGCCACACAGCCCCTTGTAGGTAGTGCCACACAGCCCCTTGTAGATAGCGCCACACGGCCCCCTTGTAGATAGCGCCACACGGCCCCCTTGTAGATAGCGCCACACTGCCCCCTTGTAGATAGCGCCACACGGTCCCCTTGTAGAGAGCGCCACACAGCCCCCTGTAGAGAGTGCCACACAGCCCTCTGTAGAGAGTGCCACTCACAGTAAAATGACCATCAGCCCACCACTCACAGTAAAATGACCATCAGGCCGCCACTCACAGTAAAATAACCATCAGCCCCCCACTCACAGTAAAATGACCATCAGCCCCCCCCCACTCACAGTAAAATGACCATCAGCCCCCCCCCCCCACTCACAATAAAATGACCATCAGCCCCCCACTCACAGTAAAATGACCATCAGCCCCCCACTCACATTAAAATAACCATCAGTCCCCCACTCATAGTAAAATGACCATCAGCCCCCCACTCACAGTAAAATAACCATCAGCCCCCCATTCACAGTAAAATGACCACCAGCCCCCCACTCACAATAAATTGACCATCAGCCCCCCACTCACAGTAAAATAACCATTAGCCCCCCACTCACAATAAACTAACCATCAGCCCCCCACTCACAGTAAAATAACCATCAGCCCCCCACTCACAGTAAAATGACCATCAGCCACCCCACTCACAGTAAAATGACCATCAGCCCGCCACTCACAGTAAAATGACCATCAGCCCCACACTCACAGTAAAATGACCATCAGCCCACCCCTCACAGTAAAATGACCATCAGCCCCCCACTCACAGTAAAATAACCATCAACCTGCCACTCACATATTCCCATTGTAGGTAGTGCCACACAGCCCCTTGTAGGTAGTGCCACACAGCCCCTTGTAGGTAGTGCCACACAGCCCCTTGTAGGTAGCGCCACACAGCCCCCTTGTAGATAGCGCCACACGGCCCCCTTGTAGATAGCTCCACACGGCCCCCTTGTAGATAGCGCCACACGGCCCCCTTGTAGATAGCGCCACACGGCCCCCTTGTAGATAGCGCCACACGGTCCCCTTGTAGAAAGCGCCACACAGCCCCTTGTAGAGAGCGCCACACAGCCCCCTGTAGAGAGTGCCATACAGCCCTCTGTAGAGAGTGCCACACAGCCCTCTGTAGAGAGTGGCACACAGCCCTCTGTAGAGAGTGCCACAAAGCCCCCTGTAGAGTGCCACACAGCACCCTGGTAGGTAGTGTCACACAGCACCCTGGTAGGGTGTGCCACACAGCACCCTGGTAAGGTGTGCCCCATAGCCCCCTGGTAGGGAGTGCCACACAGCCCCCTTGTTGGTAGTGCCACACAGCCCATGGCCCCCTTTTTGGTAGTGCCACACAGCCCACAACCCCTTGTAGATAGCACCCCCCCCTTCCTGTAGGTAGCGCCACTGTAGCTCCCTGAAAGAGCGGAATCCCTGTGTGACAGTGACATCAGGGGAAACTCCTGAAGTGGAATCCACGTCCACAGCGTTGCCGACCCCTTTGCAGATAAAACAGCCTCCGCTCTTCTGGGAAGGCTTTCTACAATATTTTGGAGTGTGCCTGTGGGAATTTTTACCCATTCATCCAGAAGAGCATTTGTGAGGTCAGACAGTGATGTTGGACAAGAGGTCCTGGCTCACATTCTCTGTTCTAGTACATCATAACGATGTTCGATAAGGGTATGTTCACACGGCCTATTTTCAGATGTAATTCGGGCATTTTACGCCTCGAATTACGACTGAAAAAATGGCTCCATTAAGTCTGCAAACATCTGCCCATTGCTTGCAATGGGTTTTACGATATTCTCTTCAGACGAGGTGTAATTTTACGTGTCGCCCGCATCAAAGAACAGCTCCAATTACGTCCATAATGGATGCCGCGAAAAACGCGAGTACTTGCAAAACCGTCTGAAATTCAGGAGCTGTTTTCGCCTGAAAACAGCTCTGTATTTTCAACCGTTTTTTGTTCATTATGTGAACATAGCCTTAGGTTGAGGTCAGGGCTCTGTGTGGGCCAGTGAAGTTCTTCCACACCAAACTCACCCAACCATGCCTTTATGGACCTTGTGCACTGGGCTGTACGAGCGCTGCTTCCCCTTCAGTTCCCTTACTTGCTCACACTTTGAATTGCCGAGATGGATGTAGCAGCATTCTCTTCAATGGGAGAAGGCTGTAATACTGTGAACTGCTGCTAATGCTCTATCAGCGATTCACAGTGTGAGCAGTGACCGGAATGAAGGGGAAGTGCTGCGGCCCCATTAAAACAGCTGATCGGTGGTGGTCCCGGGTGTCAGACCCAGACCGATCAGATATTGATGGCCTGTCCCCAGGATAGGCCATCAATTTTTAGGGACTGGACAATTCCATCAATGGGAAAGCTCGCCGATAGTACATACAACGCGCTTTTTTAAGTGATCGTTTTTAAAAAAAGCGTTGTGGAAAAAATGAAGCGTCGGGTCAATTCTTTGGCCTGTAAATACTACCCAGTAAAAAGGCTAGCACTAACCCCCCATTATTACCCCAGTACCCAGCGCCACCAGGAAGACCTAGTCAGCTACATTGCGATTCACAGGAGAGTACCAGCGCCGCTGATCCTTCTAAACACCTGATCGGTGCCTTTAAAGGATCATAGGCACTAGAACGCCGCTGCTCCATCATTCCTTGCCCCTACTGTGAATTACCATGTTGTGGCGTTCACAGTATTACAGCTTTCTACCGTTCACTGACAACGTGGGGTTCCCTCCAGGAGCGGAATCCCCGACAACGCTCTGGCCGTGGATTCCGCTCCAGGAGTAGCCACTGACATCACTGTTCATATATGGAGAGACTGACGTCACTGTCCATATATGGTTCAGGGGTTCCTTCTAGGAGCGGAATCCCCGGCCAGAGCGTCAGTAACGCCCCATATATGGACAGTGATGTCAGTGGCTCCTATTTATTTATTTCTGTTACTTATATAGCGCCAACATATTCCACGGTGCTGCACAAAGGTCTACACTTACTGTCCCCAAGTTCCCTATCAGTATGTTTTTGGGGTGTGGGAGGAAACCGGAGTACCCACGCAAACACAGGGAGAACATACAAACTTGGTTGGATTTGAATCCAGGACCCCAGCGAGGCAAGGCAACAGTGCTAACCACCGAGCCACCGTGCTGGAGTGGAATCCCTGGGCAGAGAGATGCCAACGCTCTGGTCAGGGATATTCAGCTCCTAGAGGGAATCCCTGACGTCACTGTCCAACTGGAGCGGAATCCCCGGGCCGATGCTCTGGCTAGGGATTTCACCCCTAGGGGGAGTCCTAATAGCTACAGGGGGTAGCACTATCTACAAAGGGTGGCACTATCTACATGGGCACTGTGGCACTATCTACAAGGGACACTGGCGCTATCTACATGGGCACGTTCTATGTAGGTACTGGCACTAGGGGAGGCTAAGGGGGAATTATAATGTATGGGGGCAGCTAAGGTGGCATTATACCGTATGGGGCAGCTATGGGGCATTATACTGTATGGAGCAGCTAACACTGGTGGCAGCTAAAGCGGCATTATATTGTATGGGACAGCTATGGTGGCATTATACTCTATGGGGGGGGAGCTATAGGGGCATTATACTGTATTGAGCAGCTTTGGGGGCATTATAGTGTATGGGGCAGCTATGGGGTATTATACTGTATGGGGGAATCTATAGGGGCATTATACTGTATGGTGCAGCTGTGGGGGCATTATACTGTATAGGGGCATCTGTGAGCATTATACTTTATGAGAGCATTATACTGTATTGGAGCAGTAATGGGGGCATTATGCTGTATGGCGGCATCTATGGCGCATTATGCTGTATGGGGGAATTTATTTGGGCATTATACTACATGGGGGCATCTGTGTGGGCATTATAATGCATGGGGGCATCTGTGGGTATTATACTGCATGGGGGCATTTGTCTGGGCATTATACTGTATGGGGGGCATCTGTGTTGGCTTTATACTGTGTGGATGCATCTATGGGGGCATTATACAGTATGGCGGGCATTATACTGTGTGGGGGCAGCTATTTGGAATTATACTGTGTGGGAGGCACTATGGTAGCATGATGCTGTGTGGACTGAACCGGGTGTGTATGGGCGGAGATTTGGCTGGCCTGGCTTAAAAAGGAAAAAAATTGCTGCAGCGCGCTACATGCGACGCATAGGTTGTCCCTCTTTGCAACACTTGAAAGTTGGGAGGTATGTGTGTATATGTTCCAGTATGTGTGTGTATATATGTGTCTGCGTTTGTATGTAAATATGTTCCTGTATGTGTGTATATATATATGTGTGTGTGTGTGTGTGTGTGTGTGTGTGTGTGTGTGTGTATATAATTTCCTGTGCTTGTATGTGTATATGTTCCAGTAGGTGTGTGTATATGTGCCTGTGTTTCTATGTATCTGCATGTGTATGTATGTATTTTTCTTAGTGACTGTTCAGTGTTAAAGTAGAACAAATAAAATGAAGATATCTATGCTGCTCCCTATTTACTATGCTGCCCCGTAAAGGGTTTGTCCACTACCGGACTACTGATGACCTATCCACCGGGTAGGTCATCAGTATATGATCTGTGGGTGTCCGAAACCTGGACCCCGCGCCGATCAGCTGCTCCAGTGGCCTCCGGGTTTCTTTTTGAGTCTAGTGGCTGCAGACCGTATTTCATACGACCCCCGAGCACTGAATTCAAGCCACAGTACACTGTGAAGGAAGACAGAAAAGCATGGTGGTGCAAAAATCATGATATGGGGATGTTTCTCATACCATGGTGTTGGACCTATCTGTCACACACAAGGGATCATGGATCAGTTTAAATATATCAAAATACTTAAGGAGATCATGTTGCCCTATGCTGAAGAAGAAATGCCCAACACTACAATGACCCAAAACACACCAGTAAGCAAACAACATCTTGGTTACAGACAAGCAGGATTGAGGTAATGGAGTGGCCAGCCCAATCCGCTGACCTCAATCCCATAGAGAACTTGTGGGGTGACATTAACCCCTTCCCGCACTTTGACGCAACTGCACGTCAAGATGAGCAGTAACTTCGAGGTGCAGTTACGTCTGTACTTTGACAGTTAACCGCCACGCTACACCGCAGCGGCGGTTAACTTTACAGGGTGTCTGCCCTGCACATCGCCGCTGATTTCAGCACTTAACCCCTTCGATGCGGCGGTCAATTGCGAACGCCGCATTTAAGGAGTTTAGCGGAGATCAGCAGCCCCCACGTTAAATCACGGGGGCTGGCGATGGTACCCATGGCAACCGCACGCCAGACAATGGCAAATGACAAACCCTATGAGTGCCACGTCACGACAGTTGTAATGCATTACACTACGTAGGTAGTGTAATGTGTTCCAGCAGCAATCAGAGCTGCAAGTCTAAGTGTCCCCTAGTGGGACAAGTAAAAAAAAGATAATAAAAATGTTTTAAAAATTTTTAAAAATAAAAGTTAGAAGTTACCTCAACAAAAAAATGCTTTTTTTTCCTTATAATAAGTCTTTTATTATAGGAAAAAAATAAACACGTTAAAAGTACACATATTTGGTATCACCGCGTTCGTAACGACCCAAACTATACAACTGTAATGTAATTTTTCCCGCACGGTGAACACTGCAAAAAAAATAAGTAAAAATCAATGCCAGAATCACTATTTTTTGGTCACCACCCCTCACAAAATATACAATAAAAAGTGATCAAAAAGTTGCATGTACCCCAAAACAGTACCAATAAAAACTACAACCCATCCCGCAAAAAACAAGCCCTTACACAGCTTTTTTGACTGAAAAATAAAAAAGTTATTGCTCTCAGAATATGGTGACATAAAAAATAAATTATTTTTCTAAAAAAGTGATTTTATCGCGCAAACGCTGCAAAACGTAAAAAAAAACTTTTTTACATTTGGTATCGCCGTAATCGTATCGACCTGCAGCATAAAGTAAAATTGTCATTTATAGCGCAGGGAGAACGCCATAAAAAAAGAGAATAAAAAGCATTGTCAGAATTGCTGGTTTTTGATCACCTTGCTTGCCAAAAAATGGAATAAAAAGTGATTAAAAAAAACGCATGTACCCGAAAATGGTACCAATGAAAAGTACAGATTGTCCCGCAACAAATAAGCCCTCACACAGCTCCGGTGAAGCAGAAATAAAGAAGTTCTGGCTCTCAGAATATGGAGATGCAAAACGTGCAGTGTGTTCCAAAAGCGGATAGGATTGGGCA
Source organism: Rhinoderma darwinii (assembly GCF_050947455.1). Classification (NCBI taxonomy): domain Eukaryota; kingdom Metazoa; phylum Chordata; class Amphibia; order Anura; family Rhinodermatidae; genus Rhinoderma; species Rhinoderma darwinii. Next base: position 14,064,745 of record NC_134695.1, on the reverse strand, counting down.
CCATTTATCAGTGCGACACTGGCCACATATCTGCGGATTATTATTTATTTACCCAATTATTATACCCTCTTATCACATATTACATATGCCCCCACATTGTAAACTGAGATACTAGTAAAACGCAAAACAGAACTACTACCAAGCTAAATCTGCGCTCCAAAAGCCAAATGCCGCCCCCTCCCTTCTGAGCCCTGCAGCGTGCCCAAACAGCAGTTTACGCCCACAGATGTGGCATCGCCATACCCAGGAGAATCCGATTAATATTTTATGAGGTATTTGTCTTCAGTGACAAAAACTGGGCACAACATATTGTGCACTAAAATGGCATATCAGTGGAAAATTTAAATTTTCAGTCCGCACCACCCGTTGCGCATTAACCCCTTCGTGCACCATGACTTAATAGCATGTCGTGGTTTGTGGAGGGGGGATGTATGGAGCGGGCTCACGCGCTGAGCCCGTGCCATACGCTGCGGGTGTCAGCTGTGTATTACAGCTGACACCCAAGACTAACGGACAGGAGCAGCGATCGATCGCGCTGTTACAGGAGCTTGTAAAAATTACAATATACTGCAATACATTAGTATTTCAGTGTATTGTACCAGTGATCTAATGATCGCTGGTTCAAGTCCCCTAGGAGGACTAATAAAATGTGTAAAAAAAAACTAATTACGATTATTTGTGAAAAAAATGTAATAAATATTTAAAGTCCAAAAGAAAACCCTTTTCCCAATTTTTTCACTAAAGCAATGTCAAAAATAAAAAAAACACACAAGATTGGTATCGCTGCGTCCGTAAAAGTCAGAACTATTACAATATACCATTATTTAACTCACACGGTGAACGCTGTAAATAATAAAGAATTTAAAACGCCAAAATTATTGTTTTTTGGTCACCTCAGCGCTAAAAAAATGTTAATAAAAAGTGCTCAAAAAGTTGTACGTAACAAAAAATGGTACCAATAAAAACTGCAGTAGGTCCCGCAAGACATGAGTCCTCACACCAATTTATTGACGGAAAAATAAAAACGTTATGGCTCTTGGAATGCGGGGAGTGAAAAACGAAAATAAAAAAACAAAGAATGGATCAATCCAGAAAGGGTTAATTAATTTCTAAAAAAAAAAGCATTTATGACCACATGTGGGTATCGCCTTAAGCGGGAGAAATTGCTTTACAAATGTTAGGGTGCTTTTTCCTCCTTTATTCTTTGTGAAAATTAAAAAATTCAACATTTTAGTGGGAATAATGTAGATATTAATTTTCGCGGCCTAATTGTAATAAATTCTGAAAAAGACCTGTGGGGTTTAAATGGTAACTATACCCCTAGATAGTTACCATTTAGACAAAAGCCAAATAGCGCTCCTTCACTTCTAAGCCCCGCTGTGGGTTCAAACAGCAGTTTATTACCACATATATATAATTGGGAGAAATTGCTTTACAAATTCTGGGGTGTTTTTTCTCCTTTATTCCTTCTAAAAATTAAAAATGTCTATGTTTTTTCAGAAAAAAAGTAGATTCTCATCTTCACAGACTAATTCAAATACATTTAGCATAAAAACTGTGGGGTCAAAATGCTAACTATACCCCTAGATAAATTCAGTGAGGGTGTAGTTTTCAAAATGGGGTCACTTTTTGGTGGTTTCCACGGTTTTGGTTTCTCCAGTTCATTGCAAACGTGTCCCGGCACTGAAAACTAATCCAGCAAAATCGGCGCTCCAAAATCCAAATGACGCTCCTTCTCTTCTGAGCCCTACTGTGGGTCCAAACAGCAGTTTATTACCACATTTGAGGAATTGCCGTAATCGGGAGAAATTGCTTTACAAATGTTGGGGTGTTATTTCTCCTTTATGCCTTGTGAAAATTAAAAATGTCTATATTTTTTTAGAAAAAAAGTAGATTTTCATCTTCACAGACTAATTCAAATACATTTAGCATAAAAACTGTGGGGTCAAAATGCTAACTATACCCCTAAATAAATTCATTGAGCGGTGTAGTTTCCAAAATGGGGTCACTTTTATTTTTTATTTACTGTTTTGGCACCACAAGACCTCTTCAAAACTGACATGGTGTCTAAAATATATTTTATAAAAAGGAGGCCCCAAAATCCTCTAGGTGCTCCTTTGCTTCTGAGGCCGGTGCTTCAGAACACTAGGGCCACATGTGGGATATTTCTAAAAACTGCACAATCTGGGCAATATATATTGAGTTGCATTTCTCCTGTAAAACCTTCTGTGTTACAGAAAAAACTGTATTACTAATGAATTTTGTCAAAAAGAAATGAAATTTGTAAATTTCATCTCTACTTTGCTTAATTCCTGAGAAACGCCTATGGGGTTAAAACACTTTCTGAATGCGGTTTTAGATACTTTGAGGGGTGCAGTTTTCAAAATGGGGTGAGTTATCGGGTCTTTCTAATATATAAAGCCCTCAAAGCCGCTTCAGAATTGAACTGGTCCCTGAAAAAATGGGCTTTTGAAATTTTCTTTAAAATATGAGAAATTGCTGCTAAAGTTGTAACGTCTTGTAACGTCCTAGAAAAAGAAACTATTTTGTGTGGTATTATGGTCTGTCTTACAAGCAGATACGTTTAATTTTAGAAAAATGAAAACGTTTGCAAATTTTCTCAAAATTTTGGTGTTTTTCACACATAAATATAAAATTTATCGACCAAATTTTTTTACTAACATAAAGTACAATATGTCACGAGAGATCAATCTCAGAATCACTTGGATAGGTAAAAGCATTCCCAAGTTATTACTACATAAGGTAACACATGTCAGATTTGAGAAAATCGGCTTCGTCCTCAAGGCCAAAACAGGCTCAGTCCTGAAGGGGTTAGGAATGCGGTTTAGGAGGCAAAACACTTAGGGTATGTTCACACGGCCTATTTACGGACGTAATTCGGGCGTTTTACGCCTCGATTTACGTCCGAAAATGCACCTCGATAGCGTTGGCAAACATCTGCCCATTGAAAGCAATGGGCTGACGTTTGTCTGTTCACACGAGGCGTATATTTAGACGCCCGCGCCAAAGAAGTCTGTAAAGGGAAGTGTCCATATATGTGTGTATATATATATGTATATATATATATATATATATATATATATATATATATATATAGTATGTATGTATACAGTGTGTGTGTATATATATATATATATATATACACATATATATATATATATATATATATAATATATATGTGTATGTATAGTACATATAATGTATCATGAGCCAGGGCTGTAACAACAGCCCTAGTCATGAATACGGTTGGAAGCAAAGCAGGACAATTAGCATGTCCCTGCTTTGTTAGGAAACCATGGAGACAAGGGATAGTTATCCCCTGTCTCCATTTCAAGTCTCCCGCGCGCACGGACTGTCTCGTGCGGGCTCTCATGAGTCGGCTGGTGATACATTATTACCATGCCGACCCATGCTAGCCTGGGGCAAGCGCCACACTCCCCGCTGCGAGCGTACCGACAGGGTTAAATAGCCCTGCTTCGGTACGCTCAGGAGCCGAGCTCAGGAGCCGAAGCTGAAGAAGATCAGCTGAGAGCTGCCTGCCGATTCTCACACACACACCACCACCACCGAGGGCTCAACTCTTTCTCTCTCCTCCAAAGACCTGGGTTCCTGCTGCTGTCTCTGCTGCTCCACAAAGTCACAGTGTAGCAGCAGCTACACTTAACCCTGTCTCTCCCTGTCTCCTGCTGTAACCCTTGCTTCCCTGAGTTAACCCCTTGATCTCCCTGAGTACTGTCCCTACGTTAACCCTTGCTTCCCTGAGTTAACCCCTTGCTCTCCCTGAGTCCCTACTGTCCCAGAGTTAACCTCTTGCTCTCCCTGAGTAAGTTAATCCCTTGCTCTCCCTAAGTTAACCCTTGCGTCCCTGAGTTAACCCTTGTTGTCCCAGAATCCCTGAGTTAACCCTTGTTGTCCCTGAGTTAACCCTTGCTGTCCCAGAGTCCCTGAGTCAACACTCGCTGTCCTACAGTCCCTGAGTTAACCCTTGCTGTTCCCTGAGTTAACCCTTGCTGTCTGTTTTACACAGTAACCCATTCCCCTTGTTCCTCCTTATCCCGTATTAACCCTTAGTGTATAGGGAAAGCTATATTAGGAGGGAGTGGGATAGAGATAGAGAGCATGTGAGAATCACAAGTAACTTATGTTTATTGTGTTGTAACGTAACTGTATTCTGTGTATGTTTATGTAAGTGGGTGGCGGTATAATATCTTGATACCGTGTTTATACTGTACGGTGATTAGTTACTGTATTATACATATGAGAGTGATTACTGTATGTTAATAAATATTACCTTTATTTACTATACGGTCTTATTCCCTTGAGTAGCCGCTAAAGCAATTAGATCGACGTTAGTATAAGGAAAAGGTAGGGGAACTAGGCATAACCCTAGTGACCCTAATTATAAAGGCGGTAGTAATAGTGGGTGCCACTAACCAGTGAATCCCACTATTACTCCACCCCCTTTAACATTGGCGAGCCAGCCCATACTGCTTTCAATTTATTTCTGTCTTTTGTACAATAAAGTTGTGTTAAAACGTGAACTGCAGATAGGCGGCGAGGCATGGACAGGTAACGTACATACACGGTGTAGTGTTGGGTTATACTGTGCGCCTAGACCTTTTTGAAGTTCAGACGAGTAACACAATTTTATTTAAGGCTTGATACAGGATACAATTGATCAGCGAACCTATTGTTTTTTGTTTTATTTTCTGAGGTATTAACGTCTTTGATTTTGCTTTGCGGCGTGCTGCTCTACGGCGACGAATCGTCGGGCGAGCGAGCAACTTATACAAAAGAGTTTGCAGAAGTATCAACATCGGTGTTCCTCCGGTGAAGTCCAGCTGATCGGGAAAAGGCGTTCCGGAAGAAAAGGACCTTTTTCAAAACAGCGGGTGACAAGGAGGACAACGCAGACGGAGATGACTTCTGGAACAGTGAGTATGGACTTCTCCACACTTAAACACCTCGCCAAAAACAGTAAATTTAATCCAGTAACACCCACGACATACAAGTCAGCAGGAATGCTGTGGTCCACTCTGCTGGACGAGGCTTATGCACATGATAAGTTGTGTATTAGCAAGAGGAGTGTTCTTAACAAAACCTCCAAACGTCTCCACATGCTCGCTAAATTAATCTGTGTGTATGAGGAGACGTGGAAGCCTGATCACTCAGAAATGAAGAGTGATTCCCCAAATCTTCACTGCCAGTGTTGTGGCAACAATGTGAAGCAGGTTTGTGATTTGCAGACACAACTGGCAGAGAATGTCCAATGTAGAGATCAGCAAATTTGCATGCTGGAATCGCAGGTGATAGATTTGAGAAATCATGGTGATGATATTGATGCACAGCTGACTGGGTCTTATGCTGTGATCAATGCGTTTAAGGATAAGACGGCCTCTACGGATGCCATCATTGCCAAGTTGAATGATGAGCTTGCTGCTAGGTCACAATTGGTTGCCAGTATGCAAAACATCATAAAAGATTTCTCAAAAATGTTACCGGCCTTGTCTTTTTCAAGGCCTGATTCTGCTGTAAGTTTGCCCTCTACAGGGCAAAAAGGGGGGAGTAATAAGAGTGATGGATCAGATGTCACAAATCGTGATCCCATCCGGAATCTTGAAGGTAACATTGTTACGAAAGTGTTACGCAGATGTAAGCGTACGATATTTAGAAGTGCGTCCCTAGCCATGCAGAACTTTAAGAGATCATGCACTGCTGACTGCCCTAAGTCCAGCAGAGCATGTACTGTTAAATGTTTTGCATGTGCCGGATCAGGCCACATTGCGAAGTACTGCGAGTCTTTGAATACTAAGAAATGTGGTCCTGTTAAATGCTTTAAATGTGGTCAGATGGGACATATTGCGAGGAACTGCCACGGCATAAGCAACCATGGAAAGCCCAGTGAAATTGCAATAGAAAATGGCCACGTCACAACAAAACGTGGGTTTAGACAAAATGGCTGCACAAGAGTCTCCTTACAGCCTTATGTGCTCCACCACGTGCTCAAGGGTCTAAATGACCAACCACAACTAGGGAGGAGTTTAGGAAGTTGGCCATAAATTGCATGTTCAGTCTGGTGTTACGTCTGTAATGGTTGTTTATGGTCTGTTGTGTTTGTCCCCAGTTGTCCGTTTGTTTTTATTTGTGTTTTTATTTTGTGGTTCTTTCACATATTCTATTGTGGTATATCCCTGGTTATCAGTAATATGTATTTATACTATATGGGTGTTGCCTGTATTTATAATGCATAATTAGATAACCACTCCAGGAAAACAACTGGGGAATCAACCATTGGATAGGGGTGTATTTGCGCCCAATGTTTTAATTGCTCTCTATTAGGATAACGTTGAAGTTGTTATTATACTGTGAACTCAGGTTGGGCGGTGCGGACAGGCAACATAAGTTCACGGTGTAGTGTTTTATGTTATTCTGTGCACCTAGACCTGGGGGGTTCAGACAGGTAACACAAATTAATCTGAGGCCTAATGCAAGTGCAATTAAATACAGCGAATTACAGTATGGCTGATTCTTTTGTGTTTAACTGGAGTTAGGAAACTTTGGACAGGGGGAGGTAACCCTGGCATTACACCCATATCTTGATTTTAAGATAATGGATTTGGTAAGACAGGAATATAGCTCCACAAAACTGAGAATTGTGAGGAACCACAAAAACAGTGCTTCATCCACAGCTCCCCTCGGATATCCTGACCTACACCAGTGTTGGGATACCGAGGGGTCCTGTGAAATGAAGGCCAACCCAATACCCTCTTCAAACTTAAAATACATAGGTCAAGGATATTGGTGCTGGTATCAAATACAGAACGTTTCATATACTATCCACGCAACTAACTGCACCGAAAGAGGCATACTCCTCCCCGGAGCATACTGTACCCTTAATCCCGCATTAGGCGTTGATGTGGCGGATCAAAAGGGAAGAACTCCGGTGAGACCTGAAAAAAGGCTCGACATCCGTCCAGACACCCCTGTGAGACTCCAGACGATTCCTCTTGGGTTTGGCATCGAACTAAGAAATCTCCTGCTAGACTTCAATGAGGAAGAGGATGTCGTGGAGAAACTGAAAGATTCCCAACACCAAGCCACTATTCAGTCCCCAACATGACACTAAAAAGATCACAGGAATTGTGAACAACCTTGACGCGGAAGTGTCTTGGTGGGAGAGCTTGTTCGGATATAGTCCCAAGGCTACTTCCTTCTTCAACTTGCTCATCCACCCAGTGATAATCCTTCTCACTCTTGTGGCGATTATGTACGTTGGACTGTTCTGCGTGTACCGACGAATGAAAGGACTGGTTGACCAAATACAACGAGGTCAAGCAGAAAGCCACGAATACATTCGTAGACGGGGTCTAAGGACATAGTGATACAGTCCTGCGACCCAGAATTGTTTATTATTGTATGTGTATGTATATATTTGTAAAGTGTAAATCTTAATCAATGGGTCGTACAACATTTTCAAGGTGTACATGTAGACATTCTAGGTGTTGATATGTGTCCGCAACATAGGCATACTCAGTGAGGACGTGCCCGTCCCACAGCGAGTGTGCGTACGTGTAGGCGGGCATATATTTACAGCCTGTTGTCACCCCATTTGCATGTGTACCTTGCACGTGTTTATGGAGGAGTAGTGTGAGATGCTGTTTTAGCATGAATCTCTATATGTACATATACCTATGGTTGGTGGGGGAATATTTTTGTATGTTTGGTTATTTTTCACTTTGTTTGTGTGATTGGGTAGTGTGTAGGTACCCTTAGGGACAGGTAAGGTACACACACACACACACACACACACCCTTGTAGGTATTTGCCACCTCAACCTGAGAACTGGTATGGTCAATATGATGATGGATTGAATGTCAGAGGGGAAATGGAAGGCGATGCTCCACCCCACAGTAGATTCCTGGGTACCAAGACCTCACCTCCTCCTCGGGGATGATAACCTGCCATGATGAAGACATGGATATCGGCCCACAAAGATTGTTTCGTCTTCAATCAAGATGCTGGGAAAAGTTGGAAAAGTAATGGATCATGTACAAAAGGTTGTTGAAAGGCGGGCTAAGCCATTCCAAGGCTGACCATATGAGGGCACAAGTAGCCTTACACGGGTCGGCATGAAAATTGGATCGGCCACTGGAAAGACCTGCTGACGCCACTTAAGAGGAAGAAACTCCAAGCAAGAAAGAACAAGAAATCTGCGGTTCATGGACTTTGAGATTTTCAAATGAGCTTTGTTCGTTTGATGAGCTTTGAGGCTTCGTTCTATGGACTATGAAGGTTTCTTCGTTCTATGGACTATGAAGGTTTCTTCGTTCTATGGACTATGAAGGTTTCATTTCAACTTCGTCTGATGAGCTTCGAGGCTTCGTTCTATGGACTATGAGTTTTATCTCAACTTCGTTCTATGAACTAGGAGATTTAATTTCATCTTCATTCTGTGAACTTTGAGGTTTCGTTTCTTTGGACACTAGACTCCAGAGTCAGAGGACTGGCGGGAAGGTGTCCTTGAGGAGATAGCTGATGTCGAATATCTAGGTCTAATAGTATACTTCCTTCCATCTCAGACCATTACCAGTAACCGGGGAGGTTGAGGGGGTAAATAGAACCCCACAAACACTTCCCCAAATTGCATTGTCGAGTCCCCGACAACAGGGGGATTGTAAAGGGAAGTGTTCATATATGTGTGTGTATATATATATATATATATATATATATATATATATATATATATATATATATATATATATATATAGTATGTATGTATACAGTGTGTGTGTATATATATATATATATATATATATATACACATATATATATATATATAATATATATGTGTATGTATAGTACATATAATGTATCATGAGCCAGGGCTGTAACAACAGCCCTAGTCATGAATACGGTTGGAAGCAAAGCAGGACAATTAGCATGTCCCTGCTTTGTTAGGAAACCATGGAGACAAGGGATAGTTATCCCCTGTCTCCATTTCAAGTCTCCCGCGCGTACGGACTGTCTCGTGCGGGCTCTCATGAGTCGGCTGGTGATTACCATGCCGACCCATGCTAGCCTGGGGCAAGCGCCACACTCCCCGCTGCGAGCGTACCGACAGGGTTAAATAGCCCTGCTTCGGTACGCTCAGGAGCCGAGCTCAGGAGCCGAAGCTGAAGAAGATCAGCTGAGAGCTGCCTGCCGATTCTCACACACACACCACCGAGGGCTCAACTCTTTCTCTCTCCTCCAAAGACCTGGGTTCCTTCTGCTGTCTCTGCTGCTCCACAAAGTCACGCTAAGGGTATGTTCACACGGCCAAATTTCAGACGTATACGAGGCGTATTATGCCTCGTTTTACGTCTGAAAATATGGCTACAATACGTCGGCAAACATCTGCCCATTCATTTGAATGGGTTTGCCGACGTACTGTGCAGACGACCTGTTATTTACGAGTCGTCGTTTGACAGCTGTCAAACGACGACCCGTAAATTTACTGCCTCGGCAAAGAAGTGCAGGGCACTTCTTTGCCACGTAATTTGAGCCGTTCTTCATTGAAATCAATGAAGCACGGCTCAAGGTTTACGAGCGTCTCAGACGCCTCGTAAATTACGAGGAGGAGCTTTTACGTGTGAAACGAGGCAGCTGTTAACAGTCTGTCTTTTCACACGTAACTGCCTCTCAGCGTGTGAACATACCCTAAGTATCAAGTGTAGCAGCAGCTACACTTAACCCTGTCTCTCCCTGTCTCCTGCTGTAACCCTTGCTTCCCTGAGTTAACCCCTTGATCTCCCTGAGTACTGTCCCTACTGTCCCTGAGTTAACCCTTGCTTCCCTGAGTTAACCCCTTGCTCTCCCTGAGTCCCTACTGTCCCAGAGTTAACCTCTTGCTCTCCCTGAGTAAGTTAATCCCTTGCTCTCACTAAGTTAACCCTTGCGTCCCTGAGTTAACCCTTGTTGTCCCAGAGTCCCTGAGTTAACCCTTGTTGTCCCTGAGTTAACCCTTGCTGTCCCAGAGTCCCTGAGTCAACACTCGCTGTCCTACAGTCCCTGAGTTAACCCTTGCTGTTCCCTGAGTTAACCCTTGCTGTCTGTTTTACACAGTAACCCATTCCCCTTGTTCCTCCTTATCCCGTATTAACCCTTAGTGTATAGGGAAAGTTATATTAGGAGGGAGTGGGATAGAGATAGAGAGCGTGTGAGAATCACAAGTAACTTATGCTTATTGTGTTGTAACGTAACTGTATTCTGTGTATGTTTATGTAAGTGGGTGGCGGTATAATATCTTGATACCGTGTTTATACTGTACGGTGATTAGTTACTGTATTATACATATGAGAGTGATTACTGTATGTTAATAAATATTACCTTTATTTACTATACGGTCTTATTCCCTTGAGTAGCCGCTAAAGCAATTAGATCGACGTTAGTATAAGGAAAAGGTAGGGGAACTAGGCATAACCCTAGTGACCCTAATTATAAAGGCGGTAGTAATAGTGGGTGCCACTAACCAGTGAATCCCGTTATTACCCCTCCCCCTTTAACAAAGTCCATGGAAAACCAGCTCCAGTTACGTCCGTAATGGACGCGGCGTTCAAGCGCCTGCACATGCCGTTACGGCTGAAATGACGGCGCTGTTTTCTCCTGGAAACAGCCCCGTAATTTCGGCCATTACGGATGCGGCCGTGTGAACATACCCTTAAAATGCAGAAGAACTGTGGAATGTTGTCCAATCTTCCAGGACTGGAATACCTGTTCAGAGGTGGCAGAAGTTAGTCAACTCCATGCAACACAGATGTCAAGCAGTTCTCAGAAACAATGGTTATGCCACTATATATTAGTTCAGTAAAGTGAAATCTGAATTATTATTTTTTTTCAGTTTATACATTCAATTTTGTGTTTTTAAGGTAAAATGCTGGCACTGCTATTTTTTTTTAACAGCCTAATATTCCTTTTTCTTTATTATCTGTAAAGGATTAACACAAACTGGATATATTTTGTTATTGTTTTGATTTGGAATTGAATGTGTAGTATTTCCAGTGCATTTGCATTTAGGAAAATAAAAGTTATAATGATTTTGCGCTTTATTTGCTTTTTTAATCTCACTGCTATTTTGGTAAACACTACTGTAAATGAGGCCTGCTTTTATGGCAGAACAGCAGTCAGGCAACGTTCCAGCACTATAAATACATATACACAGTGCTACTTATCATCGTGATATAACCATCATCAGATTAGAAAGAGATGCTTACTCAGCAAGCATTTAATTCTCTGCCACCTGCTCACAAACATTAGCCTGTCATCAAGGTATACAACTCTGTTACTGAAATAATCCTTTGAGATAACGAAGGATGGGACACAATAAAAAAAAAAGGGCATCCAAAGGTAACATATTAATCACTGTTTTATTAACCCCTTCAGGACACAGCCTGTTTAAGCCTTAAAGACTAAGCCAATTTTTTTTAAATCTGACGTGTGTCACTTTACGTGGTAATAACTTTGGAATGCTTTTACCTATCCAAACGATTCTAAGATACTTTTCTCGTGACATATTGTACTTTATGTTAGTGAAAAAAATGTGGTCGATAATTTCAATATTTTTTGGGAAAAACACCAAAATGTAGAACATTTGCAAAAATTAGCGCTTTTCTAAACTTAAATGTATCTGCTTGTAAAACAGATAGTAATAACTCACAAAATAGCGGCTAGTTCACATATCCCATATGTCTACTTTATGTTGGCATTGGTTTTTTTTAACGTTCTTTTCTTTTTCTAGGCCATTACAAGGCTTAGAACTTTAGCAGCAATTTCTCACAAATTCAAGAAAATTTCAAAAGGCTATTTTTTCAGGGACCAGTTCAGTTTTGAAGTGGCTTTGAGGGGCCCATACAATACATACCCCCATAAATCACCCCATTTTAAAAATCGCACCCCTCAAAGTATTCAAAACAGCATTAAGAACGTTTCTTAACCCTTTAGGCATTTCACACAAATTAAAGCAAAGTAGGGGTGAAATTTACAAATTTCATTTTTCTTGCAGAAATTCATATTTAATCCTGTTTTTCCTGTAACACAGAGGGTTTTTACGAGGGAAAGGCAACTCAATATTTATTGCCAAGATTCTGCCGTTTTTATAAATATCCCACATGCGGCTCTAGGGTGCTAATGGACTGAAACACTGGCCTCAGAAGCAAAGGACGACCTAGAGGATTTTTGGGGCCTTCCTTTTATTAGAATATATTTTAGGCACCATGTCAGGTTTGAAGAGGTCTTGTGGGAGCAAAACAGTAGAAAGACTCCCAAAAATACCAATTTGGCAAACTACACCTTTGAAGGAATATATCAAGGGGTATAGTGAGCATTTTAACCCCACAGGTCTTTTGCAGAATTTCTTGGAATTAGACCGTAAAAATGAATATCACATTTTTTCCATTAAAAAGTAGAATTTTTTCATTTTCACATGGGAAAAAGGAGAAAAAGCCGCCCAAAATTTGTAAAGCAATTTCTCCTGAGTACAGCAATTCCCCACATGTGGTCATAACCTATTTGGACACACAGCAAGGCTCTAAAGGGAAGGAGCGCCATTTGGTTTTTGAAGTGGAGATTTTACAAGATTAGTTTTCGGACACGATGTTGCATTGAGCTAAGGTACCAATACATTGGAAAGCCCCTAAAAATTACCCCATTTTGGAAACTACATCCCTGAAGAAATTCATTTAGAGGTTTTGTGAGCATTTTGACCCCACAAGCGTTTTGCAGAAATTAGTGCACAGTGGATGTTGCAGATTGAAAATTGCCATTTTTCCACTGACATGCCATTTCAGTGACCAATATGTCGTGCCCAGCTTGTGCCACTGGAGACAAACACCCCATAAGCTGTTAAGCGGGTTCTTCAGAGTACAGTAATACCCCATATTTAGTCATAAACTGCTGTTTGGGCACACGGTCAGGCTCAGAAGGACCACCATATATCTTTAGGAGCATAGATTTTGCTTGGTAATAGTTTTGTTTGGGGTTTTACTGGTACTTCAGTTTATAATGTGGGGGCATATGCAAGCTGTGCAGAGTGCATCAGGGTATATGTAAGCTGTGTGGAGTGCATCAGGGTATATGTAAGCTGTGTGGAGTGCATCAGGGTATATGTAAGTTGTGCGGAGTACATCGGTATATGTAAGCTGTGCGGAGTGAATCAGGGTATATTTAAGCTGTGCGGAGTACAACAGGGTATATGTAAGCTGTGCGGAGTACATCAGGGTATATGTAAACTGTGCGGAGTGCATCAGGGTATATGTAAGCTGTGCGGAGTACATCAGGGTATATGTAAACTGGGCGGAGTACATCAGGGTATATGTAAGCTGTGCGGAGTACATCAGGGTATATGTTAGCTGGGTGGAGTACATCAGGGTATATGTAAGCTGGGCGGAGTGCATCAGGGTATATGCAAGCTGGGCGGAGTGCATCAGGGTATATGTAAGCTGTGCGGAGTGCAACAGGGTATATGTAAGCTGTGCGGAGTACATCAGGGTATATGTAAGCTGTGCGGAGTACATCAGGGTATATGTAAGCTGTGCGGAGTGCATCAGGGTATATGTAAACTGGGCGCAGAGCATCAGGGTATATGTAAGCTGGGCAGGGGAACATCAGGGTATATGTAAGCTGTGCGGAGTACATCAGGGTATATGTAAGCTGTGCGGAGTACATCAGGGTATATGTAAGCTGTGCGGAGTACATCAGGGTATATGTAAGCTGGGTCGGAGCGTATCAGGGTATATGTAAGCTGTGCGAAGTACATCAGGGTATATGTAAGCTGTGCGAAGTGCATCAGGGTATATGTAAACTGGGCGGAGAGCATCAGGGTATATGTAAGCTGGGCAGGGGAACATCAGGGTATATGTAAGCTGGGTCGGAGCGTATCAGGGTATATGTAAGCTGTGCGAAGTACATCAGGGTATATGTAAGCTGGCCGGAGTACATCAGGGTAAATGTAAACTGGGTGGAGTGCATTAGAGTTTATGTAAACTGAAAGAGAGTAAAAAAGAGAGTAAAAAAAGACACGGCGCCACATGGTGCAAATAAAAGCGAGATAAAACGGGAGCAACTAATGTATCAAAAGTGCTCACCTTAGGTTGTAGACACTGGCAGGTGTCACAAAGGTAAGAAAGCTGCTGCCGGGTCCGTAACACAACAAATCGAAGTTTGTTGTCCAAATGATAGTTTCAAAGAAGAGTAAAAAGGGACCAAAAGGCGCTGCTATGGTAATTAGTGTCACAAGGCTAGGCAACCATGAAATAACTTATTTAATTATTAATAGAGAGAACAGGCTACGCGTTTCAACGCCGGACCGGCGTCTTGATCAGGCCAATACAGATTGTGCGGTTCACACACAGTTTATCCTCTTAACGCCGAAGGACGGATATATCCGTCCTCTGCAGCTGCTAGTTCGCGCAGGAGGACGGATATATCCGTCCTGTGATGGCGCGGGTACTGAGACTGTACCCACGCGATCAGCGGCAGGAGCACGGCTGTTATGCACAGCCTGGCTCCTGCTGCAACTGCCGGAATCGAAGCGCGCTCCGATTCCGGCAGTTTAACCCATTAAATGTCGCTGTCAATAGTGACAGCGGCATCTAATGTGTTTGACAGAGGGAGGAAGCTCCCTCTGTCACCCAATCGGCGCCCACACAAACAAATCGCGGGTCGCCATAGGGTTTCCATGGCAGCGGGGGGTCTAACAAAGACCCCCAGGTCTGCCTTCAGCATCTGCCTGTTAGGCGATGCCGGAGGCATGACCTAACAGATTGCCTGTCAGTTTTACACTGACAGGCAATAATGCTTTGGTATACTAAGTATACCAAAGCATTATATATGCGATCGGCACATCGCATAGTGAAGTCCCCTGGTGGGACTAGAAAAAAAAATGTAAATCATTGAAATAAAGTTGGTGAAAAAAAATAAAATAATAATTACAGTGAAAATCAAATAAAACGACTTTTTTTGCCCAAAAAGTGGTTTTATTTAGTAAAAGTGTCAAAACAAATCAAACATACACATATATATGATATCCCCGCGATCGTAGCGACTTGAACAATAAAATGAACACATTAATTAAACCGCCGGATGAACGGCGTCCAAAAAAAACGCAAAAAACAACGGCAAAATTCTCTCTTTTCTACCATTCCCCCCATAAAAAATTAAATAAAAATTAATCTATAAGTCCTATGTACCCCAAAATAGTACTAATGAAAACTACACATTGGCCCGCAAAAATCAAGCCCACATACGACCACATCGACGGAAAAATAAAAACGTTACGACTCTTGGAATGCGGCGATGCAAAAACAAGTAATTTTTTTCTAAAAGGCTTTTTATTGTGCAAACGTAGGAAAACATATAAAACCCTTACATATTTGGTATCCCCGTAATCGTGCCGACCCATAGAATAAAGTGAACATGTTATTTACGCTGCATAGTAAACGGCGTAAATTTGTAACGTGAAAATCAATGCTGGAATAGCTGCTTATTTTCAATTCTCTCCTAAAATAAAGTTAATACAAGTTAATTGATATATTATAAGCATCTAAAAATGGTACAATTACAAAATACAACTCGTCCCGCAAAAAACAAGCCCTTATACGGCTATATAGACGGAATACAAAAACAGTTACGACTCTTGGAATGCGACCATGAAAAAACAAAAAATAATCCTTGGTCATTAACGTGCAAAATGGCCCGGTCATTAAGGGGTTAAATACAGAAGAGGAAATGGATAACAATTAGCTGCCGGACAAAAAAAAGACTTTAGGCCTCATGCACACGACCGTAGTGTTTTTCTGGTCCGCAAATTCCAGGACCGTGTTCCGTGAAATGTCATCCGCAGTTCATCCGTATGTAATCCGCAGTTCATCCGTATGTAATCCGCAAAATGTGGATGAAAAAAAAAAAGCCTAGGTAAAACAGGATGACGACAGAACTCATTCCCGCTCGTCGCCTAGCAACACTTCCGCAAATCCGCAAACTGCGGATGACACACGGAGGTGTATCCGCAATTTCCACGGGCCCATTGACTTCTATTGGCATGTCCGCATCGAATTTGCGGCCCGTAATAAGACATGTCCTGAGTTTCTGCGGCACGGATGTGCGGACATGCGGAGACCCGTGAAAACACGGATAGTGTGTATGGGCCCATAGAAATGAATGGGTCCGCAATTCTCCCGTGGATTTGCGGGGGAATTGCGGACGCAAAAACACGGTCGTGTGCATGAGGCCTTACTCCGCTGCATGTTTCTGTTTCTAATTATTGTTTTTTCTGATGTTTCTATATTGTTTTTTGCTTTGATTATTGTAATTTTATGCATGAACTTTAAATGTATTTAACTAATCACATGTTAATTTGTTATGTTTTAAACATTTTGCGGGTGACATTTGACCTTTGACCCGCCTCCTTGGCGTTTTTTTTCGTCCGGCAGCTAATTGTTATCCATTTCCTCTTCTGTATTTAAACTTTTGTGGACCGCACAATCTGTATTGGCCTGATGAAGACGCCGATGCGGCGTTGAAACGCGTAGCCTATTAATAGTTAAATAAGTTATTTCATGGTTGCCTAGCATTGTGACACTAATTACCATGGCAGCACCTTTTGGTCCTTTTTTACTCTTCTTTGAAACTTTATGTAAACTGGGCAGAGTACATCAGGGTATATGTAAGCTGGGCGGAGTACATTAGGGCATATGTAAGCTGTGCGGAGTACATCAGGGTATATGTAAGCTGGGCGGAGTACATTAGGGCATAATAGGATGATGTAATAATAGGGTGAATGAATAATAAAATGAATAATCCATGGATTGGTGTGGTACGCTTTTAACCAATTCTTTATGCATAGGCCGGGTTTTTTGGGTATTGTACAAAATATCTGCACTCCCAGTATTGCCTAATCTTTGACTTCTTCGCTGGCCCTGTAAGCAGCACAAGGCCCTAAAGTTTCCTCATCTCCACTGCATCTACGGGGTCCACCTGTGGGTTCTAGCAAATGACAATGTGGGGTTTTTAGTGAAAAACTACTGGACCTAAAATTTTTGTCTGAGTCGTCATATAGCATCATTTTGCATCATTGAGTTTTGAGAGTCATAACGTCTTAGGCCTTATTCACACGAGCGTATTTCACGTCCGTGTTACGTGCGTGAAAATCACGCACGTCACACGGACCTATGCAAGTCAATGGGGCCATTCAGATATTTTGTGTTATTCATGCTGCGTGTGTCCACTGCGTGAAACTCACTGCATGTCCTATACTTGTGCGTTTTTTGCCCATCACGCACCCTTTGACGTCAATGGGTGCGTGAAAATCACGGACAACACACGGGCGCACATCCGTGTGCTGTGCGCTATTCACGCAACAGTTGCTATGGAAATGATTTTGAAACAGAAAAACACCTCCTTCAGTTTATTTTGCTGACGTGAAATGAGTGACATACTGATGACATACGCGCGTAAAAACCACAGACACACACCGTACACTGATGTCTCATGGAACTGCAACGCAGGAAAAAACGCTGTGTTTTTTACGCGCGCAAAACGGACACGTTCGTGTGAATAAGGCCTTATTTTTCCGTTGACGGAGCTGTGTGAGGGCTTGTTTTTTGTGGAACGAGCTGTATTTTTTTATTGGTTCCATTTTGGGGTACATGCAATTTTTTTTTTTTATCACTATTCAATTTTTTGGGAGACGAGGAAACCAAAAAACATCAATGCTTGCACTGTTCACCGTGCAGTATAAACAACATGTTAACTTCGTTCTGTGAGTCGATACGATTACAGCGACACCAAATTTATATTGTTTTTTTACGTTTTACTAATTTCCCACTATAAAAATACTCTTTTCTAAAAAAAAAAAAAAAATCATGTTTTAGTGTCGCCATTTTCTGACAGCCATAACTTATTGCTTTTTCCCAGTTGATATCGCTATGGGAGGGCTTGTTTTTTGCATGACGCACTTTTGGAGTACTTGCAACATGTTGATCACTTTTTATAAAAAAAATTCTGAGACAAGGTGACCAAAAAAAGAAATTCTGTCATTGTTTTTTATTTCATTTTTTGACAGTGTTCACTGTGCGGTAAAAATAACATGAGTTCAGGCCGTTCCGTATGCGGGGATACCTATTATGTAGATGTTTTAAAGTTTTTCTTTTTTCAATTATAAACGACTTGATCAGGTAAACAGGACATTAGTGTTTTTATAACCTAAAACTTTTTATTTATTTTTCTTAAGCATTTTTTTTTACTTTTTTCACACTTACTTGGGGACTTGAAGATCTGGTCTTCTGATCCCTGGTACAATACACTGCACTACTTATGTCGTGCAGTGTATTGTAACTGTCATATTTTACCTGACAGTTAAACCTATTAGGTCCTGCCTTAGGTCGTACCTGGCCAACCAGGAAGCCGTTGCTAGGCTTCCTGGTTGCCACAGCAACCATCGGCACCCGCAATCTCTTGCGAAGGGGCGGTACAGAGGGAGCCCCTCCCTCTGTCAACCACTTCAATGCGCTGCACGGCATTGACCGCCCCATTGAAGGTGTTAAACAGTGGCGATCGGCGGTAACTTTATTACAGCTGACAGCCGCTGAAGATAAAGCTCCTGTGCCCGCTTCATCTACATGACGGGTCTGGTACGTCGGATTGTGATAAGTTACTTGCAATGCCTATGTACCAGACCCGTCATTTTGCTGGAAGCAGTTAAAGTTCTGCTCTTTCTAATGTACCTTTTTTTTCAATTTTCTAAATCTGTTCACGGTCAGGCCTCATGAACACGGCCGTGCCCGTTTTCACAGTCCGCGATTACGGGCACAGCCAGCCGCGGACAGCCACCCGCATTTTCTGCCCGTGCTCCCATATAAAATATGGGAGCACAGTCCGTAAAAAGAAAAAGATAGGACATGCCCTATCATTTGCGGAGGCTTTCTACAGCCCAGACACCTTCCCGCAAATATATGGGAAAGTGTCCATGGTCAATCGAAATGAATGGTTCTATAATTACGGACCATAATTATGGTCCGCAATTACGGACAAAATCCACGGTGGTGTGCATGGGGTCTCAGTGACTTCTTGTTTACATCTAAAGACTGAAAATCAATAGATATCAAAAAATTGTCACGGCTGAAGGTTTTGCTACAATTATATCCAATCTAGGCTATCATATGTTAAACAACCTACACGTTAGGCTAATAAATTTTACTTTCAATGGAAAAATCGTAGGAAACAGTCAGGACTGGAGAGAAGTTTGTGTTGCTGATGTATTAAAGGGGTTATACCAGAATTGACAATTATCACCTATCCACTATTCGTGGGAACACAGGTCCCGAATTCCTTGTCCTCCTCACCGCACCTCCTGCAGTAAGGAGGTAAATGGAGCAGCGGATGAGAATGCGCCCACCACTACGTTCATTGTTAATGGGACTGACGGGAACAGCCAAGCTATGTACCTCGATTTACCGTTTGCTTACGGGAAGGTGCCCGTGCCGTTGAAAAATCTAGAACATGTCCTATTTTTTTATTTTACGGGCCGTGCTACTATACATTATAATGGAAGCACGGCCCATAAAAACGTCCGGCTGCCCGTGCCTGGCCGTGCCCGGCCTTGCCCGTAATTACGGGCACGGTCGTGTGCATGAGGCCTAAACACTTTTTTCTTTTAATTATTTGTTTTTGCATCTCCATATTTGAAGAGCCATAGCTTTTTTATTTTTCTGCCGATGCAGCTGTAGGAGGGTTTTTTTTTTTTGCGGGACGACTTGAATTTTTATTGATACCATATTTGGAGTACATGCAACTTTTTATAACATTTTTCTTGTCGCAAATTTTTTTTGAAAGCAAGTTACTTATTTCTATTAGATTTTTTACGTTTTTTGCTGTATTTTGTTTTCTTCCACATGGTGGCAAGTATTAAAAATTAAATAATAATTTAACATGTTTTCCTATGTTGGCCACCAGGGGGAGCACTTCCCAAAATTACAGCAAAGTGAATAAGGCAAAGCAACCTGACTCGGTGATGCCGTAGGCGTTCTGCTTCCGATTTTTCAGCCATTTTCGGGACGTTTATGGTCCGAACAACGGCTGAAAAGACTGCGTCTGAACATACTTTTAGAATGATGAAATTGAATGACTTTTCAGTTGACAGGTTCACACGGCATGTATTTGACATGTTTTTTTTGCGCATTTTATGTGACAAAAACCGCATCAAACAACGCTTGATTACGCTTTTTATTTACATAGTTGGTAAAGTGCACTATTAGTACATACAATGCGCTTTTTTTACACACGCATTTTCAAAAAACGCGTAGTGTAAATAAAGAAATGTCGAGTCAATTCCTTTGCACGTAAAACGTGCCAAATGTCCCCATAGTCAATGGGAGTCCTAATTATGCGTCAAAAAGCACACACAAAATGCGTAACAGAACACGCAAAAAAAAAGCGTCAAACGGTTGATTAAGCTTCCCATTTACATCAATGGGAAAGCGAGCCGTTAGTTTTTTACGCAAGCGTTTTTAAAAAACGTGTTGCGTAAAAAAGATCAGTAGGGTGGGTTTGTGTGTGGAGTAGTTGCATGTTTGGGGGGATTTGTGTGTGTGTGTGGGGGTGTGCTCACCGCTGATTCTTCAAAACAGCTGATAAGTGGCTATAAAGGATCAGCGGCGCCCGTGCATACTCCGCTGCACAAAATAAGGACATAGCTCTGCTGCGCACACTACACACACAGCTTTGCTGCGCGAGCACACACACACAGCTCTGCTACACACAGACACACACACACAGAAATGCTACACACAGGCACACACTCAGCTCTGCTACACACAGACACACACAGCTCTGCTATACACAGACACACACAGCACTGCTACACACAATTACAGCAGGTGTGGGGGGTCACGAGAGGGGGGGTCTGTGAGAGAGAGGGACAGATGGAGACACACACCTTACCTGCAGTGCAGCCGGTCTTCATAGTGGCGCCTGCTATCTCCCTACAAACCAGCTTCTCTGCTGAGTGGCTCTGAACTGCGCCTGCACAGTACAGAGCCAGATTGCAGATGCAATGAACGGCTCCCGTTCATTGTGTCCTATGCACTGTGCTGCCGTATTTCATCTGTGTATGGGGCGTAGCTAAAGGCTCATGGGCCCTGGTGCAAGAATTCAACACCACCAGACCCCTGCCCACCACCCTACGAATGCCACCACAGTATAATGCCCACATAGCTTCCCCCACACAGTATAATGCCCACATAGTATAATGATCTCCATACAATATAATGCACCCCATAGCGGACCCCTCGCATTATAATGTCCCCTATAGCTGCCCCCTCACTGTATAATGCCCCTCATAGCTGCCCCCTCAAAGTATAATGCCCCTCATAGTTGCCCCTCACAGTATAACGCCCCCCCCCCCCAGAGCTGACCCCATAGTATAATGCTCTCCATAGCTGCTCCCATACAGTATAAGTGTAACGGCTGCCGCGCCGTTCCCCGCCGTTCCCACGGCCTCTGGTCAGGTTCCGGCGCCCTCCCTCAACAGCTGCTCATCCCGAGCTCCACTTACCCAGTCCGAACGCTCTGCTGGCCCTGGATGGCGTCAGGTGAGTGCAGCCATTACCTCCTTCCGCGGTCGGCATCCTCGATGTGCGGCTGCAGTCACTAGAGGGCGCGCTGACTCGTCCTGCTTTAAAGGGCCAGTGCGCGCCTTAATTCCTAGAACTTCCTATTTAAGGTTCCTCCTCCCTGCCATCCCTGCTTGTTCAACCAAGTTCCCTATGAGTTCCCTGTGCCCTAGTTCCCTGTTTCCGTCCCTTCTGCCTTTTGTCTGGATTTCCCGTTACTGACCTCTGCTTGAACTTGACTATCCTTGTCTGCCGCCTGCCTTGACCTATTGCTGCCATACCCGTTACGACGCCTGCCGCCTGCCTTGACCTATTGCTGCCATACCCGTTACGATGTCTGCTGCCTGTCCTGACTTCTGCTTATCCATCCGACCGCCTCTACACGCTGTGCCATGCATTGCCTGGGTTCCAAGCACCATCCCCCAGACGACACCGAGGATCCACGAACAAACCAGTGAGAACCATTATAGGTTGAACAAGCTTCTGGCCTCATCTTCCTCCCAGTTGGATGAACCCATGCAGGTGGAGAAAACAAGACTCACGTCTGAGGAGTGCCAGAGTAGGCGCAAGTTGAATTTGTGATTGTACTGTGGTGGAAGAACGCACTTCCTCAGAGACTGTCCAGTGAGGCCGGAAAACCAAGCTGTCCTTTGCAGGAACCACTTTCGACGTTCAAGCCTTCCTAGATTCCGGATCCGCTGGGAATTTTCTGTGCCAGTCCTTGGTAAATCGCTACCAAATCCCAGTGCAAAGACTCAGCAAACCGTTGTCCATTGCTTCTGTAGATGGGAGGCTCCTAGAGGAAACTATCTATCTCGTCACCAAGCCCATTCTCCTGTTAACAGGGGCGCTGCACCAGGAACGTATCTCCTTCTATGTGTTAAAGAACTATCTGAACCCATTGCTTCTAGGTCTACCGTGGTTGCAGAAGCACAATCCTGTTATTGACTGGACTGGAGGTCAAATTACCCGCTAGACTGACTTCTGTCACCAACATTGTCTACTATCTATTCGCCAACCTATGCCTCAGTCTACAGACGCTAACTCAGCAGGACTTCCTACTCCATTCAAAAGCTTCTCGGATGTCTTCTGCAAACAACAAGCTGAATCGCTGCCTCCTCACAGGCCATACGACTGTGCCATGGACCTGGTCCCCAACGCCACGCCTCCCAGAGGTAGAGTCTACCCTTTGTCTTTGCCCGAGACTGAGGCCATGTCTAGGTATGTCCAAGAAAATCTGGAGAGAGGATTCATCCGTAAGTCCTCCTCTCCTGCTGGCGCAGGGTTTTTCTTTGTGGGAAAAAAGACGGCTCCCTGTGTCCTTGTATTGATTACCGAGGATTAAATAATATCACGTTAAAGAACAAGTACCCGTTACCATTGATCTCAGAACTCTTTGACCGTCTACAGGGGGCAATAATTTTCACCAAACTAGACCTTCGTGGAGCTTATAACCTCATCCGTATCTGCGAGGGAGACGAATGGAAAACCGCATTCAATACTCGTGATGGGCATTTTGAATACCTTGTCATGCTCTTTGGCCTTTGTAATGCTCCTGCGGTGTTCCAGGCCTTTGGCTGTGTGGTGGTATACCTAGATGACATTTTAATCTTTTCTCCCAATATTCAAACTCATCGTGTGCATGTGCGCCAAGTGTTACAATGTCTGCGAGAGAACTCTCTGTTTGCCAAGCTAGAAAATTGCCTCTTCGAGAGAACCAGCCTGCCTTTCTTGGGGTATGTCATTTCCGACCAGGGTCTTCAAATGGATCCAGCCAAGCTGTCCCCAATTCTCAACTGATCTCGTCCGCAAGGACTCAAAGTGGTCCAACGCCTGCTAGGATTCGCAAAATATTACCGCCAGTTTATTCCTCATTTCTCCTCTATGACGGCTCCTATTTCTGCTCTGACCAAAAAAGGGGTTAATGCTAAAGACTGGACCGCGGAGGCCGAAGTCGCATTCCAAGCTCTCAAAGCTGCCTTCTCTTCTGCCTCAGTCCTACATATACCGGATTCCACCAAACCATTTGTTCTGGAGGTCGATGCTTCTTCTGTGGGAGTTGGAGCTATTCTGTCCCAAAAGACTTGTAGAGGGAGACTGGTGGCCTGCGGTTTTTTCTCCAAATCGTTCACATCTGCTGAAAAAAATTATGGAATTAGAGATAAAGAACTTTTAGCTATTAAATTGGCCCTGGAGGAGTGGATACTAAAACAAATTAAAAAGGACACGGCGCCACATAGTGCAGATCAATAGGTAATATGGAGAAGCAAGATGTAATATTGCTCACCTAGTAGTAGTAAATACTGGCAGGTATTTACAATGTAGTTGCAGAAGACAAGCTGCTGCCCAGTTCCATGCGCAAACACCCTAAGGAGTTGCCGTAAATAGCAGATGCATACGTGCAAAAAAAAAAGGGGGACATACAGGCGCTGCTTAATATTTGAATGAACCGAAGTTCATTTATTAAATGAAAGTAAATTTAGGACAGATGCTACGCGTTTCAACGCCGGACCGGCGTCTTCATCAGGCAAATGTATGTACTTTCACTTTCCTGATGAAGACGCCGGTCCGGCGTTGAAACGCGTAGCATCTGTCCTAAATTTACTTTCATTTAATAAATGAACTTCGGTTCTGTAATGACATGGATAGGGAAACAGACAAGTGAGCCCTAATATACCCGCCACTCAGTCCCTGCCTACTTGCAACGACCCACCCTAGGCGACAGGGTACAACTGGGCGACGGTCCCTACACTCAGTAAGTGCACGACAGACAACCAGACAAGGAAACACAGAACAAAGGGAAACGGGGCAGTTGCCCACGGCAACACCGTGAGCAACAAGAGTAGTAAACGAGCCGAGTCAAACCAGGAGAGTATGTGGTGCCAAACGCAGAGCAGGAGAGTAGTGAACAAGCCGAGTCAAACCAGGAGTGTACGAGGTACCAAACGCAGAGCAGAAGAGTAGTCAGTAAGCCAGGGTCAATACGAAGCAGGGACAAGTAGTTCAAGAAGCTGCAGCAGGGCCAGGAAACCAACAGAGAAGAATCACAAGCAAGGAGGAACAGGAAAGGCAGGTATAAATAGACAGAGGGCGGGAGCTAGCTCCGTCTGGCCAGGCTGTGATAGGCTCTCCCACTCCTAAGCCTGCCATCCTGAGTGGTCGAAGATGGAGTCAGTCTCACAGACATAGAAGCAGGTGCAGACTGATTACCTATGGGCGTGGATACAGAAGCTGTGCCTGGCAGATCCTTAACAGTACCCCCCCTTTTATGAGGGGCCACCGGACCCTTTCTAGATGGACCTGGTTTATTGGGGAAACTAAGGTGGAACCTCCTGACCAATACCCCAGCGTGAACATCCCGGGCGGGTACCCAAGTCCTCTCCTCAGGCCCGTATCCTCTCCAATGGACCAGGTACTGGAGGGAACCTTGGACCATCTTGCTGTCCACAATCTTGGCCACCTCGAATTCTACCCCCTCAGGGGTGAGAACGGGGACAGGAGGTTTCCTCGAGGGAGCCAAGGACGGGGAGCAGCGTTTAAGGAGGGAGGCATGAAACACGTCGTGTACTCGAAAAGATGGGGGCAACTCCAGTCGGAAGGAGACAGGATTGAGGACTTCAATGACCTTATACGGCCCTATAAACCGGGGAGCAAACTTCTTGGATGGGACTTTAAGGCGCAAGTTCTTTGACGATAGCTACACCAGATCCCCGACCATAAACAAGGGGTTAGCAGAACGTCTTCTATCTGCCTGAGTTTTTTGTATGCTCTGGGACGCCTCTAGGTTCTTCTGAACCTGGGCCCAGACTGTGCACAGTTCCCGATGAACGACCTCTACCTCGGGATTGTTGGAACTACCAGGTGAAACGGAGGAGAACCGTGGATTAAACCCAAAATTACAGAAAAAGGGGGAGGCCCCTGACAAGTTACTGACCCGGTTATTAAGGGAAAATTCAGCGAGGGGAATGAATGAGACCCAATCATATTGACAGTCAGAGATAAAACACCTTAAATATTGTTCTAGAGACTGATTTGTCCTCTCGGTTTGGCCATTAGTTTGAGGATGGAAGGCAGAGGAGAAGGACAGATCAATCTCCAACTTTTTACAGAAGGCTCTCCAAAACAAAGAAAAATTGTACCCCTCTGTCAGAAACAATATTGACAGGGACCCCATGGAGACGCAGGATGTGTTTGACAAACAAGGTAGCTAACGTCTTAGCATTGGGTAGTTTTTTGAGGGGCACAAAGTGGCACATCTTACTGAAGCGGTCTACTACAGCCCACACCACCGACTTGCCTTGAGATGGATAAAATCCATGGAGATATGGGTCCAAGGTCTCTGGGGAATGGGCAAAGAACGTAGTAAGCCCGCTGGTCGGGACCTGGGAGTCTTGGACCTAGCACAAACCTCACAAGCGGCGACGTAGGCCTTAACGTCTTTAGGCAACCCAGGCCACCAATAGTTTCTGGCAATGAGGTGCTTGGTACCCAGGATGCCTGGATGACCAGATAGTGCGGAGTCATGATTTTCCCTAAGTACCCTTAGCCGGAATTGCAGGGGAACAAACAGCTTGTTCTCAGGAAGGTTCCCGGGAGCTGTACCTTGATCAGCAGCAATTTCAGAGACTAAATCAGAATAAATAGAGGAAATGATTATACCTGGAGGCAAAATACAAGCAGGATCTTCCTCCGAAGGAGGGCTGGCCATGAAGCTACGCGACAGTGCATCAGCCTTAATATTTTTAGACCCAGCCCTATAGGTAACAAAAAAATTTAATCTGGTAAAAAATAACGCCCATCGAGCTTGTCTCGGGTTTAGCCTCCGGGCCGATTCTAGGAAAACCAGATTCTTGTGGTCAGTAAGGACCGTTACCTAGTGCCTAGCCCCCTCCAGGAAGTGGCGCCACTCTTCAAATGCCCATTTAATTTCTAAGAGTTCGCGGTTGCCAATATCATAGTTACTCTCAGTGGGCGAAAACTTCCTGGAGAAGTAGGCACAGGGACGGAGATGGGTGAGGGACCTGGTACCCTGGGACAAGACAGCCCCCACTCCCACCTCGGACGCGTCAACCTCCACGATAAATGGCTCCATTTGGTTGGGCTGAACCAACACCGGGGCCGAGATAAAGCACTTCTTAAGGGCCTCAAAAGCCTGGACAGCCTCAGTAGGCCAGTGGAGGAGATCAGCACCCTTGCGAGTGAGCTCCGTAAGAGGCTTAGCGATGACCGAGAAGTTAGCAATAAATCTCCTGTAATAATTAGCGAACCCCAAGAAGTACTGTAACGCCTTCAGGGAGGCAGGTTGGACCCATTCCGCCACAGCCTGGACCTTGGCGGGGTCCATGCGGAATTCATGAGGAGTGAGGATTTGACCCAGAAATGGTATCTCCTGCACCCCAAACACACATTTTTCGGTCTTCGCAAACAGTTTGTTTTCCCGAAGGACCTGGAGCACCTTCCTGACATGCTCAATGTGGGAGGACCAGTCCTTGGAAAACACAAGTATGTCATCAAGGTACACTACAAGAAATACCCCCAGGTAATCTCTTAAAATTTCATTTATGAAATTCTGGAAGACCGCGCGAGCATTACACAACCCAAAGGGCATGACGAGGTATTCGAAATGACCTTCGGGCGTGTTAAACGCAGTCTTCCACTCATACCCCTCTTTGATGCGGATAAGGTTATACGCCCCCCGTAGATCAAACTTGGAGAACCATTGGGCCCCCTGAACCGGATTAAAGAGATCAGGAATCAAAGGAAGGGGATACTGGTTCCTTACAGTGACCTTATTCAAGTTACGGTAGTCAATGCATGGCCTAAGACCACCATCCTTCTTCCCTACGAAGAAGAAGCCAGCACCTACCGGAAAAGTAGAGGGGCGAATGTAACCCTTGGCCAGGCATTCCTGGATATACTCTCTCATGGCTTCACGTTCGGGACAAGAGAGATTAAATATCCTACCCTTAGGGAGCTTAGCTCCTGGTACCAAATCGATAGCGCAATCGTATTCTCTATGAGGAGGTAACACTTCGGAGGCCTCCTTAGAGAAAACATCAGCGAAATCCTGAACAAACTCAGGTAGCGTGTTCACCTCAGGGGGAGAAATAGAATTAACTGAAAAACATGACGTCAAGCATTCATTACCCCATTTGGTAAGCTCCCCAGTATTTCAGTCAAACGTGGGATTATGCAACTGCAACCAGGGAAGGGCTAAAACCAAATCGGACGATAATCCCTGCATCAACAGTACAAAGCACTGCTCCAAATGCATGGAGCCAACAAGGAGTTCAAAAACAGGGGTATGCTGTGTAAAATAACCATTAGCAAGAGGAGTGGAGTCGATACCCACTACCGGGACAGGTTTAGGCAAATCAATCAAAGGCATATCTAAAGACATAGCAAATTCCACAGACATGATATTAGCAGACGACCCTGAATCCATGAAGGCACTGCCGGTAGCAGACCTACCACCAAAAGAAAAGAAAGAGAAAAAGGCACGGCGCCACCTTGTGCAGATCAGTTGGTAGGGGTGAGAAAAGAGGGCAAGTAGTTTGCTCACCTAGGTATGAGGTTTTTGGGGCATGTAAATAGAAACCACAGTGCTGCTGCCAGATCCGAGTCGGTACCCCGAGGGGACCGCTTTGGTATAGAGAAATACGGGAGAAAAAATTGGATCTTTCCAAAGGCGCTGCTGCGTGGTAGATTTGATAGAAATGGAATCCAGATGTGTTCAAAATAAGATCAGTTTATTTCGTTAAGTGGCTACGCGTTTAAACGCCGAACAAGCGTCTTCCTCAGGCCATATACACACTATATTAACAGCACTTCTTATATAGCATAGTAGGTTCAAACATAACACGAGTGAAAAAAACCGCCAAATCTGCCGAGGTCAAGGTGCGATCGTGACGTCACACCCGGCTTTTTTTCTCTCTCTCTCTCCCTCCCCGCCGCGAGGCAGTGAAAGCATAGATACATTTAATACACAAATAAAGATGTTCCTTGTGAATAAATACATTCTCGGGTACAACAGGGGTAATGAAATGACAATAGGAAAATGTTTGAAGTTAAAATGTTCATAAAAATCATTAAAAGCAGTATAACACTGTCATAGGTATGTAGCTTTGAAAGAAAATGGATCGTATATTAGCAGGTTGGTGGTTCGGCGGAAGATTAGGAGTAGTATGTAGTTCAAAATGATTTTGACAGAGATACAATAGGAGCAACAGTGTTGCTAGGTTACAGTGAGGGACGCCAAGACGCAACTCCGTCACCAGGACAGCCAAAAGAGATCGGAGTCACGGAACAAGCAGGAAAGGTTGCGCTCGCTGTAGGTAAGTTATTGAAAGCTCAAATACTACTTCTGCATGTATTATAATGCAAACGTATTGACAAAATAGGCGAATACACATGGATACAGTATTGGATATGTACATTATATTCTTAGAGACAACAACGGCAATAAAAATTAAGATGGGGAAAAAGTTAGATTTACAGGACTCTCAAAACTATACAGTTATGATTTATATACAAGCCCGCAGTATATCTTTACCTCTAATATATGGTATTATCAGAGGGATAATACTTTTTTGGGGGAGGTTAGTAATAAGTGCAATAAAGGTAATGATTTTAAAACGAAATTAATTAAAAAGATTACATTTCATGGTAAATACAATTGTGTTACTAGGTTACAATGAGGGACAACAGGACATCTCTATTGACAGGAATCTAAAGAAGATCGGGGATAGAACGGGCAGAACTTGCTGCAGGTAAGTTAATAAAAGGATTTATTTCAGTTAAAATGTTTTGACTAAAAGGAGATAGTCACAGCATAATGGGCCCTGTAGATGAGAAGATTTTTTAAAGTAAAAATAGAAGGTATGCCGATTAAATATATTTTTGTCACTCACAGTACTAGTTCGTACTCCGTACTTATTGTTCGTATGATTTACTTATCAAATACTTATTTGGTTATTAGAGATATGATATATATTAATCCAATGTTGATTCGGAGATATCATTCAAACCCCCTGGGTGTAATGTCTGTAGTTTGAAGATCCAATAATTTTCCCTCTGTTTAAGTTTATTGAATCTGTTGGGAACATCAGGATGTATGTCTTCGATGGGTGTGATTGTGATTTGGTTGAATTGACACTTATGTACATGGGTGAAGTGGCGGGACACACTATGTTTCAAGAAGCCAGTGTTCACATTAAATCTATGTTTATTTATTCTGGATCTCAGACATTGTGTCGTTCTTCCTATGTATTGGAGTTGGCACGTACATTCCATTAGATAAATTACATAGGAACTACTGCAACTAAGCGATGATTTGATTGGAAAAGATTCTTTTGTGACTGTCGATGTGTATGTGTATTTTTTGTTGTTGATACTGTTGCAGCAAAGACATCGTGGATGACCACACTTATAGGAGCCATTGGGTTTGGACAAGAAGGTCGTTTGTGGTGTTTTGGGTTTACGAACTCTGCTAGGGGCTAGAATGTTTTTCAGGGTCAAGGATCGTCGGAATGTGATACTAGGGTGGGCCGGTATAACATCTTTAATGTAAGGATCGTTTTTTATGATGTGCCAATGCTTATGCAAGATTGACCTAACTATTTTGTTCCCTTGATTAAAGGTAGTAATAAAATTGGTGTTATATTTGTTTGGTTCTGACTTTTTCTGTACTGGGTTTAGGCAGAGATCCTGAGACAATTCAGAGGCTTTGTGTCGTGCGTCTTTGATTAGTTTTAGAGGAAAGTTCTTTTCCCTAAACCTTCTTTCTAAAATGTTGCATTCTAGTTTGAAGTTTCCATTAGTGCTACAGTTTTTACGGACCCTTCTGAATTGACCGAAGGGTACGTTTGTTAACCAAGGGCGATAGTGTGCACTTTTGAAGTCAATGTAGCTATTGACATCGACGGATTTAAAATGAGTTTTCGTGACAAAATGTTTGATCTTGGTATCATAGCTGATGGTTAGGTACAGAAAGTCAATGAGAGTTTTGGAAAAAGTGTGCGTAAAAGATAGGTCATAGGTGTTGTCATTTACATTTTTAATAAAACTAGAAGCTTCGTTCTCTGATCCTGTCCACACGAAGAACAAGTCGTCGATATAGCGCCTGTATAATAAAATATTACTTTTAAACGGATGTTCCCCAAAAATGTGTTCCTCTTCGAATGCCCCCATGTACAAATTTGCGTAGGCAGGTGCGAATCTAGTGCCCATCGCACAGCCTTTGATTTGGTTATAGAAGCTGTGATTAAAAGTGAATGTATTATGGTGGAGAATAAAATCAATGCAATTAGTTAAAAAAGAGGCTTGGCTATCGGGAATTGAGGTGTTGGATGATAGAAATGAATTCGTTACCTGCATACCTTTTTTATGTGGGATATTGCTGTACAGGGCGGTTACGTCAGCTGTTAAAAAATGTATATGGGATGTGGTTGTGTCAATTTTTAGATTGAATAGATCTTTGATCAGTTGGGTAGAGTCTTTGAGATAGGATGGTAGAGTGAGCACAAATGGTTGAAGGTGCAAATCCACAAAGTGAGAAAGGTTGCTGGTTAATGAGCCAATTCCCGAGATGATAGGACGTCCGGGGGGTCTGTGAGTGTTTTGTGAATTTTGGGAAGGTGGTAAATGAAAGGTATGTTAGGAAAAGGTTCTTTTTTCGTGAGTAGGCCCTCCTGGAAGGCTGTCTCTATCAGGGATGTATACTTGCATATATAAGTGGGAAGGGGATTTGACGTTAATTTGCAATAGAAAGTATGGTCATTCAAAATTCTCATGGTTTCTCCGAGATACTTGTCTCTATTCTGGATCACTATACCCCCCCCCCCCCTTTGTCGGCAGGACGAATGACGATGTCTCCGTTGTTTTGAAGGGATTTAATAGCCTTTCTTTCATATGTGGTCAGATTGTCTTGGTGGGGATAGGAGTTCTCTAGCGACCTGAATTCATTGCTAACTAACGTTGAAAAGGTTTCGATGAGGGGACCTTGGTGATGGACAGGATAAAATTCAGATTTGGAGTGGACTTCAACAGGGATGGATTTTATATTTGGATATAGTATGTGTGGATCCTCTATTATGACAGATGGTATAGTGGGTTTCTGTAGAGCGAAGTGTCTGATTAGAGTAAGTTTCCTAATAAAACGGTTAAGATCCATGAATAATTCGAAGTCATTGGATGAAGATGTGGGACAAAAGGACAATCCTTTATTGAGTAGGTTAGTCTCGTGGATATTTAGTAAGTAGGATGACAAATTGAATATTTTTATTGTTTTGTTCGATTTTTCTTTGAGTTTAGTCTCGGGCAGTGACTTATTGCATTTTTTGCCTCCTCTACGTCCTCTGTGTCTGTATTTAGTTTTCGTTTTATGGAGATTTTCTGAATCTTCGGAAAGAAGTTAGTGATGGTTTGTGCTTTGGGGCTCATTAAGAATGGTAGACGGATGTCGTTGCTGGTGACTGTGGGGGTTAATGGGGGTCTGGTCAGTTGTGAGGGAAGGCCTAAAAAAGAGGTTGCTGCATATGTGGTGTCTAATGAAGAGGTGGCTAGATCAATTTTGGAATGAATGCCTGCAAACTGTTGGGATGCAGACGGGCTCCTAGGCGGACTTTCCTGTGTGCCCAGAAAAGAGGACTGGGGGGAACTGTGCACTGATAGTTGGAGTAGAGATATCAGGCTATCTTCAATGGAGTCGTTGAGCAGGGAGGAGGGGGAATTATGTATGGTTAGAACCTCCATTGGTTCAGGTATAGAAAAAACTTGGAGAGGTGAGCCTCCAGGTCAGATGCCCTAAAAGCATTCATAGGTACTTCAGTGATTGTCGCTTTGCCTGGTGCGGGATTAGCTTGTGCAAGGGTGCATTCCTGATTGGGACTGTCAATCTTGTCTATGTGGTGGGAAATGGACTTTGTTGCCATTAGGGGGATATGTGGGAGGTGTCTCTCAGACAAATCATTTTTAGGTATTTTTGTTAACGGGCTGCCGTCAATTGGTCTATGCTGAAGTCTTAGACTATTTTTGAAGGACCTACTAAAGGTATTTCCTTCGGCAAACGGGGCCCGAGATTTGGGGGGGGGGCCCTCGGCCTCGAGGAGCCATCCAGAGGTGCTAAATGAGTTTTGAATGGGGTATTGTATTGGGTTGTAACATTACCTTTTTTGAAAGTATGGGGTAGAGATGATCCCCAATCACGCAAAACATTTAGGGTATAGTCTTCACGGTCCCTTTTTAATTTTTTGACCTTTTTTAGAATGATATATTTTTCGTATATATTTAGTCTATTGCTAGTAGATGTCTCTAGCTTCTGAAAATCACGATGGTCAGTAAATTTTAGGAGTTTTTCTTTGATTAGGGAAATTTCTAATCTAAAGGTCTCACTTAGTGCAGTGCGTTTTTTCAGGAGTCTTTCCAAGAGACCTAGATGGCATTGGTCTAGGAATGTCTTCCAGTCGATACTGAAAGGCATGTCTGTGGGGTAGGGGTTGTTGATTGAGAACCTTAAACCCCTTGGAGAGATGTTTTCAGTAATATAAAGCTGTAAAAAACGGCAATCTATGCTCTGTAGAGCTTCTTTTTTGAGGGTGTCCTCAGGTGACAGATATAGATCAGTCATTAGTTTAGTAAGTTCAGGGGCGACATCGTTACTCACTGTAGGGAGTGCCCCCATCGTAGTGTCAGTTCCAATCAGTTGCATGATCAGGTTTTCTCGTAATGCATTCCTTTCGTCTGTAAAGTCCAACATCATGTATGTTGATTGTAGAGATACTGGTGATTCTGGAGGGAAAATTCCACGAAGATAATGGAGAGTAGATCTGAACAAGCGGCTGCCAGTGCAGAAGGAGCCTTAGGACCGAGAGTCCCAGAGGAGGTCACCAAAGGTAAATCGATCCGGATCTCCCAGAAGCGGAGTGCTGATTCCAAGTGGGAACTAGTGCCATCCAACCTAATAATGGAAAGAAAGAGAAAAAGGCACGGCGCCACCTTGTGCAGATCAGTTGGTAGGGGTGAGACAAGAGGGCAAGTAGTTTGCTCACCTAGGTATGAGGTTTTTGGGGCATGTAAATAGAAACCACAGTGCTGCTGCCAGATCCGAGTCGGTACCCCGTTGTTGTCTCTAAGAATATAATGTACATATCCAATACTGTATCCATGTGTATTCTCCTATTTTGTCAATACGTTTGCATTATAATACATGCAGAAGTAGTATTTGAGCTTTCAATAACTTACCTACAGCGAGCGCAACCTTTCCTGCTTGTTCCGTGACTCCGATCTCTTTTGGCTGTCCTGGTGACGGAGTTGCGTCTTGGCGTCCCTCACTGTAACCTAGCAACACTGTTGCTCCTATTGTAGCTCTGTCAAAATCATTTTGAACTACATACTACTCCTAATCTTCCGCCGAACCACCAACCTGCTAATATACGATCCATTTTCTTTCAAAGCTACATACCTATGACAGTGTTATACTGCTTTTAATGATTTTTATGAACATTTTAACTTCAAACATTTTCCTATTGTCATTTCATTACCCCTGTTGTCCCCGAGAATGTATTTATTCACAAGGAACATCTTTATTTGTGTATTAAATGTATCTATGCTTTCACTGCCTCGCGGCGGGGAGGGAGAGAGAGAGAGAAAAAAAGCCGGGTGTGACGTCACGATCGCACCTTGACCTCGGCAGATTTGGCGGTTTTTTTCACTCGTGTTATGTTTGAACCTACCATGCTATATAAGAAGTGCTGTTAATATAGTGTGTATATGGCCTGAGGAAGACGCTTGTTCGGCGTTGAAACGCGTAGCCACTTAACGAAATAAACTGATCTTATTTTGAACACATCTGGATTCCATTTCTATCAAATCTACCACGCAGCAGGCAGCAGGTAGCAGCGATCCAATTTTTTCTCCCGTATTTCTCTATACCACCAAAAGAGACCTGAAAGGGAAGCAAGATTTTATTACGTTTCATATTTACGGGAAATACCTGTGCGCCCAAATGACCTCCCCGATGATCACTTAGGCGCGGAAGTTTTCCGGCTGCTTATTCTTACGCCTAGGACAGGTGTTCACTTGATGCTTGTCATCCCCACAATAGAAGCAGAGACCATTCTTCCTGCGGAACTCTTTACGTTGTTGGGGGGACACGGAGGCCCCGAGTTGCATAGGTACCTCCGAGTCTTCCGTGGAAGAACGAAGCAACGGAACCTCGGGAGGCATCATGGGGGAGTCAGAGGAGAAAACACATAAACGTTCACGTTGTCGTTCCCTGAGACGTCGGTCAAGTCGTACCGCTAAAGCCATAACCTGGTCTAGGGAGTCAGAAGAGGGATAGCTAACTAGCAGGTCTTTCAGGGCGTTCGACAGACCCAACCTAAACTGGCACCTTAAGGCAGGGTCATTCCACCGATAAGCTACGCACCACTTCCTAAAGTCAGAGCAATACTCCTCAACAGGTCTCTTATCCTGACGTAAGGTCACCAGCTGACTCTCGGCAAAGGCAGTCCTGTCAGTCTCGTCATAAATGAGTCAGAGAGCAGAAAAGAAAAGATCAACGGAGGAAAGTTCAGCGGCGTCAGGAGCCAAGGAGAAGGCCCATTCTTGGGGCCCTTCCTGGAGCCGGGACATAATTATACCCACCCACTGGCTCTCAGAACCTGAGAAAACCTTTAAACGAAAATAGAGCCTACAACTCTCCCGAAAGGAGAGAAAAGTCTTCCGGTCCCCTGAGAACCGGTCAGGCAACTTGAGGTGGGGTTCAAGAGGTGAGGTGAGGGGCACTACCATGGTAGCATCAGGCTGGTTGACCCTCTGAGCTAGGGCCTGGACCTGTAGGGAGAGACCCTGCATTTGCTGAACCAGGGTCTCAAGGGGGTCCATAGTGGTGTGAGGGACCAGGGTAGAGTAGGTATATGGGCTTGTGATTATGTAATGACAGGGATAGGGAAACAGACAAGTGAGCCCTAACCTACCCGCCACTCAGTCCCTGCCTACTTGCAACGACCCGCCCTAGGCGACGGTCCCTACACTCAGTAAGTGCACGACAGACAACCAGACAAGGAAACACAGAACAAAGGGAAACCGGGAAGTTGCCCACGGCAACACCGTGAGCAACAAGAGTAGTAAACGAGCCGAGTCAAACCAAGAGAGTACGAGGTGCCAAACGCAGAGCAGGAGAGTAGTGAACAAGCCGAGTCAAACCAGGAGTGTACGAGGTACCAAACGCAGAGCAGAAGAGTAGTCAGTAAGCCAGGGTCAATACGAAGCAGGGACAAGTAGTTCAAGAAGCTGCAGCAGGGCCAGGAAACCAACAGAGAAGAATCACAAGCAAGGAGGAACAGGAAAGGCAGGTATAAATAGACAGAGGGCGGGAGCTAGCTCCGTCTGGCCAGGCTGTGATAGGCTCTCCCACTCCTAAGCCTGCCATCCTGAGTGGTGGAAGATGGAGTCAGTCTGACAGACATAGAAGCAGGTGCAGACTGATTACCTATGGGCGTGGATACAGAAGCTGTGCCTGGCAGATCCTTAACAGGTTCATTCAACTATTAAGCAGCGCCTGTATGTTCCCTTTTTTTTTTTGCACATATGCATCTGGAGGAGTGGAGACATTTGCTTGAGGGTGCACGGCACCCCATCATCATTTACACAGATCATAAAAACCTCCTATATTTACAGACTACTCAACGCCTAAACTCTCGTCAAGCTCGGTGGGCATTATTCTTCTCCAGATTAGATTTTCAGCTTCATTACAGAGCTGCCGGAACGAATACCAAGGCTGACGCCTTATCTCGCTGTTTTGACCCCACAGACCAAGAGCCCAGCCCACAGTTTATTATAGATCCGAAACGTATTGTGATCGCTGATCCTGCTGAAGTGGTACACATTCCCAGAGGAAAGACCTACGTACCCCCGAAACAAAGGGATTGTGTTCTGCGTTTGGGTCATGCCTCCAGGGTTTCTGGGCACCCTGGCATTAAAAGGACTCTCGATTTGATTGGTCGTCAGTACTGGTGGCCTTCCATGTCCCAAGATACTAAAGACTTTGTTTCTGCCTGCTCCACTTGCTCTCAAAATAAAGTCTCCCATTCAAGACCTGCTGGCCTGTTGCACCCCCTGCCTGTGCCTGACTCTCCCTGGTCGAAAACATTGCCATGGACTTCATCACCGATATGCCTAGTTCTGCTGGGTGTGCCGTAGTCTGGGTTCTGGTGGATCGCTTTTCCAAGATGGCTCACTTTATACCTCTCTCAGGCCTTCCGTCATCTTCCCGACTGGCAACGCCGTTTGTCGAGCACATCTTTCGCCTGCATGGTCTTACTAAGTACATTGTTTCTGACAGAGGAGTTCAGTTCACATCCAAGTTCTGGAGAGCCTTGTGCAAACTGCTGGAGGTTAAACTAGACTTCTCTTCCGCGTACCATCCCCAATCTAATGGTCAAGTAGAGCGGATAAACCAAATACTTGAAGGTTTCCTCAGGAATTTCGTGTCTCCGAGACAAGACAACTGGGCAGGTCTGCTTCCATGGGCCGAATTTGCCTACAACAACCATACGGGGGAATCTACCCACTCTTTTCCCTTCTTCTTGGTGTATGGCCAGCACCCAGGAATTCCCCTACCAGTCTCTGTGCCTTCTGAGGTTCCAGCGGCTAACACGGTCCACCGCGACTTTCTACGGATTTGGCAGACAGCCAAGGACTCCATCCACAAAGCCGTAGCCAGGTTTAAAAGAGACGCGGATAAAAGGCACAGGATACCGCCGCAGCTCCTTCCTGGGGATAAAGTCTGGCTATCCACTCGGTACATACGTCTGAAGACCCCTTGTTACAAGCTGGCTACTCAGTTTCTGGGCCCCTAAGAAATAACTAAACAAATTAATCCAGTAACTTTCAAACTTCGCCTTCCTCAGTCTTTAAAAATCTCTAACTCCTTCCACATTTCTCTGCTGAAACCCACCATACTCAACCGATTTTCTAAGAAAATTCCGGTCCATCCTGTACCAGCGGTTGATGCCACATTTGAAATTCAAGAGATCCTGGATGTCAAACGATTATGAGGGAGATTGTGGTACCTAGTGGACTGGAAACATTATGGTCCTGGGGAGAGATCATGGGAGCCCGTGGAGAATATCAACGTCCCAGCTCTCATCAAGGACTTTGAGCGAAGGTTTCCAAGCAAGCCTAAAAAGAGGGGGCGTAAAGGGGGGTACTGTAACAGCTGCCGCTCCGTTCTCCGCCGTTCCTATGGCCTCTGCTCCGGTTCCTGCGCCCTGCCTCACCAGCTGCTCATCCCGAGCTCCACTTACCCGGTCCGGACGCTCTGCTGGCCCTGGACGGCATCAGGTGAGTGCAGCCATTACCTCCTTCCGCGGTTGGCATCCTCGATGTGCGGCTGCAGTCACTAGAGGGCGCGCTAACTCGTCCTGCTTTAAAGGGCCAGCGCGCGCCTTAATTCCTAGAACTTCCTATTTAAGGTTCCTCCTCCCTGCTATCCCTGCTTGTTCAACCAAGTTCCCCATGAGTTCCCTGTGCCCTAGTTCCCTGTTTCCGTCCCTTCTGCCTTTTGTCTGGATTTCCCGCTACTGACCTCTGCTTGAACTTGACTATCCTTGTCTGCCGCCTGTCTTGACCTATTGCTGCCATACCCGTTACGCCGCCTGCCTTGACCTATTGCTGCCATACCCGTTACGACGTCTGCTGCCTGTCCTGACTTCTGCTTATCCATCCGACCGCCTCTACCCGCTGTGCCAAGCGTTGCCTGGGTTCCAAGCACCATCTCCCAGATGACACCGAGGATCCACGAACAAACCGGTGAGAACCGTTATAATAAGGCCCCCAATTAGCTGCCCCATACAGTGAAATGCTCCCATAGCTGCTACGTTATCAGCCCCCCCTCCCATACCCAGTAAAATGCCCCCATATGTGCCTAATAAAAAATAATAGCATAATTACTTACCTATCCCCGTTCCCACGACAGATGGAGGATCCTTCTCCACCGTTCTGTGCTATGAGTGACTCGGCGCAGACAGGTGCGACGACGTCACAACATCACGCCTGCCTGCGCTGAGTTGCTCACGGCAGAGTGAATGCTGGGACAAGGAGCCGTCACTCTTGCTCCAGCATTCAATTCAACTGTATCTGCACCCTAAGGATGCAGATGCAGTTGGAATTGGGACCAGCGGCGGTGACATGGGATGAAACAACATCCCAGGAGGCCGGCCTGGATGACGTTAGAGGGCCGGCCTCCTGGGATGACGTTTCATCCCATGTGACCGCCGCTGCAGCCAATCACAGGCTGCAGCAGTCTCCTTGGATGAAATTGCTCATCCGTTTTACACAACGGACATTCCAGGCGAATAACTGCAACGCAGTTTGATGCGATTTTTCGTCCGAACTTCTGAGGCCACCGAGGCAGATACCAGATACCGCGGCCCGGTACCAAATGGTCCGCGGCCCTGGGGTTGAGGTTCACTGCACTAGGGTACTTTACTATGCGATCATTTGTTTTCTTTTATAATACACTGCAAATACTTCTGTATTACAGCGTATTATTGCCAGTCAGCATAAAATGGACAGGCATCTGTTAGGCTTTGCCTCTGGCATGGCCTAACATGCATTAACTAGAGGCAGACCTAGGTGCCTTTGTTAGGCTCCCGGCTGCCATAGAAGCCATCTACACCCCACAATCGCATAGCGTGGATGTGCCGGTGGGGTGAGAGTGAGCCCCATCCCTTCAAACCATTTAGATGCAGCGCTCGCTATTGAGCACCGCATCTGAGGAGTTAAACAGGCGCATTTCGATCCACCCGATCGAGCAGCACTGCTCCAAGCACTCAGCTGCCACTGGCAGCGGAGGGCAGGGATCTTTTACTGCTCCCAACGACGCGGTTTTATTCTGATGCCGCGCCGTGAAAAGGTGTAAGCATCAGTATAAAACGTGTTCGTGGCTCCGTGAAAAGGTGTATTGGCGGTCACTAACAGGTTAAACAGTTAAAAATAAACGACTAGAACCAACCATCGCGTATGACTTGCTTTAAGGTATGTGCACAATAACTTGAGAGCTAGGAACTTTCATGATCAGTTTGTATTCCACTGCACTTAGGCCACATACACACAAACGTGCTTTTGCGGCCACAATTCCCCCGAATATCCACGGGAGAATTGCAGCCCCATTCATTCCTATGGGGCCATGCACGCGACCGTGGTTTTCACGGTCCGTGCATGGCCCCGGAGTCCGGACCACAAAAAGAACGGGCAAGCCTTATTACGGCCGTGTTCTGCGGTCCGGGCTCATTGAAAATAATGGCCGCGGCCAAGTTCACAGCCCGCGATTTGCGGGCGGCTCGCGGCTGTCACTCCGTGACCGGCCGACCCGGAAATCACGGCCGTGCACATGGTTACGGTCATGTGCATGAGGCCTTAGAATAGCAAACATAATATTTTTAACTCTTACATCCTTACTTATTGGCTAACCCCTATAATACTTCTCCATTTAAAGCAACCATGCTTGATGACTCATTTGCATGCATTGCCGTGTGACCTACACGTGTCTCAATTGGAAATTAATGCCATCCCTCCACTCGCATGTGGTCAGCAGAAGTTTAGTGTATGTCTGGGGCAGTTGTTCTCTAGATCAAATCATAACCACCAGTTATGTTTCATTATGACATGTTCTACACTATAAAAGCACACTAGGGCTGAGTTCACCTCTTAATATGGGATATGTATTCCCTAGTCACCTTACAAAAAACATAAGCATGACCTGAGATAACTCCAGTTAGTCAGTATCAGCCACAGAAAAGACACTTTTATTCAGACAATTGTTGTAGGCACATACATATAACTGAACCCAGTGGTGTAACTACCGCTATAGCAGCCGTAGCGGCTGCTACGGGGCCCACAGCATGAGGGGGCCCGTGCCTCCTGCCGGCATGCCCCCCCCCCCATGGCCGGAGGCTCCGTTAGCTCCTTATCGCTGCCAGCAATCACACATGTATCCCCTATCCTGTGGATAGGGGATACATCTATTTTGTGTGACAAACTATAGGCCGTTTTTTTTGGGGGGGGGGGGGCTATATGGCGTTATCTACAGGGGAGGTCTGTATGGCGTTATCTACAGGGGGTCTGTATGGCATTATCTACAGGGGGTCTGTATGGCGTTATCTACAGGGGGGTCTGTATGGCGTTATTTACAGGGGGGCTCTGTATGGCGTTATCTTCAGGGGGGTCTGTATGGCGTTATCTACAGTGGGGCTGTATGGCGTTATCTACAGGGGGATTTGGGGCTGTAAGACGTTATCTACAGGGGGCTGTATGGCGTTATCTACAGGGGGGCTGTATGGCGTTATCTACAGGGGGGGCTGTATGGCGTTATCTACAGGGGGGGCTGTATGGCGTTATCTACAGGGGGGATTTGGGGCTGTAAGACGTTATCTACAGGGGGGCTGTATGGCGTTATCTACAGGGGGGCTGTAAGGCGTTCTCTACAGGGGGGCTGTATGGCGTTATCTACAGGGGGGCTGTAAGGCGTTCTCTACAGGGGGCTGTATGGCGTTATCTACAGGGGGCTTTAAGGCGTTATCTACAGGGGGCTTTAAGGCGTTATCTACAGGGGGCTGTGTATGGCGCTATCTACAGGGGGCTGTGTATGGTGCTATCTATAGGGAGGCACTATCTACAAGGGGGGGGGTTGTGTGATACAAGGGGATACATCTATTTTGTGTGACAAACTATAGGCCGTTTTTTTTGGGGGGGGGGCTATATGGCGTTATCTACAGGGGAGGTCTGTATGGCATTATCTACAGGGGGTCTGTATGGCGTTATCTACAGGGGGGTCTGTATGGCGTTATTTACAGGGGGGCTCTGTATGGCGTTATCTTCAGGGGGGTCTGTATGGCGTTATCTACAGTGGGGCTGTATGGCGTTATCTACAGGGGGATTTGGGGCTGTAAGACGTTATCTACAGGGGGCTGTATGGCGTTATCTACAGGGGGGCTGTATGGCGTTATCTACAGGGGGGGCTGTATGGCGTTATCTACAGGGGGGGCTGTATGGCGTTATCTACAGGGGGGATTTGGGGCTGTAAGACGTTATCTACAGGGGGGCTGTAAGGCGTTCTCTACAGGGGGGCTGTATGGCGTTATCTACAGGGGGGCTGTAAGGCGTTCTCTACAGGGGGCTGTATGGCGTTATCTACAGGGGGCTTTAAGGCGTTATCTACAGGGGGCTTTAAGGCGTTATCTACAGGGGGCTGTGTATGGCGCTATCTACAGGGGGCTGTGTATGGTGCTATCTATAGGGAGGCACTATCTACAAGGGGGGGGTTGTGTGATACCCAGCGGATGGGGGGCCCCAGTCAGAAGTTTGCTATGGGGCCCAGTCTTTCCTAGTTACGCCCCTGACTGAACCTCATTCCTCAACATGTACTAGTGATGCAAGAGAGTTAACCACAACAGCACTGGACTATGCGGTTGCCACAACATGAGCATCCAAGGCCTTTCTGACTCTAGAACGTCCCAAGATTGATCGGATATTGGCAAAACAAAAAAGTACATCCTCCCCTTTAAACCCTTAATGACCGTGCCTGAAAAGATCTTAATGACCAGCTAAATTTTTCTGGTTTTGCCTCTCTGCCTTTCAGCAGCCATAACTTTTTTATATTTTCATTGACGTGGCTGTATGAGGACTTATTTTATGCAAGAGAAATATTATTTTTTTCCCCCACAGTTTGGGGGCAAAAATTATTTTTTTACGCTGTGAATATAGGAAAAAGCGATTCTCTGCATCTGTTTTTCTTGTTTATTTTTTATCCCGTTCACGTTTCATGCTAAATAACCCATTAGATTAATTCTTCAGGTTATTATGGTCATGTAGATACCTAATATGTGTAGGTATTTTGTTTTATTTAGTGTAGGGGCAATAAAATGTATTTTATGCAAAATAATGACTTTTTTGGGGTATTTTTTTTACCTTTTTTTTTTAAATTCCATTAAGGGATAACTTTATTTATAACTTTTTTTTTCTTGTAATGTATTAGCATAAGCCTGTATGCTAATACATTACACTGTGTCACTATGACACAGGCTGCTGATCGGGCAGTGTGCCCGAATAGCAGGCAAATGGAACAGACAGCCCTGGGGTTCCCAGGGCTGACTGCAGAAGGATTCCCTGGTGTTTGATCGCATCACTGGAATCCCAGTGATGCATTCAAAGAGGGGAATTCCCTTTGATCATGCAGCAGTCACGGACCGTGGCATTCAAAGGGTTAAACTTCTGGGGTCCGAATGTTTTCCGACCCCAGCTGTATTCAGAAGGCTTCTCTAGGATCAGGAGCTGTTAGTTACAGCTCCTGCTTAGAGGATGAGCTCACAGGAGCGCTCATTAGCCTCTTCAGCCTGATCTACAGCGACGCCAAAAGACGTCGCTGCAGACTAAGCACCTGCACCGCCTGCCGTCAAAAGGCAGTGGGCGGTCGGGAAGGAGTTAATACTGTGGAGTATTTCTTGACTGGCATAGTCTTCTGTTGTTACCAAATAGCTTATTGTAATAACTCATGCACACCTGTGTTATGGATCCTCTATTGTACCGCTGCTTCCCAAAATTAATGTTCGGTCAAATTCTGTATGAATCAGACAAAAAAATGAATACCTTACGTAATACGCTTATGGGAATAGTCCCTACTGACCCAACAGAAATAGCAAACATTTTTACTAATTATTATGAAGATCTTTATAGAGCGGCCCCGGCCTCTCCCCCAGACATTAACTCCTTTTTGGACACGGTTGAATTTCCCTCCCTCTCTGCAGAGCAACAAGCTTTATTGAATGCTGAGATACAGGAGGAAGAGGTGAGGCGAGCTATTTCGTCGGCCTCTAATGGGAAGACTTCGGGTCCAGACGGATTTTCATCAGAATACTATAAAATGTTGGCGCCTCAGCTGGTCCCCGTTTTGACTAATTTATATAATGAAGCATTTTTGCACTCCATGACCTTTTCACGGAATCGCGCACAGTGCTTTTACCCAAGCCACACAAAGATCTGTCAGAGTAATAAATCTAATACCTGTTA
This sequence comes from Rhinoderma darwinii, assembly GCF_050947455.1. NCBI lineage: Eukaryota > Metazoa > Chordata > Amphibia > Anura > Rhinodermatidae > Rhinoderma > Rhinoderma darwinii. The sequence goes on along the minus strand of NC_134695.1, from coordinate 14,021,012 downwards.
GATTTATATATTGTATTAATATTATCAAAATATCTGCATTATATTCAAAGAGATATAAGATATGTTTTAAGATTCTCTTAAAACATGGCATTCCCCATCATTTGAATACATAGGATAAAGATGACGTCCCCAGGCATTCCAAACGAATGACTACCAGATGTTCTTGAAGGGATTCTAGGAGGAAGAATCTTGTTACCTTATATAGAAGTGAACATACACATTGTATATTTGGCATCATCTGATTGGTTAATGTGCGTTAAGTGAAAGCATGAACCTATAAATAAAGGCTCCGACCCACAGCCATTTTAGATTTCTGTACATCAAACCATTGTATGTGCAATCTCTCCCGATCGGTCATTTTTTAAATATGAATGAATCCTGGACAAATTTTGTTATGGAGAAAAGGAACTCAAGAATGATGGAGTTTAATCTCACAGTTGGAGGCCGAACGTGAGATCTCATCAAAACCCGCCTGATCCAAAACTAGCGTGGAATTTACCTTTGGAGAAAGGGAGAGATAAAAACGGTGGGTAAGCCATTGCCTTGCTAATCTCTCTCTTTCTCTGTTGGGTAAGTCTCTTTCAAATCTTTTGGGTAGCAGAGAATCTCCGTGAATTTGTCTGGGATGCTATACATGTTATATGTGTGTGCTTTATGTATACCAAGTGTGTGATTGAAATATGAGAATAGCTGTTTGAATCAGTGTGTATTGTGCTGTGCAAGGTAATGATGTATATAGATATTTGCTTCTGTTAATGTATGATATGATGTATATCAGAGTCAGTAGAATGGTCCTCTTCAGTATGGTATTAAAAGAACAGAACTGCTAGTAATCCACACATTAAGGGTTAACAGTGAATCTTGGTGTGCATAGCTGAACTTAGGAGGTGGGAGGGAAACAGTGGTTGTAGTACTACAAGACTCAGTTTCTTGCATTGGCCTCATCCTGATTTGTCCTTCCACAGCTGCCTTATCTCTTCTTGAAGAGATCCTGTTACACAGCACATCCAGATATGTGTGTTCTTGTCCCCCTTCCCTACTGAAAGCCTAGGAATGTCTTTGTTCAGCGTCGTCTGTATCTTTATTGTAAAGTAATAGTTTTAAGTGGGTATTGCCATTTGTAAATTTAAAATATTTTGGTTGAACCAGAATAAGGTCATTTGAATTGTCAAATGTTTGTAAGGTAAAAATTGGTCCCCAGAATGAATAGCTGCTGCAGTGTGTTCTTCTTGTTGTGTATTAGATCTGTGTTTGAAGTATTAATTCCAGAAAGTCAGGTAGCCATACTAAAGGGAAAAAAAAAAAAATCCAGGTTAATGGAAATTTAGGTAAAAATTTCCAGGATAGGGGAACTGTTACAGGGGAACTCTAGGTAAAGAGTTCCAGGAATAGATCTCAAGAATTAGGGCTTGCTACCCCAATAAGTAGAGGTCTGGAATAACATTGGCTCACTAAATAGCAAATTAGGTTCTAAGGGTCAGGAAAAGGCGAGGAGACCCAGGGCTAAGGATATAATGAGACCACATAAGGGAGGATGGGCAGTAGAAGGAATAAGGGTTTAAAGGAAAGTAAAGACGTAGAAAGTGATGCTGTTAATGAGAGGGACAAACTTGGTTAGAAGTGTCAGAGAAAGTAATGAATAGTAAAAGGGAAAAATGTTACAGTAGAACCAGATATAAAACACAAAAGGGCAGAAATAAAGGGAAAAAACACTGCAGCTAGAGATACAGCGGGAGATAAATCTACCACTGATAGTCACACCCCCCCAATTGTTACCTCAGATACCTGAACCTCCACTTCCCCAGCACGGGTACCGGTTATATCCCCACCCTATCCCTATCTCAGGTATCAATATGGGAACGACTATAATGGAAGGATCCCGATTGTATCCAGATGTCTACAGAGGGTTGGAGTACCCGATAGAGAGACAATGTGTAACGTCCATGGCCGCGGGTCGTCGGGTTTACTCACCCCCGACGCCCGCAGCCATGGATCCGTGAGCGCTGGTCCCTGTCTCCTTCCTAGGAGACGCCAGCACTCACTTCCGCTCCGTCCTCCTCTGTCCCGTAGGGTGCGCGCGCTCGCGCACGACCTTAAAGGGCCAGCGTGCGCACAAATTATTCGTCATCATCATCAACTGCCCTGATTTCCTGGTCTGTAAGAAGGCCCTAGGCCTTCTGATCCTTGCCTGAGCGTTGTTAGTCTATCCCAGTCTGTCTCGCAAATGGTCCCTTAGTGTTTCCCGTTCCAGCTGTTATCCGTGCCCTGTTACCCGTTCCTGTATTCCGTATTGTTCTAGTTCCTGTGCCTACCTGCGTTGGAGTAGTGTCGTCTGCCACGTCCAGTGTGGTTTGCCACGTCCAGTGTGGTTTGCCACGTCCAGTGTCGTTTGCCACGTCCTGTGTCTTCTGCCATGTCCTGTGTCTTCTGCCACGTCCAGTGTCTTCTGCCACGTCCAGTGTCTTCTGCTTCATCGGATACTGCCCGCCACGTCTGGCGCGACCTGCCGCACCAGCCTCCATCCGTGCTGAAGCCACAGCCACCGTCCGGACTATTTCAGGTACCCAAGCGTTACTGTCTGCCATTGACTTTCGTATAGACTGTGACCTGGTCAGCTGCCACCCCGCTACGGCGAAGCAGCCTAGTGGGTCCACATACCCTGTGTCCGTGACAGTACGCTCAGGCCATGGAACCCGCTGGCCAGCCCAAGACCGCAGTACAGAAGATTCAGACAGAGATGCAGGACCTACGCACACGTCAGGATCAACTCCTTGAGGCGGTGAATTCTATCCTGGTCCGTCTGGATCTACTCGCTGTTCCACCTCCGGTTCTTCCTCCTGAAGCTGTTGCTGTGCCACTGCCTGTTGCTCCTCCTGTTTGTTCCAGGTCCACAGTTCCTCTGCCTCTAACCTCCTCGCTACGACGGTGACCCCAGAGCATGTAGAGGATTTCTCAATCAACGCACGGTGCATTTTAGGCTACGGCCTCATCTCTTCCCCTCCGAGGAGGCCAAAGTGGCGTTCATTATCTCGCTCCTCGCTGGCAAGGCCCTCGCATGGGCGAACCCAATCTTGGAGCAACAAGGACCTGAATCCGCGCACCTAGCCTTGTTCCTGCAGTCCTTTCGTGCCGTGTTCGAGGAGCCGGGTCGAACATCCTCTGCTGCAGCCACTCTGTTGACCCTCAAGCAAGAAGGCTACACAGTAGGGGAGTATGCTATCTCCTTCCGTACCCTAGCAGCCGAGCTGGCATGGAACAATGAGGCACTGGTGGCGACCTTCTGGCAGGGCCTGTCCTCTCACATCAAGGACGAACTGGCAGCCCGCGACCTTCCTTCTACCTTGGATGCCCTCAGCCTGTTAGCCACCCGGGTTGATATGAGAATCCGGGAGCGCTCTCAAGAGGTTCGTCAGGAGAGCTTGGTCCACAGACCAGCACCCTCTGTCCAGAGACCACTATTGTCCACTCCTAGTGCGCTACCTGAAAAACCCATGCAGATAGACAGAGTCCGGTTATCTGAACAGGAGAAGCAGCGCAGACGCTCCTCTGGACTTTGTATGTATTGTGGCCTCAAGGGTCATTTTGTGCGCCAATGCCCACAGAAACCGGGAAACTCCAGTACCTAGGGTTGATTGGAGAGGCAACTCTAGGTGGAACATCTCCAAACGTTAAAACCTCTTCCAGATTATCGATTCCTGTGGCCATCGTCACCGGAGAGACATCACATACTTCCTCCGCCTATCTTGACTCTGGAGCGGCTGTTAATTTTATCCAGCAGGATCTAGTGGATCAGTTTCGAATACCCACAGTCCGTCTGGAGAGACCTCTGGCAGTTGCCTCTGTGAATGGTCTACCATTGCCTGATCCGATCATGCTCATCACAGAGCCGTTGACACTACGGGTCGGAGCTCTTCACTCAGAACAGATCACCTTCCTGGTACTACCCAAGGCTATCAATCCTATCCTGCTGGGTCTGCCATGGCTTCGTCTACACGCCCCGACACTTGACTGGAATTCTGGAGAGGTTCTTCAATGGGGTTCCAGATGCCATAGCCATTGCCTGTCACAAGTCCATCCCGTTGTGCCCCCTCTGCCTCAGTCACTTTCCGGCCTACCATCTCAATATGCCAGTTTTGCGGATGTCTTTTGCAAACGAGAGACTGAGATGTTGCCTCCACATCGGAATTATGACTATCCCATTGAACTGGCTCCCAATGCTTCTCTTCCCCGTGGACGAGTATATCCTCTCTCCTTGCCAGAGACTTTATCGATGTCAGCCTATATCAAGGAGAACTTGGAAAGGGGTTTTATTCGAAAATCTTCCTCCCCGGCCGGGGCAGGCTTCTTCTTCGTTAAAAAGAGAGATGGATCTCTTCGACCCTGCATTGACTACCGTGGTCTCAATCAGATCACGGTCAAGAACAAATACCCATTGCCACTCATTTCCGAGCTCTTCGATCGCATACGAGGAGCCAAAATTTTTTCTAAGCTAGATCTGCGGGGGACCTACAATCTAATCCGGATTCGCCGGGGTGACGAATGGAAGACGGCATTTAACACCTGCGATGGGCACTACGAATACCTAGTGATGCCCTTCGGACTGTGTAACGCTCTCGCAGTATTTCAGGAGTTCGTTAATGATAACTTCCGAGATCTCCTCTATATGTGCGTTGTAGTTTATCTCGATGATATTTTAATTTTCTCCCCAGATCCGATGACCCATCGGAGGCATGTTCGTCAAGTCCTTCTGCAACTAAGAGAGAATCGCTTGTATGCCAAATTGGAAAAGTGCACCTTTGAAAAGAGGTCTTTGCCCTTCCTGGGCTACGTCATCTCGGATCAAGGCCTTAAGATGGACCCTGAGAAACTAAAGTCCGTCCTGGAATGGCCACGTCCTCAAGGCCTAAGGGCCATACAACGGTTCCTGGGATTCGCCAATTTCTACCGGCACTTTATTCCGAACTTTTCTTCTCTGACGGCTCCCATCTCTACCCTTACCAAGAAGGGTGTGAACGCCAAGGTGTGGACTCCAGAGGCAGAGTCCGCATTCATTAGCCTCAAGAAAGCCTTCATTTCAGCTTCAATCCTCCATCACCCTGACGTATCTCGGCAGTTCTCACTAGAAGTGGACGCTTCCTCTGTTGGTGCAGGTGCACTCCTGTTCCAGAGGAGCTCCAAAGGAAAGGCAGTAGTATGTGGCTACTACTCAAGACTGTTTTCTTCTGCTGAGTGCAATTATTCCATTGGAGATCGGGAGCTACTGGCTATCAAATTGGCCCTGGAGAAGTGGAGACATCTTCTAGAAGGCGCAGCTCACCCCATCCTGATCTTCACCGACCACAAGAACCGCACCTACCTTCAGTCCGCTCAAAGACTGAATCCTCGTCAAGCCAGGTGGTCGCTGTTCTTCACCCGTTTTCAATTTCTGCTCCACTACCGTCCCGCTGACAAGAATGTGAGGGCCGATGCCCTGTCCAGATCATTTGAGACGGAAGACACGGTGGAATCCCTTCAGACTATCATAGACCCATCCTGCGTTGTCACCGCCAATCCTCTGCAGCTTAGAAATATCCCTCCGGGGAGAACTTTTGTTCGGTTGGCAGACAGAAAAAGAATTCTCCGCTGGGGACACAGTTCTAAATTAGCTGGGCACGCTGGTGTCCGTAAAACCCAAGACCTGATTGCTCGTCACTTTTGGTGGCCCACGCTACCTAAAGATGTTCTGGACTTTGTCTCTTCTTGCACGGTGTGTGCCTCTAACAAAGTGACTCACTCCAAGCCTGCCGGCCTGCTTCAACCTCTGCCTGTACCCAGTGCCGCCTGGCAGCACATCGCAATGGACTTCGTCACAGACCTTCCTCTCTCAGCAGGATGCAACACCATCTGGGTGGTGGTGGACCGGTTCTCTAAGATGGCACATTTTATCCCGCTGACCGGCCTACCTTCTGCTCCCCGACTGGCGAGGCTCTTCATTCAGCACATCTTTCGCTTGCATGGCTTGCCTCTTCACATTGTCTCCGACCGGGGGGTTCAGTTTACCTCTAAATTCTGGAGAGCCCTCTGTAAACTCCTGGATGTGAGTTTGAACTTTTCCTCTGCCTATCACCCCCAATCCAATGGGCAAGTTGAGTGGATCAACCAGATCATGGAAAATTATCTCCGCCACTTCATCTCTTCACAGCACGATAACTGGGTACAGCTTCTTCCATGGGCCGAGTTTTCATAGAACAACCACACAAGTGAGTCTACCACTTCCACTCCGTTTCACATCGTGTACAGTTAACATCCTAGAGTCCCTCTTCCTGTGTCGACTTCATCTCAGGTTCCCGCTGCTGACTCTGCATATGGGGACTTCCTGCAAATCTGGCAACAGACCCGGTCCTCTATTTTGCTGGGAGTAGATCGCATGAAGCGAAAGGCAGATACTAAGAGAAGAGAACCGCCTCAGTTTCTTCCGGGGACTAAAGTCTGGCTGTCCTCTCGGAACATTCGCTTCTAGGTACCCTCATACAAGTTCGCTCCCAGGTTCCTTGGTCCTTTCAAGATTCTGCAACAAATCAACCCTGTCTCCTATAAACTGCGGCTGCCTCCTACCCTCAGAATCCCTAACTCCTTCTATGTGTCCCTCCTGAAACCAGTGGTCCTGAACCGCTACAGCAAGACTTCTAGTTCCACAGTTGCTCCCAGCGGCCCTTCTGATGTATTCGAGGTAAAGGAGATCCTGGACTGCAAGAGGGTAGGAGGACGGACTTTCTATTCGGTGGACTGGAAAGGGTTTGGTCCTGAGGAGAGGTCCTGGGAGCCAGAAGAGAACCTCAGTGCTCCTGCTCTCATTAAAAAGTTCCTCTCCCGCTCTGGTCCCAAGAAGAGGGGGCGTAAGAGGGGGGATACTGTAACGTCCATGGCCGCGGGCCGTCGGGTTTACTCACCCCCCGACGCCCGCAGCCATGGATCCGTGAGCGCTGGTCCCTGTCTCCTTCCTAGGAGACGCCAGCGCTCACTTCCGCTCCGTCCTGCTGTGTCCTGTAGGGTGCGCGCGCTCGCTCACGCACTGCCTTAAAGGGCCAGCGTGCGCACAAATTATTCGTCATCATCATCAATTGCCCTGATTTTCTGATCCTTGCCTGAGCATTGTTAGTCTATCCCAGTCTGTCTCGCAAATGGTCCCTTAGTGTTTCCCGTTCCAGCTGTTACCCGTGCCCTGTTACCCGTTCCTGTATGCCGTATTGTTCTAGTTCCTGTGCCTACCTGCGTTGGAGTAGTGTCGTCTGCCACGTCCAGTGTCGTCTGCCACGTCCAGTGTCGTTTGCCACGTCCAGTGTCTTCTGCCACGTCCAGTGTCTTCTGCCACGTCCAGTGTCTTCTGCCACGTCCAGTGTCTTCTGCTTCATCGGATACTGCCCGCCACGTCTGGCGCGACCTGCCGCACCAGCCTCCATCCGTGCTGAAGCCACAGCCACCGTACGGACTATTTCAGGTACCCAAGCGTTACTGTCTGCCATTGACTTTCATATAGACTGTGACCTGGTCAGCTGCCTCCCCACTACGGCGGAGCGGCCTAGTGGGTCCACATACCCTGTGTCCGTGACACAATGTAATCCTATGAATGCCTTCTTTTGTTGAGAAATGTCATTTTCATTTGTAAACTGCCTGACGAAGGAGCCTCGGTGCTCTAAAAGCTTTACAACTTTTATGGTTAGCCAATGAAGGTATCATACCTTCTATACTTTTGTCTTTTTTGACACAAAAGTATTTAAACATTGCATGTTGAGAAATGTAGAAATGCCAAACCACTATGGGTTAATTAATGTTGGGGTGCTTGCTCTCATGGACCCAACCTGAACATCTGGCTATGATAAGTAAATTGCCAGATCCTACAGAATTGAGGGACAAATTGATGGGAGGAGTACACCGGACTGTATTCTGATACCTGTGGAACAAACATTTTTGGTCCGGAGAGCATTAGAAGAGAAGGAAGTATGAGAGAGAGGGGCAAATAAACCCCAGCCCATCATGATGAATTTAGTCACAGACACCCAGAGCAATGCCGGACTGTGAAGAAGTAAATGGTCGTGCTTCATGTTTGAATTTTTTTTTTAATGTTTGTAACCTTTGTTGTGGTACATGAGTTCCCTGGTTTACAAAACTGTGTGACTGCTTCTTATCCCTTTATTCCTTGCTTTCCTCATTAGGTTGGCCTCCTAATGCTCTATTCCTTCTCCCCTTTTTTTTTTTTTTCTTAATTTAGATTTTTATTGCAAAGTTTAAAACCACACAAAATCAAAGTGCATGAATACTTTTGAAAACAATCATAACATATCATATCATATCATATCCAGAAAAACAAAAACATCAATAGCCTTGTTACCCAAGGGCGGTTGTCACGCACAATAGAAAAATAAGCCGTCAGGCACATGGCATATGAGGTAGAGAGTGTCTCCCAATATTTGTAAGGCACACAATTCCTGACTGGAAACACCTTACGAAAAGTGAACAACCAGTCCCAGAACAGGTAAGAAGAGGAAAAGTTGAGACAGAACCAAAAGAAGACAACAAGAAAGAACGGACAAGACAGACAAGGGAAGGGAGGGGGAAGAAAGATGAGGAGTATTCTTGAGTACTAGGAGCGGAGACATTATCACATAAGGAGTATCAGACCATCCCCTTTCCTGATGATAATCATCATCGAAGCCTGGCTAGCCAAACCATCATGAAGGCTTCTCTAGCCCAACCAGTCTGAGAAATGGGGACCAGATTTGAAGGAGGACCAAGTGTTCCACAGAGAAATAACCGCATCATAGCAGTCCCTGTCTTCCGCAAGAAGAGACTCCATTCTACACAGTAGGTCCATTTCCGCAACCCATTCAACAATCGTAGGCACAGCAGAAGTCTTCCAGTGTCTAGGAATAACTGTCCGCGCCGTCGTCAGAAAATGCCTGAGTAGGCCCTTTTTTATGCCTGACAGAGGAACCGGAATCATGGATAAAAGAGCTATCTGAGGAGTAGGTATGATAGGAGCACTCTCCATCAATGCATAGATGTCAAAAACCGCTTTCCAAAAAGTCTGCAACAACGGGCATGACCACCAGATGTGCAGCATTGTTCCAATCTCGTTGCCACAATGCCAACAGACATCTGACACTTCTGGGTACATTTTATGCAAAATCTGTGAGCAACGGTACCACCTGGTCAGGATTTTAAAAATTTTCTCCTGGGCTTGGCATGCAATAGGCATTTTATGAGTCAGGAGGAAAACCCTGTCCCAATCAAGCAAAAAGATGGAGAAGCCTAGGTCATCTTCCCATGCGCTAACATATGCAGGTGGCTGAGTAACAGAAGTCTCCAAGAGAATGGCATAAAGCTGGGAAATCACACGAGTCGGTGTCTCTTGTAAAAGCAGCAGCGACTCAAAGGCCGTGGTCGTGGAGATACACATACCATCCGGCAGGGCCGAATGCAGGAAGGTAGACAATTGTGCATATTCCAACCATGAAAGAGTCCTTTCCGGGAAGGTCTCACTCAACACATGTAACAGAGGGAGGCGACCCCCATCCGACATCACCTGACATAGCCTAGTATCGTTCGAAGCGGACCAGCCCAAAAAGGTAGATTTGTTAACAGCTGGTGGAAATTCGGAATTATCAAACAGAGGGCTAAGAAGCCCCGGTCTATGGGAGAGGCCCTTTCGAACCATCAATCTGTCCCAGAGAGTGAGAAAGTGATGAGCAAGCATAGGAAAGGTCGAGAGGGACGGTCTGTGGTCCGGCAGAATCCACGGCAGCGATCTCAAAGAGAGCGCCACGGTGGACCTCTCAATCCCCACCCATTGTTTGTTGATGCCATTGTGAAACCAATCTATCACTCTAGAAATAACAACAGCTTGGTAATACAACCCCAGATCTGGGAGTCCCGCTCCACCCTTCAGTTTAGGGCGAGACAGTGAGCTCAGACTAATGCGAGGCCTCAGAGTGCCCCAGACGAACTTACGAAATGCTGCCTCCAAGGTCTTGAAATAAGCCCTAGGAACCAGCACAGGGATAGCCTGAAATAGAAACAGAAACCGAGTGTAATGATGGGGTAGGGAGACAGACAGGTGAGCCCTAATCTACCCGCCACTCAGTCCCTGCCTACTTGCAACGACCCGTCCTACGCAACGGGGTACAACTGGGCGACGGTCCCTATGCTCAGTAAGTGCATGACAGACAAACAGACAAGGGTACAGAGACGCTAGGGAAACGGGGCAGCTGCCCACGGAGACACCGTGAGCAACGAGAGTAGTGAACGAGGCGAGTCAAACCAGGAGTGCACGAGGTACAAAACGCTGAGCAGGAGAGTGGTCAGTAAGCCAAGGTCAATAACAAGCAGAGGATCAGTAGTTCAAGCAGCAGCAGCAGAGCCAGGAAACAAGCAGAGCAGAATCACAGGCAAAGGAGGAACAGGAAAGGCAGGCTGTGATAGGGAGTGGCTATTATTATTTAAAGCACCGGCTCTCCCACAGACTTCGAATTGAAGTGTTTTTTATAAAAATGTTTTTTTTTCTTACAAGTACTTATTAATATTGGTGAGATATCATCTGATAGATATTCTGGTCCATATTGGTAGTTCCATGTTATGAAAACAATTATGCAAAAAATGCCCTATGTATAGTATTAGTAAGAGACTTGTTCACACGTAGCATTTTGACCAAGGGATCTTGTCTCAGCAGAACTCAATTATTCTGATTAGCTGCAGCTCACTGAAGCTCTGGAGGTTTTAGAGATTGGTCACAGATCAGACTAAGTGGAAAATTAGAGACAGAAAATATAAAACAACTGATAAAATATAAATAAAAATCAATATAATGGATATGGGATGATATGTGGAATCTAACCAACTATAAAGGTGGCAAATAGGCTGGTTTAGCATAATATATTATATTTTTTACTTTTTAAAGAGATTAGGCATTTATATAAAAAGAATAATATTTAAAAGTGTATATATATGTATACGATTATGATGGTAAGATCAGATTATCTCTATATATTGCAGAGATCATTGTGGGTGTATATGTTTTTTTAACCATTTTTTATGTATGTAAATTTAAATGTTATGTGGCTATATAAACCTGTTAATTAGACACGTCACACATGCCCCAGAGGAAAACGGAAGGGCGAAACCCAGTGTCGGGCGAGAGTGTTTGGCGTGCCGCCCAGAAATTTTAAAGATTTTTACTTACCTTGATGCTTTTATTTCTTGTTACTTCTGTGAGTATGGATTAAACTTGGCGTGGAGCAATCTTTTTTCAGAGGGTGTTGCACTATGTGTCTTCCTTTTTCCATCTATTAGAGACATAAGATCCTTTTCCTACCAGGAGTTCTTTGAATGTGGAGAGAGACGATAAGGAGCTTGGTGGAACTACAAGGATAAGAAATTCCATCCACACCCTCATTGGATTGTGGATTGTCCACTGCATTTTTCTGGGAGAGAGTGTCCATACTGAATGATATTGGACTGTTACCAGCACCGCCTGAGCGGTAAACTTAACTGTACTTTATATATGTCATTTAGGGTATTTGTTGGATCATACCCAATTTAGTTTTGCCTGCTCCGATCTGAAAGAGATTTTGTGGGTATTTGAGCCAAGAGAAACCATCATTATATTTGGATTTAACAAACCGTATCAAGTCCAGCTGACCATTTCCACTTCCGTAAAACTTGAAGGGAAAGGATATTTACCAGTCACTGCAAGAAGGTTCTGAACCCCAAGGCTTCATCATTGTAACCTATCTTTTACTCCAATGTATTACAACCTTGAATCCCAAAGGAGAATTGAGACAACAAGTTTATCAAATATCATCAGACTGTCATAAAAAATGACTAACTTGTGTCCGATTGTTGGAACTTGACATTGTACGATTACCATACGTGGACGAATGTCAGCGTCCCTCATACAATAGTGGGGCATGTTTTGACCCTTGATGGGTGGTCAACATTACGAAGAGTGAATAGACAAAGAATCCCAGGAAGTTGGAAAGGGTCAATATGACGGCACTTAAAGGAACAGTGTCATCACAAATAATTTTTTTATATGTTAAAGATGTTAGTGCTTTATTAAAAACGTTTATATTTATTTGTGTGTTTGTGTTTTACTTTTTCTTATTTTTACACTTTTTCTTCCCTATGGGGGCTGCCATTTTTTGTTCCATTTCTGTATGTGTCGATTAACGACACATACAGACATGGAATACGGCAGCCACAGTCCCATAGGGACTGCGAACGGCTCCCGTCCCATTCACTTGTGTGTACGGCGTCTGTGTCGGAACTGCGCATGCGCCGCTCCCACACAGTCCAATTTGAAATTGGCGCCGTCCGGCGCCATTTTCCTGTGGACCGGAAGTCGCGGCTGGACAGTAATATTACTACTTCCGGTCGCGGCTTCCGGACTTGTGCACTTGGACCAGCGGCAGCAGACGGAGCGGACGGGCCGGAGGGAGCCGCGGCGGCAGGAGCAGGTAAGAGATTTCAATGTATGTTCGTGTTTGTGTGTGTTTACTACTGTATGTAAACCTACTACAACAGAACCAGGGGGAGTTGGAACCAGCGCTGAGAATGTAGTTATTTTGTTAAAACGGAAATCAACTTTCCAAGTTTAATTGACCTTGATTAAAATCGAAGCACAGGGGCTACGAACAAGAATTAAGTGACAGGTAGGTGTAGTCCAGAGTACAGAGAAAAGGAGAGGATAGGCGGTAGCCTACGCGTTTCAGACCCTCGCTGGGTCCTTAGTCATGGCTTATGATGATAAAACTTGGAAAGTTGATTTCCGTTTTAACAAAATAACTACATTCTCAGCGCTGGTTCCAACTCCCCCTGGTTCTGTTGTATCTTCTGCGTGTGCCGACACGAGGATCCGTGTGCTGATTCCTACATCCTTCTCGTGACAAGGTGAGCTGGAGGATCTCTTTCATATTTTTTTCTTAAACCTACTACACTGTGTGTTAGCTCAAAAAATGGCGACACACAGTGTAGGAGGTTACACCGTTCAAACCCCTCGTTTATCCCGGCACTAGCCAGGATAAAGGAGGGGGGGGATGCTGAGAGCTCACTAGAGCGAGGGCTTTTTACCCAATTTTGCAATGCTGCAATTTTGGGAATAGCTCCATCTAGTGACCAGAAATGGGAAATATTATAAATTAGAATTAATTTATAATATTTCCTGACTCGTGAAAAAAAAAAAAAAAATTTGAACAATGTTTAATCACCCACACACTAAATGTTTAATTAAAAAAAAAAAACATGTTTTTCTGGCAACACATTCCCTTTAAATTGGGAGATAATACTAGAAGTAAATTGAAAATTAGGCTTCAGATTATCTAGGCTGTCACATGCCACATTCAAATGACTGTTTGGGTCGGTATGTGCATGATTCAGCTTGGAGATGGGCATCAAATTTTACGAAAAGCGAAAATACCACCTGTACCCAAAGGGGAGCTATTCCTGATCTTGGGGATAATTATAATCAAAGTGACCCTTCCATATGCAGACAGGAAAGATATCAGCCCCATGGGTAACAAGACTAGTGAACCCTGGTGCCTTTTCCATAATTCTCTAAGACTTGTGGAATTAGCAGATATGATGGTACATCATATGACTGGCACCTTTAAGCTTCCGGATGATATCTATATATTGTGTGGTCATAATGCATATAAATGGATAGCTATGAGAGCAGAAGGAACCTGTACATTAGCTAGACTTCAGTCAGCCAAATGGGTATGGCAAGATAATGATTATCCTTACAGTAACATACCAAATCATATGTTGTTCAAGAGGGAAGCCAACCCGAGTAAGGCTAAATCCCTAGTACATGTTCCCTGGCAAGAAAAGTTCGGCCTATCACTCCCACTAGTAGGGTTATCTGTAAGAATTGCACATAATATTGAAAAGCTTGCTGACTTATTTGACAATATTACAGAATAGGTCTTTGATGCTTTACATATAACTAGCACACTTACCAGTCAGCTTATTTTAGAAACTAACCAGCATGCCATAGTCCTGAGACTATCTCATACCATGCCAAGTCGGTATGTGTCAGATAGTAGGTCCTGCCTGCTGCCATTATATAGAACCCTGTGGCCTGTTGCAAGTCACGTATGATATCGAGCAGGATAAGAAGGTAAAGGAAGAGTTCAGGAAAGTTAATAACTCTCAGGATAACTGGAATTCAGATTAGCTTAATTGGCTAAACCCAGCTAACTGGTTTAAGGGAATAGGTGGTTCCGTTTTATGGATTACATGTAGCTTTGTAGGTATTTATTATAGGAATACTTATTTATTTGATTGTCAAACTAATTTTTTTATGCTGATGTCGAAGTGTTGTAATGGTTATAAAACCCAACGCAGGTTAAAGTTCTATGTGTAGAAAAAAGAGAAACATTGGGACATAAAATAACTTCTACATCCTTTCTTCCAGTAACAGTTCACATGCCTCAATTCATCAAGGATGATGGATGGATATGCACCTACTATGATGGATGAAACCCTTCTCAAGTCGACATATGTGTCCATTGTGGTGGTGTTAGGGAAGAATCAGATAATTAGGGATAGATTTGTGTGGCCAGGAACACCCCACTCTTAGGTAAGGCCTCGTGCACACTTCCGCCAGTTTTCACAGCCGTTTGTGACGGATCCGTTTGACCGTTTTAGCGGCTGTGTGCACCCAGTGTTTCCGTTTCCGTGCGTCGAGCATGGTACTGTCCAGGGTGCTGAAAGAGTTAATGGGCTGCACTGATCGGAGGTAACTCTTTCAGCAACCTTGACAGTAGCATGTAATAAAATAAATAAAAGTTCATACTTACATTCCTCCTGTCCGGCCTCCAGCGATGACATTTCATCCATATCGCCGCTGCAGTCAATCACAGGCTGTAGTGGCAGTCACACACATCAGAAGGCCGGCCTCCAGGGATGACGCTTCATCCCACGTGACCGCCTCTGCAGCCAATCACAGGCTGCCGCGTCAGAAAAGAAGGTCGGACTGGAGGAAGAAGAGGGACTCGTCACCAAGACAACAACCGGGTACGTATGAACTGCTTTTTATTTTATTTTTAATCAGCAGCCTCTTTTCTCTATCAGTGATTGATAGAGACAAGTGGCTGCCGATTAGTGTAATATTTTTGTGATGTTTTTCTGCCCGCCCGGCGGTTGCTAGGTAACGGCTCCGTCACACACGTACGGCACACGGATGCCTTCCGTGTGCCTTCAGTTTTTTTGACAGCCCCTTTGACTTGCATGGACCTCACGGTCACGGAATCTCGGACCAAAGTAGGACATGCTCTACTTTGGATCGGAACGGAGCAACGGACCGTCAAAAAAACGGAAGTGTGCTTGGCTCCATTGAAATGAATGGGTCAGGGTGCTAGCCGTCAGAAAAACGGCTAGCACCCTGAAGGAAAAAACTGAAGTGGGCATGGGTCCTAAATGATTTATAGATGATCTGTGGGAAAGGATCTCAAGGCAAGTTTGATGATCCCACTGTTTATGTGGCTAACCGTGTAATCCGTGATATACCACAGTTTCAGCTGTAACTCAGGATAGGTAGATTCCACAATCTAAAGGCCACTTTACTAGGTTAGGAAGGGATAGGAGAATCCTAGTTTTCACCTTCAGAGCATATCGGTTCCCATAGGGATAGATTAGATGGATGCAGTATTTTGTCAAAAAGAGGGGAACTGTCAGAGTAATAAATGGAATACCTGTTAGATTTATATATTGTATTAATATTATCAAAATATCTCCATTATATTCAAAGAGATATAAGATATGTTTTAAGATTCTCTTAAAACATGGCATTCCACATCATTTGAATACATAGGATAAAGCTGACGTCACCAGGCATTCCAAACTAATGACTACCAGATGTTCTTGAATGGATTCTAGGAGGAAGAATCTTGTTACCTTATATAGAAGTGAATATACACATTGTATATTTGGCATCATCTGATTGGTTAATGTGTGTTAAGTGAAAGCACGAACCTATAAATAAAGGTTCCGTCCACAGCCATTTTAGATTTCTGTACATCAAACCATTGTATGTGCAATCTCTCCCAATCAGTCATTTTTGTAAATATGAATGAATCCTGTACAAATTCTGTTATGGAGAAAAGGAACTCGAGAGTGATGGAGTTTAATCTCACAGATCTTTCCTTAACTCAATCATACCGTCCTATCTCGTTACTTAACCATGACTACAAGCTGCTGGCCAGAATTCTGGCAGATAGGTTGCAATGCTTCCTTCCTGATCTTTTGTCCGATGCTCAAACAGGTTTTACACGAGGTAGGACTTGTATAAAAAAAATATCAGATCTGCAATAGCCACTACGGTCGCGGCGCAGGATTCCGCGCAGCCGGTGACTATGTTAATGAGTCTCGACGCTGAGAAAGCGTTTGACATGGTGGCATGGCCGTTTTTGGATAAGCTGCTGGTCCGTACGGGGGTGGGTTCCATTTTTACCCAATTCATCCAGTCATTTCGTGTGGGGGCAGCGACCTGTGTGGCGGTCAATGGGCACCAAGCAGGGATGCCCCTTTCTGTTTAATCTTTCCATAGATCCCTTACTGCGTCACCTTTCTAAGACCTCAACTTTTCAGGGCCTTACTATACAAGACCTGGAACTAAAAGTAGCCGCTTTTGCGGATGATATCCTGTTGGTAGTTACGGACCCTAAGCAGACAGTAACTCCCCTTCTTGAAGAACTAGACCGGGTGGGCCGATTATCGGGATATTATCTTAATAGGGACAAGACACTGTTGTTGAGAGGGCCTTCTAGACCCCTTTGGTGGGCCGCCTTTCCATTTCGATGGAACACTCAGGTGATCAAATACTTGGGAGTCCAAATCTCCAGCCACCCTGCTAAACTCTGTATACTTAATACCACACGTTATATAGAGGACTTAGAAAAGACTCTCTCAAATTGGAAACATTTCACCCTTTCATACCTAGGGAAGGCCAATCTTCTTAAGATGACGGAGTTCCCTCGTCTCCTATATATTTTTCACACCCTCCCAATATAGCTCACCCCAAAAGATGAAAAACACATTAACTACTTATACAGGACATTCGTGTGAGTGGGGGGGAAAGATCCCGCATTGCCTACGAGATTTTACAACAACCTAGAGCCAATGGGGGCAATAATTTCCCCGACATTAGGCGGTATAAACAGGCGGCCTTGTTCCATTATGTTTCGGACTGGCTTGGGAGCACCTCTCATTATACCTCGTATACTCTGGATTCCAGATTATTTTCTGGATGGGCTCTGTCGGGACTCCTGTACCTCCCATATGAGGGTTTATCTGTTGAGAGTAGAGCTAACCCACTACTTTTCGCCACTTGGAAAGCACGGCAGAAAATCAGGCGACATCACCAGCTTTTTGCTTTGTTATCTCTCCACTTACCACTAATCTGTAATAACCATTTTCAGGATGGTAATCCACTGGCAATTTTCCACAGAGGTCACACATTAGGAATCACCTCCTTAAAACAGCTTGTACATAAAGAAGACCGTAGGGCTCTTACACTTTCAGAACTCCGCTCCACATATCCCGAGTTAGCCATCGATCACTTTAGTTTTCTTCAAGTCGACAGTTATATTATAAAGGTTTTACAGCAACTGCCAGACCTGGAATGGAATCCTTATTTGCTCCTAAAATTCTCCAGTCCCAACTCCCCGAAGGGCCAAATATCTAAAAACTACCAATTCCTTCATATTCCCCTTGATTACACTCAATCCCGGACTCCTCTAACTAAATGTCAGGGTGACGATCAGACTAACTCCTACCACGATACTGGTGGCTCTAGAGCAGGCACATCAATTTCTTCCCTCTGCTCGTTTTCTGGAAATGCGACTTAAGATAGCCCATAGGTCATATTTGACTCCAAGTGTGGGGCATAAAATTTGTATCTACGAATCTTCGTGTTGCTTCAAATGTCAAGCTCCTGCAGCCAATCTCTACCATTGCTTCATGCCCACACATTCGTGTATTTTGGTCTCGCATACGCACATTCACTACTACTCACCTCACCAATTTTGTCCCCGATACGATAACGTGGACGGTGTTTGGGTACATGGACCCTGAAGTTCACGGATGTTCTCCAGGGCACACAAATTGTTGCATTATGTGGCGGCAGCGGGGACGATAGCCATATTGCAAACCTGGTTTGCTAATCAGCCCCCACCTTTTAAATTAGTCTTGGATAAATTATCCTATCTACTGAAAATGGATTGGGTAGTGGCCTCTCTCCATAAGGAATTACAGGTCCAACAATTTTTTTTGAAACATGGGAAACATTCATTGCATTACTCCCACAAAAAAATACAAATACGGAAATGCTTTGAACCAATGGTCTGGTTCCACGAACAGGTGCTCCTGGGGAAATCACCTGTGTAAGATGTGGTCAGGATCCTTGTGGTTTACTGGTGTGGGCGATAGCCATACTTCTTTTTCATGTCCTTATTTCTCCCCTGTCCCCGCATAAATACGATGGGTTCTGTTGGGGTGGATGTGTGCGATGGGCTGGTTCCTGCGGACGCCTCCATCCTCGATTTATGTTTTTCTTTTTAAAATTCAATGGGGTAGGGGAAATTGCTTACAATTTAATACGCATGTGAGTGTTGCATCTGCATTGTTTCCTTCATAAGCACAGCGAGATAAAAATGGAAGTTATTTTGTTTTCATTTCTTTTCTCCTCCCCCTTTCCCGCCTCCCTCATCTACTTATCACGCTATGGAAATAAAGATAAAAACAAAGCGCACATCGTGCCTGAATTTGTATGTATAACGAAAAAATTTATATGGTCAAAGGTACTGACCTGGTGATGTTATGCTAGGAGCACAACATCCCACACGTGCATTCAGAGGTAGCTCTGTCAGAGTCGGTTGCAGCCACAGTTCCCAGTCCGGAGATTTGAGGTTCAATATCCGCTGAATAAATCCAGTGTAAGGAAAAAAATCGGGGAAATCCAAGGGCGCAGCCGTATCCAGATAAAATTGTTTTTATTTGTACATAGAACAACAACAAAAAGGATTGTGTTTCGAAGCCGTACCGGCCTCTTCGTCAGGTCAGAGTACAAGTGATTGTCCTTATATGTGGACTTGTGTTTTGTAGTCCTTGCGCACGGGTCCTCGTGACGGCACACGACTGGCTGATTGTATATAGAAGAAAAAAGGTGGATCCAGCGCTTGGAAAGCAGATTTACCCCCAGGGACATCGGAGGCACTCTTGATTGACTCCCAGAAATCAGATTTGACCAAGAAATTACCAGCAATATGTGAGCGGCGACTTCTTACTTTAACAAACTTCGGTCTCCTTTTAACGTCATTTCGCTGTATGTACACGGCTCATTATGGCGCAATGGGTAAGTCAGCATGGGTCCCAAGTACCGGCGTCTACAGTCCTGTGTTGTGTCTGTGCAACAAGTACATCCGTATCCACTAACTAGACCCGACCAGTGGAAACACAATCCTTTTTGTTGTTGTTCTATGTACAAATAAAAAACAATTTTATCTGGATACGGCTGCGCCCTTGGATTTCCCCGATTTTTTTCCTTACACTGGATCATCTACTTATCAAGCTCAACCTCTTGATGATGTTTAATTTGTGTTTAATTTGTGCTTTATGGAAATTTCAATGATCCTCTGGACTACTGATAGTATTACATTGTTCCCCCTACCTTCTTTCCTTCTGTTTTCCCCAAAAACGTAATAGTTTGAAAAAATGTTCAATAAAAAGGTTTTAAAAAAAAAAAAATCTTCCAAAAGGAACATTTACTAAGCAAAATTAGCCAAAATTCTGTCTCAAATTGCACCAATAAACTGTTGAACATGTGTGCCAGATTCATGCGTTTTCAAAATGGTTTAGTTAGGTGCAAAGTGTAAAAAAGTGTCTAGAAAAAAGAGACATGGCTGGAGGTCATTAAAAAAACCCTCAGAATTATTAGCGACATGTTCCATTTTTACGGCTTAAAATATTATTAAGTAAACCAAGTGGTCGCGTAAGAAAGTGTCTATCAAGATGTGCCAAATCTATTATCGTGTGCACCACTGTGATAAATTAGGAGCAGTTTACCAGTCTGGGCTACTTTTCTACTGTATATAATGTGGGTAGTTCACGTCCTGTTTGCCAACTACAGCAAATTAGACTATAAGGTACCTACACAATGGGAGGGGGGGGGGTCATATCTCTGAAACAGGAGCAGGAAGGGGTGGGGGATTTCCAGGAAGAAGTGGAGGGTAAAAAATATATAATATGGGGTGGGGCTTAGCCATGGCGGAGTGAACACGCGCTTCGGGGGAGCTCCGTGCAGCAGAGCTGCAGATCACAGCCTAAGCCCGTCTAGAACACCGGGAGATGCCCGGAAAGCGTAGGGGTCAAAACACTACACCCTCCCGCTCCTTACCCTAAACGCAGACATGGAGTGTCAGCCTGGACCGCTTCCTCTCGGTGCCGCTGGCCGCTCCCGGGGCTCTGAGTGTCATGGCGGCCGCTGCACAGCCAGCAGCCACGTGGAGAGCGGAGGACCGCCTGAACGCGGCTATGGCACCCTGCATGCAGGGACACCTAGACGATCCACTAATGCCTGCTTCGTGTACAGGGACCAGCAGTGATGAGGTACCGACAGTATCCCCTCCTACCCCCCTGTCTACCCTGCCGTCAGCCACAGTCCCCATGCCTGGAAGCTCTGATGGGATCCCCCTGCAGCCCGCACTGCATGCAGACTTACACTTACTTAGGGAACTAATACAAGCACTCCCTACTAGACAGGACTTAGATTCCCTGGTGACCAGAATTGAGCAATCCCACCAACAAGACATCGCGGACCTAAGACAGGAGGTAGACAGGGTGGACACCAGGATTACTTCCACTGACAGTGCGGTTTCCGCCATTGATAGCAGAGTTTTTATACTGGAGCAGAACACATTACTAACAGAACACATATGCAATCCCTTGCACTTCAACTGGATGATCAAGAAAATAGAGGCCGCAGAAATAATATTCGTCTGAAAGGCCTCCCGGATTTAGGTCCCAGAGACGACCTCCCTAATAGAATCACCACCATCTTTAATAAAGTTACCAACAGACCCCTGGAAGCCACATTTCTATTGGACCGTGTACACAGAGTCTCTAGGCCCGATCCGAATGACCCTTCAAACCCGCGGGATGTCCTGTGTCGTTTGCACTACTACTCGGACAAGGACTTGATTGTCAGAGGAGCTTGGTCACATGGTCCGATTTCGGTTGATGGTGGCAGGGTTGCGGTCTATCCAGATGTCTCACCGCGGACGCTTTATATGAGACGTCTACTTCACCCGCTGCTAGACAAGATAAAAGCGGCTGGAGCCACTTATAGATGGGGGCACCCATTTCACGTGGTAGTCAGAAGAGATAATACCTCCTTCATCCTGCGCCATTCCTCGGACTTAGAGGCCTTATTTCGTTTCTTGCAAATTGACCTGTTTCCGGTCCCGGACTGGCTGGCACTGGATCGAGTTGAACCACCTCAACGCCGGCGCAACCGGCGCCCGAGTCAGCCCTTCAACAGACCCTCGCTACAGGAATCAATAGGATCTCAGCCAGATCTCTCACTACGTATGCCTCACGAGGCCTGAGCCGGTCTCCGGTTCCAAGAGTCGCTATCCTGATAATATAGCATTGGCTTTTACGGCCCCCGGGCTTCCTTCAGCGCCCAGTAGTCCTTTTGGCATATTGTTTCTGTTTACAGGTTCTTCATACGCTCGCCTGAAGAGTTCCCTCACAAGCGGACCCTCTGGAGCAGCATCGACACGTTGTTTTCTTCCTCTGATCGATGGGACTTTCCTGGAAGAGGGTTGATATGCCCGATCTCACGCTACTTACAGAACAGTAGATATACCCTGTCTTTTATATTGCCCCACCTTCCGTGCCCAGCTTCCCCTCCCCCTCCCCCTTCCTATTACCCCCAACATATGTATGCTCCCCCCCCCCCCATCTTTTAAAACCCTTTGCCTGCCATGTCCACACAGGCGATAGACCAGGGGAGCGTGGGCTTATCATTATGTTAATGTGTCAGTATTCCTGTCTAGGGCCTTACTATATTGTATTATATGTTATATGTGCAATACTACATTCGTTACTGGGCCACTCCCGTTTATTCTAGGGTTTTCATATGAGCTATTGTGTTACATGCCTACCAAGGGGTAGTTTACATGTACAGGATGATATCATTTTTCTTAGCTTCCTTTACTTACTCCTTATACATATTTTGAGGCTTTCAAGGCGGGGGGTTTTTAGGGATTGTAACATGATGTTTGCAATTGACCAATAATATGTATCATGATATCCCCTGCTCATCTTCTGGCGGGTATTAGATACTTCTGTCTGCTCTCCCTTCATACCTACCTCTCACTCTCCTTCCTCCCTTCCATCCCTTCTCTTCTCCCCCCCCCCTTTAATTCTCTACAGGTGTCTTGGCGGGTAATTGCACATTGTAGAATACCCGGGCAGGGTTGTTGTCTCGGCTGGCAGGAGGCAGTGATGAGACATTGCAATTCCATTCGGGATCTGCTGGTTTTCCAAAACAGCTTGGTTGATATCCTGAGCTCGTTCCCTCCCAATAACCTTGCCCTGGTGTCCCTCCATGTCCCGCTCTTAAAGCTCTCAGGAAAAGGGATAGTAATGTTTGACGGGCCTTGCTGGTTCAGGCCTGGTTATATAAGTTGTCCTTGCCTCCTTTGCCCACCCCATGGTGGACACTGGACGAAAGTTGTATTTTGCATCTGAAGTGCTGCTCGGTGCACGGGGCTCCTCCCCCCCCTCTTCTCTTTGGTTTTCCTTGTTTCCATTTGTTGCTAACTTTTTCTTCACAGGTCTCAGTGAGAATTGGCCTTTGGGCCGCCTTTTCTGTATATTTTATTTTTCTTATACCTGATTTTCCGCTTCTACCTCTCATTTCCTTCCCTTTCGTCTTATACCTACTCCCGGCGGGAATATGTCCAGTCACTCCCAGACAGATCTACGGTTAGGCTCATTGAATGTCAAGGGCTTACATAGTCCTGGGAAGCGATCCATCCTGCTTAACATGCTGAAAGGCAGACAATTACACGTTGCTTTCCTTCAGGAAACGCACTTGAGTGAACAGAAACCCTTTAAGTTATCCAACCTATGGTTTCCATACGCTTATCATAGTTTTTCTCCCGACCCGAAATTCAGGGGGACAAGTATCCTTCTTTCCCGCTCTATTCCATGGGAATTTCTGGACTCTCGCAGTGAAGAGATGGGACGAATGCTTTTGGTCAAGGGAAGCATTGACTCGCAGAGCTATACCTTCGCTTCTTTCTACTTGCCTAATGTGGGCCAGGGGTCAGCACTGATCGGTTTTTTAGATACACTGGAGGAGTTTGGAGAGGGTACCATTGTTCTAGGAGGCGACTTCAATGTGGCATTGGAACCGACCATGGATGTTTCATCGGGTTCATCGTCAATCCCCCACTCCCAACTACGTCGCATTAAACGGGCCCTCCATGACCATAACTTTGTAGATACGTGGCGTCTTTTGCATCCAGCAGACAGGGACTTTTCCTTTTACTCCTCTGTACATGACATTTATTCTAGACTCGATCTGATATTTATCAAACATCGCGCTCTTCCAACATTACAGACGGCCGACATTGACTCTATCTCCTTCTCAGACCATGCCCTTGTCACGGTATCCCTATCATTGCAAACTCCGTTAATAATCCAATCTCAATGGAAACTTAATCCCTTGCTTCTTAATGACTC
This sequence comes from Rhinoderma darwinii, assembly GCF_050947455.1. Taxonomy (NCBI): domain Eukaryota; kingdom Metazoa; phylum Chordata; class Amphibia; order Anura; family Rhinodermatidae; genus Rhinoderma; species Rhinoderma darwinii. The sequence continues at coordinate 13,997,225 of NC_134695.1, read as the reverse complement.
TCTTGTCGCGTCGGATGTACAGCGTACGCTTGAGGACTACTTTATCACAAACACAGCCGCCGACACGAACCCAAGGGTGCTATGGGAGGCACATAAATGTGTCGTTCGAGGCACTCTTATCAAACACGGAGCCCGCTTGAAAAAAGAACGCGCCGGGAATATCGTTCGGCTACTGGCGGAAATTAAGGCCCTAGAAATTACGCACAAACGTTCCCATGAGGTAGAATGTCGAAATTAATTCAGAAACGGGATGAATTACGTACCATATTACTATCTAAAGCGAAAGCCACTCTCTCTAAATGTAAGCGCCATTTTTACGAGTATGGTAACAAATGCAGCAGGTCGCTTGCTAGAGCTCTGCGAACTCAACAAGCACGCACTTATGTTCCCTTTATTGCATCCTCCCCCAACACTCGAGCCAACCTGACTCTGGACATAGCTGCACAGTTCCGCGATTTCTATGCCTCTCTTTACAACACCGATTCCACCAACCCGGCCACGGTGTCAAACGATTTCCGAGCACGTATCCAATCCTATATTTCGGACTCGGGATTGCCGCCCTTGGCAGTGGAGGTTCTCTCTGCCTTGGAAGAACCGATTACCATGATCGAACTACCTGATGCGCTTAAAAATTCCGCTGCTGGTAAGGCCTCGGGGCCTGATGGTTTCACGCTTCCCTACTATAAAAAAAAATTATCTCTTGCCTTGGTCCGCATCTATTGTCATCTTTAAATTCTATATCATCCTCCACACGCGTCCCTCCAGATGCACTCAGGGCCCATATAGCAGTGATTCCCAAACCAGGGAAAGACCCAGTGCTCCAGCTACAGGCCAATCACTGCTTAACGCAGATATTAAACTCTTTGCCAAGATTTTGGCAATGCGGTTGGCCCCCTTGCTTGGTGAGGTAATCCATCTTGACCAGGCGGGGCTCATGTTAGGACGAGAGGCTCGGGACAACACTACAAAAGCGATCAATCTCATACACAAGTCCAAAATGTCCCGTATACCATTTATGCTTCTGTCCACGGATGCTGAAAAAGCATTTGACAGAGTTAACTGGACGTACATGGAGGAAACACTTCTCCGACTCGGACTGGGTCCTCAAATGATGGGTTGGATAATGTCATTGTACTCCTGCCCTTCCGCTAGGGTTCGTGTGAATGGTATTCTGTCAGATGATTTTTCAATCCATAATGGGACCCGCCAGGGCTGCCCCTTGTCCCCTTTGATTTTTATCCTTACTCTAGAACCATTCTTAAAGAGGCTCTGTCACCAGATTTTGCAACCCCTATCTGCTATTGCAGCAGATAGGCGCTGCAATGTAGATTACAGTAACGTTTTTATTTTTAAAAAACGAGCATTTTTGGCCAAGTTATGACCATTTTTGTATTTATGCAAATGAGGCTTGCAAAAGTCCAAGTGGGCGTGTATTATGTGCGTACATCGGGGCGTTTTTACTACTTTTACTAGCTGGTCGTTCTGACGAGAAGTATCATCCACTTCTCTTCAGAACGCCCAGCTTCTGGCAGTGCACACAGCGCCGTGTTCTCGAGAGATCACGCTGTGACGTCACTCACTTCCTGCCCCAGGTCCTGCATCGTGTCGGCCACATCGGCACCAGAGGCTACAGTTGATTCTGCAGCAGCATCAGCGTTTGCAGGTAAGTAGCTACATCGACTTACCTGCAAACGCCGATGCTGCTGCAGAATCAACTGTAGCCTCTGGTGCCGATGTGTCCTCGCTCGTCCGACACGATGCAGGACCTGTGAGTGACGACACAGCGTGATCTCTCAAGAACACGGCTTTGTCTGCACTGCCAGAAGCTGGGCGTTCTGAAGAGAAGTGGATGATACTTCTCGTCAGAACACCCAGCTAGTAAAAGTAGTAAAAACGCCCCGATGTACGCACATAATACACGCCCACTTGGACTTTTGCAAGCCTCATTTGCATAAATACAAAAGTGGTCATAAGTTGGCCAAAAATGCTCGTTTTTTAAAAATAAAAACGTTACTGTAATCTACATTGCAGCGCCTATCTGCTGCAATAGCAGATAGGGGTTGCAAAATCTGGTGACAGAGCCTCTTTAAGACATGTTCGTGTGAATCAGGACATTACGGGAATAGGAGAGGGATCCCTGGTCACCAAAGTAGCAGCATACGCAGACGACCTGTTATTCTTTCTTACTAACCCTTCTGTCTCCCTCCCGAATCTGATGCAGGAGTTTAGTCGCTTTTCCAGCCTTTCTAATTGTAAAATAAATTTTTCCAAATCCGAGGCCATGAATGTCTCCCTTCCCCCCGCCCTGTTGTCTACACTAGAGCAATCTTTCAGTTTCAAATGGAACCCGGTGGCCCTTAAATACTTGGGCGTGCATATCCCGGCGGACCTGAAGAAGCTCTATAACTTAAACTTCTCTGGGTTCCTCAATGAAGTGAAAGCAGATTGTGACAGATGGTCGGGAGGCACATTTACGTGGTTGGGCCGCTGCACGATTTTTAAGATGAATGTTCTACCCCGACTACTTTACCTCTTCCAATAGTAATCCCCCCTTCATTTTTCAAAGTGATTAACACCATTCAAAAGTCATTTGTGTGGAATGGCAAACATCCACGTCTCAGTCGTGCGCTCCTGTGCCGTTCCCGGGAGGCGGGGGGGGATTGGCACTTCCCGACATCCGCTTGTACTACATCTCAGCCCATCTGTCTCGAGTGGTGGACTGGTGCAAGCATGCCCCCTTTAAGGCCTGGATAGGTCTGGAGCAAGGCTTTTCGGAGATTCCTTTAGAGACGATTCCGTGGATGAAACGGGGACTTCTCACAACTCTTCTCCATCACCCCACGATCGGCCCTACGCTCCGTTGTTGTGCTCTCCCTACAGTTCGATCGAATCTTCTCCCTCTTTACTCTCCCATGACTCCGATCCTGGGAAACCCCTCCTTCCCTTCTGTGATGACTGATCCGGTGTTCAAGTCCTGGTCGTCGGCAGGGGTATTTAGGGCAGAACACTTCCTGAAAAACTCAGAGTGGCTCTCTCTCGCGGAGCTGACACGGATGCCTGACCTCCCCCCTTGGGTTACTGGCGTATATTTCAACTCCGCCACTTCTGCTCCTCATTGCCTTCTCCGGCTCTCTTCCATGCCCCTAGATCCCAGCTGGAATCGATATGTGTCGGCAAAGATCCGGCTCGCCATACTCTATCCACGATTTACCGTCTTCTTCTAAACCCGCCGGACTTACCGACGCCTGGATACATTTCTGAATGGGAGGTTGATCTGGGGATCACACTTACCACATGTCAGAGTGCCCGAATTATCTCCCTAGCACACAAAACCTCAATTAGTTCACAATATCAGGAAGCTAGCTTCAAACTGCTTTCAAGATGGTATAGAACTCCGGTCCGTCTCCATCGCATTTTCCCGACCGTCTCGCCTCTTTGTTGGAGGTGCGGTATGGACAATGGTACCCTTCTTCACACTTTCTGGTCTTGCACACTTCTAACAGAATTCTGGGAGGGAGTTAAGAGGGTGATCTTCCAAGTAACTGACACCACTTGTAACATGGATGCGGCCTTCTTCCTCCTCCATCACTGTGACATTCCGGCTAACACCTATAAACGCTCTCTGCTACACTTTCTAGTGATGGCTGCAAGACACTGTATTCCCTTACGCTGGAAGAAATCCTCTCCTCCGACATTGTCCCTCTGGGTTTCGAAGGTCAATGACCTTATGCATATGGAGGACCTGACTTCCTCCATTTACGATACTCACGCTAGGTTCTGCCGCACGTGGGCTCCTTGGATCGTGTTTCAGGACACTGATTCCTACACAGACATTCTTGGAAGTGTAGACACTATTGGATAGCTTGTGGGATCCTGATGGGAGTGGCGGGGGTCCCCTCGGGGGGAGCGGTCATTCCTCCCTCCACTTCTCGCTCTTCTATCCCCCTCTTTACTTTCTGCCTAGGTCTGTTTCTCTAGTGCATCTTGGGGAAGTTCATTAGTATAATCTAGAGATGTAATATAATGTTAGCTCAGAGGTTTGCAGTATGAGGTTCAAAGGCATACATCTTTATTTCTGTAAGAGGTTACACTTTCCAATATGTACTTGTTGTATCTTGTATTCTGTAAATATGTGGCTGGTGGCCACGAAAATAAAGAATTAAAAAAAAATATATATATATATAATATAAAATATATATATTCCAGAGGACGGGTGCAGCACGAGAGAAATCTTGGAGACGGGAGTGGGAGGTTCGGATTATGGAGGATTTTAATCTAAGGTCGTTGGCAGAACGTAGAGCCCGAGTAGGGTGGTAGACAGAGATGAGGGAGGAGATGTAAGGAGGTGCAGCACTGTGGAGAGCTTTATGGGTGAGAGTAATAAGTTTGAATTTTATTCGGAAGGGGATGGGCAACCAGTGCAGTGACTGGCACAGATTAGAGGCGTTGGTGTAGCGGTTGGTCATAAAGATGAGCCTGGCTGCTGCATTGAGGATAGATTGGAGAGGGGAGAGTTTGGCGAGGGGAAGACCGACTAGGAATGAGTTACAGTAGTCAAGACGAGAGTGAATCAGAGCAACAATGAGAGTTTTGGCGGTTTCCTCCGTAAGAAAAGAGCGGATTCTGGTGATGTTTTTGAGGTGAAAATGACCGGAGCGTGAAAGTGATTGTATGTGAGGAGTAAAGGAAAGATCGGAGTCAAAAATAACCCCGAGACAGCGGGCGTGCTGCTTATAGTTGTCCAATAACAGGCAGCACTCCAAGTCAAAGTGCCTTTTTTTTTAAATTATTTTATTTTCATTTTCAAAACACAAAGTATACACAACACAATTGGAATAAGCCAGTGCAATACAGTCAACAGGCCACTGGTCAGCTACCTGCATTACATAAGTGCATAGGATCACAAGTAAAATAGCACATCGCTCAAATCAAGAGTGAAAGAATCTCCGATATGCACCCTGAACCCACAGCCGTGCATAGTACTCCGTGGGCGAACAGGAAAACAGTAAGAGAAGGGAAGAAAAGCAGAGACACTAAGGGAAGAGAGGAAAGGGAAGGAACTAACCTGACACACTGGACCTAGGTGATAAGTCAAGAGGCCATGATGGCCTTATATTCCTCAGTGGATTGAAATCGGACCCATTCACGCCATGTTCTGAGGAAGGAGGCATGGGACCCTTTCATAGATGCTGTGAGGTCCTCCATTCTCATAATCTCCTGAATCTTACCGAACCACATGCCCACCGACGGGGGGCAAGATGGTCTCCACAGTGCAGGAACACACGCCCTAGCAGCGTTCACCAAATGGCGAACCACCGAGCGTCTATACGTAGACAGGGGCACCTCACACAGATGGAGCAGGAAAAGGCCCGGAGATCGTGGGAGGGGGAAATCTGTAAATTTCAAGGAAATGCGCCACACCTCGGACCAGAAATCAGTCAGGAGTGGGCAGTCCCAAAAAATATGCGATATTGTACCCACATGGTCACCACATCTCCAGCATAATGGCGAAGCTGCAGGGATCATTGCATGCAATCTGGAAGGCACCCTATACCAACAAGACATAATCTTGAACCCTGCCTCCTGAAATCTACTGGCCATAGAGGATTTATGCGTCATAGTGAACAGGCGCTCCTTTTGTTCAGGAGTAAATGTCAAGCCCAAGTCTCTTTCCCAACTAAGCAGGTAAGATGGTGGAGGCAGATTAGAGGATCAAGAGATTATAAAGTCTGGACAACGAATGTTGAATCGTGCCCGTGCCTGTACATAGGAGTTCAAACGGGGAGATGCCCCGCGAGTGTGCCGCTGGATGTTCTAAGGACACTAGGAAATGTCGCAACTGGGTAAACTGCCACGCCGAGAAAGAGACTGGGTCCGACAAAGACTGTAGTTGAGCGCTAGTCACCCACATCTTGTCCTGTAAAAAGTGTACAGCCCGTCCCATACCTGCCCTCAACCAAAGCTGGAAAGGGCCACTGTCCAGTCCCGGCGGAAAAGCTGGATTGCCCAAGATCGGGAACAGAGGGGAGGGGGGATGGCGAGATCTCTGCCGGAGGAAATATCTGCGACGCAACTGCCAGGGTGGGTCCGATCGTCGGGTGTGTCCGTGCTACCAGGGGAACATGTCTACCCAACCAAGGTAAGGCCTGTATAGGGACTGTCATAAAAGCCTGTTCCATGGACACCCATTCTTTAATCTCGCTATGTCGGAACCAATCCAAAATTTGCGTCAAGTGAGAGGCATGATGATAGGAGACAAAGTCCGGAAGACCAATGCCCCCCTCACACTTCACACGAAAAAGCATGGATCGGGCAATACGCGCAGGTTTCCCTGCCCAAATGAATTTGTGCAGAAGGGACAGCAGGGATTGAAAGAACGGGCGTGGGATATGTATCGGTAAGGCCTGAAAAAGAAACAGAATCCGCGGTAAAATGTTCATTTTAAATATCGCGCACCTACCAAACCAGGTGAAGGTGCCCGACGTCCAAGAATCCAGGTCAGCCTTTACACGTTGAAGAAGTGAAGGAAAGTTCACCGCATAAAGGCGAGATAGATCACTGGGAAGCCGGACCCGCAGGTCTTTAAGCGAGTCCCTTGCCCACTTAAAGGAGAAGGACTCAGACAGGTCAGCAACCAGGGTCTGTGGTAACGAGATGTTAAGGGCCTCTGACTTCTGGTAGTTGATCTTGAAGTGGGATAATCTCGAGTATCTACTCAACTCCGCCATCAGGTTGGGCAAGGAAATCCTTCGAGGCGTGAGGAAAAAGAGCATGTCATCCGTGTAGGCGGATGTCATGTCATCCCAAGTCCAAATCCATAATATCCGGGTTGGAGCGGATATGGCACAAAAAGGGCTCCAGGCATAAAATGAAAATCAATGGAGATAGGGGGCAGCCTTGCCTCGTACCATTAGTGATTGTAAATGAAGATGAAAAGTGCCCGTTGACCTTAACCTGAGCCGATGGGCAGGAGTAGAAACCCGAAATCCAGGACATCATATGAGTCCCCATACCTACATGCCGCAAAGTTGATAGCATAAAATCCCAGCTGACACTGTCGAAGGCCTTCTCTGCGTCCGTCGACAAAAAACAGATGGGAAGGGTCGAGCCTGCCGCCTGGTACATCAAATTAATCGCCCCTGTGTTGTTATCTCACGCTTCCCGCAAGGGCATAAAACCCACTTGGTCGGTATGTATCACATTGTGTAGGGGCGGAGTCAACCGATATGCCAGAATCTTTGCAAATAGTTTCAGATCTACATCCAGTAAAGAAATAGGACGATAATTCTGGCATAAGGATGGATCCTTCCCCTCCTTGGGTATGATCGTAATGTGGGCCTGCAACGTGTCTCTAGGAATGGAGCCCCCCTCAGTGATTGAATTGAAGGCCCGGAGGAAGTGAAGCGAAAGCAAGTCTGAGTTGGTCTTATAGTATGGTAGGGACAAGCCGCCTGGACCCGGCCCCTTCCCCATGGGTGAGTCCTTCAGTGCCCATGACAACTCCTCCGGGGAGATGGGAGCCTCCAAGGCCGCGATAGCCTCTGGCAGGATACATTTCATCCCTGAAGACCGAAGATACTGCTCAATCTTCTCCAGCTGACTGCTGCCATCCGGAGAATGGGGTGCCCTCGGGAGGTTATAGAGTGGTAATAAGCACGGAAGGCCTCCGAAATGTCTTGCGGGAGCTGCAGACGTCTATTATGTGCGCCTAGAATGTGAGGAACATAGGTGTGTGAGCGGGTTTTCCGAAGAGCTCGGGCCAAGGTCCTACTGGGTTTGTTACTAAATTCGTAAAAGTGTCGTCTACATTTAACTAATGAGGCCCTCGCCTTTGCAAGACAAAGTAAACGTACCTGCTCCCTCAACTGCCCCAATTCTGCCCCTAACACCCGATCCTGAGATACCTTAGGAGACAGCTCCAGTCGATGTATTCTGGACAGTAAGTCCCGGAGGTGAGCCGTCCGTTCTTTCTCAAGTTTGGCCCCAATTCGTATAAAGGAGCCGCGCACCAGGCATTTGTGCACCTCCCAAATACAAAGAGAGTCCACCCCCGGCGTGTTATTTGTGTCAAAGTACTCCACCAGCTCCCTGCGAACATCTGAGACCACCGTCGGATCCTGTAGGAGCGATTCATTCAGTCGCCACCGCCAGGAGCGAGGGTGGGCCGTTGGGCGAGCTAAAGTGAGAGTAATAAGGGCGTGGTCAGAAAGAGTTATGTCATCTATTGAGGACGAGGTGAGGCTGGAGAGATGTGTGTGACGCAGGAAAAAGTAATCTAATCTGGAGTAGGAGTTGTGGGGTGCCGAATAAAACGTGTAGTCTTTGGTTGAGGAATGCAGAACCCGCCACGCGTCCACCAGTTGGTGCTCACCCAGCAATCGTTGTATACGACGGTGAGCTGCCCTGGGTAGAGAGGAGTGCCCTCTCGAGGTATCTAATACTGGATCCAATGTGACACTTAAATCCCCCCCCCCCCCCCAGTATTAGGGTGCCTTCCAGAAAGCCATCCAGTGCCCCTAAAACTCTGTCCAAGAAGGCCACTTCACCAGTGTTAGGGCGATAGTATGAGGCCAGTGTGTACAGGGTGTTATCCAACTTACCCTTCACAAAAAGGTACCGGCCCACTCCATCCGTGCAAGTTTCCACATGTTCCCAATGAAGAGAACGTGAGATCAGGATGGAGACCCCCTTAGTCTTGGAGTCGGGGGATACACTATGATACCCATCAGGATAGTTGGAGTCCGTGAGCTTCGGTATGCAGTCCGCCCGAATGTGGGTTTCCTGCAGGAAGGCCACGTGTGCTTTTCTTTTCCACAGAAGACGGAGAATGGAGGACCTCTTTTCAGGAATATTCAGACCCTGCATATTCAGGGAAACAGTAATGTCAGACATGGTAGCAGACTGAGGGGTGGACAGAGGGGAAAGGGGAGGGGGAAAATGAAAGAGGAGAAAAAGAAGAAAAGCTCCTACACAGGAACAGCAATACAGAAGGTGCCAGAAAACACGAGTTCTCTAAAGTCGGAGTACAAAGTCTCTCCACTACTCAACGGGAGCTATGTCGCCCGCAGAGGTGCTTCCGAACACGACACAGCTACACGGAACCCTAATAGGGAACGAGGAAAGACAGAAATGCAAAAACCGTGTTTCAGAAACTCAGCAGTCAACTAGATATCTTAAATAAATTGCATCTAAGTCCCGGACTCACCAAATCAACTATTACCGGAGCCCGCCTTCCCCCACTTGGTGAAATAGGTGAAAAAATTGAAACATCCCCAACCGGTAAAAACCCACCCCTCCCCACACACTCACAGCAATACAAATGGCCTTCTTCACCGCCCTCCAAGAGCCCTGTGGAAGAAAAAGGTGGGGTGAAGTACAAATAAACATCCACATAAGAGCGCCTAAGATCATTCAGTCCCTCCACGGAGACTGCCGCCCTGGAGGCCGAGGTTCAGCGCGCCCGATCCCACGGTCTCGGTGCGGGGATCGTCACTCCGAGGGTCGATCAGCTCAGCTCATGGACAAGTCGGAAGATGAGACACAGAATCTGGATACGGTCCTCCTCTGAGAGCAAACGGTGCCGGAGGTTCAGTCCAGTCCGGTAACCGCACCGGTGGGATCTCCAAGAACCGGAAGGCCTCCGCTAGGTCATCCGGGGAACGGACCGCAAATGACATCCCCTGTCTGCGAAGGATGATATGGAAGGGGTACCCCTACCTGTAGGTTGCGCCTGCCGCCTTTGTCGCTTCCAGTAAGGGGCGGACAATTCTGCGCATGGAGTGTGTCAGTCTTGAGACATCTGGCAGGACTATAATCTCGGTACCGTTGAAAGGGACAGCCCCCTTTTCCCAAGCTCTCTGGGCAATCTCCTCTGTTTGTAGAAATGCATATAACATCTCTGGGTCGGTTGCCATCTCTATTCCAGGATCCCGCCAGTCTGTGAACTCTGTCCATCTCTATGGGCATATCCCGCGGACGATCTAGGAGTTTGTTAAAAATGTGTGTCACAGCATCATAAAGTCCTTCTGGGGGTACAGACTCTAACAAGCCCCTCAGTTTCAAGTTGTTAAGCCACCCCATGTTCTCGACATCACCCTGTCGGCTGGGTGAGTCCAGAGCTGCAGATGGACACGTCCTCACACCGCCATGCCTAAGCCACGCCCCTCGAAAAACTTTTTTTTTTTAATGGCCCTTGTGCAACGTTTTGGCTCTACATATGGAGCCTTTCTCAAGCATGCTCCATATGTAGAGCCGAAACGTTGCACAAGGGCCAATAAAAAACTTTCACTTTGACTTGGAGTGCTGCCTGTTATTGGACACACACACACACACACACACACACACACACACACACACACACACACACACACACACACACACAATGGAGCCTGTACAGCAGAGCACAGAAGCTTCTGGTGTGCGTATGAGCTCTAAAATAATATTTAATGTTAAATTATATTAATATAAAAAGGGCTACACAATCGATACCTGGTTATTATAGATTTATGTACAGTCTCATAATGACAGGCCATATGATAACAATTTGTGTAGCTAGGTTGCTAACCCAATCTTCCGGACCTCATGCTTCTGTTGTCAGTATATGGAAGTCTGAGGCGATGCTGTAACTGGAACTGAAGTTCAACAAGTCTTTAAAAGGTGCAAAACTCTGCTGCATTGGACACCACTTAATTGCAACGTACAAAATGTCAAAGTTTGACAAATTAAACCGCTTTCTTCTTCTTTGGTGTGTTTTTTGTTGAGCCATCCTCCACAATGACTTCCGATGAATCTGTTCTCTTTTTGGAGCTGGTTTTATCCATGACTGTTTCCATTTTGTTCCAGACCTCATCCTCCTCTTCTTCTTTCACATCCTCAGCTGCAATTGGGGTCAACTCTTCTTCCTGAAAATGTAAGAGTAAAATTAGGTTACAAAGAAATACAGTATATGGATGAAAGTATGGACACCCCTTCTAATCATTGAGATCAGGCTTTTCAGCCACACCCATTGCATACAGGCTCATTAACCCCTAGGCGCACCACGATGCAACTGTACGTTCTGGAGGCCAGTGTCTCAGCACACCAGGACGTACATTTACTGCACGGTTCCCGGTGCACAGTGTCGGTGACAGTGTGCACTGGGAACCGGGAGGCCAGCTGTCCCCAACATCTGACACTACACTGTTGCCGATCAGCGGCTTATTGCCGCCGATTGTCAATTAACCCCTTAAATGCGGCGATAGTTTTCAATAGCCACATTTTAGGGGTTTCTAGCACATCGGCAGACCTCACAATGAAATCGCGAGGCTTGCCGATGGTTAGCATGGCGACCGGAGGCCAAACAATGGCCTCCGTGTCTGCCATGTACAGAAGCCTATCAGGACCAGCCTCTACAGGAAGCCTGTGTCGTTCCCGATGCACACTGTCGGTGACAGTGTGCATCGGGAACCAGGAGGTCAGCTGTCCACGACAGCTGACAGTCCACTGTTGCCAATCAGCCCTCACACCAACCCCTTTGGGGAATGCCGATTGCGAGCCAGACCAGCTCACCAAACACCAGTGCCTGACCTCATAAATGCTCTTTGGGATTTTGTGCTTACTCATTCAGACACTCAAATCATGTGGAAAGTCTTCCCAAAAGGGTTGAGGCTCTTCTAGCCAAAAGAGGGGGCCCAACTCCGTAACACCACGCATTGTTTTGCAATGAGATCTACAACAAGCTCTTATAGGTGTGATTGTCAGCTGTCCAAATACTTTTGACCCGATAGACTTTCAAAGCATCCACGCCAATGCTGAGGCACTTTTATTGAAGTCTGTAGATTTGCTCACATTCACACAAATGTTATTATATTAACCTAGGCGCACCACGACGCAACTGTACATCCTGGGGGCCAGTATCTTAGCGCACGAGGACGTAGTTACCGCGCGGTTCCCGATGCACACAGTCCCAGACAGCAGACACTCCACTATTGCCGATCAGTGGCTCATTGCCGCTGATTTCGGCAATTAACCCCTTAAATGCGGCAATCGATTGCAATAGTCGCATTTTAGGGGTTTCTAGCACATCGGCAGACCTCACAATGAAATAGCGAAGTTTGCCGATGGCTAGCATGACGACTGGAGGCCAAATAATGGCCTCTGTGTCTGCCATGTACGGAAGCCTATCAGGACCAGCCTCCTTATAGGCTTCCTGTCAGAGTGACAGGAAGTCACTGTCGTTCCCGATGCATACTGTCGGTGACAGTTTGTATCGGGGACCGGGAGGTCAGCTGTCCCCGACAGCTGACATTCCACTGTTGCCGATCAGCGGCTCATCGCCGCTGATTTAGACAATTAACCCCTTAAATGCGGCGATCGATTGCGATCCCTGCATTTAGGGGGCTTGTAGCACATCGGCAGCCCCCATGCAATAGTGGGGGTTGCCCTTGGAATTGTGGGGGTTGCCGATGGTCGTGATGGCATCCGAAGGCCCGACAACTGAATCCGGGTCTGCCATGTATGGAAGCCTATGAGGACCAGCCTCCAGATGGTCCTCGTAGACTGACGTCACACTGACAGTTAGAATACATCTCACTACTAGGTAGTGTAATGTATTCTAGCAGCGATCAGAGCTGCAGGTTAAAAAAAAAAAGGTTTTACAAAAATGTAAAAATAAAGTAGTTTTTTTTCCTAGAAGTCCATTATAAGAAAAAAAATTAACTTTAAAGAGGCTCTGTCACCAGATTCTCAAATCCCTATCTCCTATTGCATGTGATCAGCGCTGCAATGTAGAGAACAGTAACGTGTTTTTTTTAAAAACGTTCATTTTTGGCCAAGTTATGAGCAATTTATATATATATACATATATATATATATACACACATATATATATATATATATATATATATGCATGCAAACGAGCTTTGAAATGGACAACTGGGCGTGTTTTTTTCTTATGTCCAACTGGGCATGTATTGTGTTTTTAACTGGGCGTGTTTACTTGCTTTACTAACTGGGTGTTGTGAATAGAAGTGTATGATGCTGATGAATCAGTGACCAGTCAGCATCATGCACTCCTCTCCATTCATTTACACAGCACATAGTGTTCATACTAGAACGATGTGCAGCCACATACACAAGTGTCCTGATAATGAATACACATGACCTCCAGCCTGGATGTCATGTGTATTCAGAATCCTGACACTTCTGAATCTTTTCAGTGAGATTCCAGGAAGCCACGCGTAATCTCGCGAGATTACGAGATTTCGTTTCTCTTGCTGGAAAAAAAACAACTTTACTGTTCTCTACATTGCAGCGCCGATCACATGCAATAGGAGATAGGAATTTGAGAATCTGGTGACAGAGAATCTTTAACCCATTCCCGCCGCAGCCATTTTTCGGATTTTCACTTTGGTCCCCCCCCCACCTTCCAAAAGCCATAAGTCTTATTTTTCCATCAATATTACCGTATGAGGGCTTGTTTTTTGCGGGACCATATGTAGTGGGAAACGAGAAAATATATATGTGGGGTGGAATAGGAAAAAAAAAAAAAAAAAAAAAAAGTGATTCCTCAACTCTTGGGTGGTTCTGTTTTTACGGCGTTCACCATACAGTAAAAACGGCATGTTAACATTCTGCGGGTCAATACGATTACAGTGATACTAAATTTATATAGTTTTTTATGTTTTACTACTTTTACAAGGGAAAAACGGATTGTTAAAAATAAAATGGAGTTCTGTCGCCACATTCTGAGAGCCATAACGTTTTTATTTTTCTGCCGATTTAGCCGTGTGAGGGCTTATTTTTTGCCGGGCGAGCTACAGTTTACGTTGGTACCATTTTGGGGTACGGGAGACGTTTTGATCACTTTTTATTTCATTTTTTTGTGGGAGAAGGGACCAAAAAATAGCAAATCTTATGTTTTCAATTTTTTCTTTTTTACGGCGTTCACCGTGCGGACCAAATAATGATATATTGTAATAGTTCAGACTTTTACGCACGCGTCGATACCAGTTATGTTAGCTTTTACATTTTTTTTACATTGTGCTTTTAATTTGTATTTTTTTTTTATTGGTTAAAAAAAAACAACTTTAATTTTACTGTTTTTTACTTGTCTCCCTAGGAGACTTAAACCAGCGATCGTTAGATCGCTTGCACGATATACTGCAATACTAATGTATTGCAGTATATCGCATTTCTGACAGTCTCCTATGAAGCCCTGCCGGAGGAAGAGCTTCATAGGAGTACAAGGATGGCGGACCTGGGGGACTTAGTCAGGCCCCCAGGCAGCTGTGCCAACCAACGGCTCCCCCCGTTCTCCCTGCTGGGGGGCCGTTGGGACATTACCTGGGGTCGCCCCCCTGTTTTTAGTCATTTAAATGGCGCGATCGCTATTGAAGGTGGCATTTAACGGTTAAACAAGCGGGATCGCACTCGAACGGGATCCTGCTCGTTACCCGGAAGTAAAACACAGCCGGCACACTGGCTCTATAGAGCGGTCTCAGCCCGTGAACCCACTCCATATTCCCCCACCTGGCGTGCGCCGTGTATATACGGCGGATGTCAGGAAGGGGTTAAAAAAACAGGAAGAAAAAACAAAAAAAAAAAACAAAACAGTACACATTTGGTGGGAATACGTTCGTAACGACCCAAACTATAATGTTCGTTTTCCCACACGGTGAGCACCAGAAAAAACAAAAACCAATGCCAGAATCACTATTTTTTTATTTTTTTGGTCACCACCCCTCCTAGAATAAAGAGAATAAAAAGGGATGTCGCATGTACCCCAAAATAGTGCTAATAAAAAAAAAAACTACAACCCATCCCGCAAAAAACCAAGCCCTTACACAGCTTTGACTGGAAAAAAAAAAAGTTACGGCTCTCAGAATACCCGTCCCGACCCACAGAATAAAGTAAAACAATGGATAGCGCACGAACGCCGTAAGAAAAATAATTAAAAAACACCAAAAATCACTTTTTTGGTCACCTTAGCTCTAGATTAACAGTTGTATGTACCAAAAAAATGGTACCAATAAAAACTACAGCTCATCCTGCCAAAAATAAGCCCTCACTACACCCAATCGACCAAAAAAATAAAGTTATGGCTCTCAGGATGTGTTAATACAAAACAAAATTATTTTTAACAAATGGCTTTTTCTTTGTAATCGTAAAACCAAAAAAAAAAAAACTATATACATTTGGTATCACCGTAAGCGTATTGACCCCCAGAATAAAGTGAAGTTGTCTTTTTTGTACGCACGGTGAAAGCGGTAAAAACAAAACCCAAAAAACAAGAGGAATCGCAGTTTGTTTTCCAATTTCACCCCACAAGGAGTTTTATTTTCAGTTTCCCAGTACATTATGTGGTACTTTAAATTGTGTAAATAGAAACTACAACTCTTCCCGCAAAAAATAAGCTCTCACACCACTCTATTGATGGAAAAATAAAAATAAAAAGTTATGGTGTTTGGAAGGCAGGGTTGAAAAACTAAAATGGAAAAGCAAAAAAGGATCAATCCTGCAAAGGTTAATTAATTGCTAATGAAATAAACTATTACTACCAAATGTGGGGTATTGTCACAGTTGGGAGAAATAGTGTTACAAATGTTTGGGTGCTTTTTCGCTTTTATCCCTTGTGAAAATTAAAAAAATGCAACATTTTAATGGACAAAATTGATATTCATTTTCACGGTCTAATTCCACTAAATTCTTCAAAAAACCTGTGGGGTCAGAATGCTAACTATACCCCTAGAAAAATTCCTCGAGGGGTGCAGCTTCCCAAATGGGTTCACTTTTGGGGGGTTTCCACTGTTTTGGTCCCTCCAGTGCATTGCAAATGCGACATGGCACTGAAAATCTATCCAGCAGAATCTGCGCTCCAAAATCCAATTGGCGCTCCTTCCCTTCTGAGGCCTGCTGTGGGCCCAAACAGCAGTTTATTACCACAAATGGGAAATTTCCGTAATCGGGATAAGATGAGAGCAGTTGGGGTGCATTTTCTTCTTTATTCCTTGTAAATATTACAAATTTCTATGTTTTTTCAGAAAAAAAAAAGTAGTAGATTTTCATTTTCACAGACTAACTCCAATAAATAGAGCAAAATACCTGTGCTAACTATACGACTAGATAAATAGAAACTTTATGAATGCTGTTTTGAATACTTTGAGGGGTGCAGTTTTTAAAACGGGGTGATTTATGGAGGCTTTCTAATATGTAAGGCCCTCAAAGCCACTTCAGAACTAAACTGGTACCTGTAAAAATAGCCTTTTGAAATTTTCTTCAAAAAGTGAGAAATTGCTGCTGAAGTTCTAAACCTTGTAACGTCCCAGAAAAATAAAAAGGACGTTCAAAAAATAAATGCAAACAAAGAAGACATATGGGAAATGTTAACTAGTGACTATTTTGGGTGGTATTACTATCTGTTTTACAAGCAGATCCGTTTACATTTAGAAAAATGACAATTTTGCACACTAAATTTTGGTGTTTCACTAACAAATATTGAATCAACCAAATTTTTCCACTAACAAAAGTACAATATGTCACGAGAAAATATCAGAATCGCTTGGATAGGTAAAAGAATTCCCAAGTTATTACCACATAAACTGACAGACGCTGGTTTAAAGGACGGGTGTCGAGATAAAAATTTTTTTTATGTAATATTGCTTTTAGTATGTTATTAAAATACATTTTATTTATTTGTGTGTTTGTCTTTTTTCTTACTTTGACTTCACTAAGGGGGCTGCCATTTTTTTTTTCATCTCTGTATGTGTCGATTAACGACACATACAGAGATGGAATACGGCAGCTACAGTGCATAGGAGTCAATGAACGGCTCCCGTCTATTGTATCCGCTCTCTGGCTCTGTACTGCGCAGACGCAGGTCAGAGTCACACAGCAGAGCAGCTGTTTGCAGGGAGAAAGCAGGCGCCATCATGAAGACCAGCTGCACTGCAGGTAAGGTGTGTGTCTGTCTGTCCCTCTCTCTCAGACCGCCGCTCTCATGACCCTCGACGGGCCCCCCCCCCCCCCGACGGGCCCCCCTGTATAAAGGACACATGATGTAACTATCCTGGGAAAGCTGGGTGATAAACAATATGCCCGCTGTTAGTGTGGTACCCAGCTTTCCCAGACCCCTGAACGATAAATCTCTCTTGTTGTGCTGAGACAGAGGTTCATTAGTCACATTCCCAAACAGTCTCAGCACAACTAGAGATATTTACCGTTCAGGGATCTGGGAAAGCTGGGTGACCACCATTACCCTTCCTACTGGGGTGTGAGAGGTTCATTAGTCACATCCCCAACACTCCAGTAGGAGGGGTAATGGTGGTCACCCAGCTTTCCCAGACCCCTGAACGATAAATCTCTCTAGTTGTGCTGAGACTGAGGGCGGATTCACACGAACGTGCTATACGTCCGTGCAACCCGCGTGGTTTTCACACGGGTCGCACGGACCTATGTTAGTCTATGGGGCAGCGCAGACTGTCCGTGAGTTTTGCGCAGCGTGTCTCCGCTGCGTGAAATGCACGACATGTTCTATATTTGAGCGTTTTTCACGCACCCATTGAAGTCAATGGGTGCATGAGAATCACGCACACCACACAAAAGCACTTCCGTGGGACGAGCGTTATTCGCGCAACAGCAGTAAAAGAATGAATGTATACAGAAAAGCACCACGTGCTTTTCTGTTTACAAACATCCAAACGGAGTGTCATAATGATGGCGGCGTGCGCAAAGCGCACATGTTTGTGTAGATCCGCCCTGAGAGGTTCATTAATCACATCCCCAAATAGCCTCAGCACAACTAGAGAGATTTACCGTTCAGGGGTCTGGGAAAGCTGGGTGACCACCATTACCCTTCCTACTGGGGTGTGAGAGGTTTATTAGTCACATCCCCAACACTCCAGTAGGAGGGGTAATGGTGGTCACTCAGCTTTACCAGAAGCAGATATAACCAGGAAAGGGCTGGATGGACGGGCTGAGGGTGCACAGGGTTTTTGGTGACACACACACACACAAATCCCCCCCAAACACGCAAAAATCAAAGTGTAATAAAGCTGTTTTATATGTGGTTTTTTTTTGCACGTAAAATGTGCAAAAAAAAAAACTGTGTCAAATACACGGCGTGTGAACCGGTCAACTGAAAAGTCATTCACTTCACTTTCATCATTCTAAGGGTATGTTCACACACAATGTTTTCAGCTGAAAAATCGGAAGAACGCCTAGAAGCATCTGCCCATTGGTTTCAATGGGAAATACGGCGTTCTGTTCCGACAGGGCGTTTTTTACGTGGTAGTTTTCCAAAAACGGCACGTAAAAAGACGCCCGACCAAAACGAAGTGCACATCACTTCTTGGGACATTTTTGGATCCATTTTTCATTGACGTTATAGAAAAACAGCTCCAAAAACGGCCGTTAAAAAACACAAGTTTGATTAAAAAAAAATGGCTGAAAATCAGGAGCTGTTTTCCCTTGGTTAGGTAAGCGTGTGAACATACCCTTAGCCTTTTGGTGTGTCCTATAACTTCTGCCAGCTGCAGAATCACACCCAAAATGGCTGCCGGACACTGCTTAGCAATTTGAAGACACCTTTTCCTGGATTGTGGGAGGGGTGAGATCCCCTCCCACATTTACAGCAGCTGTGAGTCAGGTTGCTTTGCCTTATTCACCTTGCAGTAATTCTGGGAAGTGCTCCCCTTGGTGGCCAATATAGGAAAACATGTCAAGTTATTATTTAATTTTTAATACTTTCCACCATATGGAAGGAAAAAAAAAAAATACAGCAAAAAACGTCAAAAAATATAATAGAAATAAGTAACGACACAAAAAAAAAAAAAAGATTTAATTTGCGACACATTCCGTTTAAGTCCCCTAGGAGGACGTCAACCTTTTTTTTTTTTGTTAGAACGTTAACATTTTCCGCCCCATATTTTCCCTAAAGTAATGTTAAGGAAAATAAGTTATACATAATTGGTATTGTCGCATCAGTAAAAGTCCGAACTAATACAATATAACGTTATTTAACCCGCTCAGTAAAAGAAAATGATGAAAAAGTTGTGTACCCCAAAATGGTACCAACAAATACTACAGCTCACCCTGCAAAAAAATAAGCCCTCATACGGCAATATAGACGAAAAAAAATAAATAGTTATGTCCTTTGGAAGGCGGGAAGGGAAAACCAAAAGAAAATTGCCCGTGTCATTAGGGGCTAAATGAATTCCCAAGGGATTTTTGTTTTTATGCTTTTGTTTTATCCTCCCCGCCTTCAAAAAGTCAGAACTTTATTTTTTTCGTTGACACAGCCATATGACTGCTTAAAGAGAACCTTTCACCTCCTCAAACATGTGCAGCATGTTATAGGAAAGGCTTCACAAACCCGGTCTCACGTAAAAATGTTCTAACTCACTCCGTTATTTACATATCGGTGCAGTTTCTAACTAAAAGGCAAGGGGGGGGGTTTGATGTCTCCGCTCTGACACTGTACAATCAGCTGCAGACCGTGTCAGGGCGGCTTGCGCGGTGTTCCCTCCCGCGACAACACACAGACTTGGTGTTTGTGCTGCAGATAGCGTGCGCGCGCCCTCACACACGCAAGGCTGTTCGCTCGTACATAGACGTCTCCACTCCCGCCGCCACGGAACAAGAAGAGATGAGGAGAAGCAGAGACTAGGAGATCTACTTACATCCGTTGATGTGCGCGTGAATGGCTGTGCTTGCACGCGTGAACGTGCATGCCCACGCTATCTGCAGCACAACCACCAAGTCTGTGTGTGTTCTCGCGGGAGAGAACACAGCGCTAGCCGCCCTGACACTGTCCACAGCTGATTGGACAGTGTAAGAGCGGAGATATCACGCCCCCTTGCCTTTTAGTTCGTTAGAAACGCCCCATTGACTGTTAAGGGGCTTATTTACATATCGGGCGCCAAATATAACGGCACCGATATGTAGATAATGGAGGGAGTTAGAAAAATAATTTTACGTGAGACAGGGTTTGTGAAGCCTTTCCTATAACATGATGCACTCAGCTGCACATGTTTGGGGGGAGGTGAAAGGTTCTCTAATTTTTACAGGAAAAATTTTACTTTCTGATGATACTATTTCACAATATGTGTAATGTACTGGGTAACTAAAAAAAAAATAAAAAAAATTCAGAATGGGGTGGAATTTGGGAGAGAAAAAAAAAAAAAAAAAACAGCAGTTCCACCATATTGTTATGGGTTTAGTTTTTAAGGTGTTCTTTGTACGCTGAAAGTGACATGTTACCATTATTCTGCGGGTCAGTACGATCAAGAGGATACCAGATTTATATTGTTAGGTTTATTGTTTTTTTTTTTAAAAGGTACACACACACACACACACACACACACACACACACACACACACACACACACACACTTGAAAGAAACCAAAACTTTTGCATAGACTTATTATTACCCCTGTAACTTTTATATTTGTGTACGGCGCCTTTTTGTAAGTGGAAAGATGTAGTTTTTATGAATACCATTTTGGGGTATGTCTGGCATTTCAATACGTTTTTATAAAAAAAATGTTGGGAACAAAAAAATAAAAAAGGGTAAAAAAAAAACCAAACAAACCTGCAACTCGGCCATTTTGACCTTTTCCCACTGCAGCATTCACCGTATTGGAAAATATTTTTATAGTTTGGGCATTTACGGACGAGGGGATACCTAATGTGTTTATGTGGGATCTACGCAAAGGGGGTGATTTCAATTTTTATATATATATATATATATATATATATATATATATATATTTGTTTTTATTTCCCCCTAGGCTTTGTACCATAGACTGCAATATCACAAATTTGCAGTCTAAGGCAAAATTAGTGCACTGCTATTGAGACCTGCCACAGGCAGGTCTCAATCACAGTCTTCCTATAGCAGGGCTGGGAGCATTCACAAGGCTCCCAGCGGCTATAGGAATTCACTGGCTCTGGCGATTTCATCACGCGGGAGCCGGTGACTGGGCCAGAAGTGAAAGGGGCAGTAAAAAACCCTCAGATGCTGGTAGTCACATCTGACACTGGCATCGGAGGGGTTAAATGGTTGCGATCAGAGATGTTTCTGATCGCAAGCATTGCCGCTGGGTCCCTGCTGTTGTAACACAGCAGAGTCCCGGCGGCAATGGCACCAGCTCTGCTTCCGACGTAAATCTACAGATTAGCAACAGGAAAGTGTTAAAATCAGTCTTGGTCATGTGATTGTAAAGCATCATGCACCTGTGCCTTGTAAAGAGCACTGTACCTGTGTTATCACAAAAAATGGAGAGGAAAGCGGAAAAAGGGGCGAGGGGAAGGGAAGTAAGCAAGGAATAACCACTGGTAAAGTAGGCACTCGGCTCAGTGTAAATATAAAAGTTTTAACATTTTTAACAAGATTAAATAAAATATGACAAGGGTAGCACCAATTGTAATCCTGTGTCTAAATCGCAAAAAAAAAACCACATACAATAACAAACATACATAGACGTCACAGGCCCGGCCGGGTCACTGATAGGTAGCCCACATAGAGCGTATATCCAGTTAATTTATGAGAGCATATATTATGCCCAAACAATGTTGCATATGATTGCAATTATAAAATAATTATTGAATGGGTTTAGTCGTATGTAAATCATACGAATAGTGAGCTAGATATAGTCCCGTCCAATAATAGGGAATGATAGGCGGATAATCCAGCTGATATGTACCACGTGGGTATAAGGAACATATCTGCTGCAGGTATGGAATACAGCTAGGTTCAGAGTTTTTTGAAGGAGGAAAATCTGCCTCAAAATTGTGTTTGGAATTTTGACGCAGATTTAGCTCTGCCTGCACGCCGATTTTCGCAGCCATTGAGCGCAACAGGCAAAAAAAAAACACCACGAAATACACTTCCTCTGCCTCCCATGGATGTCAATGGGAGGTCAGAGGCGTAAACGCCCGAAGATAGGGCATGTCCCTTTTTCCCCGCGAGACTGTTTTTCTGCTCACGGGGAAAAATAAATAAATAAATACAAAACGCCCTCTGCCTCCCATTGAAATCAATGTGAGGCATTTTCGGACGTTTTTTGGCGGGTTTTCCGCGTAAAAAAATAAAATGTGTGAACTCCCCCGTATTATTGCGTCTTAACCCCTTCCCGACATTTGACGTATGGGTACTCCATGGAAAGCAATGCTTCCCGCATTTTGCCGTATCCATAAGCCAAATGCTTGGCAGCGGCTCAGAAGCTAAGTCTGTGCCATCATCGCCAGATGTCAGCGGTATCTTACAGCTGACATCCGGCTGCACCGGCAGGGACCGAAATTAGCTTCTATCCCCGCCTTTAACCCCTTAAATGCAGCACTCAAACGCGATCTCTGCATTTAAGGTGTTTGCAGCTTATCGGAACCCCAGCAATGAAATTGCCGGGATTCCGGTGGCTGCAATGGCAACCGGAGGCCTAATACTGGCCTCCCGTTCTGCCTAGCACGTAAGCTGTTCAGGACCCGCTCAGCGGCGGAGCCTGATCGGCTTCCGTAGCCGCCGGCAAATTGGCGCCGGCTCAGGAGCTGAGCCGGTGTCCACAGCGGTGGATGTCAGCTGTATGTTACAGCTGACATCCACCTGTAACGGCAGGAACCGGAGATAACTCCGATCCCTGCCATTAACCCCTTAGAGGTTGCTAGCAGATCGCCATGCAATCAGGGCTGGCGACTGTTGCTATGGCAACAGGAGACCTAACAATGGCCTCCTGCTCGGCCATTACAGAAGCCGATTAGGCCCCGCCGGGAGGTGATGTCTAATTGGCTTGCAGTCAGTGAATGACTGACAGATCTAATACATTGCACTACATAGCTAGTGCAATGTATTAGAAAAATAATCTGACAGTTGGACCTTAATGTCCCCTAGTGGGACTTGAAAGTGTAAAAAAAAAGTTTTAAAAACATAATAAAAAAAGTTTCAAGTAAAATAAAACACAATCGCCCTGTTCCCTTATCAAGTCCTTTATTATTGAAAACAAAAAAACATACATATTTGGTATCCCCGCGTCCGTAACCGCCTGACCTATAAAAATCTTGTTATTTATTCTAGGCAGCAAACAGCGTAAAAAAAACAAACAGAATTTCTGTTTTTTGGTCACTTTGCCCTACAAATATTGGAATAAACAAGCCCTCATACAGCTCTGTCGACTAAAAAAATAAAAAAAACTTTATGGTTTTCACAAATTGGCGACAGAAAAAATAATTTTTTTACAAAAGTAGTTTTATTGTGCAAAAAGTTGTAAAACATAAAAAAGTGCTATAAATTAGGTATCGCTGGAATCGGACTGACCCACAGAATAAATTTAACGTGTGGTTTATAATGCATGGTGTACGCTGTTTAAAAAAAAATAAAAAATATTTAAAAAAAACACAACTAGAAAACTATGCCAGAATTGCAGTTTTTTGGTCCCTTTCCTCAAAAAAAAAAAAAAAAAATACAAGTAAAAAAAAAAAAAAAGATAAAAAGCTATCAAAAACTCACATGTACCCCTAAATGGTACCAATAATAACTACAGCTCGTCCTGCAAAAAAACAGCCCTCATACCGCTACGTCTATGAAAAAATTAAATTAGTTAAAGCTCCAATAAGTCAGGAAATAAAAAAAATATGCAGTTGTGAAGGCCCGAGGGGAACATTTCTTCTGTTTCAAGAGGCGAATTATCGAGGCCCTAAAGTTAGGGAACCAGGAAGTGTAGGGCCCAAACATATCTGCTGGAAGCGATGGTGCCTGTATTATACCAGAACACTTCCCAGCAAAACTCACACAACTGCAAAGGTGCGGAGTGTGGACCAGAAGGGGGATAAGGAAGGACATTTATCAGTACGACACCGGCCTGTGCAGAAAGGATCGATCACAGCGTAACACACATCTATGGAGTATTTAACTTTTTTTTTTAACCCAATTATTATACCACCCGACTCTGCCCGGCTTACATTTGCCCCACATTATAAATGGAAACACCAGCAATACTACTACTAAGCAAAATCCACGCTCCAAAAGCCAAATGGTGCTCCCTCCCCTCTGAACACTACAGCGTGCCCAAACAGCAGTTTACTTCCACATATATGGCATCGCCATACCCGGGAGAACCATTTTAACAATTTTTGGGGTATGTGCTTCCAGTGGCACAAGCTGGGCATGACATATTTGCCACTGGAATGGCATATCTAGGGAAAAATGAACATTTTTACTTTGCACCATCCGCAGCGCAATCATTCATGGGAAAGACCTGTGGGGTGAAATGCTCACCACACCCATTAATAAATGCCTTGAGGGGAGTAAGTTTCCAACATGAGGTCACTTCTCAGGGGTTTCTTTTATTATTTCACATCTGAGCCTCTGCAATTGTGAACCAGTTCTTTGTAAATCGCCAAATTAGGCCTCAATTTTACATGGTACTCTTTCAATCCTGAGCCTGGTCGAATGTCCAAGCAAAAGATTAGGGTCACATGTAGGGTGTTTCTAAAACCGGGAAACCCAGCAAAATAGTTAGAGAGCTGTCTTGTTATGGTGGCACAAGCTGGGCACCACATATTGGCATATCTATGGAAAAAAAATCCCATTTTCACTCTGCAACATCGAGTGCACACTAATTTCTACAAAACACCTGCACGGTTAACATGCTCACTACACCCCTAGGTGAATACCTTGAGGGGTGTAGTTTCCAAAACGGGGTCACTTCTGGGGGGTTGCCACTGTTTTGGTCCCACAGGGGCTTTGCAAATGAGACCGTGCACAGAAACCAATCCAGCAAAAAGTGTACTCAAAAAGCCAAATGGCCCTAAAAGCCGTTTATTACCACATATGGGGTATTACCGAACCCGGGAGAAATAGCTTTACAAACGTTGAGTTTCCTTCTTTTTTTTCTTTATTTGTTGAGAAGATGAAAAATTTTGAGCTAAAGCTTCGTCTTATGAAGAAAAGGGATTGTTTTTATTTTCACTGCCCAATTCTAATAAATTCTATGAAACCCCTGTGGGGTCTAAATGCTCACTACACCCCTAGATTAATTTCTCAAGGGGTGTAGTTTCCTAAATGGAGTCACTTTTGGGCGTTTTCATTGTTTTGTCCCCTCAGGGGCTTTGCAAATGCGACATGGCCTCCGCAAACCATTCCTGCTAAATTTGAGCACCAAAAGCCAAATAGCGCTCTTTCCCTTTTGAGCTCTGCCGTGTGTCCAGACAGCTGTTTATGACCACATATTCTTTTACTCGGGAGAAATTGCTTTACAAATATTGCGGTGCTTTTTTTCTTAAGGTCAAAAGTGGCCAAAGAGGGAAGGGGTTAAGAATCGCAGCATAGTAGACTTGGTAGCTGTGGTGGGTCAGATTTGCACCGCTATCGCATACGAAAACCGATGTTAGTATTTCTTTTTATGGCTTCCCAGACGTAGTGTAGAAAAAAGAAGCAGTTAAGCTATTGTTTAATGCATTTTTATAGTTAATGAAGACTATATTAAGCACTACGCCAAAGACAAAACGAGTCTAGCCAAAAAGGTTTAGCATGTAAAAGTAGTAACACTCAAAAAGTGCAAATTGAAAAGCTTACCTCCCACTTGTCTCGTGAGGTTAACAGGAGAAAGTTTAGACGTGACTTTAGATAAACCTAAGGAAGGTAAAAACATGAGTGACACAGGGCTTCTAGAGATAAAATACGGACCAAAAATCTAGGCAGTGGTCACGGTTTCATTTACATGGTTTCAATTCATTCAAAAAGGTCAGAATCTTTTCCCAAGTTGAGGCAACAAAACTGTAGATGTTAAAGAGGCTCTGTCACCACATTATAAGTGGCCTATCTTCTACATAATGTGATCGGCGCTGTAATGTAGTTTACAGCAGTGCTTTTTATTTCGAAAAACGATCATTTTTGACGGAGTTATGACCTATTTTAGATTTATGCTAAGGTTTCTTAAAGGGAATGTGTTGCCAGAAAAACATGTTTTGTTTTTTTTAATTAAACATTTAGTGTGTGGGTGATTAAACATTGTTCAAATTTTTTTTATTTTTTTCACGAGTCAGGAAATATTATAAATTAATTCAAAATTTATAATACTACCCATTTTTGGTCACTAGATGGAGCTATTCCCAAAATTGCAGCATTGCAACATTGGGTTAAAAGCCCTCGCTCTAGTGAGCTCTCAGCATCCCCCCCCTCCTTTATCCTGGCTAGTGCCGGGATAAACGAGGGGTTTGAACGGTGTAACCTCCTACACTGTGTGTCGCCATTTTTTGAGCTAACACACAGTGTAGTAGGTTTACATACAGTAGTAAACACACACAAACACGAACATACATTGAAATCTCTTACCTGCTCCTGCCGGCGCGGCTCCCTCCGGCCCGTCCGCTCCGTTTGCTGCCGCTGGTCCAAGTGCACAAATCCGGAAGCCGCGACCGGAAGTAGTAATATTACTGTCCGGCCGCGACTTCCGGTCCACAGGAAAATGGCGCCGGACGGCGCCAATTTCGAATTGGACTGTGTGGGAGCGGCGCATGCGCAGTTCCCACACAGACGCCGTACACTGAAGTCAATGGGACGGGAGCCGTCCGCAGTCCCTATGGGACTGTGGCTGCCGTATTCCATGTCTGTATGTGTCGTTAATCGACACAGACAGAAATGGAACAAAAAATGGCAGCCCCCATAGGGAAGAAAAAGTGTAAAAATAAGAAAAAGTAAAACACAAACACACAAATGAATATAAACGTTTTTAATAAAGCACTAACATCTTTAACATATAAAAAAATAATTTGTGATGACACTGTTCCTTTAATGCCCAACTGGGCGTGTTTTACTTTTTGACCAAGTGGGCGTTGTGGAGAGAAGTATATGACGCTGACCAATCAGCGTCATACACTTCTCCCCATTCATTTACACAGCAAAAATGATCGTTTTTCTAAATAAAAACCACTGCTGTTATCTACATTACAGCGCCGATCATGTTATTTAGAAGATAGGGCATTTATAATGTGGTGACAGAGCCTCTTTAAGTCAAGCCGCAGTTATTACAAAAGCAAAATGTATACACACACGAACGCACGCACGCACGCACACTATTTTTCTTTATATGGCAAACATTGTACCTTCGCATTGCCCAGCATGTATTTTTCTTTGAAGATAGTTAACAATATGATTACAGTATTTACAACTCTGGTCCCATGCACACGTCCGTAGTTTTTATCCACAATTACTGATCGTAAATACTGCGGACGTGTGCATGGGGCCTAACAAATAATTTTGAGGCATGAGCAGATTCCACCCTCAAACGTCTGCTAAACAGGTCTTGGGAAAAGCAGTTCAAACACTCAGGTTTGCTACGATAATCTAAGTAAACCTGAGAAAATGATGTTTTATTCAGTTACAAAACGTTTCATTAGCTTATGCCAAGTATCTGATGGGCCTTCATTCTTCAGTGAAGTGCCCTGAGTTATTTGCGGCAACCACTCTCCCTCTGAATGAGGTCATCATCAGACATCAATTCCAAGAGACGTCAATCAAGTGCGGAGAAATTTGGAAGGAGTTGCCACCAATACCCCAGGACACTTAAAGGTTCATTAGCATATGGCATGTGACAAAAAAAAACAACATTTTCTCAGGTGTGCTTAGATTATCATTGTAAACATAGGAATGTTGAACGGCTTTCCCCAAGACCTATTTAGCAATCCTAAGAGTTTATAGGGTTCGAATCTGCTGACAGATGTCTAAGAATGGGGAAAATTTCCATTCTATGTAATTGATCATTTGCAGGAACAGATAAAAGTACTATATACAATGTTTACAAAAATGATTTTTTTTTAGTGATTAGTATGTTTAATCCCTTGGACGCAATTTTTTTTTTTTTTTTCACCCCCTTCCAAAAACCATAACTTTTTTTTTTTTTTTTTTTAAGTTGACCTAGCTGTATGAGTGCTTGTTTTTTGCAGGACGAGTTGTAGTTTGGCTCCATTTAATGTACTGGAAAACTTAAAAAAAAAAAAATTATCTCTGGCGTGAAATGGGAAAAAGCCAGCGATACCGCCATTAATTTTTGGGTTTTGTTTTTACGACATTTACAATGTGATAAAATCGACGTGTTCAATTTATTTCTCTGTAATTGTATCGACACGTAGAATAAAGTTATGTCGTTTTATGTTTTACCACTTTCACAAACAAAAATAAAATTAAAGTTAGGTTTTTTTATTTTTCTGCTGATCGAGCGATGTGGGGACTTGTTTTATGTGGGACGAGCTGTAGATTCAATCAGTACCACTTTGGGGAACACGCGTCATCATTTTGTATTCCATTTTTTTGGGAGCCAAGTTGACCAAAAAACAGCAATTTGGTGTCTTTAAATTTTATATTTTTGAGTTCACCGTGTGGGCCACATAATATTAAATTAGAGTAGTTCAGACTTTTATTGACGTGGTGATTTCTGTTACATTCATTAAAAAAAATAAAAAATAAAAACCACGCACAATACTGTAAGGGGGGGGGGGGGGGGCGGACGACAAAAAGGGAATTTTAACATTTTGTAATATACAGCAGGCACCCTACGAGCAAGGAGTACGATCAGCCCGTAAGCCGGCTCCATACTTCGGCCAGCTTATGTGGGGAATTAGAGGACTTGTGCTTTACATTAAAGGGGCTGTCTCATGAAAACAGATTTTAAATGAAAGCCAATCCTGCAGGTTACAGTCTCTCTGACCCATGATCAGCTGTTATTGCTGGGGGAACCTGAATCTGTGATGCAAAAATGGAATGATTCCACCAGTGCGGGAGCTGGTCTCACAAAGTAGTTCTTTGTTCTGGCTCATTGGGGGTGCTCCCGAGCAAGAAACCACCCATTAATGTATTAGGGCATATGGACAGGGGTTGTCTTCTTGTAATGCAGCGGCCGCATGCAAGACAAAACAACGCACACATGCAGCGGCCAATGGCTGCATGATTTTGCAGTCAATACCACAGCCAAAATCGTGCAAAACAATCATATTTATTTCCGATAAAACTAGTGTCTGAGATCGTGAAATTACCTTATGCAAGAGCTTCTTGTCATTTAAGCTATGGAGTCTCAGGAATCTGTCCAAGCCACAGGATGCCACAACAGGCATAGACTTGTGACACTGGATGGAGCGCACAGAACCCACATTACCCTTAAGGGCGCACAACAGACGACCTGGAAATAGAGATTTTGAAATATGCAATAAACGCACACAGCACAAGAGATACAGGATTCAGTAGGTTAGAATGACTAAAGCAAAACTTCACCTTTCCTCAGATCAATCATGCCCATGTTACCATGTGTGTTGCCAACCACTACAGACCTACACAGAAAAAGAAATTTTTCATAAAAAAAAAAACTGCACACTTATGTAGGTTGATACATTTTACTGTATCGGAGTCTAGAGGAGAGGAGAAGGAAAAAAAAAAAAAAAAAAAGAGAACGAAGCAGAAAACAAAAGTAATAAAGACGTGAACAAACGTGGGAGAATTAAGAGAAACAGAATCAGGAAAGTCAATTTCACTCCACTGAAAATGTTATTTTAACAAAACAATTATTAACTGCCTTGGATACAGAATTAGTCCAAGTTGACACCATGTTTAGGTTCATCCAGATGAAATCTATATAAACAATATATATTTATTTTTTTATAAACCAGTATGTTGTAGCAAAAGGTTGAAGGTAATGAATTATTTCACAGAGATATTGCAATTAAGCAGCATATGGCCTGCCACACATTACATGTAACAATGGTTGTCCTTGTAATGCAAGAACGCGCCAGGAGCCACTCTTAGAAAGACTGTTGACATCCTGATGGGACAACCCCTTTAATTTGGCTCATCACAACCTCCTAAAACAAAAATAAAATTACCTGCCATCTGGCGTCATGCTCAAAGCGGTCAATGGATCCTCACCAAAAAGAACCTCTAGAACTGGTCGTCTTTGAGGTGAGCAGGGATCATATATTCTAACCTGTGAAAGGGTGAATTAAATGCGTTAGCAATTTGTGCCATGGCTGGAGGCTTCTGTATTCTAATATTTGTTCATTGTAATGGTCTGAACTCATATATATATATATATATATATATATATATATAGTGAGACAGTGACAGGTAAAGTCATTGAGGGAAGGTATATTTCCTCTAGAATCCTGTCATATGTATCCTAGGCTCCAGGGAATGAGTAGTTCTTGCAATAGAAAGCTCTAGTTTTCCAATCTCGGCTCAAGGAAAAGCCGGAAAAAAGGGCCTGGAGTTGGATTGGAGAAGAGCAGGGCGGGTTCCCCAATCCCTAGTCCATCTCTGTTTGTAGGACAAGGCTGCTGCTCAATTAGCTGCACCTGCAGCCTGTGTATAAAAAAGGTGCAGACACAGAGTGTGGGAGTCTCACCCCTGACTCAGACTAGAGACTACTAAGGCTGGAGTAGCCTGTATTCTATGTGAGTAAAGACCTGTGTTACTTTGTGTCCAGTGCCTGGTAGGAAGGCACTCGGTATAGTTAGATAATATCTTGTTTAGTGAGTGCTCAGACGAGCAGGATTTATTTTGTATTTTTCCTTGTTGTACAAGAGGCTGTTTCTTTGACAAGAATAAAACACAGGCAAAGCCCTGTTATGACTTTTAATGCACGGTGTCCCTGTCTCTGGCTACAAGGAAACCGCTGTACCAACCTCTCCTGATGCTAAACCCTCACAATATATAAATGTATATTTATTTATTTATCCCTCAGGGGGATGTAGATTGAGGAAGCACTACGTGGCGAAACGCGCGTCGGGGTCTATGTTGCGGAGCGGACACCTCATTCCATACCACTTCATCCCATCTATGGGTAAGTCTGCATCTTAGTCATTTTGTTTGATTCAACTACCATCCAGTACGATATATATTGCACCCTTCTTTCACTCAAACCAGTTATTTATGGAGACATTTCTCTCCCTTCCTTACCTTTGAACTAATGGTGTATTATTGGTATACTTAACTGTGAATCTGATACGTATTCTAACATGTATGCAGCTGCCCTTGGTTAATTGGTAGTTATAACACTCGGTGCGGTCTCCGCTTTTTTACTAGAGTTCTCTTGGTGCTATTTTAGTATGTACATTGTTTGTATAATAAAGATTTAACTTTTTATATTATACACATTGGCGTTAAAGGCTCTTATTTGTCTTTGTGGAATATGCATTATCATGGAGCTGCTTAGATGATATGGGGGGACAGTTGTGGTTTAAACAGTTCTCAGCCCTTGTTACAAATTCGTTTGGAGTCTATATACTGATTCAAGATTTCTATAAGTATGCTGTATAAGCTATATACCGTATGCTCCTTGTGTAGCTCATTTTGGAGCAACCATTTTTCAACAAAATTGAGAATTGCTTAGTAAAGGATGAATGGTAGATGTCAAAACGGAAATATGTTGACGGACATTTAAAAATAAATCAAATTTACAATAAATTTTGAATAAACGAATTTAAAAAAATAAAATTATATGAGTTGAACAGGCTTTCAAAGGGATTGTGAAAAACTCTGCGCTCACCTGATGAGAACTTGTGCAAGTAACTACTTTATCAGACTCTGGGATGAAATCCAGGTCACGAACCCACACAGGCACCCTGAGATCTAGCCAGTCATTCCTCACCTAAAAAAAAGGGACACATGACCATGACAATGTTTTTTTAAAGGCACATTTTATTGAGGCCATAAGAATAGACAAAAAAAGGAGGATATGCACAAGAGTCAAGCTGGATTCACGCGAGCATGTTCGGTCCGTAAAGGACGGAACGTATTTCGGCCGCAAGTCCCGGACCGAACACACTGCAGGGAGCCGGGATCCTAGCATCATACTTATGTACGATGCTAGGAGTCCCTGCCTCACAACTGTCCCGTACGGTAATCATGTTTTCAGTACGGGACAGTTGTCCGGCAGCAAGGCAGGGACTCCTAGCATCGTACGTATGATGCTAGGAGCCCGGCTCCCTGCAGTGTGTTCGGTCCGGGACTTGCGGCCGAAACACGTCCGTCAATTACGGACGTAATGTTCTCATGTGAATCCAGCCTAATAGTAAGAGAACTGACCAATCAGCATCATACAATTCTCATTGTTCCAGCCCAGCTTCTTTCACTGCAAACAGTGTGATTGTGCAGTGAAAGAAACTGGAACAATGAGAAGTGTATGACGCTGATTGGTCACTGATTGGTCAGCAACATATACTCCTCTTTACAACACCTTCTTGGTCAAAAGTAAAAACACGCCCAGTTGTCTATTAAGAAACTAATTAGCATAAATCTAAAATTGCTCGAAACTCTCTCAAAAATGAGTTTTTCAAAATAAAAACCACTGCTGTTATCTACATTACAGCGCCTATCACATTCTGTAGGAGATAGGGCACTTAAAATCTGGTGACAGCCTCTTTAAAACAAACAGCTTTCTATTTGTTTACAGTAGAAAAAAAATATATAAAAGTGGTTAGCGAAATGCAATGCATAAGAGGTGGCCAGTGGAGGAGTAGGCAAACCAACAGCAGACATTCCGTAAGTGATAAAATTATTAGGAAGTATGAGAATTAGCTATCCAGGATTGCCAGATTTCCATAAATGCATCCAGGCACTAACGTGCTTCATAAGGGAGATTGGAGTTAATCAGCACAATCCACGCTTGTAACGTAGGGACTTTAGGGTGCTTTCAGTTCAGACGGATAACTTTTTTTCCCACATAGAACAATAAAATTATAAGAGATCTGGATCACCACATCATCCAGAGTCAGTATGCCCAGTTCCGCCCATATATTAGGATTGGAGAGATTCCATGGGTGTGTGTCAGAAGTGGATTATACACAAGAGGGGTTCAGGTTCAGATCAGAAAAGGAGGAGAGACCTCTGCCAAACCCTCAAGGTGGACTGCATTGGGATCGTAAACAGGTGAGGGGTGGGGGCCTGTCGGTATAAAGAAATGACTAGGGCCTTATAGGATCCCAGCAGGGTTGCCTTCAGATCTGTAGATGGGTTTAATTAATTGTCCATGTGTAAACCATCAGACATATACTAGTTGACTAGCCAAAAAAGTACAAATATAAGTTCGGTATAGTGTGAAACTAGCCCCAGTGAACATACCCTTACTGAGATGGGTAGGTGTCTCCGTTAGTCAAAGTCCACCTTAAAAAGAGGCTCTGTCACCACATTATAAGTGGCCTATCTTCTACATAATGTGATCGGCGCTGTAATTTAGATTACAGAAGTGTTTATTTAGAAAAACAATCAATTTTGACCAAGTTATGACCAATTTTAGATTTATGCTAATGACTTAATGCCCAACTGGGCGGTTTTTAGCTTTTGATCTAGTGGGAGTTGTAAAGAGACGTGTATGACGCTGACCAATCAGCATCATACACTTCTCTCCATTCATTAACTCTGCATATAGCGATATAGCTATATCGCTATGTGCAGCCACATACACTAACATTACTACAGTGTCTTGACAATGAATATACATTACCTCCAGCCAGGACGTGATGTATATTCAGAATCCTGACCACTTCTCTAGTTACTTCTGGCTAGAGAACAGGAATAGGTTTAGTACTCCCTGTACAAATTATCAAAGAGTGCAACAAAGACCAGGGTAATTCTTATAGTGGATCAACATTAAAAATGGCGTTAAACTAAAAATTAATGCTAGATCACAAAATTTGTGTTGTAAACAGTTCAGTCCCTGACTGCAGGAGGGTATGAACGTTTACATATGTATTCTCCAAGGCGAAGGCCAAAATATCAAAGTGGAAAATGCCTTCTTAATCCCCTGAGGTCATATACATTGTGTTACAATCTTGCCACGGAGAGCAGCTAAAGAAAGGAAGGGGGAAAAAGGTGCTGGAAGACCTGCAGACCATCCAAGTGAGCGGCTGCAAGGACTAGCCGGCTTCCATGGAGTTTTATTGAAGACAATTCAGCTATTGCAAATTCCTGTCGGACAATAACTTAACCCTGTCATGATTTCTGATTTTATTTTCGGTTTCCCCCCCAGAACCTCATGTTCTTATAATTATTAGAAATGTCCCACACAACTCACATTCTTAGCTCTGAAGATTGGTTCTTCTGGTCTCTGCAAATCCCAGATTTTTAAGTCATTCTCTTTGCCTCCAGTTCCAACTTTGTTACACTGAGCATTACACAGTCGCATTTTCTCCACTCCAGGACCAACTTGCACCTCCAACTGATAAACACAATTACATGCACAGATATTATACGGACTCTTCCACACAGTGCCTGTGACTGGGTTACAAGTGCTACTGGACAGGAAATTACTGGTACATAATACAGAAAAGGATGTTATGCAAATCAGACAGTTTTGGCATGCTGCTTAGGCAGGGAGCCTAAGGCCCTATTCAAACGACAGGGATTCTTGGCCATGTGACGGCCATTCTTTGAACGGCCGCAGTAGGAGCGGTAGACCCCAAATGGGGCCATTCACACGGCCGATTTTTTTGGCAGCACGGTAAACCGGGCCGTCAAAAGATGGAACATGCCCTATTTTGGGCCATTCACACGGCTCCCATAGAAGTCTATGGGGCAGTGAAAAGCGTGGCAGTCACTCGGATGTGACGGCCGTGTATTCTGTCACTCGCTCGCTTCCCATCACAGTGCGAAGTGCATGTGAGGAGGAGGGAGGGTGAGAGTATTTTGTTGCTCCCCGTAGGAGCCGAATCCCTAATCCCCATATATGGACAGTGACTTCTCCTAGAGCGGTCCCCTACTCCAGAAGCAGAAACTGTGGCCAGTGATTCCACACCAGAAGTCCCTGACTCCACTGTCCATATATGGACATTGAAGTCAGGGACTTCCCCTGGAGCGGTCCCATACAGGGGTGGCACTACCTACAGAGGGCAGTGTGTGGCACTACCTATAGAGGGTAGTGTGAAGCAGAAAATTTACAAAATGAAATTCCTCCATTTTTAAAACGGACAGGGGAAAAAGTAGGAATTAGACCTACCGGTAATTGTGTTTCCAGGAATCCATCATGACAGCAGCACAGGAGGTTGCCCTATTAACCGCTATAGGGACAGGAAGGGAGGTTAAAAGGCCCCTCCCACCACCCACTTGCCAGTGTTTTTCAATTACTACACCAGGATGGATGCAACCCTATTTTATTTCTAGGGATAATAACTGACATGTTACTTGCACAAATCAGAACTTCAATAAAGGGAGGGAATGTAAGGGTGCTTTCATGATGGATTCCTGGAAATACAATTTAACTCCTACTTTCCAGTACATTCCTCATGACAGCACCACAGGAGCAATAACAAATTATAATGCTCGGGGAGGACTACGGATTGGAGGACTTTCCGTCCAAAACATAAATCCGTATCGGACAGAACATCTAGCCTATAATGTTTGCAAAACGTATGGCTTGACCAGGTGGCAGCTCTGCAGATTTGGTCCATAGAGGCTTCTCTTCTTTCTGCCCAGGATGCCAAAACTGCCCCCGTTGAATGGGCATTAATGCCTTGTGGGGCACATAGTCCTTGGGACTTGTAGGCTTCTTGTAAGGTAGTTTTTACCCATCTCGCTAGAGAGCCTTTGTTTCCTCTATTCTTTCCCCCATACAGGACAAAGATTTTTATCTGGTCTCCAAGAGGAGGTTCTATCCAGATACTGAGGAATTGTTCACCTGACATCCAGGCAATGGAATTTTTCTTCCTTTTGTCCAGATCCTAAAGACAAACAAGAAGGTAAAATTATTTCTTGGTCTCTATGGAAGGCAGTAGATACTTTCGGAATAAAGAAAGGATCTAGTTTTAGAATGATCTTGTTTTTTTGAACTCTTAGGTAGGGTTCTATGACGGACAGAGATTGGATTTCTCCAATCCTTCTTGCTGATGTAATAGCGACTACGAATGCAGATTTTAGAGTTAAAAAAATGCATATTAATCGTGTTGAGTGGCTCATAGTGGGGGGGAGGGGGAAATCGCAAAGAACCGTTAACACTACATTTAAATCCCAGGTAGGCACTGATTTCTTTAGGGAAGGTTTCAATTTAGAAACTGCTTGAGTGAATCTTCTGATCCACCGATGTTTAGCTAATGGAGTATTGAAATAATTACTTAAGGCGGAGATCTGCACTTTTAAAAAAGGTACTAGGGCTAATCCCTTTTTTGATGTTGGGAAGAAAGGGGTCTGGTCCCGGATATCCATACCAGGAACAGAATTTCTTCCAAGTTTTTTGAGGTAACTTCTTTATGGTTTAAAAAGATAGTTGAAATTACCTCATCTGACAGACCGTAGTTTCTCAAGATCTGCCTTTCAGGATCCAGGCTGATAACTTCAGAGTTTCTATTCCCTGAAAGAATAAGGGACCCTGGGAGAGAAGATTCTTCTTGACTGGGAGCATGAAAGTGTCTTCCAATGCTAGGTACTTTAGGATTGGAAACCAGCTTATTTTTGGCCAATAGGGAAGAATGATAAGCCTTGTCAAATCTTCCTGGATTTTTCTTAATACCACTGGTATTAGAGGAAACGGAGGAAAGGTATAGGCCAGATCCATGTCCCAGGGATGGGATAATGCATCAACCCCCAAAGGGTTGTCTTTGAGATTTGGGGAGAAGAATCTCTCTACTTGGGAGTTTTTCCTTGTGGCAAATAGGTCTATTTGTGGATAACCCCACCGTTGGGTTAAGGACAGAAAAATTTCTCTGTTCAGGGACCATTCTCCTGGGACCCCCTTGATTATGTTATTTGGGCAGAGCCACCAGTGGAGAGAGGACTTCACGGTTTCGGAAATCTGAATCCTTGAATTCAAGGAGTCCTCTTTTCGATCCCACTGGGACAGGATCAGATTGTGTAAGGGTCTGGAGTGAAATGGACTCCATGGAATGGATGCAAGACGCCATCATTCCCAACATCCGCATTCCTTCCCTTATGGAACATGTGCTCTTTCCCCAAAATGTCCTTACTTCTGTCAGAAGTATTTGTTTCTCCCTTGGTAGGAAGGAATGTTGAAGGGAGGAGTCTAGGAGCACTCCTAAGAAGACCTTCTGTTTTTGACGAGGAAGACTTGATTTCTCGATGTTGAGTAACCATCCCAATTGCTGTAGTAGGGAAAGAACTTGTAACCGATGGCTGTTTAGGATAGACGGAGTATCTGCTGTCAACAGGAAATAGGCTAAATATGGGATAATCATTATGCCCTGACTTCTTAAGAATGACAATCTCTGCCATCATTTTTGTAAAAATTCTGGGGGCTGAGGAAAAGCCGAAGGGGAGACAGACAAATTGGAAGTGGAGGATGGAAGCACCATTCCGAATCGCAAATCTGGATGGATAGGGACGTGATAGTACGAATCCTTTAAATCGATCGTACACAGTGACACTTCTTCCCTTATTAGAGGAATAGTCGATCTGAGAGACTCCATTTTGAACTTGCGATATTTCACCCATTTGTTCAGTAACATCAGGTTGATTATCGTCCTGTAAGAACCGTTTGGTTTCTTGACTAAGAAGATTTTCGAATAGTGGCCCTTAAAGGGAACCTGTCACCAGCATTTCACCTATTAAACCAGCAATATCAGGTAGTAGTGGGTGAAAAATCATTTCTATATAACCTAGAATTATCTTTTTAGTCGGCTCTGTAGCTTTAGTATTCAGCTTTAGTGTTCCCACACTGTATGCTAATGAGCATAAAAGAGTCAGATCTTCATTCCTCAAGTCTTTCCAAGTTTACCCCGCCTCTTTACTTTTGATTGACAGCTCCCCGCCTCCCCCCATACACAAAATCCGGCACTTGAAAATTGATGTCCTCTTCTGGTGTGTGCGCACAACGGGACACCGGATTATTACGATAAAAGGCGAAAATGTTTGCAGACCGTTATTTACAGTCAGAGGAGGAGTTTAGGCGAGGGGATAACGGCAGTGAACTTTTGATAGCAGCGGCCAGTGAGGGATAAGTAAAGTTCAATAGGTGAAAAGCTGGTGACAGGTTCCCTTTGAATCTTTCGTTGTGGGGAACTGGAGTAATAGCTTTTAATTTTAGCAGTTTTTGGATGTCCAGGATAAGGATTTGATGAAGATCTCTTGCTCGGTACTTGGTTATTAGAAATTTCTCTGGAGGAGAACTCTATTTTGTACCCTTCTTCTCTAATCTGTAGAACCCAAGGGTTCTGGGTTACTCTGGTCCAGTTGGAATAAAAATGTAGGAGTCTCCCCACACACTCTTGGCCTAATTGCTTTGAGGGCTGAAATTAGTTATTGGGGGTTGAGGAGATATCCTCGACCCCTTCCCCCCTTGGGGTAACTCCAGCGACCAGATTTCCATTTTCCTCTGTGGTTCTGTAAGGTTGCTTCCCTCTGTTGGCGAAACGTACAAAACCGAGGGGGCTTTTTAGGTTGCTCTTCTGGAAAACCCTTTTTTCTATCCGCTACACTCTCCAGCATGTTATCCAGGAGAGGACCAAACATCAGAGATCCTGTAAATGGGATAGAACATAGCTTGTTTTTGGACTTCGTGTCTCCTGACCACAACTTGAGCCATAATGCTCTTCTAGCAGCATTTGAGAGAGCCCCATTCCTGGCAGCAAATCTAATGGATTCAGCTGATGAGTCTACCAAGAATCCGGTTGCCATTTTTAGTAAGGGTAGAGATTCTAATAGATCTTCTCTTGATGTTTTCATCATGAAATGGGTCTCCACTCGGTTTAGCCATTATAAACATCGACCTTGCTACAGATGTGGCCGCGATATTTGTAGAGATTAAAGCGAATGAAGATTCCCAAGCTCTTTTCAGCAGTCCATCTGCCTTCCGGTACATGTGGTCCTTCAACAGAGGAGTCTTCGAAGGGGATTATGTTTTTTTTAGCAACCCTAGCTAAAGGAATATCCACTTTTTGGATCTCATCCCTAGGTTTCGTGTCTTCTGGCTCAAAGAGAAATCTGTTTTTGAATTCTCTTGAAATGAAGAGTCTTTTTTCTGAATCCTCCCATTCTATCGTTACCATTTTCTTGAGATTCTCATTTACTGGAAAAATCTTTATTTTCTTCTCCGTAAGGCCCCCAAACAGCTCATCCTGGATGGTATGGGTTTGGTCTTCTTCGGGAATATCCATTATCTCCTGTATTGCCTGGATTAAGGTATCAGACATCTCTGAAGAGAAGCATTTTTTTTTCTCCTGAGTAGATGAGGCTGAAGGCAGGAGTTCCTCTCCTAACTAGCCCTCTGATAAGTAATAACACTCCTGTTCAGAGTCAGACCCTTGAGATGGCGGGCACCATTTTTGTTCCACTTCAGTCCGTGGCCTTTTTGCCCGGGAGCGTGACAGAGTTTCTTAAGGAGGGGCGAGGGAGGCTACTGACTGACTCACTTCCTCACGAATTATAGCCCTAAGTTCAGACATAAACGTCGGTTGTTCCTCCTTTAGCAGTTTAGCGATAGTCTTGACAATTGTTTCTTATGCGACTGGCAGTTTTTTCCCACAAGTCGCACATTTTTTAACCTTCTTGTTATCAGTTTGTCTCTGAGAGGAATCTTTATCCTAGAGAAAACAAAAAGGCAGGTAAAGTACGGTGTACTTACATACGGAGTCGTAACTCACATGACTCTGGGACATATCTGGAATTCCGTCAGAACGAGGTAGTTCCATCAACGCAACAAG
Source organism: Rhinoderma darwinii (assembly GCF_050947455.1). NCBI lineage: Eukaryota > Metazoa > Chordata > Amphibia > Anura > Rhinodermatidae > Rhinoderma > Rhinoderma darwinii. Next base: position 13,957,627 of record NC_134695.1, on the reverse strand, counting down.
CAACAGACAAATGCAATATCCAATTCACAAGATATATGCTTAAAGCTGTATATACATAATTTCATGTTAGAGGTATTAGCTCTAACTACATATCTGTGCGGGTCCCTTTAAATGCGGGTGTTTTGAATTTCCTGCCTTCCATTTCCGGTCGCTGCTATTCCATTGAGATGCGGCCGCGTCATAGCAGGCAACTGAGAACTTCCGGCTATGCGGCCGCTTACGAGGATGTTGCCGGTGCTACCAACCTTATAGAGCTGCCGGTCCTCGCATGGTCACGCAGCCTCTTCCGGAGCATGGCTTGGAAATCCCGAACCTCACACACTACCGGAACCCTGCCTAGGATTTGTAAGGTACGCGTTTTGGTTGGGAGCTAAGGGACTTCTCGTTAGGGAGGTAATTAACCTAGGCACATAGGAGGAATAGAAGGGAGAGTGCACGGATTCCCCGATCTCGCCCCCTGCCAGAGTTTTATCCAGGAGCGACGTCCCTCTGCTCCTGACCCTGTAGGGACAGGAAGAACACTGGCAAGTGGGTGGTGGGTGGGGCCTTTTAACCTCTTTGTCTTCCTAGGGCAACCTCCTGTGGTGTGGTCATGAGAGATGTACTGGAAAAACGGATGCAAAACGGCCGAGAAAAACTGACCAAAATGGTTGTTTTTATAAGCTGACACTCGGACCCTGTCATGTGAATAGGCTCTATTCACACGACAGCGTCCAAGTGTCGGCCGATAAAAACGGCCGTTTTGCATCCGTTCCGTGTTTCCGTTTTTGACCCGTTTAACATCAGTTTCTTTCCCTTTCTGTTTTAAAAAAGGATGAATTTAATTTGTAAATTTTTCTCCACGCACTTCCCTCTGTAGATAATGCCCCACATAGCCCCCCTTGTAGGTAGTGCCACACAGCCCCCCCAATAGATGGCACCCCCCTACCTTCCTGTAGACAGCGCCACTGTAGGGGGATCGTTCCAGGAGAAGTCCCTGACTGCAATGTCCATATATGGAGAGAGAAGTCAGGGACTTCTCCTGAATCACCAGCCACAGCGTCAGGGATTCCGCTTCAGAAGTCCCTGTGTCCATATAAGGACAGTGAAGTCAGGAACTTCTCCTGGATCCGAATTACCGGCCACAGCGCCGGGGATTCCGCTTCAGGAGTAGGGGACCGCTTCAGGAGAAGTCCATGACGTGACTGTCCATATATGGACAGTGAAGTTGGGGATTCCTCCTGGCTGGAGCGGAATCCCCGGCCACAGCTTCGGCAACGCTGTGGCCGGGGATTAGGGATTCCACTCCTACAGGGAGCAAAAAAAAATAAAAAATACCCTCCTCCTCACATGCACTTCGCACTGTGAGGAGGGGAATAGAGCGAACGGCAGAAAGCACAGCAGTCATTCGGATCAAATCCGAGTGACAGCCTTGCTTTACACGCCCCAAAGACTACTATGGGGCCAGGAGAATGTCCAAAAATAGGCATGCTCTATTTTTTTTTTAAAAAACTAAATCGGCTGTATGAGTAGCCCCATTTGGGGTCTATTGTTCCTGCTGCGACCATGTGACGACCGTTCAAAAAACAGCCGTCACACGGCCGGGAATCCCTGTCATATGAATAAGGCCTTCGCCTTAAAAGGGGTTGTGCAGGAAGAGGGATGTTTTTGATACTGATTACCTATTGATAAGGATAGGTCATCTGTATATATATGATTGGTGGGGGTCCAACACCTGGACCTATATATACTGTTGTCATAAGTGTAAAATACAGCCCTCAAACTGGACAATCGCTATAATGTAACAAAAAATGGTTACTAAAACTTAAAAAAAAAAAAAACAACATGTCACACTAAAACCGATATTTAGAACACAAAAAACACGAACAGGACGACGGGAGCAAAAGTACAGAGAATCTGTGGGACATTCAGTTAAGCAAATCAAATATACTTTACAGAGATTTAACTTACATTTTCATTTGATCCTTCTTTCCACACCTTCAGCAGTCCTGACTCTACACAAGTTACAATAGCACTAAAATAGAAAAGATTAATAAAGATTTAGCAATGCAAAGTATCCACAGTGCCAATCCAGCAGGTATCCATGGCTTCAAAAAATATGCCTTACTTGAAATTGAACAGATAATTAAATATTAACCCTCTGCTGCATCTACAATGGTCACACTTAACATGCACAATTAAAGGACATATCCTCTCCAGGTGGTGATACATAGACTATTCTTCATGATATCTCCCCTTTTACCAATTGGAGTCACTGGAAGCTGTACAGGGGAAGAGATGGCAGTAACAGGTGGTGATCTTTTTTCCTCTTTCTGAGCTTGGCTTGCTCTTTCTGAGCTTGGTGGTTTAAGTGGCTTGTGAACTAAGTGGAGTTCTAAAACCGGAGTTGAAAAGAGGAGTTGAAGCCCCAGTAAGTACTCTTGTTTTTCTTTGACAATTGTTCGCTGTTTTGGTGTAACTTGGATAATGGATAGCAAGATTGGAGGTTTTCTTCAGTGCACAGTTTGTCATATGTATACACGACTGGAGCCGGAGTTCCAGGGTGAATATCTCTGTGGCAGATGTGAGCATGTTGTTCACCTGGAAGCTCGTATTAGAGATCTGGAGGAGCAGAATGCAACACTGAGGAGGATAGACAATTTTGAGCGGAGCTTGCTGCTCACAGAGCATGCAGTTAGTGGGTTACAACTGGAGGGTGAAGACATGGGTGAGCAGGATCAGGTAAGTAGCTGGGTTAATGTAGTTAGGGGCAGTAGAAAGGGGTCAAAGACAAGGAAGGCCGATCCGGTTTCTGGCATTCCAAGCAAAATTGCCAGGTTGGGTGATGATGCGAGGGTGTCAGTCTCAGAAAAGGCAGCCCTAGTGGATACTGATCTCCCTAACAGCCGGGAGAACAGCCCAGCTAGTAGTCGGCGGGATGGTAATGCAGGCAAGCCAAGACAATTGATAGTTGTAGGGGATTCTATAATCAGGAAGACGGATAGAATAATTTGTCGCCAAGACCGCCTCAACCGAATGGTTTGCTGTCTCCCTGGTGCCAGGGTTCGGCATGTGGTGGAACGGGTGGACAAATTGCTGGGAGGGGCTGGTGATGATCCAGCTGTCGTGGTCCATGTCGGTACCAACGACAGAATAAATGGTAGGTGGAGGAGCCTTAAGAATAATTTTAAAGAACTAGGCTACAAGCTGAAGGGAAGGACCTCCAAGGTTGTATTCTCAGGAATACTGCCTGTGCCATGCGCATCCCAGGAAAGACAGCGGGAGCTCAGGGAGTTAAATGCATGGCTGAAGTCTTGGTGTAGAGGAGAAGGATTTGGGTTCCTAGAGCACTGGGCTGACTTTTCATTGGGGTACAAACTGTATTCTGCAGATGATTTGCACCTAAATGGAAGGGGGTCCGCTGTGCTGGGGGAGAGAATTCTAGCTGGGGTGGCGGAGTATTTAAACTAGGGCTGAGGAGGGAGGTCAATGTAGAAAAAAAAGGGGTAGCCAGGTTAGAGAGGGGTCAGACTATATTGGTGGGGGGAGAAACAGAATGTGGGGAGAGGGCTAGACAACAAGATAAGGAGATCCTTTCGTTACAAAACATCAGTGTAAATAAAAAGGACCGATTAATGTCATCACATTTCTGATAATAAAAGTGAAAAACTGACAGGCAAGTTAAAGTGTATGTTCACAAATGCCAGAAGTCTAGCAAGCAAAATGGGGGAGCTGGAGGCCTTGATACTGGAAGAAAATATAGATATAGTTGGTGTTGCTGAAACATGGCTGGACTCTTCACATGACTGGGCTGTAAATCTACAGGGTTTTACACTTTTTCGTAAAGACAGGACAAATAGGAAAGGTGGTGGTGTATGTCTGTATGTGAGAAGTGATATGAAGGCGAGTGTGAAAGAGACAATAGTGGGTCAAGACTGTGAGGAGGTTGAAACCTTGTGGGTGGAACTAGAAAGGGAGGTAAACACTGAAAAAATTACTTTTGGTGTAATCTATAGACCCCCCAATATAACTGAGGAGATGGAAGGTCAGATATATAAACAGATGGAGCGGGCTGCACAGGCGGGTACTGTAGTGATAATGGGAGATTTTAATTTCCGGGATATTAATTGGTGTCATGGTTCGGCTTCAACTGCAAAGGGGAGACATTTCCTCAACCTGTTGCAGGAAAATTTTATGGGCCAGTTTGTGGAAGACCCGACTAGAGGTGAAGCTCTGTTGGATCTGGTCATTTCTAATAATGCAGAGCTTGTTGGGAATGTCAATGTTCGTGAAAACCTCGGTAACAGTGATCATAATATAGTTACATTTTACCTATACTGTAAAAAACAAACGCAGGCTGGGAGGGCAAAAACATTTAATTTTAAGAAAGCCAATTTCCCCAGGATGAGGGCTGCAATTCAGGATATAGACTGGGAAGAACTAATGTCAAATAATGGAACAAATGATAAATGGGAGATTTTCAAATCTACTTTGAGTTATTATAGTGCAAAATTTATTCCTACAGGTAATAAGTATAAACGACTCAAATTAAACCCCACATGGCTTACACCTTCTGTGAAAGGGGCAATACATGACAAAAAAAGGGCATTTAAAAAATACAAATCTGAGGGTACAGCTGTAGCCTTTGTAAAATATAAAGAGCTTAATAAAATCTGTAAAAATGTAATAAAATTAGCAAAAATACAAAATGAAAGGCAGGTGGCCAAGGATAGTAAAACAAATCCTAAAAAATTCTTCAAGCATATAAATGCAAAAAAGCCAAGGTCTGAACATGTAGGACCCCTAGATAATGGTAATGGGGAGTTGATCACAGGGGATCAAGAGAAGGCAGAGTTACTAAATGGGTTCTTTAGCTCTGTATATACAACAGAAGAAAGAGCAGCTGATGTAGCCGGTGCCAGTGCTGTTAATATATCAGTTGATATACTGAATTGGATGAATGTAGAGATGGTCCAAGCTAAATTAAATAAAATAAATGTGCACAAGGCTCCGGGACCAGATGGGTTACACCCTAGAATTCTTAAAGAGCTTAGTTCAGTTATTTCTGTCCCCCTTTTCAGAATATTCAGAGAATCTCTAGTGACTGGTATAGTGCCAAGGGACTGGCGCAGGGCAAATGTGGTGCCTATTTTCAAAAAGGGCTCTAGGTCTTCCCCGGGTAATTATAGACCAGTAAGCTTAACATCCATCGTGGGGAAAATGTTTGAGGGGCTATTGAGGGACTATATACAGGATTATGTGACAATAAATAGCATTATAAGTGACAGCCAGCACGGTTTTACTAAGGACAGAAGTTGTCAAACTAACCTAATCTGTTTTTATGAAGAGGTGAGCAGAAGTCTAGACAGAGGGGCCGCTGTGGATTTAGTGTTTTTGGACTTTGCAAAGGCATTTGACACTGTCCCCCATAGACGCCTAATGGGTAAATTAAGGACTATAGGTTTAGAAAATATAGTTTGTAATTGGATTGAGAATTGGCTCAAGGACCGTATCCAGAGGGTTGTGGTCAATGATTCCTTCTCTGAATGGTCCCCGGTTATAAGTGGTGTACCCCAGGGTTCAGTGCTGGGACCACTATTATTCAACTTATTTATTAATGATATAGAGGAAGGGATTAATAGCACTATTTCTATTTTTGCAGATGACACCAAGCTATGTAATATAGTTCAGACTATGGAAGATGTTCATGAATTACAGGCAGATTTAAACAAACTAAGTGTTTGGGCGTCCACTTGGCAAATGAAGTTTAATGTAGATAAATGTAAAGTTATGCATCTTGGTACCAACAACCTGCATGCATCATATGTCCTAGGGGGCGCTACACTGGCGGATTCACTTGTTGAGAAGGATCTGGGTGTACTTGTAAATCATAAACTCAATAACAGCATGCAGTGTCAATCAGCTGCTTCAAAGGCCAGCAGGATATTGTCGTGTATTAAAAGAGGCATGGACTCGCGGGACAGGGATGTAATAATGCCACTTTACAAAGCATTAGTGAGGCCTCATCTAGAATATGCAGTTCAGTTCTGGGCTCCAGTTCATAGAAAGGATGCCCTGGAGTTGGAAAAAATACAAAGAAGAGCAACGAAGCTAATAAGGGGCATGGAGAATTTAAGTTATGAGGAAAGATTGAAAGAATTAAACCTATTTAGCCTTGAGAAAAGACGACTAAGGGGGGACATGATTAACTTATATAAATATATTAATGGCACATACAAAAAATATGGTGAAATCCTGTTCCTTGTAAAACCCCCTCAAAAAACAAGGGGGCACTCCCTCCGTCTGGAGAAAAAAAGGTTCAAGCTGCAGAGGCGACAAGGCTTCTTTACAGTGAGAACTGTGAATTTATGGAATAGCCTACCGCAGGAGCTGGTCACAGCAGGGACAGTAGATGGCTTTAAAAAAGGGTTAGATAATTTCCTAGAACAAAAAAATATTAGCTCCTATGTGTAGACATTTTTCCTTCCCTTTTCCCTTCCCTTGGTTGAACTTGATGGACATGTGTCTTTTTTCAGCCGTACTAACTATGTAACTATGTAACTATGTTACTTGCAGCCCCCCTCCCCCCTTTCCTTACAGAGAGAAAACCAGGGAGATAAACTTTTCATGCTGCGAGTGAGTAATAAGTTAGAATTATATTCTGAAGGGAATGGGTAACCAGTGCAGTGACTGGCACAGGGTACAAACATTGGTGTAGCGGTTGGTCAGAAAGAGGAGCCTGGCTCCTGGTTGTCAAGGAAAAAAATACAAATAAATAAATTCTAAAAAGTATCCCGAGCCTTTGTTTGCATTCCATAATACCCCCTATTAAACTTCTAACCAGTTTCTGTGTTTGATCGCCATCATCACTGCTGCTCTGTTTGTTTTCTTCCCTTGCTGCCTGTTTACTGTCTTGTAACCCACCATACCCATGATCCCCTGCTGCATCTGAGGAGACTGTTGCACCCCCCCTCTTCCTCCCAAGCATCTCAGCTATTTGCATACTGCCACGCCCCTCTATGGTCACAGGGTCCTTCCCTGCTCTAATTACAAATTACAGGCAGCCAGCTCCCTCCCTGCACACTGTCACACACACTAATCATCATAATAATCCTTGGTGCCTCCATCCATCCCTGATCTAAGTACAGGCACTTCTCTCCCTCCCCCCTTTCACAGCCTGATAAATGTAAGTCTGCCCACTCCACCTATGTCAGACATCTTGGTACACACAATCATGTCAGCACATTTTCCTCACCTGCTGCTGGATCTTGTTCCAAGAGATCCTGTATTAGGCCCTGTTCACGCTGAGTATTTTTATGCTGGCAGAAAATTCTGCCTTAAAATCTGTGTTGAATTTTGAGGCAGATTTTGACCTGCCTGCACGCAGATTGCCACGTTATTTGCCCGCGGCCACTGAGGGAAAAAGCGACATGCCCTATCTTTGGGCGTTTACTCCTCTGACATCAATGGGAGGCAGTGAAAGCGTTTTTCACAATGTTTTTGCCCGTGGCGCTAAATGGCCACGGGCCAAAAACGTGGCAAACTGCATGCAGGCAGATCAAAATCTGCCTCAAAATTTAAGCAGAATTTTGAGGCAGAATTTTCTGCCTGCAAAAAACTGCGTCTGAGACAGAGACAGAGAGAGAGTAACGTAAATGTGTCAGTATAAGACAGCACATAGTGAACAACGCAGTGTCACTATGTGCTGATTAAATGAATGGAGAGGAGTGCATGACTGATTGGTCAGCGTCATACACTCCTCTGTACAACACCCACTTGAGCATTAAGAAACTAATTAGCATAAAGCTAAAATCGCTCCTAACGTGGTGAAAATAGATTGTTTTTCTAAATAAAAAGCACTGCTGTCACCTACATTATAGCGCCCATCTCCTTATATAGGGGATAGGACACTTCTAATGTGGTGACAGAGCCTCTTTAAGACGTAGGGAACCCGACCTTCCTATGAATATTTCATTACACAATGACTGACAATGTATAGTTACTCACTTTTCCAGCACGCCAAGACCCCGGAACAGCCCCTCTCCTCCTCTACACTCATGGAATTCTGTAAATTTGGCTTTTTCAGTGTTAAAGACTCTAACTGTCCCATCTCGGCACCCCAGCAGCACCTGAGTAGACACAGATGTGAAACAAAATCCAAATAGTCAGAACAGGTTAAATAAATAAAAGAAAGATAGAGGACAACCAATAGTGTAGACAATATACAGCACCAACTAGGATTGCCACCCAACTTTCCTACACTCCTGAACAGCAAATCAGTCTGTAGGCAGCGACTATTTTGCGGAATAACTAGATTATTCAGGCAAAGAAAGCTATGATAGCTGCCATAACAGTTACCCAATTATTAGTAGCACAGAATAGGTGCAAACATTTTTTTAAAAATTTCCAGGGACACTTAGGGTGTGGTGTCTTTGGTGGGTGTGTCTTACGGGCAGTACTTATATGGTGGGCGTGGCTAATGGGCATGGCTTTCCAGAATTCCTAAATACAAATAAACTGACAAAAATTATTGCACTACTTTGGCTGACAACTACTATGGTGGCCACTATCTCGCTCTGGTTATCCAGTTATTTAAAAGGAAGGTTATGTCTAACTACCACTAGGGCTAGACGATATGTGCTGACCACTACTGGTAGCATAAAACCCATGCCCTTTGTAGCCGGTAGCACGCAGCCCCTGCCCCTGTAAATGGTAGGGACCCACCTCAGAGGTTGCCTTGTGGCGGGTAGGCTCGCACAATTTGATTAAAATGTGCATAAAGAACCTCACTATTGTAGGTAGATTCAGCAGCAATGCATATTTATTTAGTGCTTAGGTGACAGTGTTCGCAGTGTGGTGTATAAACTTGCAGTCACTTGCACCAGTATACACGTTTTGTTTAATTTTGCTGGAATGTGCAGTTCAAACTTTGTCTTATAAGTATTGCATACATGTGGGGTTAGTGACTGCCTCTCTTCCATTACTCTCATTTTGCCCTGGCGGATTTTAATTAGTTTAATGCAGTTTCCTACCTTCCCCAAATATACGTAGGCTTAGTCCCAGTTTTGAGCAGTGTAGGGACCCACCTCAAAGAAAAATCGCCTTGTCGTGGCAGGTGGGCTCACACAATTTGATCAAGAACCTCCCTATTGTAAGTAGATTTAGCAGTAATGCATATTTATTTATAGTGTTTAGTTGCCATTGGTGTTCGCAGAGTGCTGTCCCATTTTCTTGTGCCCTGTAAATGGTGCCGCACACTCCCCTGTAGATAGAGCCATTGTGGCTCCCTATAAGAGGGGGAAGCCCCAGCTTCTTTCCTGGAGGAGTCCCTGATGTCACTGTCCATGTATGGATAGTGACGCCAAGGGCTCCAACAGTAGCAGAATCCCCGGCAACACTCTGGCCAGTGATTCCAGAGCTCAAGGAGGAGCCCTTGACTTCACCTCTGACTTAAAGGAACAGTGTCACCCAAAAAAAATTTTTAAGATGTTAGTGCTTTATTAAAAACGTTTGGATTAATTTGTGTGTTACTTTTTTTTATTTTTACACTTTTTCTTCCCTATGGGGGCTGCCATATTTTTTTCCATTTCTGTATGTGTCGATTAACGACACATACAGACATGGAATACGGCAGCTCCAGTCCCATAGGGACTGCGAACGGGGCCCGTTCCTTCCACTATCGTGTACGCCGCTGTGTGGGAACGACGCATGCGCCGCTCCCACAAAGTTCAATTTGAAATGCGCGCCGTCCGGCGCCATTTTCCTGTGGACCGGAAGTCGCGGCCGGACAGTAAGATTACTACTTCCGGTCGCGGCTTCCGGACTTGTGCACATGGAGCAGCGGCAGCAGACAGAGCGGATGGACCGGAGGGAGCGGCGGCGACTGGAGCAGGTAAGTTATTTCTATGTATGTTCGTGTTTCAGTGTGTGTTTACTACTGTATGTAAACCTACTACACTGTGTGTTAGCTCAAAAAATGCCGACACACAGTGTAGGAGGTTACACCGTTCAAACCCCTCGTTTATCCCGGCACTAGCCAGGATAAAGGAGGGGGGGATTCTCAGAGCTCACTAGAGCGAGGGATTTTTACCCAATTTTGCAGCATAAAGCAATGTGGTTGCTTTACCACATGCAATGCTGCAATTTTGGGAATGGCTCCATCTAGTGACCAGTACTGGGAAATATTATAAATTGAATCCAATTTATAATATTTCCTGACTCGTGAAAAAAAAAAAAAAAAAAAAATTAGAACAATGTTTAATCACCTACACACTAATTGTTTAGCTAAAAAAAAAAAACAAACATGTTTTGCTGGCAACACATTCCCTTTAACGTAGTCAGGGGTTCCCTCTCGGAGTGGAATCCCCAGCCAGTGTTTCTCTCAGCCATTGTGAAATAGGAACGTGCAGCAGTGACAGCCGTATTATAATCGTGTTCACACAGATTATTTTGACGAGCATTTTACGCGGAAACCGCGTCAGAAAACACGCCAAAAAACAGCCGAAAATGGGACATGCCCCATCTTCAGACGTATTTCGCTGTGTTTTATGCCAGCGGCACTCAATGGCTGCGGGCGAAAAACGCTGCGAAAACCGACGTGCAGGCAGAGGAAAATCTGCCTCAAAATTCCAAATGGAATTTTGAGGCAGATTTTCCTCCTGCATAAAACTCTGTGTGAACTCACAGGGCCAGTTCAGAGTTTTTTGATGTTTTATTGACGCGGAAACCGCGCCACAAAACGTCTGAAAATGCCTCCCATTGATTTCAATGGGAGGCAGAGGCGTTTTTTTCCCACGAACGAAAAAAACGGTTTGCGGGAAAAAGAAGGGACATGCCCTATCTTCGGGCGTTTACACTTCTGACCTCCCGTTGACATCAATGGGAGGCAGAGAAAGGGTATTTCGCTGCGAAAATCGGCGTGCAGGCGGAGGAAAATCTGCCTCAAAATTCTGAACTGAATTTTAGGCTATGTTCACACAGAGTTTTCTGCAGAAGGAATATCTGCCTCAAAATTCAGTTTGGAAGTGTGAGGCAGATTTTCCTCTCCCTGCATGGCGATTTTCGCTGCGTTTTTCGCCAGCGGCCATTGAGCGCCGCGGGCATAAAACGCCACAAAATACGCTTTCTCTGCCTCCCATTGAAGTCAATGAGAGGTCAGAGGCGTAAAACGCCCGAAGATAGGGCATGTTGCTTTTTCCCACTAAGCAGTTTTACTGCTCGCGGGAAAAAGACGCCGACGCCATTTCAATGGGAGGCATTTTCGGGCCATTTTTGACGAGTTTTGCAATGCGGTTTCCGCATCAAAATACTGTGTGAACATAGCCTTATGGCAGAAAACTCCGTGTGAACTAAGGGACCCGATACATACAGTAACTGTGTATACAGAGAGCAGCAAACAGCACTCCTCCCCCCATCACCTCAAATTCCTGTGGATCTCCAAAACACATGACGTTGATCTCCTGGCTCCGGTCCAGAGAGGAGACATCCGTGTAGTTAGTGGCCTGTTTCTTCACTAGGTTTATACCTGTAAATGTAGGAATGAAGTAAAGCCGGCATTACTGAGATTCACACACGCATACATCACATGGAGTGTCACTTGCACAGCGCCGAGCGCACCCCACACACATATGTCACAACACAACAGTCTCATTTCTTTACCCTTAAGAACCCCCGTTTCAGTACCGACCCACACGTGGTTCCGTGCAAGCGTCGCCATATTTGCTAATTTACTGAAGAAACAGACACTTCCGCTTTCCGTCTTGCCGCGGAGGCTGATGGGAAATGTAGTTCCCGCTGTTTGATCGATCCGGAAATACCATTCTTGTGATAAGTTGGGGGTTGCATAGCCTTTGCATCATACCGTCTGCGGGTGGTCCTCTATAGAGACTAACAAGAATGACTGTTAACTGAGCACTGTTGTTTCAATGGTATTATGGCTAGTACAGTAGCCGGTCATAACAGAGAGTCAATAAACTAAGACTATATAATATAATGCATTGGAGCATGTGACAGGCCGTAAATGTGCACTTGCGAGGTTTTCTCTTTCTGTGCTGTACACAGAGTTTTTTGACGTGGAAACCGCGCCAAAAAACGGAGGAAAATGCCTCCCATTGATTTCAATGGGAGGCGGAGGTGTTTTTTTTCCAGCGAGCGGAAAAAACGTCTCGCGGGAAAAAAGGGACATGCCCTATCATCGGGCGTTTACGCCTCTGACCTCCCATTGACATCAATGGGAGGCAGAGAAAGCGTATTTCGTGGCGTTTTAAGCCTGCAGCGCTCAATCAGCGTGGGCGAAAAACGCTGCAAAAATCGGTGTGCAGGCAGAGGAAAATTGCCTCATAATTCCAAACTGAATTTTGAGGCAGATTTTCCTCCTGCAAAAAAACTGTGTGAACGCAGCCTAAAATCTAACATTTCAATTCCACACAAACACGTCAGATGGGGCATAAAAAGTAAACAAAAAACACACAAGCCTACAATGTGTACTTTCCAAACACCACATTTTCGCTGCTGAAGTTGGTTTCTTATTCGTGAAGTTTCTTATTCCCATTTTCAGTTTATTTTAATGAACATATTAAAGGGAAATCTTATGTTACTAATAAAATATGTTGCACTAAGGTGCCCAGAAGTGAAAGCACTTTAAAACAGCCTAAAAACAGAAAGAGCTGGCACAAAGATGGGCATCAAAGTGTGATTTATAGGGGTAAATTACTTTGGGCCACTGATCTCACACTGCCAACATACAGACGGGAATGCCCCATATCAAAATCAGTCAAGATAAGCGTGCCCAGAAAAGGTTCTGGCCATGAAAGTTGCCATCAAAGTGGGCAAATTAACAATATTTACAGATTTGAATAAGTAACTGATGTTTTAAAGGGTTAAATAACTTTGGGCCACTAATTTTACGCTGCCAACATACAGAGGGGAATGACCGCATCAAAATCAGGCAAGATAAGCCCTGCATGAACAGGTTCTGCTGCCTCCCATTCATTTCAATGGGAGTTTCATGTAGAATCCATGTGAAGAACGAGCAGGATGCTTTTTTTTTTTTTTTTTTTGCTAGCAGAAAGAAACCTGCCACTACCTCCCATTGAAATGAATGGCAGGCAGATTTCAGTTGTTTTTTGAGGCCTCAAAATCTTTTTTTTAAAAACGCAGTAAGAACATACTAAAATAAGGTTTTGGCAATCCACATGATGATGTGCCTAAGGCCTAATTCGCACTAATGTGTGCGTTTTGCGCGCATAAAAAAATGCAGCTTTTTTCCTGCATTGCAGTTCTGTGTGACATCAGCGTATGGTGCTTGTCTGCGTTTTTTACGTGCGTATGTCATCCATATGTCACTTGTTTCACGTCAGCAAAATAAACTGTAGGAGGTGTTTTTCTGTTTCAAAATCATTTCCATAGCAACTGTTGCGTGAATCGCGCACAGCACACGGATGTGCGTCCGTGTGCTGTCCATGATTTTCACGCACCCATTGATTTCAATAGGTGCAGGATGCGCAAAAAACGCACAAGTATAGGACATGCAGTGAGTTTCACGCAGCGGATCCACGCTGTGTGAAAAACACGGAATGTTTGAATGGCCCCATTGACTTGAAGTATTGCAGTGTATTATAATAGCGATCGCAGAATCGCATATTAAAGTCCCCTAGTGGGACTAGTAAAAAAGTTTTAAAAAAAGTTTAATAAAGTTAATAAAAAAAAAAATTGAAAAAAAAATGAAAAACCCACTTTTTCCCCTTACAAACTGCTTTAGTATTAAAACACCAAAATAAAGTAAAAAAGTTACACATATTTGGTATCGCCGCGTCCGTAACAACCCCGACTATAAAGCTATTACATTACTTAACCCGCACGGTGAACGCCGTAAAAAATTAAATAAAAAACGACAGAAAAATTGCTGTTTTCTGTGAATCCTGACTTTAAAAAAATGTGATTAAAAAGTGATCAAAAAGTCGCATCTACTCCAAAATGGTACCAATAAAAACTACAAGTCTTCCCGCAAAAAAAAAGCCCTCATACAACCGCATCGGCGAAAAAATAAAAACGTTACGGCTCTTCAAATATGGAGACACAAAAACAAATCATTTAGAAAAAAATGCGTTTTTACTGTGTAAATGTAGTAAAACATACAAAAACGATACAAATTTCGTTGCAATCGTAACAACCCTCTGAATAAAGTTATTGTGTTATTTATATCACACGGTAAACGGCGTAGATTTAGGATGCAAAAAAGAGTGGCGAAATTTCAGATTTTTTTCTATTCCCCCCCCCAAAAAAAGTTAATAAAAGTTAATCAATAAATAATATGTACCTCAAAATGGTGCTATTAAAAAATACAACTTGTCCCGCAAAAAAACAAGACCTTATACAGCTATGTCGACGCAAAAATGAAAGAGTTATAGCTCTTGGAAGGCGACGATGGAAAAAACATAAAAAATGGCTTGGTCATTAAGGTCTAAAATAGGCTGGTCATTAAGGGGTTAAACCACCTCGGTGTTATGAACCCAAATATTGTGTATTTCAAGTGTACTTATAGACCTGGCTCATTTTTTGCATTTGCTTTATCCTCAGATGTCTTCTCATGGAGACAGCAAAAGACATAGAGTGTGCAAAAGATGCTAGGAACCTTTACCAGATGAGTTAAAAGATGACTTAAAGGAAACACTCTGTTAAAGGGCTAGTGTAATAGTGGTGTTCACTGGCTCGTGTCGCCCACTACTACTACCTCCTTTATTTCAGGGTCACTAGAGTTATGTTGTAAAGGGAAGTGTTCCCTTTTAATTGAGATGGAGGGGGGATATGTATGTGTATATATATATATATGTGTATGTATGTATATATGTCATGTCCATGGCCGTGGGCCGTCAGGCTCACTCCCTTTCTGACGGCCGCAGCCATGGTTCTGCGAGTGCTGGCCCCAGTCTCCTCCTCAGGAGACGCCAGGGCTCACTTCCGCTGACATCGTAGGGGTCCCATAGGGTGCGCGCCCACGCTCGTGCCCTTCTCTTAAAGGAGCAGCACGCACCGGACTTTAATGTAAAATTAGCCCATGAGTACCCTGGACTATAAGAAGAGCCCAGCCCCTTCCTTCCATGCCTGAGCGTTGTTTGTCGTATCCAAGTTTGTCTATGCAATTGGTCTCCTAGTGTTTTCCAGTTCCCAGTACCTGTATTCTGTATCCCGTGCTATCCTGGTCAAGTGCCGTGCTTTGCTGTAGTCGTGCTGTGCTGTATTCCACGCCTGTCCTGCTACTCCACGCCTGATGTCTACCTGCTGCCTAGTCCCAGCTGAGCTTGCCTTGCTACTGTCCGAGCTGCCACAGGTACAATATACGAACTATAGACTGTGACCTGCGCCCTGTTGGCCAGTTGCCATACTGTCAAGGCGGTACGGCCCAGTGGGTCCATGAACCCAATATGACAGTACACTCAGGCCATGGACCCCGCTGGTCGATCCAAGACGACGTCACAAGAGATGCGGATGGATATGCTAGACCTCCGGTCTCGACAGGACCAACTCCTCCGGGCCTTGAACATAATTGCACGTCGGCAGGAGGCGCTAGCTGCCGTTCCTCCTACTACACCTTCTGGCAGTGTTGATCCTCAGACTACACCTCCTGGCAGTGTTGATCCTCGTTTTTCTTTGCCACTTCCTGACCGCTATGATGGAGATGCAGGTACCTGTCGTGGATTTTTGAACAGGTGCCAGATCCCCTTCAGCCTGTATTCAAGGGCATTTTCATCTGATGGTGCAAGGGTCGCTTTCATCATCTCCCTTCTCACTGGCAAGGCCCTTGCATGGGCGAATCCTATCTGGGAGAGACAAGGACCAGAGACCCGTGACTTCCAGGGGTTCCTCCGGACATTTCGCATGGTGTCTCCTCTGCAGCGGCCTCTTTGCTGAACCTACACCAAGGAGACACCTCCGTGGGCGAGAACGCCATCCACTTCTGCACCCTGGCGGGAGAACTGTTGTGGAACAATGAGGCCCTGGTGGCTACATTCTGGCATGGACTGTCTTCTAAAATTAAGGACGAACTTGCCGCTCGAGATCTACCGTCTACCCTGGATGACCTCATCCTTCTGGCCACCCAGATTGATAGAGGGATCCTAGAATGACTCCAAGAATCTCGGAGGTCTTCCTAGTCCGGTCCCTACCTTGCAGCAACCCCTGCTGTACTCATATGCCGATCGTCCTTAGGAGTCTGTGAGGATGGACCAATGTAAGCTATCTACCCAGGAGAGACAACGCAGACGCACTTCGGGACTCTGTCTATATTGCGGCCTCGGAGGCCATATTGTGCGCCTGTGTCCCCAAAAACCCCAAAGCCTACGGTTGGTAGGAGACACAACCTTGGGCAAAGAAGGACTCCCGTCTAAATTGTCCATATCCGTAACTATAGTGTCCGGTGAGAAAACGCATCAGGTCTCTGCGTATCTGGACTCTGGATCTGCTGCTAATTTCATTTGTAGAGACCTGGTGGATCTTCTTCAATTACGCACTACCCCTCTGGAGAGACTGTTGATGGTTGCATCGGTAAATAGACTACCTCTGCCAGACCCAGTTATAGCTGTGACCAAGCCACTGAAGCTCCAAGTAGGGGCTCTCCACTCCGAGCTTCTATCATTCTATGTCTTATCCAAGGCCGTTAGCCCCGTGCTGCTGGGCCTGCCTTGGCTCAGACTACATGCCCCATTCCTGGACTGGAACACTGGAGAGGTTCTCCAGTGGGGCCCGGAGTGTCACAGCCGTTGCCTGGTGCAGATTAGTTCGGCTCAGCCTCCTCTGCCTCGGTCATTTGCAGGATTGCCTGGTCATTATGCTGCATTTTCGGACGTCTTCAGCAAAAGGGAGGCGGAGACACTGGTGCATCCCTTCCCCGTGGTAGGGTATATCCTCTCTCCTTGCCAGAGACTCTGTCCATGTCCGCCTATGTTAAAGAGAACTTGGAGAGGGGCTTCATACGGACGTCTTCTTCCCTGGCAGGAGCCGGGTTCTTCGTTAAGAAGAAGGATGGCTCCCTGCATCCTTGTATTGACTACCGGGGTCACAACCAGATCACAGTGAAAAATAAGTATCCGTTGCCACTGATTGATCTGATTGACTGTTTGATTGTATCCATGGTGCCAAGATTTTTCCCAAACTAGACCTGCGTGGGGCTTACAACCTAATCCGGATTCGCCGGGGTGACGACTGGAAGACTGCATTTAACACCCGTGATGGACACTATAAATATCTAGTAATGCCCTTCGGCCTGTGTAATGCTCCCGCGGTCTTCCAGGAGTTTGTTAATTACATTTTCCGTGACCTCTATGTTTGTGTAGTAGTCTAGCTTGATGACATATTGATTTTTTCTTCAGATCCTATAACTCATCAGAGACATGTCCGTCAAGTTTTGCTGCGATTAAGGGAGAGTCATCTGTACGCCAAGTTGGAGAAGTGCGTGTTTGAAAAAGATGCTCTACCCTTCCTGGGCTACTTCGTCTCGAATAGAAGTCTCAAGATGGATCCTGAAAAGGTAAAGTCCATTCTGGAATGGCCACACCCTCAAGGCTTGAGGGTCATACAGCGCTTTCTGGGATTCGCCAATTGTTACAGACAGTTCATTCCAAACTTCTCCTCACTGACATCTCCTATCTCTAACCTCACTAAGAAGGGCATGAATGCCAAGATGTGGACTCCTGAGGCAGAGTCCGCATTCAATAGCCTGAAGAGTGCCTTCACATCATCCAGATGTTTCTCTGCAGTTCTCGTTGGAAGTGGATGCATCCTCTGTCGGTGCTGGTACACTCCTGTTACAGAGAGGTTCCAAGGGCAAGTCAATGGTATGTGGATATCTCTCTAAGCTCTTCTCTTCCGCAGAATGCAACTACTCGATTGGGGATCGGGAGTTATTGGCCATCAACTTGGCCCTGGAAGAGTGAAGACATCTACTAGAGGACGCAGCTCATCCCATCCTGATTTTTACGGACCACAAGAATCTCACCTATCTTCAAACAGCCCAACAGCTGAAACCTCGTCAGGCCAGGTTGTCGCTGTTCTATACCAGATTCCAGTTTAAGCTTCATTATTGCCCAGGCTGACAAGAATGTGAAGGCCGATGCCTTATCCAGGTCATTCGAGATAGAGGACACCATAGAGATTCCACAGAATATTATTGAACCGTCTTTCATTGTCAATCCATTGCTAGTTAAAGAGGCTCTGTCACCAGATTTTGCAACCCATATCTGCTATTGCAGCAGATAGGCGCTGCAATGTAGATTACAGTAACGTTTTTATTTTTAAAAAACGAGCATTTTTGGCCAAGTTATGACCATTTTTGTAGTTATGCAAATGAGGCTTGCAAAAGTCCAAGTGGGTGTGTTTAAAAGTAAAAGTCCAAGTGGGTGTGTATTATGTGCGTACATCGGGGCGTTTTTAATACTTTCACTAGCTGGGCATTCTGATGAGAAGTATCATCCTCTTCGCTTCAGAACGCCCAGCTTCTGACAGTGCAGATCTGTGACGTCACTCACAGGTCCTGCATCGTGACGGCCACATCGGCACCAGAGGCTACAGTTGATTCTGCAGCAGCATCAGCGTTTGCAGGTAAGTCGATCTTACCTGCAAACGCTGATGCTGCTGCAGAATCAACTGTAGCCTCTGGTGCCGATGTGGCCGTCACGATGCAGGACCTGTGAGTGACGTCACAGATCTGCACTGTCAGAAGCTGGGCGTTCTGAAGAGAAGAGGATGATACTTCTCATCAGAATGCCCAGCTAGTGAAAGTATTAAAAACGCCCCGATGTACGCACATAATACACACCCACTTGGACTTTTACTTTTAAACACACCCACTTGGACTTTTGCAAGCCTCATTTGCATAACTACAAAAATGGTCATAACTTGGCCAAAAATGCTCGTTTTTTAAAAATAAAAACGTTACTGTAATCTACATTGCAGCGCCTATCTGCTGCAATAGCAGATAGGGGTTGCAAAATCTGGTGACAGAGCCTCTTTAAGGTTGTCCCTCCAAGGAGGAACCTTTGTGCGCCTGGCTAACAGAGGGAGGATCCTCCGCTGGGGACACTGCTCTAGACAGGCAGGCCACGCGGGTACTCATAAGACCCGACACCTGATTACCCATCATTTCTGGTGGCTCACGCTGCCCAAAGACATTATGGACTTTGTTTCTTCATGCTCAGTGTGTGCAGCTAACAAGGTCGCTCACTCCACACCTGCTGGCCTGCTCCAACCACTGCCTGTGCCCGATGCTCCCTGGCAGCATATAGCAATGGACTTTGTTACTGACCTGCCTCTCTCTGCTGGATGCAGTGCTGTCTGGGTGGTGGTGGATCGATTTTCGAAAATGGCCCACTTCGTTCCACTGACCGGACTTCCTTCTGCTCCTCAACTGGCTAACCTCTTCATCCAACACATCTTCCTCCTGCACGGCTTGCCGCGGCATATTGTGTCTGATCGGGGGGTTCAGTTCACCTCGAGGTTCAGGAGAGCCCTCTGCGGACTCCTCGGTGTGAAGTTGGACTTTTCCTCAGCCTACCATCCTCAGTCCAATGGCCAAGTCGAGAGGATCAATCAGATCTTGGAGAACTACCTACGCCACTTCATCTCCAAGCAGCATGATAACTGGGTGCAGCTGCTTCCGTGGGCTGAATTCTCATATAAAAACCACACCAGCGAGTCCACAAGGAATACACCGTTATTCATTGTCTATGGCCAACAACCACAAATTCCTCTCCCGGTGCCTGATACGTCCGAGGTACCAGCAGCTGACACTGCTTTAGAGACTTCCTACAGATCTGGCAGCAAACTCGATCCTCCATCCTACTGGCAGTCGACCGCATGAAACAGAAGGCAGACACGAGGATAAGAGAACCTCCTCAGTTCTGAACCGCTATACCAAGACTCCTAGCCCTGCGGTTGCCTCCAGTGGTCCTTCAGACACTTCGAGGTTAAGTTGATCTTGGACACCAAGAAAGTAAGAGGAAATACGTTTTATTTGGTGGATTGGAGCGGCTTTTGTCCTGAAGAGAGGTCCTGGGAGCCAGAGGAGAACCTCAACGCTCCTACCCTTCTGAAGAAGTTTCTCTCTCGCTCTCGTTCCAAGAAGAGGGGGCGTAAAATGGGCGATACAGTCATGTCCATGGCCGCGGGCCGTCAGGTTCACTCACCTTCTGACAGCCATGGTTCTGCGAGCGCTGGCCCCAGTCTCCTCCTCAGGAGATGCCAGCACTCACTTCTGCTTACCTCGGCCGGGTCCCGTAGGGTGCGCGCGCACGCTCGTACTCGCTCTTAAAGGGGCAGTGCGCGCACCGGACTTTAATGTAAAATTAACCCATGAGTACCCTGGACTATAAGAAGAGCCCAGCTCCTTCCCTCCATGCCTGAGCATTGTTTGTCGTATCCAAGTTTGTTTATGCAAATGCTCTCCTAGTGTTTTCCAGTTCCCAGTGTTCCCCGTATCTGTATCCTGTGCTATCCTGGTCAAGTGCCGTGCTGTAGTCGTGCTGTGCTGTATTCCACGCCTGACGTCTACCTGCTGCCTAGTCCCAGCCGAGCCTACCTTGCTACTGTCTGAGCTGACACAGGTCTATAAACTATAGACTGTGACCTGCGCCCTGTTGGCCAGCTGCCACACCGTCAAGGCGGTACGGCCCAATGTGACAGTACGCTCAGGCCATGGACCACGCTGGTCGATCCAAGACCAAGATGACATCACAAGAGATGCGGACGGATATGCTAGACCTCCGGTCTCGACAGGACCAACTCCTTCAGGCCTTGGACATTATTGCACGTCGCCAGGAGGCGTTAGCTGACGTTACTCCTACCATGGCTGGCCTTAGCTATGTGCGACACATGCGTTCGCACAGGGCGCCGGCCGCCATGCTGTAACGGGGGCGCCAGTGGGTACGAGCCGAAGAGAGGAGAAATGTTCCTTCCTCTGCACTGCTGCGTGAAGTGAGCGCTGATTGGAGGAGCAGCAGCAGGTGCTTCTGTCTGCTCCACCAATCAGCACAGCCTGTACTGCACAGACTCAGCACCTCACGCAGCTCCTTCCTGCTGTGCTGCTGCCACAGTGAAGACTCCTCCACGGAGCTCCGGAGTCCGGTAAGAGCAGAGGCTTTAGGTTAAGGGTATGTTCACACGCACTAATTACGGACGTAATTCGGGCGTTTTTGCCCCGAATTACGTCCGAAAATAGCGCCTCAATAGCGCTGACAAACATCTGAACATTGAAAGCAATGGGCAGACGTTTGTCTGTTCACACGAGGTGTAATTTACGCGCCGCTGTCAAATGACGGCGCGTAAATAGACGCCCGCGTCAAAGAAGTGACCTGTCACTTCTTTGGCCGTAATTGGAGCCGTTATTCATTGACTTCAATAAATAGCAGCGCCAATTACGTCCGTAATGGATGCAGCGTTCAAGCGCCTGCACATGCCGTTATGGCTGAAATTACGGGGATGTTTTCAGGCTGAAACATCCCCGTAATTTCAGCCGTTACGGACGCCCTCGTGTGAACATACCCTAAGCCATGTTTATTTATGTGCTGTGTGAGGGAGGAGGAAAGAGGAGGCTTTTAGTGATGGGTAACAGGATGTATTTTTTTTTTGCAAAGATCGATTTTGTGGGGGAGGGGAGACTAGGTGATAGGTACTTTGTGTGTGTTTGTATTTTCTACAGATCGATTTTGAAGGTGAGGGGACATTGCCCTAAATGCTATAGGAGTGTGGGGGGATTCTTTATAAATGTATTTTGTGGGGAGGGGGACTTCTGTATAGTTTATTTTGTGGTGTAGGAGCTTATGAATCATGGGGGAGGGGAACTTAGCGTTCTGTATGGGGAGAAAGGATTCTTTAGGGTACGACCACACGGAGCGGCCCTCACACTGTCGCAACGCGGCCAACAACTGCGCTGGCACTATGTAGGAGCGGCTATCAAATACCTCGTTAAGGGGTATTCCGGTTACATTGGCATGCGCACTGCCGCTCCATTCATTCTCTATGGGAGCGCCGGAGATAGCCGAGTGCAGTGTTCTGCTTTTTCCGGCGCTCCCATAGAGAATGAATAGGGGGTAAGTTGTTGTAATTTGCAAAATCGTGCGGCCATAAAGGGTGTATTAATTCATGGCCGCACGTTAACGCGGGTAAACCGTCCCTTTATCTGCAAAATTGTGCGGCCATGGATTAATATACCCTTTATGGCCGCACGATTTTGCAAATTACAACAGCTTACCCCCTATTCATTCTCTGTGGGAGCGCCGGAAAAAGCCGAACACTGCACTCGGCTATCTCCGGCGCTCCCATAGAGAATGAATGGAGCGGCAGTGCGCATGTAACTGGAATACGTGCGGCCACTAACAGGCTGTTTGACAGCCGCACTGAACATGGTGCCGGCGTGGTTGTTAGCTGCGTTGCGACCGTGTCAGGGCCGCTCCGTGTGGCCTTACCCTTAGGCCGGATTCACACGAGCGTGTGCCTTTTGCGCACGCAAAAAACGCTGCGTTTTGCCTGCGCAAAATGCGCTTGACAGCTCCATGTGTCAGCATCATATGATGCGCGGCTGCGTGCTTTTTGCGCAGCCGCCATCATTATGACACTCCATTTGGATGTTTGTAAACAGAAAAGCACGTGGTGCTTTTCTGTTTTCATTCATCCCTTTGACTGCTGTTGCGCGAATCACGCTGTTCGCACGTTAGTGCTTCCGTGTGGCATGCGTGGTTTTCACGCACCCATTGACTTCAATGGGTGAGTGATGCGCGAAAAACGCTCAAAGAACGGACATGTCGTGACTTTTGCGCAGCGGACCAACGCTGCATAAAAATCACGCACATGTCTGCACGGCCCCATAATATAGGTCCGTGCGACGCGCATGAAAATCACGCGCGTTGCATTCGTCTGAATAAGCCCTTAGAGATAATATTTGTGGGGGAGAGCAACTTGATTATAAGGGTAGGAACACACAGGGCGGATACGTAAAACTACACAGTGTATACGTCCTGAGAACCGCAGGGAATTTCACCTGAAAAACAGCACCAAATTTTGGTGTCGTTTTTTGGGCGGAAATACTGCAGAAATAAATTTTAAAAAAAGCTAATACTCCCAGCCGTAGTCCCTCTCTCTCTCTGCGATGACGCTGTAGTCCATGTGACCACTCCAGCCTTTGATTGGCTGCAGCTGTCAAATGGGATGCATCGTCCTCCCTGGAGGCCGGGCTACGCTCAGAACAGAATACGCATCGCTATGACTACAGCCGGGTGTATTACCTTTTTTTTTCTCATTTGAGATTAACCCCTTCCCGCTCCTTGACGTACTATTACGTCATGGCAGCTGTATCGTTCGCGCTCCATGCCGTAATAGTACGTCTCGGGAGTAACGGCCGTTTCGGCCGTCCTCCCGACACATACAGGAGCTGTGACGCTGCTGTCTTGTTCAGCAGCTGTCACAGCTCCTACAGCGGGGACCGATCGCTGTGTCCCCGCTGATTAACCCCTTAAAAGCCGCGTTCTATAGAGATCGCGGCTTTTTAGGGGTTAAGCTGCCATCGCCGGCCTGCTACGCGATAGCGGCCGGCGATGGTGACTATGGCAACCGGACACCAAACAATGGCGTCCGGCTATGCCATAGACGGAAGCCTAGTGGGTCCTGACAACGTCAGGACCCACTATGCTTGCTGTCAGTGAGTAGCTGACAGTTCTAATACACTGCACTACGCATGTAGTGCAGTGTATTAGAATTGCGATCAGGACCTCCTGCCCTCATGTCCCCTAGTGGGACAAAGTAATAAAGTGAAAAAAAAGTTAAAAAAAGATGTGTAAAAATTAGAAAATAAAAGATTTAAAAGTAATAAAAGTAAAAATCCCCCCTTTTCCCTTATCAGTCCTTTATTATTAATAAAAATATATAAACAAACAAATAAACTATACATAATTGGTATCGCCGCGTCCGTAACGGCCTGAACTACAAAACGATGTCATTATTTATCCCGCGCGGTGAACGCCGTAAAATAAAATAATAATAAACCGAACCACAATCACAATTCTTTGGTCACTTCACCTCCCAAAAAATGGAATAAAAAGAGATCAAAAAGTCGCATGCACCTAAAAATGGTCCTGATCAAAACTACAGTTCGTTACGCAAAAAATAAGTCCTCGCACGGCTTTATTGATTGAAAAATAAAAACGTTCTGGCTCTTAGAATAAGGTAACACAAAAAGTGAATGATTGTTTACAAAACGTATTTTATTGTGCAAACGCCATAAGACATAAAAAAAAACAATAAACATCTGGTATCGCCGTAATCGTATCGCCCCGCAGAATAAAGTGAATATGTCATTTATAGCGCACGGTGAACGCTGTAAAAAAAAAAGTATACAAAAACAATAGTAGAATTGCTGTTTTTTAGTCACCACGCCACCTAAAAATAGAATAAAAACTGATCAAAAAGCCGCATGCACCCCAAGAAAACTACAATGGATTCCTCAAGGGGTCTAGTTTCCAAATTGGGGTCACTTTTGGGGGGTTCCCAATGTTTTGGCACCACAAGACCTCTTCAAACCGGACATAGTGCCTAATAAAAAAGAGGCCTCAAAATCCACTGGGTGCTCCTTTGCTTCGGAGGCCGGTGCTTCAGTCCATTACCGCCCAAGGGCCACATGTGGGATATTTCTCTAAACTGCAGAATCTGGGCAATAAGTATTAAGTTGTGTTTCTCTGATAAATCCTTTTGTGTTATAAAAAAAATGGTATAAAGAGGATTTTCTGACAAAAAAAAAATGTAAATTTCACCTCCTACTTTGCTCTAAATTTTTGTGAAACACCTAAAGGGTTCATAAACTTTCTACATGCTGTTGTGAATACTTTGAGGGGTCTAGTTTCTAAAATGGGGTATTTGATAGGAGTTTCTAATATATGGGCCCCTCAAAGCAACTTCAGAACTGAACTGGAACCTAAAAAAATTAATAAATGAGGCAATACTTCGCTTCTTACATTATACTGATAATGAGCCGTGCCCACCCCGAGATTACCCCAGTTTTGACCGTTTGTCTAAACGGAGACCCCTATTAGACCGTTCCAGTGCCCGGTTTTCCCAAGCATACACCCCCGAGAAGTGTATTTCTATTGATGAGTCCCTGGTACATTTTAAAGGGAGGGTTCAATTCCGCGAGTACCTGCCGGGTAAGAGGGCAAGGTATGGCGTGAAGATGTATAAGCTGTGAGAGTGCATCAGGGTATACCTACAGGTTTAGGATATATGAAGGAAAGGCCACCCCCAAACCAGACTGCATCCTGGACTACAATAGGTACATGGGAGGGATGGACTTGTAAGATCAAGCCCTGAAGCCCTACAGCGCCATGCGGTGTGGTATAAGAAGCTGGCCGGGCACATCATACAGATGGCTTTGTACAATGCGTACGTGCTACGTCGATGTGCAGGCCAGACGGGAACTTTCCTGGAATTTCAAGAGGTGATTATCAAGAACCTAATCTTTAGGGACCAAGAAGGGGGGGCACCCAGTACTTCTGGAAGCGGGGCCACACGCATCGTACCAGGGCAACACTTTCCAGGGGAAGTTCCCCAAACTGGCAAGAAGGGAAAAAGTCAAAAGAGGTGCAAAGTCTGCTATAAGAGGGGGATAAGGGAGGACACAATATATCAATGTGACACGTGTCCCGAATAACCAGAGCTCTGTATGAAAGTGTTTTAAAATTTATCATACATCCCTTGGTTTATAATTTACCCCAATTTTACTTACCCTGATGCACTCCGCACAGCTTATCCCCCTCATCTTTCCCCTCTGGGCCCTGCTGTGTGTCCAGGCAGCTGATAACAGCCACATGTAGGGTATTGCCATACCCGGGAGAACCCACATTACAGTTTATGGGGTGTAGGTCTCCGGTCAAAATGGTCACTACACCTCTAGATGAATGCCTTAAGGGTGTAGTTTTTAAAACGGGGTCACTTCTTGCGGGTTTCAACTGTACTGGTACCTCAGGGGCTTCTGCATACATGACTTCGCACTAGAAAATCCCGAGTAGGCCAAATGGTGGTCCTTTCCTTCTGAGCCCTCCCATGGGCCCAAACGGCAGTTTATCACAACAAATGGGGTATTGCGGCACTCAGAACAAATTGTGCAACAGAATGGGGTATTTTGTTTCTTGTGAAAATAAGAAATTTTCAGCCAAAACTACATATTATTTGACAAAAATAATTTTGTTTTCATTCCCAGCCCAATTCAAATAAGTTCTGTGAAGAAACTATGGGGTCTAAATGGTCACATTACCCATAAATGAATTCCTTGAGGGGTGTAGTTTCCAAAATGGGGTCACTTCTGGTGGGTTTCCATTGCTTTGATACCTCTGGGGCTCTGCAAATGTGACATGGCACCCGAAAACCAATCCAACAAAATCTGTACTCCAAAGAACACACAGCGCTCCTTCCCTTCTGAGCCCTCCCATGGGCCCAAACGGCAGTTTATCACCACAAATGGGGTATTGCCGCACTCAGGACAAATTGGGCAACAAAATTGAGTATTTTATTTCTTGTGAAAATAAGAATTTTTGAGCTAAAATGACATATTATTGGAAAAAATATATTTTTTTTAAATTCCCAGCCCAATTCAAATAAGTTCTGTGAAGAAACTATGGGGTCTAAATGGTCACATTACCAATAAATGAATTCCTTGAGGGGTGTAGTTTCCAAAATGGGGTCACTTCTGGTGGGTTTCCATTGCTTTGATACCTCTGGGGCTCTGCAAATGCGACATGGCACACGAAAACCAAACCAGCAAAATCTGTACTCCAAAGAACACACAGCGCTCCTTCCCTTCTGAGGCCTCCCATGGGCCCAAACGGCAGTTTATTGCCACAAATGGGGTATTGATGCACTCAGGAGAAATTGGGCAACAAAATTGAGTATTTTGTTCCCTGTGAAAATAAGAAATTTAGGTAAAAAATTACATCTTATTGGAAAAAATGACATTTTTTTAATGTCACAGCCCAATTGAAATAGGTGCTGTGAAAAAACTGTGCGGTCAAAATGCTAACAACAACCATAAATGAATTCCTTGAGGGGTGTAGTTTCCAAAATGGGGTCACTTTTGGTGGGTTTCCATTGCTTTGATACCTCTGAGGCTCTGCAAATGCGACATGGCACCCGAAAACCAATCCAACAAAATCTGGACTCCAACAAACATATAGCGCTCCTTTCCTTCTGAGCCCTCCCATGGGCCCAAACGGCAGTTTATCACCACAAATGGGGTACTGCCACACTAAGGACAAATTGGGCAAAAAAATGGGGTATTTTGTTCCCTGTGAAAATAAGAAATTTTGATCACAAATGACATTTTATTGGAAAAAATGACATTTTTTTCATTTCAGAGCCCAATTCAAATACGTGCTGTGAAAAAAATGTGCGGTCAAAATGGTAACAACAACCCTAAATGAATTCCTTGAGGGGTGTAGTTTACAAAATGGGGTCACTATTGGGGGATTCCTACTGTTTTGGCACCTCAACACCTCTTCAAACCTGGCATGCTGCCTAAAATATATTCTAATAAAAAAGAGGACTCAAAATGCACTAGGTGCTTCTTCGCTTCTAGGGCTTGTCTTTTAGTCCACGAGCGCAGTAGGGCCACATGTGGGACATTTCTAAAAACGGCAGAATCTGGACAATACATATATAGTAGTGTTTCTCTGGTAAAACCTTCTTTGTTACAGAAAAAAAAATGAATAAAATTGAAATTCAGCAAGAAAAATGAAATTTGCAAATTTCACCTCCACTTTGCTTTAATTCCTGTGAAATGCCTGAAGAGTTAAAAAACTTTATAACTGCTGTTTTGAATACTTTGAGGGGTCTAGTTTTTAAAATGGGGTGTTTTATCAGGGTTTCTAATACATAGGCCCCACAAAGCCACTTCAGAACTCAAAAGGTACCTTAAAAAAAAGGCTTTTGAAATTTTCTTAAAAATATGAGAAATTGCTGTTTATGTTCTAAGCCTTGTAACGTCCAAGAAAAATAAAAGAATGTTCAAAAAACGATGCCAATCTAAAGTAGACATATGGGAAATGTGAACTAGTAACTATTTTGGGTGGTATAACCGTCTGTTTTACAAGCAGATGCATTTAAATTCTGAAAAATGCAATTTTTTCAAAATTTTCTCTAAATTTTGCAATTTTTCACCAATAAACACTGAATATATCGACCAAATTTTACCACGAACATGAAGCCCAATGTGTCACGAGAAAACAATCTCAGAATCGCTTGGGTAGGTTTAAGCATTCCGACGTTATTACCACATAAAGTGAAATATGTCAGATTTGAAAAATGGGCTCTGAGCCTTAAGGCCAAAACTAGGCTGCGTCCTTAAGGGGTTAACGATAAGCAAAGTTTTTATCATTGATCTTCCCCTTTGTTAACACTGACCAAATATCATTATAATTGGTCAGAAACTAGCGAATCATGATGATAATTGGCTAAACTAAATAGGCCTTTAATGGGGGTATATTCAGGCTTAGTGCCTAGGGCAGCGAGAGTTGTAAATACGGCCCTGCTAAAGACGCAGATACTATTGAACACTATAGCAGAGTAGGGAGGTATCTCCCTGCTCTGCGATCTACTAGGCTGGTGGTTCCCAACATGAGGTTCCCATGAGAACCTCCAGGGGTGCCGCGACACTCCTCTGAACAACTGCCAAGGACGTGCTTTCTCTCCTCCTCCTCCTCATAGCGCGAAGTGGATGTGAGGAGGAGATTTTTTTGCAGAACCCCTGTAGATAGCACCCCCCGACTAAATGGACAGAGACGTCAGGGGCTTCTCCTGGAGTGGAATCCCCGGTCACAGCGTCTGCAACGCTGAGGACAGGGATTCCGCTTCAGGAGTTAGTTGCCCCTGATGTCACTGTTCATATATGGACAGAGACATCAAGCACTCCGTCAAGGAGCAGAATCCCCAGCCACAGGGAGCTACAGTGGCGGTATCTACAGGAAGGGAGTGCTACCTACATGGGGGCTGTGTGGCACTACCTACAAGGGTGTGTGTGGCACTACAAGGGATCTGTGTGGCACTACCTACAAGGGGGCTATGTGGCACTACCTACAAGGGTGTGTGTGGCACTACAAGGATCTGTGTGGCACTACCTTCAAGGGATCTGTGTGGCACTACCTACAAGGGTGTGTGTGGCACTACAAGGGATCTGTGTGGCACTACCTACAAGGGGGCTGTGCGGCAAGGGGGGGATTTGTGGCACTACTTACTAGGGATGCACAATGCATCGAAACTTCCATACTGTTTCGATACTGTGCATCCCCAAATGGTTCGAGCCATACAGCTAAGTATAGTAATACATGATGAATGAGAGCGGGGCTGCGGCTGTGTAATACAGCCATTGCCCCGCTCCCGAGTCCTGACAAGTGTGCGCCGCGAGGATGATGCGATGCGGCCAGCGCTGCACTAATGAGCGGCGGCACTGAAAACAGAACATGACGGCCGCACTGCAAAACGCCCCCGTGTTCTGTCTTCAGTGCCTGAACCGCCACTCATTAGTGCAGCGCCGGCCGCATCACCTCATGCTGACCGCGCGTGCACTTGTTGTCAGGAGCGGGGCAATGACTGTATTACACAGCCGCAGCCCCGCTCTAGAACGGCGGAGATCAGAGAAACCGCTCATCTCCGCCGCTATTCTCCTGAATGCTGCGATCAAAGCTGACTGCAGCATTCAGGGGAAAAGGGGGGAGGATGCCCCTGGATCGCGTCACAGGGAATTCCTGTGACGCGATCGAGGGCCATACCATATATGGGCAGACAGCACAGGGTCTATTGAAGGACCGCAGGGCTGTCTTACCATATTTCCTGTTAGGGCATACTTAGGTATGTCCCAACAACTGCCTGTGTACTATACATACACAGACTAATGTAAAGTTTAAAAATAAAGTAAAAACATAAAGTAATGTTAAATTTTAAAAAATACACATACGCCTTTTTTTTTTACAATAAACATTAAAATAAGTCTCAATATATAAAATATACACACATTCGGTATTGGCGTGGCCGTAATAACCTGCACAACAATTTTTTTGTGTCATTTATGATGTGTACACTGTAAAAAATAAATAAAAAAAAACTTCTTTCACTTATTAATGTGAGGCCCGAGGTGTGATGAATTTAACCTCCATGTGCCTCAAATTAATAGTAATTAACCTCATCATGTACCTCACACATTAACCCATTATGACTGAGAAACATGATGGGGTTAATTACTATTAATGTGAGGCAAATGGAGGTTAAATTCATCATCGCAACACGTGCCTCACATCAGAAAATGGAAGAACTTTTTTTTATTACTGTTGGCAAAGTATCGTTTTGGAATCGAAATCGCAATACTACACGAAGTATCGGTATCGAAGTCCAAATTCAGGTATTGTGACATCCCTACTACCTACAAAGGGGCTGTGTTGCACGACCTACAGGGGGCTGTGTGGTATGACCTACAGGGGGCTGTGTGGTATGACCTACAGGGGGCTGTGTGGCACGAACTACAAAAGGGCTGTGTGGCACTACCTACAAGGGGGCCTTGTGGCACTACCTACAAGAGGACTGTGTGGCACTACCTACAAGGGGGCTGTGCAGCAAGGGGGCCTTGTGGCACTACCTACAAGGGGGCTGTGTGGCACGACCTACAAGGGGGCTGTGTGGCACGACCTACAAGGGGGCTGTGTGGCAAGACCTACAAGGGGACTGTGTGGTACTATCTACAGGGGGCATCTGTGAGTGGCGGGCTGATGGTCATTTTACTGTGAGTGGGGGGGCTGATGGTCGTTTTACTGTGAGTGGGGGGCTGATGGTAGTTTTACTGTGAGTGGGGGGCTAATAGTCATTTTACTGTGAGTGGACGGGCTGATGGTCATTTTAGGGTATGTTCACACGGCAGCCTCCGTTACGGATGAAATTACGGAGCTGTTTTCAGGAGAAAACAGCACCGTAATTTCAGCCGTAATGGCATGTGCAGGCACTTTTCGATGCATCCATTACGGACGTAATTGGAGCTGTTTTTCCATTGAGTCAAGGGAAAACGGCTCCAATTACGTCTTTTGACAGCGATGCGTAAAAAAAATGACCGTCGGCACAGAACATCGTAAGACCCATTATAATGAATGGGCAGATGTTTGCCGACACTTTTGAGCCGCATTTTCGGACGTAATTCGGGGCTAAAACGCCCGAATTACATCCGTAAATAGTGTGTGCGAAACCATTTTTCTGTGAGTGGAGGGGCTGATGGTCATTTTACTGTGAGTGAGGGGCTGATGGTCATTTTACTATGAGTGGAGGGGCTGATGGTCATTTTACTGTGAGTGAGGGGCTGATGGTCATTTTACTGTGAGTGGAGGGGCTGATGGTCATTTTACTGTGAGTGGGGGGGCTGATGTCATTTTACTGTGAGTGAGGGGCTGATGGTCATTTTACTGTGAGTGGAGGGGCTGATGGTCATTTTACTATGAGTGGAGGGGCTGATGGTCATTTTACTGTGAGTGAGGGGCTGATGGTCATTTTACTGTGAGTGGAGGGGCTGATGGTCATTTTACTGTGAGTGGGGGGGCTTATGGTCATTTTACTGTCAGTGAGGGGCTGATGCTCATTTTACTATGAGTGGAGGGACTGATGGTTATTTCACTGTGAGTGGGGGGGCTGATGGTCTTCAAGTGGTTTCCACCTCTGACCTCCAATTGAAATTAATAGTAGGAAGAAAATAGCTGTGGTGCTCGTTTGGAGCTTTTTTTGCTGCGTCTTTTGCATTCGCTTCAACGGCTTAAAAAAAACGCAAAAAAAACCCCATCAAATAACGCTGTCAATTCAAAAGCAGATTTTTTTCTGCCTTACATAAAACGCTGTGTGAACATACCCTAAGAATGTAGTGCTTATTTTTAGCTATTTTCTGTCTTTCTCTAAACAATTTTTGGTAGGGGGGCCCTGAGGAATTTTTTTTTCCAGGGGTGGCTCAAGTCCGAAAAGGTTGGGAAACTCTGTAGCAGGCTACAGAGGCGCCTGCAGCCTATGAGGCGCAGTTGGCGTGATGATATCTCTGGATCAAGCCGGCCTACGCAAGGATCCTGTCAGGTGGAGGTGGGGGGCTGTATGTCACTCTCTACAAGGGGGATGTGGGGTGTAATGGCAGGGGGTAGGGAGACGGACAAGTGAGCCCTAATCTACCCGCCACTCTGTCCCTGCCTACTTGCAACGACCCGCCCTAGGCGACGGGGTACAACTGGGCGGCGGTCCCTGCGCTCAGTAAGTGCACGACAAACATACAAAGGAACACAAGCAAGGAAAAGGGGCCGTTGCCCACGGCAACACCGTGAGCAACCAGAGTGGTGAACGAGCCGAGTCAAGCCAGGAGTGTGCGAGGTACAAAACGAAAAGCAGAAGAGTAGTCGGTAAGCCAGGGTCTGTATGGAGCAGGATCAAAAATAGCAGGAGCTGTAGCTGGGCCAGGAAACCACAAGGAAAGAATCACAAGCACCGAGGGACAGGAAGTGCAGGCTTAAATAGACCGAGGGCGGGAGCTAGCTGAGTCTGGCCAGGTTACGATAGGCTCTCCCACTCCTAAGCCTGCCAGCCTGAATGGTGGAAGCAGGAGTCAGTCTCAGGGATGTATTCTCAGGTGCTGACTGATTAGTTCTGGGAGTTAACCCCGAAGCTGTGCCTGGCAGATCCTTTACATGGGGGCTGTATGGCACTGTCTACAAGGGGGATGTGGGGGGCTGTATGGCACTGTCTACAAGGGGGATGTAGGGGCTGTATGTCACTCTCTACAAGGGGGATGTGGGGGCTGTATGTCACTTTCTACAATGGGGAGGTGGGTGCTGTATGTCACTCTCTACAAGGGAGCGGTGGGGGGCGCTGTGTACAAGAGGGAGGTGGGGCTGTATGACACTACAAGGGGCAGATGGGGGCTGTATGGCACTGTCTACAAGGAGGAGATGGGGGATTATGGCACTGTCTACAGGGGGCACTTTCTACTAGGGGGGCTGTGGGGGCATTATACTCTGTGGAGGCCACTAAGCGGATATCATTGTAAAGGATCTGCCAGGCACAGCTTCGGGGTTAACTCCCATAGGTAATCAGTCTGCACCTGAATCTACGTCTCTGAGACTGACTCCATCTTCCTCCACTCAGGATGGCAGGCTTAGGAGTGGGAGAGCCTATCGCAGCCTGGTCAGACGGAGCTAGCTCCCGCCCTCTGTCTATTTATACCTGCCTTTCCTGTTCCTCCTGTGCTTGTGATTCTTTTCGTGTGGTTTCCTGGCCCAGCTACAGCTCCTAACTATTTGATCCTGCTCCATACTGACCCTGGCTTACTGACTACTCTCCTTCTCTGCGTTTGGTACCTCGTGCTCTCCTGGTTTGACTTGGCTCGTTCACCACTCTGGTTGCTCACGGTGTTTCCGTGGGCAACTGCCCCTTTCCCTTTGCTTTGTATTCCCTTGTATGTTTGTCTCGTGCACTTACTGAGCATAGGGACCGCCGCCCAGTTGTACCCCGTCGCCTAGGGCGGGTCGTTGCAAGTAGGCAGGGACAGAGTGGCGAGTAGATTAGGGCTCACTTGTTCGTTTCCCTACCCCCGTCGTTATAATCATACTGTGTAGGGACACTACAGGGGGCAATATAATGTGTGTGGCACTTAGGGGGCATAACACTGTGTGGGCACAATTAGAGGACAAAATACTGTGTCCTTGAAGGTGTTATAATATATTACATTATTAAATATTATTATTATACTGTGTGTGGGGCACTAAAGGGGCATTACACTGTGTGGGGGCACTATATAGGGCATTATACTGTGGGGAGGAATTATGCTTTTTTTTATGGGGCATTTTTTATAATGGCGTGGGGCGCCGAAAGATAATTTCGCACGGGGCGCCATCTACCCTAAGGCCGGCCCTGCCTCCTACTACACCATTTTCACTCCAACACAGTGGATTCGGTATAAAACTTGCCGCAACCAGCTTTATTGTCTTTACAAAACAGTTAAAAAATAAACCCAGCCTCTAACTAAACATACAGCTTCCGTAGCTATCAGGGTGGAAGGCCTTCTGCCAAGCACCTCACAACAAACATATGTTCTTACCAGAACCTCTGACTCACACAGGCTGGCAATACCTGTCTATCTCAGACTGGGAGAAATGTGATCACAGCTGGCAGCTAATGAGACTCATAAGGCAGCCCGAACCCTGGACTTTTCTCAAGATGGAGTGGAACCTCCACTATTATCTTCCACTACAGCAACCCAGAGCCTCCTCCAGGTTTTCTGCCTCACAAATAAGAAGAAAGGACATTTTCTCTTGCAACATTTATTTTATATATATAGCTCTGGGCCCAAATCCTGCCCCTTAGTAGCTGCACTGCTACAATATATATATGAGTGTATTTCTTAATGTCCCATGAGCCACAAACACAACAGGACAATGGCAATTAGTCATTGTCCTGACTTTATTAGCAGAGTGTGAGACAGGAGATACTGCCTTTGATCTCCTGTCTCCACACTCTGCAGGGGGCCAGAGAGGTAATTGGGGATGTATTCTGTGGTGCACTTATGCACCACAGGACATCCCACACTGATTAACTTACCTCCGTCCCCCCGCGCGCTCATGAGTCGGTCGGTGACGTCATATCACAGTGCCGACACATGTGAGCAGGGCGCGAGCGGCACTATTGTGCCTGCGCCTGGCTCAGGAGTGAGCGTACCGACGGGGTTTAAATAGCCCTGCGTCTTCGCTCTCTGTTCCTGCTCGCTCACACCAATGGACCTCTTTCTCCTGCCTCCCTCACGAGACCCCAACAGCTCTCTCGTTTCCTGCTCCCCACCACAGACCAGCAGAATACACCGCTAAGTATCTTCCCTCTCTCTCCCCTTTCCTACTCTTCTCCCCATTACCATACTTTCCCTGGTAACACCTTTCTACATATTTCCCCTGGTATTTAACCCCTTGAGTTTATAGGGAAAGTTAGAGCCAGGTGGGTGTGGGTCACAGAAGCAAGCATGAGTGAGTGCACTGTAACTAGTATGTATGTTTAGTTAAGTGCGTGGGTGTTAATAAAGAATTGTAATATATTGTACTTGTACTGTGGCACATGAAGTATTAGTGCACTTAGTACATATTAAGTTTTTATATGTATTGGGATACACTGATACTATACTGTGATTATTTACTGTGTTCTCAGTTTGGTGTATTTTATATCTAAGTTTGATTAGTGTTTGTATTAATAAATATTACCTTTATTTACTATACAGTCATATACACTTAGGCCCCTATTCACACGACAGGCTTTTCCGGTCGTCAGTAGGAACAATAGACCCCAAAAAGGGCTATTCACACAACCGATCTTTTGACGGTCCGGAAAACCGACATGCCCTATTTTTGGCCGGGCCGCCCGGCTCCCATAGAAGTTTATGAGGCCGGGTAATACACGGCCATTACTTGAATGTGTTCCGAGTGACGGCCGTGTCTTCCGTTGCTTGCTCTCTCCTCCTCCTCATCACAGTGCAAAGTTCATGTGAGGAGGAGGGTATTTTTTTCCTCCATGTAGGAGCGGAATCCCCAATCCCTGGCCACAGCTTCGGCAATGCTGTGGCCGGGAATTGAGGATTTTGCTCCAGGAGAAGTCCCTAACTTTACTGTCCACATATGGACACAGTGACGTCAGGGACTTCTGAAGCGGAATCCCCGGCGCTGTGGCCGGTGTTTCCGCTCCAGGAGAAGTCCCTGACTTCACTGTCCATTTATGGACACAGTGACGTCAGGAACTTCTGAAGCGGAATCCTGGGCGCTGTAGCCGGTGTTTCCATATCAGAAGTCCATGACTTGACTGTCCATATATGGACAGGGGGCTCTGTGGCATTACCTACAGGGTGCTTGTGGCATTACCTACAGGGGGCTGTGTGGCACTACCTACAGGGGGGCTGTGTGGCACTACCTACAGGGGGGCTGTGTGGCATTACCTAAGGGGGTAGTGTGCCATTACCTACAGGGGGCTGTGTGCCATTACCTACAGGGGGCTGTGTGCCATTACCTACAGGGGAGCTGTACGGCACTACCTACAGGGGGTTGTGTGGCATTACCTACAGGAGGCTGTGTGGCATTACCTACAGGGGGCTGTGTGGCATTACCTACAGGGGGCTGTGTGGAATTACCTACAGGGGACTGTGTGGCATTACCTACAGGGGGGATGTGTGGCATTACCTACAGGGGGGATGTGTGGCACTACCTACATGGGCTGTGTGGCATTACCTACAGGAGGCTGTGTGGCATTTTCTACAGTCGGCTATGTGGCATTACCTACAGGGGGCTGTGTGGCATTTTCTACAGTGGGATGTGTGGCATTACCTAGAGGGGGCTTTGTGGCATTACCTATAGTGGGCTGTGTGGCATTACCTATAGGGGGCTATGTGGCACTACCTACAGGGGGCTGTGTGACATTACCTACAGGGGGCTGTGTGGCATTACCTACAGGGGGCTGTGTGGCATTACCTACAGGGGGCTGTGTGGCATTACCTACAGGGGGCTGTGTGGCACTACCTACAAGGGGTGCTGGGTGGCACTACCTACAGGGGGCTGTGGCAGTATCTACAGATGGCAGAGTGTGGCATTATCTACAGAGGGAAGTGTGTCGCAAAAATGTTACAAGGGACGTCACTGTGTCCATATATGGACAGTGAAGTCAGGGACTTCTCCTGGAGTGGAATCTCTAATCCCTGGTGACAGCATTGCCGAAGATGTGGGTGAGGATTGGGGATTCCGCTCCTACAGGGAGCAAAAAAATACCCTCCTCCTCACATGCACTTCGCACTGTGAGGAGCAGGTGGAGAGAGCGAGTGACGGAAGACATGGCCGGCACTCGGAACACATTCGAGTGATAGCTGTGTATTACCCAGCCCCATATACTTCTATGGGAGTCGGGCGGCCGGGAGAACGGACAAAAATAGGGCATGTACCATTTTTTGACGGCCTGGTTTTCCGGGCCATCAAAAAATCGGTCGTGT
The DNA here is from genome assembly GCF_050947455.1 of Rhinoderma darwinii. Classification (NCBI taxonomy): domain Eukaryota; kingdom Metazoa; phylum Chordata; class Amphibia; order Anura; family Rhinodermatidae; genus Rhinoderma; species Rhinoderma darwinii. The sequence continues at coordinate 13,920,609 of NC_134695.1, read as the reverse complement.
GAATAGCCCCATTTTGGGTCTACTGTTCCTACTGTGGCTGTGAGATGGCCATTTTTTGATGGCCGTCACACGGCCTGGAAAACCTGTAGTGTGAATAGGGCCTTACTTAGCAGCAAAGCCATTAGATTTATGTTAATAAAAGAAAAAGGTAGGGGAAACAAGGCATAACCCTAGTGACCCTTTTATAAAGGAGGTAGTAAGGATGGGTGACACAAGCCAGTGATCCCCATTATTACACTAGTCCTTTAACAAAGACAGAGACGTTGTAACTCAGAAAACCCCTTAAAAAAAAAGCTTATTCTACCACTTCTGCTGCATCCGTTTCGGCCATACCTACAGTACCTGTCAAATGTGTCACGACTTGGAAGAAGGGATCTCCAGAGAAATAATCCTGTAGACCCTACCTATTATGAAATCATGGCATTATGGATTAAATTGTGGTCAGGAGGTGACACTCATTCGAAAAACAACTTTTGCAGTTTGCCCTTTCATCCTGGAACCCTTTTGGTCCACAATTGGACAAGATTCTAAAATCCATTGGAGAAGGTGAAGGCGCAAAATTTCCAGAAACTAAGAAAAAGTCCTTTCAGCGGTCTTTTTGTTGTCAAAGGAGAAGCTCTCCAAGATTTAGAGCAAACAACAAGTTCTTTGACAGAAGGAGAAGATTTACACCAAATAAGCAATCATCATCCTCTTTTTTCAGGAAAAAGAGTCCAAATCAGAAACCTTTGGAACTATGATGCCAGTTCTCCCCCTAAGTGGGTAGAAGCCAGATTAAATAATTTCTCGTCCTTATGGTCTATGATTTCATCAGATGCATGGGTTGCTTCAACAATTCAGAACGCATATGCACTAGAATTTTTAAAGAAACCCCCAAATCATTTTTTTCTCAACTCTGGGAAAGAAACAGAGATTCTTCAACTTCTTCAAGAATTTATCCACAAATCAGCACTAGACGAGGTACCACCAGAAGAAGTCGGCCAAGGGGTATACTCCATGGTGTTTGCCATCCTCAAACCAGCCATAGATCTTACCTTTCCCAACAAATATCTTCAGAAGAAGAGATTCAAAGTGAAATCCGTTGCTCAGTGATATCCCTTCAGGAATTAAACAACGTTATGGCAACCATAGATCTCACCGATGCCTACTTACATGTCCCTATTCCCAGTCATCGGAAATATCTGAGGATAGCAGTTCAGACATCCAGAAACATACACCACCTGCAGTTCACTTGCCTCCCGTTCGGCATAACGTCAGCTCCCAGGGTATTTACAAAGATTACAATAGTCCTAACCACTGCTTTCAGGTTGAGAGGAATCTGCATTATACCTTATCTCGACGATTGGCTAATAAATGCTCCTACAGAACAGTGCCTACGTGAAGATCTTCATTGCACTATACAATTTCTGCACGATCACGGCTTCATCATAAATCACAAAAAAAATCACAGCTCATATTTCTAGGATTCTTAATAAATTCATGTCATCTCACAATTTCCTTATCTCCAGACAGAAGAAAATCCCTACAATCCTTAGTGGGACAGTCTAATAGATCACCCAAAAGTCTCAATTCGGAACGCTATGAGAGTCCTCGGGCTTCTAACATCAGCAATAGACGCAGTCCCCTGGGCCAAAGCCCACATCAGAACCTTACAAAGCAACATCTTACAAGCCTGGAACAGACATCATCACAGTCTGGAAGATCGAATGATAGTCTCTCCATCATCAATACAGGAACTGAAGTGGTGGCTCAATTCCAACCGACTTCTGCAGGCAGATCTCTGGTTCCCCAACCTCAGAAGATTCTCACCACGGAAGCCTCCTCTTGGGTTTGGGGTGCCCATGTAGACAGTCTATTCACGCAGTGACCAAAACTAGAAACAGGGCAATCTTCCAATCTGAGAGAACTAATGGCGATCAAACGAGCAACCTCACATTTTCAGAGACATTTAGAGAATTTCCAACTGGTAGTCCAATCAGACAATCTCCCCGTAGTATTTTATATAAATAAACAATTTGGAACGAGAAGTTCCAAAATATCTGCACTCTGCAGAGAATTCATGCCTGGGTAGAGCACAACACCCTGGGCATATCAGCAGTGCACATTAGAGGAGTCTTGAATGTCAAGGCAGACCTTCTCAGTTGCTCTCCCTTACATCCAGGAGAATGGAGTTTAAATCCAATATTTTTTTCAGATAGTTCTGAAGATGGGAATGCCAGTTCTGGATGCCATGGCAACAGAGGAGAACTCGTTCTGCTCCATATACTGCTCCTCCAGGACTCTAGCTATAGACGGTCTTTCAGTGCCTTGGGGAAAGGGTCTAATTTATGTCTTTCCTCCATTCCCCCTGATATCCAGGATCTTAATGAAGATAATTCAAGACCAAGCAGAAGTAATAGCTTTTCTTCCCTTCTGGCCCCGCAGGGCATGGTTCACTCGCGTTTGGTCTCTCTCTCTCGAGGGACAGATTCTAGAGACTTCCTAATATACCAGATCTCCTCAGAAAGGTCTCCTACAGCCTCGACCCCAAAGTGTGTGAGGAGCATTCCATGCAGCCTGATTCTCTGAAAACAATACTGCAATTCCTACAAGTAGGCTTCCAGAAAGGTTTTAAACTAAATACGCTTAAGATTCATTTTATTTAAATGAATGCTCAACTGCAGGGGAAGTTTACTAGTCAACATTTAGTCAGAACTTTTTTCAGAGCCTTAAAGAATTTCAGTCCAACTCTTCAAGCTCCAGCAACATCATTGGACTTAGCAATAGTCCTAACGGCCTTGACTAAAGGTCCATTTGAATCCCTGGAAAAAGCCAGTATTAGACTTCTCACCTTTAAGACTTTCTTTTTAGTGGCAATCACTTCAGCTCGACTAATCAGTGAGCTGCAGGCATTATCTTGAAGGGAGCCATATTTCAGGGATCTGGTAGAATGTTTACTATTACGTCGTACAATGCCAGGTTTTCTTCCCAAAGTGTCCTCCAACATTAACCAAGAAATTTCTCTCCCTGTCTTTTTTCCAGATCCTCAAGCTGAAGAACAACACATTTGGCATACCTTGGATGTTAAAAGAGCAGTATTGGCTTATATTCAAAGAACTAAAGTCTTTAGAAAATCAGAAGGTCTATTTTTACAGCACCAAGGCCCCAATAAGGGACAGAAGGCCAGCAAAGCCACATTAGCATGCTGGATTAGAAGCACAATAGAGTTTACCTATAATTTAAGTAATTTAAAGTCTCCTCTTTATGTACGGGCTCACTCCACAGTTGGGCCATATTACTTTAGATCAAATCTGTAGGGCAGCTACGTGGTCCTCCTCCACTTTCATGCGCCACTATAGACTTGACATTCTTGCAGCAGGGGGTTCTGTTTTTGGCAAACGAGTGTTTCAACTGGCAACATCTGCTCTTGCCCCCCCTTAAAATATTACTGCTTTACAAATCCAATTTGTGTTGTGGTGCCGTAGCACGATCAGGAAAATAAAAATGTACTCACCAAAATTTTTGTTTCCTGGAGTTTCTCTCCCTTTTAATAAATTGTTATTGTTTCTGCATAACAATACACTGTGTCTGGGATCCTTCACCTAGTATTAGAGGGCCAATTGATTGAAGTTTATTAGTTAATTATGGCTAATTAATATGTCTCTATATAATTGTATCTAGGGGACTAAAACCCATTTGTGTTGTGCTGCCTATGGACTCCAGGAAACCAAAATTTCGGTGAGTAAATTTTCATTATATTTCTTGTGTCTTAAAGAATCCATTTAGTAAATAAAAGCCATCTGTTGCTTTGAGACAAGAATATTAATGCTGATTTTGTATGATTCTTAGTTAGTTATGTGTGTCCTTGATGCTTATGAGAGGTTTGTTGTAAGAAGATGCATGGTGACCTCGAATTTGAAACAGCTCTTTCATAGGGTGGTGAGGGGAGTGAGATAATAGTGTGTTCTAGTCTCAAGGTAGTGGGAGAGACACATTCTTTGTGTGTGTGAATATAACTCCCTCACACGTCCCCCATCCTAGAAGAACAAGCTATTGTATTCCAAATAGAGCAGCTGCAAACCTGCCGTAAGCATCTAATGAAGAATTATAGTTTTACATTTGAAATGTATTGTATGTCTGTGATTGGCTCAATATGAAATATTCTCATTGTATGCTATTGGCTGAATCAGGGTTATTATCCTGCAACCGTGCAGGACGTGTTATCAAGCATCCCCTATAGACTAGAGTCCATGGAGCGATGCGTGGCATAGGTCGTGTCCCTCATGTGACAACTTTGGAACCGCTGTCATCTTAACTATTCTGTGCCTATGGGGAAACAGAAAAAGGTAAATGAGAATACTACCGAGACCCAGACAAGCCTATTCAAGTCAACGGAAAGTGTCCGTCTGCACAATTTGTTACCAGCTTTCATGCCCACAACCTGTTCTGACCAGGCCGAAACTCTTCTGAGTTTGATGCTGGGCATCCATCCCTGTATGTTATCAGTATGAGTTCAGTGGCCCAAAGTTATTTAACTATTCAAAAACACCAGTTACTTATTCAAATCTAGAAAAAGTGTCCGTCTACCCATTTTGATGCCAGCATTCATGCCCAGTACCTGTTCGGGCCCGGCTGATCTCAACTGATTTTGATGCGGCCATTCCTCTTTGTATGTTGGCAGTGTAATAGTAGTGGCCCAAAGTCATTTAACCAATCAAAAACATTAGATACTTATTCAAATCTGTAAAAATTGTCAATTTGCGCACTTTGATGCCAGCTTTCATGCCCAGAACCTGTTTGGGCCGGGCTCATCTCAACTGATTTTGATGCGAGGCATTCCTCTCTGTATGTTGGCAGTGTAAAATGAGTGGCCCAAAGTCATTTAACCCATTAAAAACATCAGTTACTTATTCAAATCTGTAAAAATTGTCAAATTTGCCCACTTTGATGCCAGCTTTCATGGCCACAACCTGTTCGGGCCAGACTGATCTTGACTGATTTTCATGTGGGGCATTCCTCTCTTTATGTAGGCAGTGTGAAATGAGTGGCCCAAAGTCATTTAACCCATTAAAAACATCAGTTACTTATTCAAATCTGTACAAATTGTCAATTTGCCCACTTTGATGCCAGCTTTCATGCCCAGAACCTGTTTGGCCCAGGGTGAACTCTATTGATTTTGATGCGGGGCATTCCTGTCTGTATGTTGGCAGTGTGAGATCAGTGGCCCAAAGTCATTTAACCCTATGAATTACACTTTGCAGTGCTGATTTTGATTTCCATTTTTGTGCCAGCTCTTTTTATTTTTAGGCTGTTTTAAAGTGTTTTTAGTTCTGGGCAGCTTAGTGCAACATATTTTATTATTAACCCCTTCTCACTGTGGCCACTTTTGACCTTCCGGACAGAGCCTTATTTTTCAAATCTGACATAGCTCACTTAATGTGGTAATAACTTTGGAACGCTTTTACCTATCAAAGCGATTCTGAGATTGTTTTTTCATGACACATTGGACTTTATGTTACTGGTAACATTTGTTTGATACATTCAGTATTTAATTGTGAAAAATACCAAAATTGTATCAATTTAAATGTATCTGCTTGTGAGACAAATAGTTATACCATGCAAAATAGTTGCTAACTTACAATTTCCCATATGTCTACTTTAGATTGGCATAGTTTTTTAAACATCCTTCTAGGATGTTACAAGGCTTAGAACTTTAGCAGCAATTTCTCACATTTTCAAGAAAATTTCCAACAGCTATTTTTCAGGGACAAATTCAGTTCTGAGGTGGCTTTGGGAGGTCCATACAATAAAAACCCCTTAAGTCACCCCATTTTAAAAACAAAAACCCTCAAAGTATTTAAAACAGCATTTAGAACGTTTCTTAACACTTTAGGCGTTTCACAAGAATTAAAGCAAAGTAGAGGTGAAATTTACAAATTTCATTTTTTTTGCAGAAATTCATTTTAATAAATTTTTTTCTGTAAGGCTGGGTTCACACAGAGTTTTTTGCAGGAGGAAATTCTGCCTCAAAATTCAGTTTGGAGCATTGAGCGGCGCGTGCATAAAACGCAGCGAAATACACTCTCTCTGCCTCCCATTGATGTCAATCGGAGGTCAGAGGCGTAAACACCCGAATATAGGGCATGTCCCTTCTTTTTCCCGCGAGCCGGTTTTTTGGCGCGTTTTGCGGTGCAGTTTCCGCGTCAAAAAACTTGTCAAATAATTCCGTGTGAACTGGCCCTAACAGAAGGTTTTACGAGAGAAAGGCAACTCAATATTTACTGCCCAGATTCTGCAGTTTTTAGAAATATCCGTTGCTCTAGTGTGCAAATGGACTGAAGCACAGGCCTCCAAAGCAAAGGAGCACCTAGAGGATTTTTGGGCCTTCTTTTTATTAAGTTATATTTTAGGCACCATGTCAGGTTTGAAGAGGTCTTGTGATGCCAAAACAAAGGACACACCCCAAAAAAGACCCCATTTTGGAAACTACTCCCACAAGGAATTCATCTAGGGGTATAGTGAGCATTTTGACCCCACAGGTGTTTAATACATTTTATTAGAACTTCGATGTGAAAACAAAATGTTTTACTTTTTTCCAATAAGATGCCGTTTTAGCTAAATAAAAATAAAAAATAATTTCCACAAGGAATAAAGAAGAAAAAGCCCCCCAACATTTGTAAAGCAACTTGTCCAGAGTACAGAAATACCTCATAAGTTGTCATAAACTGCTGTTTGGGCACACAGCAGAGCTCAGAACAGATTTTGATGGATTGGTTTCTTGGCACCATGTTGCTTTTGCAAAACCCCTGTGGGACCAAAACAGTGAAAACTCGTCAAAAGTGATTCCATTTGGGAAACTACACCTCTTGAGAAATTCATCGAGGGGTGTGGTGAGCATTTTGACCCCAGAGGTGTTTCATAGTTTTAATTAAAATTGGGCAGTGAAAATAAAAATATATTTTTTTCCAATAAGACGTAGATTTAGCTCAAAGTTTTTAATTTTTTCAACGAATAAAAGGAGAAAAAGCACCCCAACATTTGTAAAGCAATTTCTCCCGAGTGCGGCAATACCCCATATGTGGTCACAAACTACTGTTTGGGCACACGGTAGGGCTCAGAATTGAAGGAGCACCATTTGGCAATAGCTGCATGTAACCCTTTCTCTCTCCCTGGACAACGAGCATTCCTACCTCTCTCCCCCTATCCTTAACCTTTGCTTCTCCCCCCTACACAACGAGCTGGTGTCCCTGAGTTAACCCTTTCCCACCTGCCTGCACATACATCCCTAGATAACCCTTTCTGACCTACCTGCACATCCCCTGGTACTTCCCTAGTTAACCCTTTCCCACCTGCATATCCCCTGGTCCCATTGTTAACCCTTTGCCTGACTAACCCTAAATCCTCCACATCCCTTATTAACCCATAGTGCACAGAGACAGTTATAGTTAGGAGGGAGTGGGACAGAAACAGTGAGCGTATGTGTATTGCAACGTAACTTATATGTATGTTTAGATAAGTGGGTGGTGGTATAGAATAGTATTGTGATACCTTGTTTATAATACTGTGCCACGTGTAGTGTTAGTATTTTCAATACATATTAAGTTAATATATGTATTGGGATACACTGATACTATACTGTGATTATTTACTGTATTTTCTCTGTTTGGTGTATCTTGTATCCTGGTGTGATTACTGTGTGTATTAATAATTAATACCTTTATTTACTATACAGTCAAACACACTAACTTAGCAACAAAGCAAGTAGACTAACGTTAATAGAAGAGAAAGGTAGGGAAGATAGGCATAACCATAGTGACCCTGATATAAAGGAGGTAGTAAGGCCTTATTTACACGAGCGTATTTGACATCCGTGATACGCGCGTGAAAATCACGTGCGTCGCACGAACATATGTAAGTCAATGGGTCCGTCCAGACAGTCCGTGTTTTTCACGCAGCGTGTGTCCGCTGTGTAAAACTCACGACATGTCCTATACTTGGGTGCGTGAAAATCACGCACGGCACACGGACGCACTTCCGTGTGCCGCGTGTGATTTGCACTACAGTTGTTGACGAAATTAAGGAAATAATAAAACTACCTCCTTCATTTATGTTTCTAACCACGTGTCATAACGAGGCCATACGCGCAAAAAAACATGCAGCCACGCACCAAATATTGATGCCACACTGAACTCCAACACGCGCAAAACGCTGCGTTTTTTGCGTGCGCAAAACGCACACGCTCGTGTGAATTTCGCCTAAGTGTGGGTGACACGACTCAGTGAAACCCACTATTAAACCAGCCCCTTTTACAGCAGGGCTGCCGATTTGCTACAAACCACTAAGATGCAGTGATCGCTGCATCTAAGGGGTTAATGGCAGGGAGCGGAGCTAGGTCAGCTCCGTACCGTTACAAGAGGATGCCTGCTGTAACATAAAGCGGACACCAACCGCTGATGACGCCGGCCCAGCTTCTGAGCTGGAAGCTGAGCTGGAACCATCTTGCCGTCGGTAACGGAAGCCTTTTAGGCCACCGACTCCGAGCAGGGCTTAGGAGGCTTCCGTAGCTGGCAGACTGGCAGGCCAGTATTAGGCCTCCGGTTGCCATTGCAGCCACTGACAACCCAGCAATCTCGTTGCTGGGGTGCGGGTGGCTTAAAACCCCTCAGATGCTGCCATCTGCATCTGAGGGGTTAATCAGCCGGATAGCAGGCCAGCTCCGGTCCTAGCAGTTACAGCAAAGTGTCAGCTGTAACATACAGCTGTGGCCCCCAGCAGTGATGGTGCAGGCTCAGCTCCTGAGCCTGTACTATCACCGCGATGTAATGGTACTGTAGAACCAGGGGAGGAAACCTCCGGCTCACCTGACACACTCCGGTGTGTTGTGGATAGCGCTCGGATTCTCGTGTCGGCACACGGTAGATTAGCAAAAACAAGGGAAGGAGTAGGATCCAGCGCTGAGTCAATGTTTAAAATGGATTTTCTGTTCCAAGTTTAATGGCATATTGTTAAAAGGAAGTCCAGTTGTGGATAGTCCTGGGTAGGTAAGAAGTGTAGGTAATGTCCTCGGGGCCTACGCGTTTCGGACGACTGCCGCGTCCTTAAACTTGGCTGTAATGGTACTGCACTTTGCGGCATAAAAACGATTATCATTCACTGTGCTATGTTAAAGAATAAACCAGTAAATAAATAATTAAATAAACAGCGTGCGGTGCCCCCAATAACTCAACCGGTTCCAGCGCTACACAACCCGGACTTGTCCGGACCTTGTACTTGTCTTGTTGCTCAGTTGTGCAGCGGGGCCTCCCACTTCTCTTTCTACTCGGGTTAGAGCCTGTTTGTGCTGTCCTCTGAAGGGAGTAGTACACACCGTTGTAGGAAATCTTCAGTTTCTTGGCAATTTCTCGCATGGAATAGCCTTCATTTCTAAGAACAAGAATAGACTGTCGAGTTTCACATGAAAGCTCTCTTTTTCTACCCATTTTGAGAGTTTAATCAAACCCACAAATGTAATGCTCCAGATTCTCAACTAGCTCAAAGGAAGGTCAGTTTTATAGCTCCTCTAAACAGCAAAACTGTTTACAGCGGTGCTAACATAATTGCACAAGGGTTTTCAAGTGTTTTCTAATCATCCATTAGCCTTCTAACACAGTTAGCAAACACAATGTACCATTAGAACACTGGAGTGATGGTTACTGGAAATGGGCCTCTATACACCTATGTAGATATTGCATTAAAAACCAGACGTTTGCAGCTAGAATAGTCATTTAGCACATTAACAATGTATAGAGTGTATTTTTGATTAATTTAAAGAGGCTCTGTCACCAGATTTTGCAACCCCTATCTTCTATTGCAGCAGATAGGCGCTGCAATGTAGATTACAGTAACGTTTTTTATTTTTAAAAAACGAGCATTTTTGGCCAAGTTATGACCATTTTTGTAGTTATGCAAATGAGGCTTGCAAAAGTCCAAGTGGGTGTGTTTAAAAGTAAAAGTCCAAGTGGGTGTGTATTATGTGCGTACATCGGGGCGTTTTTAATACTTTCACTAGCTGGGCGCTCTGATGAGAAGTAACATCCTCTTCTCTTCAGAACGCCCAGCTTGTGACAGTGCAGATCTGTGACGTCACTCACAGGTCCTGCATCGTGACGGCCACATCGGCACCAGAGGCTGCAGAATCAACTGTAGCCTCTGGTGCCGATGTGTCCTCGCTCGTCTGACACGATGCAGGACCTGTGAGTGACGTCACAGCGTGATCTGGCAGAAGCTGGGCGTTCTGAAGAGAAGTGGATGATACTTCTCGTCAAAACGTCCAGCTAGTAAAAGTAGTAAAAACGCCCCGATGTACGCACATAATACACGCCCACTTGGACTTTTACTTTTAAACACACCAACTTGGACTTTTGCAAGCCTCATTTGCATAACTACAAAAATGGTCATAACTTGGCCAAAAATGCTCGTTTTTTAAAAATAAAAACGTTACTGTAATCTACATTGCAGCGCCTATCTGCTGCAATAGCAGATAGGGGTTGCAAAATCTGGTGACAGAGCCTCTTTAACCCCTTCCCGACATCCGCCGTATATATACGGCGCTGTCGGGAGGTGCTTCCCGCAAAGCGCCGTATATCTACGGCGCAGTGATGGTGCAGGCTCAGGAGCAGAGCCGGCACCATCACCGCGGGGTGACAGCTGTATTATACAGCTGGCACCCTCCTGTAACTGCCAGGACCGGAGCTATTCTCCGATCCGGCAGATTAACCCCATCAGATGCTGCGCTCAATAGAGCGCAGCATCTGATAGGTTTTCACCCGATCGGCAACCCAGTGATGCAATCGCTGGGTTGCTGTGGCAATCGGACGCCAGAAAATGGCGTCCGAGTCTGCCTTGTACGGGAGCCGATGAGGACCCGCCTGCGGCGTGTCCTCATAGGCTTGCTGTCAGTGAATAACTGACAGCGCTAATACACTGCACTACATATGTAGTGCAGTGTATTAGAGTAGCGATCGGGGCATCAGGCCCTCATGTCCCCTAGTGGGACAAGTAAAAAAAAGTTAATAAAAATGTGGTAAAACAATAAAAACACACAAGTTTCAAATAAAAATAAAGCTAAACTGACTTTTTTCCCATAGTAAGCCTTTTATTATGGGAAAAACCGTAAAAATAAAAAAAACTATACATAATTGGTATCGCCGCCTCCGTAACGACCCAAACTACAAAACTATTATGTAATTTATCCCGCACGGTGAACGCGGTAAAAAAAAACATGAAAAACAGCGCCAGAATCTTTGTTTTTAGGTCACATCTCCTTCCAAAAAATGCTCTAAAAAGTGATCAAAAAGTCACATTTACTCCAAAATAGTACTAATAAAAACGACAATCCGTCCCGCAAAAAATAATCCCTGACACCGTTTCGTGCACGCAAAAATAAAAAAGTTCTGGGTCTTAGAATATGGCGAGACAGAAAACAAATGATTTTATAAAAAAAAAGTGATTTTATTGTGCAAAAGCCGCAATACATAAAAAAAACTATATAAATTTGGTATCGCCGCGTACGTAACGACCCAAACTACAAAACAATTATGTAATTTATCCCGCACGGTGAACGCCGTAAAAAAAAAACATGAAAAACAGCGCCAGAATCTTTGTTCTTAGGTCACATCTCCTTCCAAAAAATGCTATAAAAAGTGATCAAAAAGTCACATTTACTCCAAAATAGTACTAATAAAAACGGCAATCCGTCCCGCAAAAAAATAATCCCTGACACCGCTTTGTGCACGCAAAAATAAAAAAGTTATGGGTCTTAGAATGTCGACACAGAAAACAAGTGATTTTATAAAAAAAAGTGATTTTATTGTGCAAAAGCTGCAATACATAAAAAAAACTATATAAATTTGGTATCGCTGTAATCGTATCGACCCGCAGAATAAAGCTAACATGTAATTTAGGGCACACTGTGGATGCCGATAAAAAAAACAATAAAAAAATATTCCAGAATTGCTCGTTTTTGATAATTTTCTTTTCCAAAAAATGAAATAAAAAGTGATCAAAAAGTCGTATGTGTTCTAAAATGGTACCAATAAAATCTACAGCCCGTCTCGCAAAAAACAAGCCCGCACACCGCTCAATCAACTGAAAAATAAAAAAGTTACGGCACTAGTAATGCGGTGATGAAAAAACATCTCAATGCGCAGGCCGGAGTGGAGCATTACTTCAGTTTCAGGGCCATAGTATTTAGGAACTAGGAAAGGGAATGGACACAGCAAATCCGCTGGAAGCGAGGGTGCCCGTATTATATCAGCGCAAAACTTTCCCAGTAATATTTCCCAAACTACGAAGGAGAAAAAGTCCCCAAAAGGTGCAGAGCGTTACAAAAGGGGGATAAGAAAGAAAACCGTTTATCTGTGTGACACCGGCCTGCGCATAACGGATCGCTTCACATCGTAACACACATCTATGGATAATTGTATTATTTACCCCATTATTATACCTTCTTATTATGCCCTGATGTACTCCGCACAGATTACATATACTCTGATGTACTCCGCACAGATTACATATGCCACCACATTATAAACGGAAATACCAGCAAAACCCCAAACAGAACTATTACCAAGCAAAATCCATGCTCAAAATGGCGGTCTTTCCCTTCTTAGCCCTACAGTGTGCCCAAACAGCAATTTATGGCCACAAGTAAGGCATTACCATACCCGGGAGAACCCGCTTAACAATTTATGGGGTAAGATTCTCTAGGGGCACAACATCTTGTGCGGTGAATGGGCAGATCAGTGGAGAAATTGCAATTTTCACTTTGCACAATCCACTGCGTATTCATTTCTGAAAAACACCTGTGGAGTCTAAATTCTCACTACATCCCTTGATAAATGCCTTTAGGGGTGTAGTTTCTAAAACGGGGTCACTTTTGTTTGGTACATCAGTGGTTTTACAAATGCAACATGGCGTCCGCAAACCATTCCAGCAAAATCTACGCTCCAAAAGATAAATACCGCTCCTTTTCTTCTGAAGGCTCCCATATACGTAACCAGCTGATTATAACCACATATGGGGCGTTACTGTACTCGGGAGAAATTACTTTACAAATGTTGGGGTGCTTTTTCTTCTCTATTCCTTGCAAAAATGAAAAATGTGTATCTAAAACTACATCTTGTTGGAAAAAAAAATTATTTTTAATTTTCATGGCTTAATTCTAATTAATTCAGCAAAAAACCTTTGGGATCAAAATTTTCACTATACCCCTAGATGATTCCTCAGGGGGTGCAGTTTCCCAAATGGAGTCACTTTTGGGGTGTTTCCACTGTACTAGTACTACAGGGGCTCAGCAAATATGACATGACACCCAGAAACCATTCCAAAATCCAAATGGTGCTCCTTCCATTCTGAGCCCTACCGTGTGTCCAAACAGATGTTTGTGACCACATGTGGGGTATTGTTTTACTCGGGAGAAGTTGCTTTACAAATGTTGCGGTGCTTTTTCTCCTTCAGTCCTTGTGGAAATGAAAAAAAAATACCTAAACCTACATTTTCTTTGAAAAAATGTAGATTTTCATTTTTACGGCCTACTTACAATAAGTTCTGTAAAAAAACTGGCTGGTCAAAATGCTTGCTACACCCCTAGATAATTTCCTCATGGGGTGTAGTTTCCAAAATGGGGTCACTTGTTGGGGGTTTCCACTGTTTTGTCCCCTCAGGAGCTTTGCAAATGCGACATGGCCTCCGCAAACCATTCCTGCTAAATTTGAGTTCCAAAAGCCAAATGGCGCTCTTTCCCTTCTCAGCCTCGCTGTGTGTCCAAACAGCCATTTATTACCACATGTGGGGTATTGTTTTACTCGGGAGAAATTTCTTTACAAATTTTATGGTGCTTTTTCTCCTTTAGTCCTTGTGGAAATGAAAAAAAATTAGCTAAACCTACATTTTATTTGAAAAAATTTAGATTTTCATTTTCACAGCCTACTTGCAATAATTTCTGCAAAAAACCTGTGGGGTCAAAATGCTCACTATACCCCTAGATAATTTCCTCAAGGGGTATAGTTTCCAAAATGGGGTCACTTGTTGGGGGTTTCCACTGTTTTGTCACCTCAGGGGCTTTGCAAATGTGACATGGCCTCCGCAAACCATTCCTGCTAAATTTGAGCTCAAAGAGCCAAATGGCGCTCTTTCCCTTCTAAGCCCTGCCGTGTGTCCAAACAACCGTTTATTACCACATGTGGGGTATTGTTTTACTCGGGAGAAATTGCTCTACAAATGTTGTGGTGCTTTTTCTACTTTAGTTCTTTTGGAAATGAAAAAAAATTAGCTAAACCTACATTTTATTTGAAAAAATGTAGATTTTCATTTTCATGGCCTAGTTCCAAAAATTTTTGCAAAAAAACTGGCCGGTCAAAATGCTTGCTACACCCCTAGATAAATTCCTCGAGGGGTGTAGTTTCCAAAATGGGGTCACTTTTGGGGGGTCTCCACTGTTTTAGTTCCACTAGACCTGTTCAAAGCGGATATGGTGCCTAAAATATATTCTAATAAAAAGGAGGCCCAAAATGCACCAGGTGCTCCTTTGCTTCTGAGGCCGGTGTTTCAGTCCAGTAGCACACTAGGGCCATATGTGGGATATTTCCTAAAACTGCAGAACCTGGGCAATAAATATTGAGTTGCATTTCTTGGGTAAAACATTCTGTGGTACAAAAAAAATGGATTCAAAATGAATTTCTGGAAAAAAATAATGAACTTTGTAAATTTCACCTCTACTTTGCCTTAATTCCTGCGCAATGTCTAAAGGGTTAAGAAACTTTCTAAATGCTGTTTTGAATACTTTGAGGGGTGCAGTTTTTAAAATGGGGTGACTTATTGGGGGTTTCTAATATCTAAGGACCTCAAAGCCACTTCACAACTGAACTGGCCCCTGTAAAAATAGCATTTTGAAATTTTCTTGAAAATGTGAGAAATTGCTGCTAAAGTTCTAAGCCTTGTAACGTCCTAGAAAAATAAAATGATGATCAAAATACGATGCCAATATAAAGTAGACATATGGGGGATGTAAGGCCTCATGCACACGACCGTAAAAACTCCCGTTATTACGGGTCGTAATTACGACCCCTAATAACGGGCTCATAGACTTCTATTGGCGACGGGTGCCTTCCCGTTTTCTCACGGGAAGGTGCCCGTGCCGTTGAAAAAGATAGAACATGTCCTATTTCAGGCCGTAATAACGGCACGGACAGTCCATAGAAGTCTATGGAGCTCTCGTAATGACGGGTGGCTACATGTGTGCACCCGTCATTACGGCAGCGTTGCTAAGCGACGTCAGTAAATAGTCACTGTCCAGGGAGCTGAAAAAGTTAACTGATCGGCAGTAACTCTTTCAGCACCCTGGACAGTGACTACCGATCAGTATAAACGTGTAAAAAATAAAAATAAAAGACGTTCATACTTACCGACAACTTCCTGCTTCCTCCAGTCCGGTCTCCCGCCCGTTGCCTTGGTGACGCGTCCCTCTCGACATCCGGCCCGACGTCCTGGATGACGTTTCAGGCCATGTGACCGCTGCAGCCAATCACAGGTCAATCACAGGCTGCAGCGGTCACATGGACTGCCGCGTCATCCAGGGATGTCGGGCTGGATGTGAAGAGAGGGACGCGTCACCAAGACAACGGCCGGGTAAGTATGAATTTCTTTAACTTTTATTACAGAAAAGGCTGTCCCTTCTCTCTATCCTGCAGTGATAGAGAGAAGGGGCTGCCGATTAGTGCAGTGCTATTTTGCCGCCAAAAACGTGCTCGTAAATACGGGTGGAATACGTGTGACACCGGACCCATATTTACATGCACGGGTTCGTAAATACTGGTGCAAAACGGGTGGAATACGTGTGACACCGGACCCGTATTTACGCCAGTATTTACGGGTGGGAAAAAATACGGTCGTGTGCATGAGGCCTTAGTTAGCAACATTTTTGTGTGGTATAACTGCCTGTCTTACAAGCAGATACATTTAAATTGAGAAAAATGCTAATTTTTGCAATTTTTCGCTAAATTTTTGTGTTTTTCACAATTAAATACTGAATGTATCGGGCAAATTTTGCCAGTAACATAAAGTCCAATGTGTCACGAGAAAAGAATCTCAGAATCGCTTGGATAGGTAAAAGCATTCCGGAGTTATTACCACATAAAGTGAAACATGTCAGATTTGAAAAATGAGGCTCTGTCAGGAAGGTCAAAAGTGGCCAAAGAGGGAAGGGGTTAATGTTATCTTCATTGACAAAAACTGTGCTTTTCTTTCAAAAATAATGAAATTTCTAAGTGACCCTAAACTTCTGAACGGTAGTGTAGATAACAACAGTGTTTTTTATTTTGAAAAACGATAAATTTTGAGCAAGTTATGCACAATTTTAGATTTATGCTAATTAGTTTCTTAATAGACAACTGGGCGTGTTTTTTACTTTTTTACCAACTGGGCGTTATACAGAGGAGTGTATGACGCTGACCAATCAGTGACCAATCAGCATCATACACTTCTCTCCATTCATTTTTAGCAGTACTCGTAACACAGCGTGATCTTGTGAGATCACGCTGTACTGTGACAAGTCTATTCACACTCCCGACACTTCGGAAAAGTTTCTTGGGGACTTACTCACACAGCACGTCATGATCTCGCGAGATCACGCTGTGCTGTCAATCACAGAAACTTTACCGAAGTGTCGTGAGTGTGAATAGACATCGTGTCCTGGCTGGAGGCAATGTCTATTCACTCTCAAGACACATCGGTAAAGTTAATGTGGGAGTATGTGACAATACAGCGTGATCTCGCGAAATCACGCTTGCTGTCATTAAGTCCCACACAAACGTTACCAAAGTGTCGGGATTGTGAATAGACATCGCGTCCTGGCTGGAGGTGATGTCTATTAACTCTCAAGACGCTTCAGTAATGTTAGTGTGTGAGTAAGTGACAGCACATAGTGAGCAACGCAAGATCACTATGTGCTGAGTACATGAATGTAGAGAAGTGTATCACGCTGATTGGTCAGCGTCATACACTTCTCTTCACAATACCCACTTGATCTAAAGCAAAAAAATGCCCAGTTGGTCATTAAGAAAGTCATTATCATAAATCTAAAATAGGTCATAACTTGGTCAAAATGTATTGTTTTTCTAAATAAAAAACACTGCTGTAATCTACATAATCACAATATGTAGAAGATAGGGCACTTATAATGTGGTGACAGAGCCTCTTTAAACTTGGGTAAGCCTTTGATGTGGGCATATATGGACAGTGATGTCTGGCTTTTAACTATGGTGTCCCCAGCCAGAGCAATGCTAGCATATATGGACAGTGACATCAGGGGTTCCTTTTGTAGCGGAATCCCTGGTCAGAGCATTGACAACGCTCTGGCCGGGGATTCCGTTTCTAGTGGGAGCCCATGACATCACTGTCCATATATGGACAGTGACGTCAGGGGCTTCTCCTGGATTGGAATCCCCTGCCACAGTGTGGCCGATGCTCTGGATGGGGAGTCCACTCCTAGAGGGAGCCCTAATGGCGCTGTCAATAGGGGGTAGCGCTATCTACAGGGGGGTGACACTGTGGCACTATCTACGTTGGCACTGGCACTTTATATGTGGGCAGTAGGGCTAAGTCGGCATTATACTGTATGGGGGCAGCTATGAGAAAATATACTGTATGGGGCAGCTAAAGGGGAATTACACTGTATGGGGCAGCTAAGGGGGCATTACGCTGTATGGGGCAGCTAAGGAGACATTACACTGTATGGTGGCAGCTAAGGGGCATTATACTGTATGGGGCAGCTGTGGGGGCATAATACTGTATGGGGGCAGCTATGGGGACATTATACTGTATGAGGGCATCTGTGTAGGCATTATACTGTATGATGGCAGCTATGGGGGCATTATACTGTATGGGGCATTATACTGTATGGAGGCATCTGTGGGGCATTAGACTTTATGGGGCCCAACTGTGTATGGGCAGGGTTAGAGGCACGGCTTAAAAGGAAAATGAGGTTGTCCGTCTTTACGATACTTGACAGTTGGGAGCTATGCTCTTTATGTGCGCACTCTGCACGGAACACTGTTATTTGGGTTATTTTTCGAATAAAGTACGGTTAGTGGCAATATTGATGAGGACTGTCTCTGGTTGTCATGATTTAGTTGGCGCACGCTGCCACTTTTCATGTAGGAGGAAGTACAGCTACCAATATCGGGCGGGGCTTACTTTCCGGTTGTGCATCTCGGGTATGCCGGGACATAAGTTGGCAACTATGAATGTATACAATTTAGCAGGGTAATCTATCACAAACAAGACGAAAACCGTCTTTAAAAAAAATGCAAAGTAAACAGTGATGTTGCCTGTGACGTAAAAAAATCTATTTCTAGCTCTCACCTAGAAAAAAAGGAAATAGCAGCGCAAAGTATATTTTTACTCCGTTGCTACGCCATCTTTCTACTCCCAGCTAGTTTCGTTTCTGCGCATGCACCAGAAGCAGTACGGCCCATGTGTATCCGTCACTTTTCCGCGCCTCCATGTTACCGGTTCTGTCGGGGGCGGAATTTGGGGATCAGCATGGGTCTTCTGCGGTTGCTAGGAGACTTTCGGGTCTGGTCCATAAGGAGACCCCATTCTGGTGCTTTAATGCGTTATTTCCAAGCAGATCCCGTACCCCGAGATGTGGTTCTTTTTCACCACAAAAGACCGCGCTTCTTCCGGTTGCTCGGCATTTTCTGTGTGGCCCAGGCCGGGTTTTGGGCATACTTGGCTCATTTTGGTTACACATCATTGCGGGACATAAAAATGAGTAACGACTTCGGGGAAGAGAAGGAAATCAAAGGAAGGAACATGGGTTCCCCCTTGTGGAGGACTCTATTCACGGTCAGCTGCTTGTCAGTCGGTACGTGTGCAACAACCTCCAAAGGAAACACGGAGGGTGTGGGAAGTAAAGACATGAAGGCAACATTGCCGTAAATGTGGTCACATCTGAGGAGTTCCATGCTCAATACACCACAGCTTGAGAGGAAGATTGGAGGAGATACATCAAAACTGAAGCGCAAAAAAAAAAAAAAGAGTTGCCCATGGCAACCAGATTCTACCTCGTATTTTTTAAGAGCCACTATGGAAGATGAAAGCAGCACCCTGATTCGTTGCCATGGGCAACTACTCCATTTTTCCTTTGCTCCAGTTTTGATGTATCTTCCCCATTGTCTTCATGTGATCTATCATGTAGGGTGCACAAGTAATCCAGAAGGCCACCTGTCCTTAGTTAGTAGTCTTGCCACTCGATTCACGGAGACATCCTCGCCCAGGAGCAGCGTTCCTAGGGGAGAATACCTCCGTACATACGGCATGAGATGGCCACGATTACCCCGAGGAAACTTCTAGTATTTTGTGTTCTAATAATAGATCAAGTAGACATGAGAAAATAAGTTCTCCAGTCTTCCCAGCAGAAAGTTTCCATGCTCTAATATGAGATCATTCTTACTTATAAAGGGTTCATATATCGTGATATACAGTTAGGGCCTGTTCACATCAGCATTTGCCTTTGGTTTGGGCTTTCCGTTAATCTGTTCCATCAGATGAACAGAAAGATAAATGAAAAGTATCTTTTCCGTTTGCAATACCAGTGATTTCAATGGTATTTTTATGGTTCGGTTTCGTTTTTTTTTCCCATGAAAACAATAGCGTAGAAACCCAAAAAATACCATTAAAATCAATGGTATTGCAAACGGAAACAATACTTTCCGTTCATCTGTTCCTATTCACAGAACAGATGAACGGAAGCCAAACAAGACCAACGCTGAAGTGAACAGTCCTTAGCATTTTACACCTATCCATTGGCTGCTACCACTTAAACTCCATCCAATACTAGGACTCGCATCTTTCTCAAGAAAGGGCCGACCGGTCTCTGCCTATTGAGGCGGCCGCCACATCCAAGCAGAGACTCGGTGACCAGGTGGACTGGATTACCAAAACAGCCGAGCTAGTTTCTGTAACTCCCATAGAAGGCAACGGGAGTTAGGCTGGGTTCCCACGGGTCGGATATGCTGCGTAAAAATCACACAGCGTACCCGACCTGGAACACACAGTAGTTACACATTGTGGTGCTTTTTTTCGGGCGGAATTTCCGTAGTGAAAAAAAAATGTCTTGTCCGTAGTCCGGCCTCCTGGGAAGACGTTGCAGGCCATGTGATGCTGCAGCCTGTGATTGGCTACAGCTGTCACATGAGATGAAAAGTCTTCCCAGCAGGCAGGAAGGAGGGCGTGCTGGGCAAGTATGACTTTTTTTTTTTCCCCGTAGTGATACGCCGCAAAAGTTGCAACACTTCGATTTCTGTTGCAGGTTTTGCATCCCCATTGAATTCAATGGGAAAAACACGCAACAGAAAATCAACAAAATCGCAGCATAAATTGACATGCAGCGGAATTAAATTCAACACCGCATGTCAATTTATTAACGTTTACGCTGCATTTTTTTTCTAAATCTCATCCACTTTGCTGCTACTGTAAATACTACGGAATTTCCACAAAATTCCGTTGCGTAAATTACGCAGCCGATCATAAACCAAGCAGCTTAGCGCTCACCGAGCACTTCTGCTGCTTCGTGTTAGTGATCAGTGGGCTCTCAGTGCTCAGACCCCCTCCAATCAAAACTTCTGACACGTCACTATGACATGTCAGAAGTTTTCTGAAAGTTTAATTGCCCTTTAAGCTCTGCCTAGGGTGGCCATTCACTTTAAATGTACAAAAGGGAAATCTACGGTTTAGGGTATTCTACTTGGCCGAAAGGTTTGCAGCTAGGGTTTCCTTAATTTGATATTCATAAACTAATTGCAATATTAATCATTGTTTACTTCTCTTGCTAGGTTCCCTTATAATAGCTGCAGGTCTGCTGTTCTCCCGCCGTTCTGTCAATGCAGTGACCCTGCACTCAGGAGGAGACAGATTGACTATTGCCACAGAAGGAGTCTTTGGCCTTGGTTCTTCCTTCACCATCCCTTTGAGGCACGTTTCTTGCATGGCTCACCGCTCTGAGGTTCCGGCAATGATACCCTTGAAGGTTAAAGGACAACCTCTATACTACTTGTTGGACAAACAAGGACAAGTTTCCAATGCCAAGTTGTTTGATCTCACTGTAGGTGCATACCGTACACTATGAGAATACTTCTTATGTATAAATAATCATTAAAGATAATTAAACTGCGTGTGTGAGTGTAATATTCTGGACGACGATCTGGGAGTTTGGTATAAACAATCATTTTAATCAAAATAAAGTGCAAAAACATGTAACCTTAAGGCTGGGTTCACGCAGAGTTTTTTGACGCAGAAACTGTGCTGCAAAACTTGCCAAAAACCGGCCGAAAATGCCTCCCATTGATTTCAATGGGAGGCGGTTTTCTCCCGCGAGCGGTAAAACCGTCTCGCGGGAGAAAGAAGAGACATGCCCTATCTTCGCGCGATTACGCATCTGACCTCCGATTAACATCAATGGGAGGCAGAGAAAGCGTATATCGTGTCGTTTTATGCCCGCGGCGCTCAATGGCCGCGGGTGAAAAATGCCGCGAAAATCGGCGTGCAGGCAGAGGAAAATCTGTTTCAAAGTTCCAAACGGAATTTTGAGGCAGATTTTCTGCCTGCAAAAAACTTCATGTGAACCCAGCCTTAGCCACTGAGTGCCGCGGGCATAAAACGCAGCGAAATACGCGTCTTCTGCCTCCCATTGATGTCAATGGGAGGTCAGAAGCATAAACGCCCGAAGATAGGGCATGTCCCTTCTTTTTCCCGCAAGCCGTTTTCTTCGGCCGGATTTTGGCGCCGTTTTCCGATGCGGTTTCCGCGTAAAAAAACTCTGTGTGAACTGGCCCTTATTTACAACGTCAGGAAAACCAACTTTTTTTTTTTGTAAATATATTTGCTGGACTAAAGAAGCGTGCTAATTAGACAATCTTTAAAGGGAACTTGTCAACAGCTTTTTGTATATCAATCTGCATGGCACTTGTAGGACTTGCCCCTGTTGAAATCCTAAGGTGGCCCTTTGTGCAAAATAACATGTTTAAAGTGTAGCTAAACGTCTGGCTTGGTAGGGGTCCGAGCACTGAGACTCCCACCAATCGCTAGAACGAAGCAGCTGAAGCGCTCGTGTGAGCGCTCAGCCGCTTCGTGTCTGTTTGTCTTTTTCCAGAAAGCCGATGTATCGGGGTACGGGCTCATAGACTTTCTATTGAGTCCGTACATCCATACATTTATTTCCGGAAAAAGCCGAGCAGACACGAAGCAGCTGAGCGCTCAAACGAGCGCTTCAGCTGCTTCGTTCTAGTGATTGGTGGGGTTCTCAGTGCTGTATTTTACAGCCATTTTTCGTGTGAACATACCCTTAATGTGCTGTATGCATATAGCATATCTGTAGTTATAGGGGTGGTGCAGCAGCATTGCAGAGTCAGTGCTGTAAGCACGCCTATTCCTCTGATTAACATCCCCATACAAGTATAGGATTTTCGAGCGACTAGCGCGGACGTCAACAGGCAAGTTGGATGTCCATCACAGAGGAATAGGCGTGCTTACAGCGAGGACTCGGAGTATACAACACTGCTGCCTACAGATATGCTGTATGTATATAGCGCATGCTGTGATTAAACGTATTATTCTGCAAAAAGCGCCATCTGACAATTTAATAAAGACATGGCTGGAATAGCATTTAAAAAAGTCTTACAGTGCCATGCCAACAGTGTGATGCCAAAAACCTGATGACCGGTTCCCCTTAAGATCATATAATTTAGCATTACATTCCAATATACAAAAGACACAATGGTCTGTAGTCTATTATATTGTGTATCATTTAAACCTGGCCGTGCTGATCAGATACAGAAGCAGATTCCAAATGTAGTGAATTAAATATTGTCCAACCATAAGCTCTACTTAAAGTGGCTCTGTCACCAGATTCTCAAATCCCTATCTCCTATTGCATGTGATCGGCGCTGCAATGTAGATAACAGTAACGTCTGTTTTTTTTTCAAAAACGAGCATTTTTGGCCAAGTTATGACCATTTTTATATTTATGCAAATGAGCCTTTCTTATGTCCAACTGGGCGTGTTTAAAGTTATGTCCAACTGGGCGTGTATTGTGTTTGTAACATCTGGGCGAGTTTACTTGTTTTACTAGCTGGGCGTTGTGAATAGAAGTGTATGATGCTGACATATGATGCTGACATACACTTCTATTCACAACGCCCAGCTAGTAAAACAAGTAAACGCGCCCAGATGTACACACACAATACACGCCCAGTTGGAAATAAGAGAAAACACGCCCAGTTGTCCATTAGAAAGGCTCATTTGCATAAATATAAAATTGCTCATAACTTGGCCAAAAATGATCGCTTTTAAAAAAACACGTTACTGTTATCTACATTGCAGCGTCGATCACATGCAATAGGAGATAGGGATTTGATAATCTGGTGACAGAGCCTCTTTAAAGGGTTTTCCAGGAGTTTAAAAAATTAGAATGACAATAGGAAATGTGATCAAATAAAAAAATAACTAATATTCACCTGTTAAATCCAGCACAGAGGCTCCGGTGTTCTCCGCTAGACCTGGTTACCCAGTTCTGCAGCGATGTGCCATTCATCCACGTGACTGCAGCCAATTGCTGGCCTGAGCGGTCTCATGTCATACATGCAAGCATCACCGCTGAGGCCAGCGAATCGCTGCAGCAAGGTAAACGAAGACTGGCAAAAATCCCAGGATCATTGGCACTGGATTTAACAGGTAAGTATCGGTTATTTTTTCTTATTTTATCACACTTTCTTACTGTCAGTCCAAATTTGTAGACTCCCTGTAAGTATACGCTAGACTTGTGTACCAGCAAGCTTAAAGAGGACCTGTCCCTTTTCCTGACATGTTTGTTTTATTAACGAATTGTAATCCCCATGAAATAACAATTCTGGAGCATCTTTTCGAATAACTCGACGTTTTGCTGTTCTTTCATTATTCCTACTAGAAATGTATAAATAAAGTGACAACTGGGTGTTACTAGTTGGGGGTGTGTCCCTATACAGACTGACAATGTCCAATCAGTGCTGACAGAGTTAAACGGAGGTGTCAATTTTTTCAACATTTTCTAGAAGGAATAACCAAGAAATGGCACAACGCAGAGTAATAAAATATTTACTAAATTAAACATGTCAGGAGCAATGACAGGTACTCTTTAAACTTAGTTTCTTCACATTGACATTCAGTGGCGCACGGACTGTGTTCTTGTAGCTGGTATTTTAGTACATTGTTGAATACAAAGGTCCATCAAGGCTTAACTGATCAAACTCTGTTACAATGGTAAATAAAGTGAAAGCTCTGCCTGAGAACTTCTGCGTCCAGGCTTGGTCATTCTTCCTATCATTGGCAACTTTTGGGCGTAGCGACTAGCTGTGGCTGTTGGGCCAGTGTGCAGCTGGAAGACGCTCTGAAACCTCCGGCCATTGCCCCCACGACCTGCTTGTCTACCTCCAATAAGGAAGGTAAAGCGGGGGGAACCACGTGGTGCGAGTCTGCTCTTTTGGAATGCTTCTCTTACTGCCTGCCCCCTTTGTCCCTGCCGTGAAGCTCCACGTGGGCGTGATGATGATGCTAGAGAAATTTGAGGGGGCCGTTGAGGTTGTCTGCCTGGGTTTGTCACTTCTTCCTCTCCATGGGCTGTAAGCTGTGGCATTTTCCTTGCCCCATCCACTGAACATTCCTTTTTTGGCTCCTGTTGGGATCTGGAAACAATTCCTGGTTGTGATGGAGTTCCTCCAGTCCCAAAGCGAACAGCTAAGCTGTCTCCGAAAAAACAATACAGCTCATTGTACATCTCTAGCAAAGACACAGTGGGAGCAGGAGGTAGTGTAGAACATGAATCATGGGGAGAGGGGTCTGCATCGGTCTCACAGTATCTAGCTTTCATTTTCAGAAGACGTTCAACAGCAACCTAAGGGGGATAACAAAACTTTATCAGCTCTAAAGGTTTGTTTTTCTCTATGTGATCAGTGCTTTTCTCGTTCATACTTGTAACTTTTTTCGGCAGCATGCGCATATTATTTTAACAAAGCAAGTGGAATGAGAAGCCTCTGACACCATTTATATGTAGAGGAAACAAAGATTAAACAGGTTTTCCTCCATGGCAGCCCCTGGCTGATGGTCTTCCAGGCGCCCATAGACATTATTTAAAATGTAGCTCCAGTTAAAAGATGCTTATCGCTCCTGATCACAGTTTAACCCCTTCGCGCTCAGCGACGTACTATTCCGTCGTGCTAAGTGCATCGTTCGCGCTCAGCGCTGGAATAGTACGTTGCGGGAGTAATGGCCATTTCGTCCGTCTTCCCGACACATACAGGAGCTGTGACAGCTGCTGTCTCGTACAGCAATTGCCACAGCTCCTTCAACAGGGACCGATCGCTGTGTCCCCGCTGATTAACCCCTTGGAAGCCGCGTTCAATAGCGATCGCGGCTTCTTAGGGGTTAAGCTACCATCGTCGGTCAGCTACACGATAGCGGCCGGTGATGGTGGCTATGGCAACCGGACGCCTAACAATGGCGTCCGGCTATGCCATCTACGAAAGCCTAGTGGGTCCTATGTCAGGACCCACTATGCTTGCTGTCAGTGACTAGCGGACAGCTCTAATACACTGCACTACGCATGTAGTGCAGTGTATTAGAATAGCGATCAGGGCCTCCTGCCCTCAAGTACACTAGTGGGACAAAGTAATAAAGTTAAAAAAACTTGTTTAAAAATAAGAAAATAAATTTTTAAAAGTAACAAAAGTAAAAATCCCCCCTTTTCCCTTATCAGTCCTTTATTATTAATAAAAATAAACAAATAAACTACCATAACTGGTATCGCCGCATCCGTAACGGCCTGAACTACATAAGTATTTAGTTATTTATCCTGCACGGTGAACGCCATAAAAGAAAATAATAATAAACCATACCAGAATCACACAATTTTTTGGTCACTTCACTTCCCAAAAAATGGAATAAAAACTGACCAAAAAGTCGCATGCACCCCATGAAAACTACAATGAATTCCTCAAGGGGTCTAGTTTCCAAAATAGGGGGGGGGGTTCCACTGTTTTTGCACCACAAGACCTCTTCAAACCGGACATGGTGCCTAATAAAGAGGCGACCTCATAATCCTCTAGGTGCTCCTTTGCTTCGGAGGCCGGTGCTTCAGTCCATTACCACACTAGGGCCACATGTGGGATATTTCTCAAAACGGAAGAATTTGGGCAATAAGTATTGAGTTGCGTTTCTTGGGTAAAACTTTCTGATTTACAGAAAAATTGAATAAAAAGGAATTTCTGACAAAAAAATGAAATATGTAAATTTCACCTCTACTTTGCTCTAAATTCCTGTGAAACACCTAAATGGTTAATAAACTTTCTAAACGCTGTTTTGAATACTTTGAGGGGCCTAGTTTCTAAAATGGGGTGTTTGATAGGTGTTTTTAATATATAGGCCCCTCAAAGCCACTTCAGAACTGGAACCGTAAAAAAATAAATAATAATTAAAAAAAAAAAAGATTATTTTTCTTATACCACACCCCGATGTACCGTATGGCTATGTCCAGGATGCGGTATGAGACAATGTTTCGCTTCTTACATTATACTGATAATGAGCAGTGCCCATCCCGAGATGACCCCAGTCTTGACCGTTTATATAAACGGAGACCCCTATTAGACCATTTCAGTGCTCGGTTTGCCCAAGCATACACCCCCGAGAAGTGTATTTCTATTGATGAGTCCGTGGTACATTTTAAAGGGAGGCTTCAATTCCGCCAGTACCTGCCGAGTAAGAGGGCAAGGTATGGCGTGGAGATGTATAAGCTGTGCGAGAGTGCATCAGGGTATACCTACAAATTTAGGAAGGGAAGGACACCAGTGCTCAGCCCCCAGAATGCCCCCCCTTACTAGGAATTAACCCAAAAATTGTGTGGGATTTTTTGCAGCTCTGGACCAGGGTTACCACCTCTACCTGGATAATTTTTATACCAGCGTCCCACTCTTCAAGTGCCTCGCTTCCAGAAGTATTACGGCATGCGGCACTGCTAGAAGAAATCTGAGAGGCCTCCCAAAGACTCTGCTTGGGCAAACAAGGGGTGAGAGCAGGACACATTCTAGCAGCAACATATTGTGTGTCAAGTACAAGACAAGAGAGATGTCCTTGTATTGACAACAATACATGGCCACACCAGTACCCACGTACCTGTACGAGGTACCAGTACAGAGACCCCCAAACCAGACTGCATCCTGGACTACAATAGGTACATGGGAGGGGTGGACTTGTCAGATAAGGTCCTGAAGCCCTACAGCGCCATGCGGTGTGGTATAAGAAGCTGGCCGTGCACATCATAGAGATGGCATTGTACAATGCGTACGTGCTACGTCGATGTGCAGGCCAGAGGGGAACTTTCCTGGAATTTCAAGAGGTGGTTATCAAGAAACGAATCTTTAGGGACCAAGAAGGGGGGGCACCCAGTACTTCTGGAAGCGAGGCCACACACATCGTACCAGGGCAACACTTTCCAGGAGAAGTTCCCCAAACTGGCAAGAAGGGAAAAAGTCAAAGAGGTGCAAAGTCTGCTATAAGAGGGGGATAAGGTAAGACACAATATATCAATGTGACACGTGTCCCGAAAAACCAGGGCTCTGTATGAAAGTGTTTTAAAATTTATCATACATCCCTTGAATTTCAATCTACCCCAGTTTTACTTACCCTGATGCACTCCACACAGCTTATCCCCCTCATCTTTCCCCTCTGGGCCCTGCTGCGTGCCCAGGCAGCTGTTAACAGCCACACGTAGGGTATTGCCATACCCGGGAGAACCCACATTACAGTTTATGGGGTGTATGTCTCCGGTGGCGCATGCTGGGCACAATATATCGGACACTGAAATGGCATATATGTATAGAAAATTGCAAATCTCACTCTGCACCATCTGCTGCGCATTATCTTTTACACAAAACCTGGGGTCAAAATGCTCACTACACCTCTAGATGAATTTCTTAAGGGGTCCAGTTTTTAAAACGGGGTCACTTCTCGGGGGTTTCAACTGTACTGGTACCTCAGGGGCTTCTGCATACATGACTTAGCACCAGAAAATCCCCAGTAGGCCAAATGGTGGTCCTTTCCTTCTGAGCCCTCCCATGGGCCCAAACAGCAGTTTATCACCACAAATGGGATATTGCTGCACTCTAGGGCATTTTGTTCCCTGTGAAAATAAGAAATTTTTATCAAAAATGACATCTCATTGGAAAAAAAATGTCATTTTTTTAATTTCACAGACCAATTCAAATACGCGCTGTGAAAAAACAGTGGGGTCTATATGGTAACAACAACCATAAATTAATTCGTTGAGGGGTGCAGTTTCCAAAATGGGGGATTCCTACTTTTTTGGCACCTCAACACCTCTTCAAACCTGGCATGCTGCCTAAAATATATTCTAATAAAAAAAAGAGGCCCCAAAATGCACTAGGTCACTAGGTGCTTCTTTGCTTCTGGGGCTTGTGTTTTAGTCCACGAGCACACTTAGAGACACATGTGGGACATTTCTAAAAACTGCAGAATCTGGACAATACATATTTAGTAGTGTTTCTCTGGTAAAACCTTCTGTGTTAGAGAAAAAAAATAGAATAAAATTCAAATTCAGCAAGAAAAAAGAAATTTGCAAATTTCACCTCTACTTTGCTTTAATTCCTGTGAAATGCCTAAAGGGTTAAAAAAGACTTTCTAAATTTTTGAGAAATAAACACTGAATATATCGACCAAATTTTACCTCTAACATAAAGCCCAATGTCTCACGAGAAAACAATCTCAGAATCGCTTGGATAGGTTTAAGCATTCTGACGTTATTACCACATAAATTGAAATATGTCAGATTTGAAAAATGGGCTCTGAGCCTTAAGGCCCAAACTAGGCTGCGTCCCTAAGGGGTTAAATCTCCCAGCGGGAGACAGATACAAGACCGCCCGCTCTTTCTGCTCAGAGGCAACTGTACTGAGTCGAAGCTTCTACTGTGAAAAGCTCTTTAAGAATGTAATCTTTATTTAGTTGCCTCAGATACGGATCACCAGCTCTCTTAGCTCAATCCCCCACTGGTAGATTTAAGCTTTGAGCAGGTTGGCTAGTGTCTTATAACTGGAGTTACACTTTAAGGGCTCATCCATTTTGTAAGGATCCTTAATAGGACTCCCTTAGAGGTACATGAGGCCTCAACTGTACATCCGTATACCTTTGATTCCATATGGAGGCATACAACAGGTTATTTCTATCAGATTCCGTATGACAAAACAAAATTGTGACACACTTCATCGGATTCTGTAGGTAAGTAGGTATTAAATATCTCCGTACATATGGCACACAAGAGACCCCTTATGGCAGCACATAGAGGCCATGTAGCCATAACGTTCATCTTAAAATCTACAATAGTCACATTAATTCCATTAACTGCAATATGTTATTTCAACTTTGTCTACTTACCAGAATGGCTCCGTACACCTTGTGACCATCTGCCTTGACCTGTGCATTGGACATGGAGTGATCATCTAGCACTGTTTGCAATCCAGCCCAGTAAGTTGGGAGTAAAGGATACAACACCTGTTCCACTGCCTGAATGAGAGATTATAGTGTAATCCTTGACTAGTTAATTACCTTATAGTGTACCTAACTTTTCAGGTGAGAACAGGAGGGAGGGAGGAAGAAAAGTGGAGAGGTGGAGAAAGAGACCTTTTTCTCTAATAAGAGATATCACAATATTTCTTATATACGCTTGTACTATTGATTTATGCAAAGTCTGTTGAAAAGTTAGTGACCGTTTAAATATGGTGTTCATGCAAAATATACTCTTACCGTTATATTATCAAAAGATCATAAGCCATGTTAAAATAACTTGCCTTCCAACCTAGGGCATGAAGACCAACCACAGCACCATAATGGGAACAGAGAGGACGGACAGGGTCTCCCAAAACTTTCTGCAGAGACTGCAAAACCTGTGTGTACAGCGACCCTTCCAAATCCCGATGTGTCCTGAATATAAAAAAATAAAAAAAGATAAAAACAACATCTAGATCTATTCCATAGTCTAAAATTGTGTGAACTAAAATCACACACACAAATTTATGGTTTACAGTAATCTACTGGATGCTGACAACATTTAAAGGGGTTGTCCACCACCAGACAACTATTCACAGGATAGGTCATCAGTATATGATCGGTGTGAGTCTGACACCCGGACCCCGCACCGATCAACCACTCCGGCTGTCGGACCCCCAGCGATCATATACTGATGACTAATCCTGTGGATAGCTCATCAGTTGTCCGGTCTTGAACAACCCCTTTAAAGAAGAGTCCTGCAAAAAACGACTAAAGTAGCCTGCCGTTAACAACTAGTTCTAGTGCAGTTCCTTATATCTGTTCAATTTTTTAGACACAGTCTTCCTCTAATTATAGCTAACTGGAGAGCATTTGAAAGACAGCTTTTCTGCCTCCATCAGTTACATAAACAGCTTGGTTATTAACTCCTTAACCCGTTAGTGACCACCAATACGCCTTTTCACGGCGGCCACTAATGGGCTTTATTCTGATGCATAAGCAGTTTTACAGCGCTGCATCAGAACAAGTAAATAGAGCAGGGAGCTGTTAAATCTCCCTGCTCTCAGCTACCAGAGGTAGCTGAGGGTTGGGGGCATCCCTGCTCGAACGTGTGAGATCGATATAAGTATCGATCTCACCTGTTTAACTCCTCAGATGCGGCGCTCAATAGTTTTGGAGAGAGGGAGGGAGCTCCCTCTCATCCCACTGGCACCCTGCGATAAGATCGCCGAGTGTCTGTGTCTCCGATGGCAGCTGGGGGCCTAATAGAGACCCCCAGGTCTGCCTGTAGTGAATGCCTGCTAGGTCATGCCGGAGGCATGTCCTAGCAGATGCCTGTCCGTTTTAAACGGACAGGCAGTAATACACTGCAATACAGAAGTATTGCAATGTATTATAATAGCGATCAGATGATCGCATATTAAAGAGGCTATGTCACCAGGTCTTGTGTGAGCACACCTGAAGCGTGACCACCTTGTTCGTGACTATGGAGGTGGAAAGGCTTAAAGAGGCTCTGTCACCAGATTATAAATGCCCTATATCCTACATAATCTGATCTGCGCTGTAATGTAGATAACAACAGTGGTTTTTATTTTGAAAAACTATCATTTTTTAGCAAGTTATGAGCAATTTTAGATTTATGCTAATTCGTTTCTTAATAGACAACTGGGCGTGTTTTTACTTTTTTACCAACTGGGCGTTGTAAAGAGAAGTGTATGATGCTCGTAACTTGCTCAAAAATGATAGTTTTTCAAAATAAAAACCACTGTTATCTACATTACAGCGCCGATCACATTATGTAGGGAGATAGGGCACTTATAATCTGGTGACAGGGGGAAAATGTTTTGTTTTTTTTAACTTTTAATTTTAATTTTTTTTGACACTTTTTTATTACTGCCCCCTAGGGGACTTCAACCAGCGATCGTCAGATCGCTTGCACTATATACTGCAATACAAATGTATTGCAGTATATCGTGATTCTGACAAAACACCTATTAGGTATGTAAACGACAGTAATAACCTGAATAATCAATCTAACAGATTATTTAGCGTGAAACGTGAACGGGATAAAAAAAAATGCTGATGCCGAAAATCGCTTTTTCCTATATTCACACCATAAAAATATTTTTTTTTCTACCCCAAAACTGCGAAAAAAATTAATACAATTTCTCCCGCATAAAATAAGGCCTTATATGACCACAGAAATGAAGAAAAAAAAAAAAAGAATTTATGCCTGTCGAACGGCAGACAAGTAAAAACGGAAAAATGTAGCTGCTCATTAAGGCCTTTTCAGGCCCGGTCATTAAAGGAATTAATAGTAGCAGTCATTTACATTTGGTACCTTTCATGTATATAGCTCCAGTTTTATGACCACAATTCTCGTGAATAGACAGAAGGATTTCCTAACTAAGGGTCTGTTCACATCACTGGTGCCCTTCCATTGAGGGGTTTCCTTCTGAGGTTTCCGTCGAGTTAACTCCTCAGCGTAAGAGGCAAACAGAAACCTCAGCCTCCATTTCCCTAACCATTGAACTCAATTGTGATCGAAACCTAGCTAATGGTTTCTGTCTGTCACCGTTGTGACAGGGTTCCGTTGTTTTGGACGGAGTCAATAGCGCAGTCGACTGTGCTATTGATTCAGTCAAACCACGGAACCCTGTCACAACGGTGACAGACGGAACCCATTAGCTAGGTTTCCGTCACAATTGAGTTCAATGGTGAGGGAAACGTAAGCTGAGGTCTCAGTTTGCCTCTTACGCTGAGGGGTTAACTCGACGGAAACCTCAGACGGTACCCCTCAGCGTAAAGCGACAGTGATGTGAACACAGCCTAATGTATTTTCCTATTCTTTTACCAAACGTTTTAACTCTATACTGGCAACATATATTAGCAAAACCGTGAATTTTTATGGCACGGTTGTACAGAGCTTTCCTTTCAAATGCAAGTTCAAAAATGCCATAACCCAAACCTATGCTGACTACCGAATACATACAACATTGAGGATAACCAATATCAGTACTCTGTGCACTTTCTGCTGAGAAAGGATGTTGGTTTCAAATAACCTCAGATTCTCAATAGACTATGCAGCTAAGCGGGAGCCACTGATCATAGTTGTGCGCTACCGGATAAAGCTAAAAAGCAGTCAAACAGCCAACGTCGAAGAAAGCAAATAGCAGTTAAGCACTACTTCACTTATATATAATTCTTTAGACCACCACTGCACTGATCAATTTCTTGTTCTTCTAGAATAGCAACCAAAAAGGTTAACTATTTATCTTTCATTTCCTTCTTACCATATGCAACTGAGTAATCCTGCTCCGTAGTCTCGCAATGTCCAGTGGTCATTAAGGGGGTTTATGGAGGCGGCAAGCGGCTCAGTTACGCAGTACAAAACGCTCTGCATTAAACTGCATCCGTAACTACCCAAATACAAATAGGGATTGGACAGGAGAGACCGGACTAACTGCAACAGACGACTCAGCTGTTCCAGATCATGACTTACTGACTTGACCTGAAGAAAAAATAAAAGTAAAAGCAAGGGTGTCATGGGGTGCAGAAGAAGACAAAGAACAGGACGGGTATTTGCCTGACCTAATGTCAGAAGTTGTTGCTATAATAATCATTATGGAAGCTTCTAAACATCATCAGTTTTGTCACTTGTCTGTTTGTTTTGATATAATTAGCCAATGCTGCGTTTAAATGGGGTTTCCATAGTAAAATAAATCTTTAGACACATGATTGGGGCACAGTAAAAAATAATATTATTCGGGATTCTGGAAAAGGGCTACAGTGCTCAGTAATGCGTCCACACCACTTCAGCTCTTGGTGAAGATTTTGATAACTTTGAATCTTTAAAACAGCGCTGGACAGAAAACCCATCTAATTTAGTGTTGCTATGCAGCACAAGCTTTACCCTCTAATATGTGCCTGACTGGAGTACATTTCAAAAAATGTAATGTTGATCTCATAATCCATTTGATTCTTACACCAATATTCTCCAAATATACTTTATGGACAAAAATATTGGGAAAAGATTGATTACTTACCGGTAATCGGTTTTTTAATGTACCTATGACAGCACCCCTGGAGAGACATCCCATTCGCTGGACAGGAAGCCGGACGATATAAAAAAGGACACACCTCTCCACACACCCAGTCCTTATAAAGAACTCAGGATGAGAATTAGTTATCTTTTATCTATATATACACCGCGTGTGTATATACACACACACATTTATTATATCTTTTTTTTTCTGCGCCACCTTAGTGAAAAGCTACCCCACACCATAAACATATTTATATTCATATATATCCTACATACAAGAGATACCAAGGAAGATTACTGAAGGGGGGGAATCTAGGGGGGTGCTGTCATAGGCTCATGAAAAACCGATTACCGGTAAGTTATCAATCTTTTACCCTTTCACCTATGACAGCACCCCTGGAGATGCAAAATTGAACCCCAGTTTTTAGGGTGGGACTACAGCTTGTAGAACTTTCCTACCAAAGGCTAAGTCAGTGACTGAATGCAACTGTAATCTATAATGTTTAACAAAGGTGTGGATCTGGAAATCTGGTCTAGAGATGCGTTGGATCTTTCTTTCCAAGAAGTAGATACAGCTCTAGTGGAATGAGCTCCAAAGAATTCTGGGGGATTAGTGTTCTGGCCAACATAGGCTAAGTATATGGCCTGTTTAATCCACCTTGCTATTGTTGGTCTGCTAGTTGCCGAACCTCTATTTGGACCCTGGAACTGAATAAGTAGATTCTCTGAAGACCTCCAGTCCTTTGTGACCTCCAGGTAGTGGACTAAGCATCTCCTCACGTCTAAACAATTAAATTCCTGCTCCTTTGGATTTTTTGGGGAGTCACAAAAGGAGGGAATAATCTCCTGGTCTTGTTGAAATGGGGAAGTTACCTTTGGCAAAAAACCTGGTAAGGTCTTCATAATTACTCTATTATCCAGTACTAAAGTGTAAGGGGGGGGGGGGGCCTGAATTTCACTTCCTCTTCGGGCAGTGGTAACCGCTAGTAAAAAGGTCATCTTTAGAGTAAGAAATGTAATGGACAGGGAGTCCAAAGGACGAACCCATCAAAGCACTAAGGACTAAGTTAAAGTCCCAAGGTGGGACTGAAGACCTTATTTGGGGTCTTATCCTGGAGGCCGCTATCAGGAGCCTTCTAATCCAGAAGTGTTTTGCTAATCTGGAATCATAAAAGGAGTTTAGGGCAGAAATCCGTACCTTTAATGTACTGGGCTTGATGTTCTTGTCTAGCCCTGCCTGGAGAAAGTATAATTGTAAAGGATTTGCCTGACACAGCTTCTGTGTCGAGGCCCGTGGTTAATCAGCCTGCATCTGTTCCTAGGTCTGCTAGAGTGACTCAATCTGCTACCACTCAGGCTGATAGGCTGAGGAGTAGGAGAGCCTATCGCAGCCTGGCCAGACGGTTCTAGCTCCCGCCCTTGGTCTACTTATACCTTCATTTGCTGCTTGTCCTTTGCCAGTGATTCTCTTGTTTCCTGGCTCTGCTGTTAACATTGACCTCTGCTTCATATTGACCCTGGCTTGACTGACTATTCTCCTGCTCTGCATTTGTTAACACGTACACTCCTGGTTTGACTTGGCTTGTCCACTACTCTGTTGCTCACGGTGTTGCCGTGGGCAACTGCCCCACTTCCCTTTGCTTCTGTGTACCCTTGTCTTGTATTGTCTGTCGTGCACATATTGAGCGTAGGGACCGTCGCCCAGTTGTACGCCGTCGCCTAGGACGGGCTGTGCAAATAGGCAGGGACTGAGTAGCGGGTAGATTAGGGCTCACCTGTCTGTCTAGCTATCCTGACATTACATAATCACAGGCCCATATACCTTTTCTACCCTGGTCCCTGACACACTATGGACCCCCTTGAGGCCCAGGCTCAGCAAATGCAGGGTCTCTCCCTACAGGTCCAAGACCTGGCTCAGAGGTGCAACCAGTGTGATGCGACCCAGGTAGTGCCCTCCACCCCACCTCTTGATCCCCACCTCAAGTTGCCTGACCGGTTCTCAGTGGACCAGAAGACTTTTTTCTCCTTTCGGGAAAGTTGTAGGCTCTATTTCCGTTTAAGGCCAGCGAGTGGGTATAATTATGTCCCAGCTCCAGGACGGCCCCCAGGAATGGGCCTTCTCCTTGGCCCCTGAAATCTCTTCTGTTGACGGTTTTTTTCGGCTCTCGGACTCATCTATGACGAGACTGACAAGACTGCCTTTGCCGAGAGTCAGCTGGTGACCTAACGTCAGGGTAAGAGACCCGTTGAGGAGTACTGTTCTGACTTTAGGAAGTGGTGTGTAGCTTCTGGGTGGAATGACGCTGCCTTGAGGTGCCAGTTTAGAATGGTCTCTGCTTCTACTGTGGGGATGACAAGCATCAAGTGAACGACTGTCCTAGGCGTAAGTATAAGCAGCCGGAAAACTTCCGCGCTTAAGTGACCATCGGGGAGGTCGCTTGGGCGCACAGCTATTTCCCGTATACATGAAACCCAATAAGATCTTGCTTCCCTTTCAGGTCTCTTTTTATGGTAGGTCTGCCACCGGCAGTGCCTTCGTGGATTCAGGGTCTTCTGCTAATATTATGTCTGTGGAATTTGCTATGTCTCTAGCTATGCCATTGATTGATTTGCCTAAACCTGTCCCAGTAGTGGGTATCGACTCCACTCCACTTGCTAAAACCGAAAAATGTGTGTTTGGGGTGCAGGAGATAACAATTTTGGGTCAAATCCTCACTCCTAACGAATTCCGCATGGACCCTGCCAAGGTTCAGGCTGTGGCTGAATGGGTCCGACCTGCCTCCCTGAAGGCTTTACAGTGCTTCCTGGGGTTTGCTAATTATTATAGGATATTTATTGCTAACTTCTCGGTCATCGCTAAGCCTTTTACGGACCTTACTAGCAAAGGTGCCGATCTCCTCCACTGGCCTCCGGAGGCGGTCCAGGCTTTTGAGAACCTTAAGAGGTGCTTTATCTCTGCCCCAGTGCTGATTCAGCCTAACCAGATGGAGCCATTCATCGTGGAGGTTGACGCCTTCGAGGTGGGAGTGGGCGCTGTCTTGTCCCAGGGTACTAGGTCTCTCACCCATCTCCGTCCCTACTTCTCCAGGAAGTTCTCCCCCACTGAGAGTAACTATGACGTTGCATACCACGAACTCTTAGCAGTTAAATGGGCATTTGAAGAGTGGCGCCACTTCTTGGAGGGGGCTACGCACCAGGTAACGATCCTTACCAACCACAAGAATCAGGTTTTCCTAGAATCTGCCCAGAGGCTAAACCCGAGACAAGCTCGATGGGCGTTGTTTTTTACTAGATTCAACTTTGTGGTCACCTATAGGGCTGGGTCTAAAAATATTAAAGCTGATGCACGGTCGCGTAGCTTCATGGCCAGCCCTCCTCCTGAGGAGGATCCTGCTTGTGTTTTGCCCCCAGGTATAATCATATCCTCTGTTGATTCTGACTTAGTCTCCGAAATTGAGGCTGATCAAGGTTCAGAACCCGAGAACCTTCCAGAAAACAAGCTGTTTGTTCCCCTGCAATTCCGGCTAAGGGTACTCAGGGAGAATAAGGACTCTGCACTATCTGGCAATCCAGGCATCCTGGGTACCAAGCACCTCATTTCTAGAACCTATTGGTGGCCTGGGTTGCTTAAAGACGTTAAGACCTACGTCGCCACTTTTGAAATTTGTGCCAGGTCCAAGACTCCCAGGTCCCAACCAGCGGGCTTACTATGTTCTTTGCCCATTCCCCAGAGACCTTGGACCCATATCTTCATGGATTTTATCACTGATCTGCCCCCATCCCAAGGCAAGTCGGTGGTGTGGGTTGTAGTAGACCGCTTCAGTAAGATGTGCCACTTTGTGCCCCTCAAGAAACTACCCAATGCCAAGACGTTAGCTACCTTGTTTGTCAAACACATCCTGCGTCTCCATGGGGTTCCTGTCAATATTGTTTCTGACAGAGGGGTACAATTTGTTTCATTGTTTTGGAGAGCTTTCTGTAAGAAGTTGGAGATTGATCTGTCCTTCTCCTCGGCCTTCCATCCTGAAACTAATGGCCAAACTGAGAGGACTAATCAGTCTCTAGAACAATATTTAAGGTGTTTTATCTCTGACTGCCAAGATGATTGGGTCTCCTTCATTCCCCTCACCGAACTTTCCCTCAATAACCGGGTCAGTAACTCGTCAGGGGTCTCCCCCTTTTTCTGTAATTTTGGATTTAATCCACGGTTCTCCTCCGTTTCACCTGTGGTTCCAACAATCCCGAGGTAGATGTCGTTCATCGGGAACTGTGCACAGTCTGGGCCCAGGTTCAGAAGAACCTAGAGGCGTCCCAGAGCATACAAAAGACTCAGGCAGATAAAAGACGTTCTGCTAACCCCTTGTTTGTGGTCGGGGATCTGGTGTGGCTGTCTTCAAAAAACTTGCGCCTTAAAGTTCCGTCCAAAAATTTTGCTCCCCGGTATATAGGGCCGTACAAGGTCATTGAGGTCCTTAACCGTGTCTCCTTCCGGCTGAAGTTACCCCCGTCTTTTCAAATACACAACGTGTTCCATGCCTCCCTCCTGAAACACTGCTCCCCGTCCTTGGCTACCTCGAGGAAACCTCCGGTCCCTGTTCTCACCCCTAAAGGGGTACAATTCGAGGTGGCCAAGATTGTGGACAGCAGGATGGTCCAAGGCTCCCTCCAGTACCTGGCCCATTGGAGAGGATATGGGCCTGAGGAGAGGACTTGGGTACCCGCCCAGGATGTTCACGCCAGGTTATTGCTCAGGAAGTTCCATCTTCGGTTCCCCAACAAGCCAGGTCCACCTAGGAATAGGCCAGTGGCCCCTCATAAAAGGGGGGGGGGTACTGTAAAGGATTTGCCTGACACAGCTTCTGTGTCGACGCCCGTGGTTAATCAGCCTGCATCTGTTCCTAGGTCTGCTACAGTGACTCGATCTGCTACCACTCAGGCTGATAGGCTGAGGAGTGGGAGAGCCTATCGCAGCCTGGCCAGACGGTTCTAGCTCCCGCCCTTGGTCTACTTATACCTTCACTTGCTGCTTGTCCTTTGCCTGTGATTCTCTTGTTTCCTGGCTCTGCTGTTCCTGCTGTTACCATTGACCTCTGCTTCATATTGACCCTGGCTTGACTGACTATTCTCCTGCTCTGCATTTGTTAACACGTACACTCCTGGTTTGACTCGGCTTGTCCACTACTCTGTTGCTCACGGTGTTGCCGTGGGCAACTGCCCCACTTCCCTTTGCTTCTGTGTACCCTTGTCTTGTATTGTCTGTCGTGCACATATTGAGCGTAGGGACTGTCGCCCAGTTGTACGCCGTCGCCTAGGACGGGCTGTGCAAATAGGCAGGGACTGAGTGGCGGGTAGATTACGGCTCACCTGTCTGTCTCCCTATCCTGACATTACAATAATATCAGGGGAATATCTGGATCTGCTAATTGATCTATATCAATTCCTGTAAAGGTAAGAAAAGCTTTCCAAACCCGTAAATATATTTTAGAGGTAACCGGTTACCTACTTGACAGTAGAGATGACAATTTCTGAGATACCTCTTTTCCTGAGGATTATCCTCTCCGTCTCCATGCTGTATGTAAGATGCAGCCTGGAGATGTCTGGATGAACTACTGGGCCCTGGGACAGGAGATCTAGTCTGTCTGGAAGGATCCATGGTTGGGTTACAGACAACTTCCTCAACCAGGTGAACCATGGTCTCTTTGGCCAAAATGGAGCAATCAGGATTACCGAGGCTTTGTCTTCTCTGATCTTTTTTAAAACTATCGGGAGTAGACAATAGGGGGGGGGGGGGCATAACCCTGTTCCTGGCTCCAACACTGGGAGAGAGCATCTACTGCTACTGGATATTCCCTGGGGTCTAGGGAGAAGAATCTGGGCACCTTCTTGTTCTCCCTGGTAGCGAACAGGTCTGTGGAAGGATTCCCCCACCTGACCACAATCATCTGGAAGACATCCTGATTCAGGAACCACTCTGACTGCAGCAACGGTCTTCTGCTCAAGAAGTCTGCTACCTGATTGTCCCTTCCCCTTAGATGGACAGTTGAAAGGGACGATAGATGTAGCTCGGCTAGGGAAAAGATCTCTGTAGCGAACTTCATCAGAAGCCCTGATCTTGTACCTCCCTGATGATTTATATATGCTACTGTAGTCATGTCTGAAAGAATCTTTACCCTTCTTCCTGAAAGTATAGAAAATGTGTTTTTCATTGCCTGAAGTACTGCATCCTGCTCCCTGTAGTTGGAAGATCTTATGGAGGTTTAAGGATCCCACAGACCCTGAAGGCAGAAAGATTCGCCATGGGCTCCCCACCCCCAAGGACAAGCATCTGTTGTATTGTTCAGGGTTGGGGACATTTACCATGAAACACCATTCCTGAGGTTTTCTACCTTCATCCACCACCTGATAGAGAGTCTGACTACCGAAGGAAAGGAGTAGGGAGTGATCTAGTGAGAGCTTGCTCTTGTCCCACTTCTCGATTATGTCCTTCTGTAGAGGTCTGAACCTGAACTGTCCCCACATTATGGCTGGTATACAGGAGGTCAAAGGGCCCGGGACCGACATAGCCCTTCTGAAAGAAGTCAAGTGATCCACAAAGAGGACTGAGACCCTCTCTATCAAAGGCTGGATCTTTCCCTGAGGGAGAAAATACATCTGTCTGGTGGAGTCTAGAAGGATTCCCCCAAAAATTCATCTGTTGGATGGTGTTAAGTTTAACTTGTTTATGTTTATAATCCATCCCAGATCTAT
Source organism: Rhinoderma darwinii (assembly GCF_050947455.1). NCBI lineage: Eukaryota > Metazoa > Chordata > Amphibia > Anura > Rhinodermatidae > Rhinoderma > Rhinoderma darwinii. Next base: position 13,880,216 of record NC_134695.1, on the reverse strand, counting down.
CAAAGTCGATTGTACTGACTGTAGATGGAGTGTCAAAGTCTGGGCGGTGTCTGCCACTATTAAAAAGTCGTCTAGGTAGGGAATGATCAGAATGTTCTTCGTTCGTATATATGATGTCATTTCTGATATAAGTTTGGTAAAGACTTTCAGGGCCTGAGAGATGCCAAATGGGAGCACCCTGTATTGGAGTTGGATTAGGGAGTCGTTCAAAACTACTGCCACCCTCAGATACTTCGGGTGAGTGATGCAAACAGAGACATGGTAAAAAGCATCCTCCAGATCTATTGATGTCATCATACAATCCCTGAAGAGAAGATTTGCCGTTTCTCTGAATCCTTCTGCCTCTTTCTGGGGAGGAATCTGTCTGGAGGAGGGGACATGAATTCTAGCTTGTATCCTGTTTTTATGATATCTAGAACCCATTTGTTTGAGGAGAACTTTTCCCATTCTTGATAGAAAAGGGATAAGCGACCACTTCAACACCACTCCTTCTGGCATCATTATTGGTGATCTTTATTCTTGGGATCATTCTGAGGCCTAAACAAGAAACCCCTGTTCTTTTTAGGGAATTTAGAGGATCTAAAATCCTGTCCCTTGGGAATGGGCTTTCTATAAAATTTCGTGGAACGAAAGGAGTCTGGTTTGCCCTGGGTAGGAAACCCATTCCCCATATCAGATGCTTTCTCCAGGAGATCATCCAGTGGAGGGCCAAACAAAATTTCCTGAACAAGGGATAGAACAAAGTTTCCCTTTGGAGCCTACATCTCCCTTCCATGTATTTAGCCATATAGCTCTGCTGGCTGAGTTGGATAGGGCTGCGGATCTGGCTGCCAGACGGAACGAGACCACTGAAGCATCAGCCAGAAAATCTGCGGCCTTAGACAAAACCGGGAGGGAAGCCAGTATCTGATCCCTAGGACTCTTGTCTCTGAGATGAAGCATCAACTGAGCTATCCAGGTATTAAGAGACGTGGTTACACATGTGGCTGCAATACCAGGTTTAAAGGCCCCTGCAGAGGCTTCCCAGGTTCTTTTTAGAAAATAGTCTGCCTTCCTATACATAGGATCGGGGAGAGACCCAAGATCCTCAAAACAGTAAGGCATTCCTGGATATCTTCGCTACCGGGGCATCTGGTCTGGGAAAATCATCCCAGTCCTTAGTTAAAGAGGCTGTCACCAGAATATAAGTGCCCTGTCTCCTAAATAATGTGATCGGCGCTGTAATGTAGAGAACAGTGGATTTTATTTTGAAAAACTATCATTTTTGAGCAAGTTATGAACAATTTTAGATTTATGCTAATTAGTTTCTTAATAGACAACTGGGCGTATTTTTACTTTTTACCAACTGTGCGTTGTACAGAGGAGTGTATGACGCTGACCAATCAGCGTCATACACTTCTCATTGTTCCAGCCCAGCTTCTCTCACTGCATAATCACACTAACAACGGGCTGGAACAATGAGAAGTGTATGATGCTGATTGGTCAGCGTCATGCACTCCTCTGTACAATGCCCCGTTGGTAAAAAGTAAAAACACGCCCAGTTGCCTATTAAGAAACTAATTAGCATAAATCTATAATTGCTCATAACTTGTTCAAAAATTACAGTTTTTCAAAATAAAAACCACTGTTATCCACATTACTGCGCCGACCACATTATGTAGGAGATAGTGAATTTATAATCTGGTGACTGAGCCTCTTTAAACCCTCCTCAAAGGGATATTTTCTCTTCAAAATCTTGTGAATGCCTAATTTCCTGTCAGGGTTCTTCCATTCCCTCCTAATGTGGCTGGTTATATTCCCGTGAACAGGAAAAGTCCTCTGTTTCCTAGGACCCAGGCCCTCAAACAATGTCTTGAATAGACCGGGGTTCCTTGGGGTCATCGATATTCATAGTGGCCCGGACTGCTTTAAAAAGTTGGTCCACGTTATCCGCTGGGAATAAGTTCTTCCCTCCCCCATCTTCGTCAGAGGAAAACTCAGAGAAGCCTAGCTCCCCTTCCTCCTCAAACCTTTCCTCTTCACTAGAGGCATTAGAAACGCCTAGGTCTTGCCAGACGAGGTGCTAGGAAGACCATGATTCTTTCTGAGGGATCTAAGGGAGCTCTTAACCTCTGTACGCACTATATCTCTTATGCTAGAGGCAAGGCTGGGGGATTCCTCTGCCAGGATTTTATCTAAACAAAGCTGGCATAACCGTTTTTGATAAAAGGCTGCTAGCTTCCCACTACACACAGCACATTCTTTGTTGCGAGCCTTGTCCAACTTTTTCCTGGGACCCTCTCTGACCTAGGAAACATGCAATATACAAGGAAGGACAAAATTAATAATGGAAAAAAAGGTTTGTCCTACCATGCTTCCTAGAAGATCCCATGCCGTTTAAAGTAATGGACTGGAGGATATTCCTGGTTGCTTTTTTGGAGAAGGAGCCGTCCTGGTTCAGACCTAAAAATAGGCCTAGGATTGGTTGGGGAGGCTCCCAGGCCACAATGCGCTATAGCCCATCCTTCCCCACATAGGCCGCCAGAGCACCGCTTCCTGGGACGTACGCGCGTCATTCCCACCGGAAGGGATGTGCGTCGCGACCGGAAGTGGTCACTATAGTACGCCGGAAGTGGCCAAACGCTGGGTCACGAGTCCTGGCTTTTCGTCTGTAAACTGGAGCCAGGCCTTACCCCAGGAGAGCTTCTCCCCCAAGAGGAGACCCCACCCGCGGCGGGAATCTACCTCCATAGAGGGAAGCAGTGATCGGGAGAGGAGGGAGATACCAGCCCCAGACTACAGGTTGCTCCCTAAGAGGCTTACACCTTCAGAAGACCTCCAGCAACACTGGAGAGAGTGTCTTGATCCACAGGACAATCCCATCCGGAGGACAGGAAACCTGACTGGGTGTGTGGAGAGGTGTGTCCTTTTTTTATATCGTCAGGCTTCCTGTCCAGCGAATGGAATGTCTCTCCATGGGTGCTGTCATAGGTGAAAGGGTAAACACCTCTTAATCATTGAATTCAGGTGTTTCATTCAGTTACATTGCCATCGTGCAACGTTTCGGCTCAATACAATGCTTGATAAAGGCTGCTTGTACTGAGCCGAAACGTTGCACGAGGACTATTAAAGGAAAGGTGTTGCGAATTATTATTTTTTAATATAAATTAGCTTTTAGTATGTTATTAAAATAAATTTTATTTATTTGCGTTTTTGTGTTGTACTTTTTTCTTTTTTATTACTTTTACTTCACTATGGGGGCTGCCATTTTTTTTTCATCTCTGTATGTGTCGATTAACGACACATACAGAGATGGAATACGGCACATACATCCCCATAGAGAATGCGAACGGGAGCCGTTCCATTCACTATGGTGTACGCCGTCTGTTTGGGAACGGCGCATGCGCCTCTCCCACACAGTCCAAAAGGAAGGACTTCGGCCGAGCGCCATCCGGCGCCATTTTCTTGTGGACCGGAAGCCGCAGCCGGACAGTAAGAGGACTACTTCCGGTCGGGGCTTCCGGACATATGTTCCAGGCAGCAAAGACGCGAGGTGTAGAATCAGAGGCAGCAGCGGCGGCAGGAGCAGGTAAGTTATGTTTGTGTATGTCGTGTGTGTATTATGTTCGTGTTATACTGTCTGATTACCACTGTATGTAATCCTCCTACACTGTGTGCCGCCATTTTCTGATTCAACCACCTCCTTCTCCTGGCACTAGCCAGGATAAGGGAGGGGGGGACTCTGTGAGCTCAATAGAGCGTGTGTGTCTACACCAAATTTGCAGCATAAAGCAATGAGGTTGCTTTACCACATTGCAATGCTGCAATTTTGGGAATTGCTCCCTCTAGTGACCAGCACATGGAAATGTTATAAATTAGAATCTAATTTATAATATTTCCTGACTTGTGAAAAAATTAAAAAAAATTTAAATAATGTTTAATCACTTAAATACTAACTGTTTAACTGAAAAAAAGAATTAAAAAATTCTAGCGACGCATTCCCTTTAAAGAGGCTCTGTCACATTATAAGTGGCCTATCTCCTACATAAGGAGATCGGCGCTATAATATACGTGACAGAAGTGCTTTTTGTTTAGAAAAACAATCTATTTTCACCACATTAGGAGCGATTTTAGCTTTATGCTAATTAGCTTCTTAATGCCCAAGTGGGCGGGTTTTTACTTTAGACCAAGTGGGCGTTGTACAGAGCAGTGTATGACGCTGACCAATCAGCGTCATGCTCTTCTCTCCATTCATTTAGACAGCGCATAGTGACACTTGGTTGTTCACGATGTGCTGTTTTATACTGACATATTAACATTACTGAAGTGTTTAGACAGTGACTAGACAGGACAATATGTCTATTCACAATCCCTGCACTTCGTTAACGTTTGTTTGGTACTTACAGCAGAGCAAGCGTAATCTCGCGAGATCTCGCTGTAAATGACAGGTTACAGCGAGATTACGCTTTGCTCTGCTGTAAGTACCAAACAAACGTTAACGAAGTGCAGGGATTGTGAATAGACATCCCGTCCTGTCTGGAAGGAATATCTAGTCACTGTCTAAACACTTCAGTAACGTTAATATGTCAGTATAAGACAGCACATTGTGAACCACCCAGTGTCACTATGCGCTGTCTAAAGGAATGGAGAGAAGTGCATGACGCTGATTGGTCAGCGTCATACACTCCTCTGTACAACGCCCACTTGGTCTAAAGTAAAAACACGCCCACTTGGGCATTAAGAAGCTAATTAGCATAAAGCTAAAAATCGCTCCTAATGTGGTGAAAATAGATTGTTTTTCTAAATAAAAAGCACTGACGTCACCTACATTATAGCACCGATCTCATTATGTAGGAGATAGGGCACTTATAATGTGGTGACAGAGTCTCTTTAAAAGCTACTTTTTTCACCTTGATTTGGAGTGCTGCCGATCTTTGGACACATATTGGAGGATTTGGATCCGTGATCGGTTTCCCAGGGCGTGCACCCATCCATATTTTCAGGCTGGTGCTGCTGGACAGTGGACTTTTTAAAAAGTTCTCCTATATCCCTTTTACAATGTGGAGACCAAAACTGAATTTCATATTCAAGATGTGGCCTTACAAGGGATGTATAAAGTCGTCATATTACATTTCTATCACAGGCTTTTATCTCTCTTTTAGTACACCCTAAAATCCTATTTGCTTTTGCAGCTGCTGCTTGACATTGAGTGCTGCTTAGCTTATTTCTTACCAGAATACCCAGGTACTGCTCTTGTTCCGTTATCCCCAGTTTTATTCCATTTAATGTATATGAATTAATATAATTATTGTGTCCTAGGTGCATTACTTCACTTTTATCAACATTAAATTTCATCTGCCATGTTTTTGCCCATGCAGCCAGCTTACCTAGCCCTTTTTGTATAATTTTATACTCAAGCTGAGTTCTAAGTATCCTACTAAGTTTTATATCGTCAGCAAAAACTGGACACAATGCTATCAATCGCATCCACAAGGTCATTAATAAAGAGATGAAAACAAATTAGGCCTAACATGGATCGTTGTGGTACCCCACTGCTGACTTCAGCCCATTTTGAGTAAGTACCTTTACAAACATTTGTGAAAGAATGGGTCATTCTAAAGAGCTCACTGAATTCCAGCGTGGTACTGTAATAGGATGACACTGTTGCAAGAAGTCAATTAGTGAAATTTCTTCCCTCCTAGATATTCCACGATCAACGGTGAGTGGTATTATTGTAAAGTGGAAGTGTTTAGGAACCACAGCAACTCAGACACAAAATGGCAGACTAGGAAAAGTTACAAAGCTGGGTCGCCGTTTTGATTTTCAATGCATTTATGACAAAAACGGAATCCTTGGGAGCAAATAGACAGAAACAATTTACATCTGGCAGAGACCAGGGCACAGTGAGACTGCTCACATACAGATGTATCCACCCTTACTTTCTCGTGTTTAGATATACAAAGTCATGATACCAATTCAATACAATCTCTCGCCATGCAGTAAAAAAACCGTACATGTAAAATGTATACATTTTTCCATGGGAGTCTATGAGCGACGAATAGGTGACGGATGGCATCTGTCGGGGTATACGTTTTTGTATACATGTTTGTTTAACCCCTTCCCTTTTTGGCCACTTTTGACCTTTCTGACAGAGCCTCATTTTTCAAATCTGACATGTTTCAATTTATGTGGTAATAACGTCGGAATGCTTTCACCTATTCAAGCGATTCTAAGATTATTTTCTTGTGACACATTGGACTTTATGTTACTGGCAAAATTTGCTCGATACGTTTAGTATTTTATTGTGAAAAACACCAAATTTTAGCGAAAAATTGCAAACATTTGTATTTTTCTAAATTTAAATGTATCTGCTTGTAGGACAGGCAGTTATACCACACAAAATTGTTGCTAATTAACATCCCCCATATGTCTACTTTAGTTTGGCATCGTCTTTTGAATATCCTTTTATTTTTCTAGGATGTTACAAGGCTTAGAACTTTAGCAGCAATTTCTCATTTTCAAGAAAATTTCAAAATCCTATTTTTGCAGGGGCCAGTTCAGTAGTGAAGTGGCTTTGATCGCTTTATATATTAGAAACCCCCAATAAGTCACCCCATTTTAAAAACTGCCAACTTAAAGTATTCAAAACAGCATTTAGAAAGTTTCTTAACCCTTTAGACGTTTCACAGGAATTAAAGCAATGTAGAGGTGAAATTTACAAATTTCGTTTTTTTCGCAGAAATTCATATTTAATCCATTTATTTTTTTTGTAACACAGAAAGTTTTACCAGAAAAATGCAACTCAATATTCATTGCCCAGATTCTGCAGTTTTTACAAATATCCGACATGTGGCCCTAGTGTGGTAATGGACTGAAGCACCGGCCTCAGAAGCAAAGGAGCACCTAGTGGATTTTTGGGCCTTATTTTTATTAGAATATATTTTAGGCACCATGTCAGGTTTGAAGGGCTCTTGCGGTGCCAAAACAGTGGAAATACCCCAAAAGTGACCCCATTTGGGAAACTACACACGTCAAGGAAATTATCTAGGGGTATAGTGAGCATTTTGACCGCACAGGTTTTTTACAGAAATTACTGGAAGTAGGCCGTGTAAATTAAAAATCTACATTTTTCAAAGAAAATGTAGGTTTTGCTAGTTTTTTCTCATTTCCACAAAGACTAAAGGAGAAAAAGCACCGCAAAATTTGTAAAGCAATTTCTCCCGAGTTAAACAATACCCGACATGTGGTATTAAATGGCTGTTTGGGCACACGGCAGGGCTTAGAAGGGAAAGAGCGCTATTTGGCTTTTGGAGATCACATTTAGCAGGAATGGTTTGCGGAGGCCATGTCGCATTTGCAAAGCCCCTGAGGGGACAAAACAATGAAAATGCCCAAAGAGACTCCATTTAGGAAACTACACCCCTTGAGGAATTCATCTAGGGGTGTAGCGAGCATTTTGACACCACAGATGTTTCATAGAATTTATTAGAATTCGGCAGTTAAAATAAAAACAATCTTTTTTCTTCAATAAGACGTAGCTTTAGCTCAAAATTTTTTATTTTCTCAACAAATAAAGGAAAAAAGAAACCCAACATTTGTAAAGCAATTTCTCCCGAGTACGACAATACCCCATATGTGGTCATAAACTACTGTTTGAGCATACGGCAGGGCTCAGAAGGGAAGGAGCGCCATTTGGAGTGCAGATTTTGCTGGATTGGTTTCTGGGTGCCTGTGGGACCAAAACAGTGGAAACCCCCCAGAAGTGACCACATTTTGGAAACTACACCCCTCAAGGTATTCACCTAGGGGTGTAGTGGGTATGTTAACCCTGCAGGTGTTTTGTAGAAATTAGTGTGCACTCGATGTTGTAGAGTAAAAATGGGATTTTTTCCATAGATATGGTGGCACCACATATTGGCATAACAAGACAGCTCTCTAATTATTATGCAGTGTTTCCCGGTTTTAGAAACACCCTACATGTGACCCTAATCTTTTGCCTGGACCAGGCTCAGGAGTGAAAGAGTTCCATGTAAAATTAAGGCCTAATTTGGCGATTTACAAAGTATTGGTTCACAATTGCAGAGGCTCAGATGTGAAATAATAAAAAGAAAGTGACCCCATTTTGGAAACTTACACCCCTCAAGGCATTTATTAAGGGGTGTAGTGAGCATTTTCACCCCACAGGTATTTTCCATAAATGAATGCGCTGCGGATGTTGCATTTATATTTATATTTTTCCCTAGATATGCCATTTCAGTGGCAAATATATCGTGGCCAGCTTATGCCACTGGAGACACACACCCCAAAAATTGTTAAAAGGGTTCTCCAGGGAATGGCGATGCCATATATGTGGAAGTAACCTGCTGTTTGGGAACGCTGTAGGGTTCAGAAGGGAGGGTGCACCATTTGGCTTTTGAAGAGCGGATTTTGCTTGATAGTAGATTTGTTTGAGTATTGCTGGTGTTTCCGTTTATAATGTGGTGGCATATGTAAGCTGGGCAGAGTATATCAGGGGCATAGTCAGGTGGTATAATAATGGGGTTAAAAAACAATAACATTATCCATAGAGGTGTGTTACGCTGTGAAGCAATCCTTTCTGCACAGGCCAGTGTCGTACTGATATATGGCGTCCTTTCTTATGCCACTTTTGGTCCACACTCCGCTTGTCCTGGTATAATATGGTATAATATGGGCACCCTCGCTTCCAGCAGATATGTTTGGGCCCTCCCCTTCCTGGTTCCCTAATTTTAGGGCCTTGATAAATCGCCTCTTGAAATAGAAGAAATGTTCCCATCGGGCTGCACAACTGCATATTTTTTATTACCTGACTTATTGGAGCCTTAACTAATTTAATATTTTCATAAGCGTAGAGGTATGAGGGCTTTTTTTGCGGGACGAGCTGTCGTTTTTATTGGTACCATTTTGGGGTACATGCGACTTTTTGATCACCTTTTATCCTATTTTTTAGAAGGCCAGATAACCTAAAAAAACGCAATTCTAGCATAGGTTTTTTTTATACAGCGTTCACCACGCGTTATAAATTACATGTTACCTTTATTATGCGGGTTAGTCCGATATATTCCGGCGATACATATTTTATAGCACTTTTTTATGTTTTACAACGTTTTGCACAATAAAATTACTTTTGTAATGTCAGGGATCATTACCATGTATATTGTTTGCAAAAACATTATTACTTTATATAAACTAAAAATCAGTATATTACACAAAGATTTGTAAATGAAACAAGATGGAGTCTGTATGAGAAACACGCCTATGGAGACACCGCCCCTGGAATGCAAGAGGAGTGTACAGAAGAACTCACAGCTGAGGAGCCAATGGGGCTTAAGCACGTCCCACATCTCTAGGGAGGAGTTTTGTGTTTCTTTTCTATGTTCAATAAAAAGTTTCAGTTCACTTCCTACTTGACTGAGGGAAAGATGTCTACCAACACTTGTCTGTCTGGTGTACTTTTTTCCATGCATGCTTTCAGTTTTCAATTTACAGAGGTGGTTATTCGGTGTGAGATAACAGGGGAAAAGGAAGTTTACCCTGTCATTTGGCGCCCGAACGTGGGGACACACTTGAGGGGATTTCGGAATCCGAACAACCGACAATCACAGGGTGAAACAGACGACCGAGGACTGCCCACCGAAGGAGCCTGATCACCTCCACAATAACACGGTAAGTCAGTTGATTAATTTTCCAGCAAGACCTGTGAGTTGCAGACTGGGGGATTGTAATATTCCAGCGAGATTTAATAAAAAAATTGCAGACTGGAAGATTGTTATATTCCAGCGAGATGTAATACATTGCAGACTGGAGATTGTAATATTTCGGCGAGACCTAGAGAGAGTTGCAGACTGCGAAATTTTAATATTTCCGGCCAGACCAAGAGAGTTGTAGACCGAAAATTGTTATATAAATTACGTGTATATTATAGACTGTTAGAATGGATGGTTTTTAGTCCATATTCAAATCATCAGGATCACCCGTACCCGGACGATCCTATTCATGCCCCCACTGTTCCCTATTTTTATATACAGTTTATTGGTTTGCAGTAATTAATATTACCAGATATATTTTCCGTTTTATTGAATTACTAATTACAATTGTTTTGTTTTTACACATGAGGCACGTACTATAGTGCTGCCTAATTGTTATTTTTGGAAATGTGAAATGTTTTACAGGCAAATGGTTGCAAGTCCTTTTAAAGATAAAATTTATTTTTGTCAGGAGAAAGTCATTTTTGTTCCAGGCTGTTGTGCATTACAGGGGGTTAAACTAGTGCCCCCCAGAGAGTACCCGACCTTATTATGTTGAGATGTAGTTTTGAACCCTGCTACATTACTTTCACAGAGTCCACAAACGGGGGAATGGTGAAGGGACTGATCAGGTACAATTTTGGTTTGTTTTGAATTAATGAATTTGGTTCCAGGAGATCTACAAAATGTGTAAGAGACCCCAATGAGTAATCCACATTAAATGTGTATAAGAGTAACCTAAATGTTGAGGTTTTTCTGTGTAGATCCTTCCAAAACAGTAATTATGGCACTGGGTATGCTGTGCTGTAGTCTCCACCCAATATGAGGTATTGTGTAAGAGACCATCCCCCTCCAGCAAATTCACACAAGAGGTCAAGGTCACTCACAGATGAGTCTTTACAGATTTAGGAGGGAAGGAGGTGAAAATTATCTGAAGATTGTTAATTTTATGTAAAGATTTTAGTAATTTTTATTTGTTTTTGTATTAATCAAGTGTTTACAGTACCTGATAAAGTGAGAGTCTCAAAGTGTTCTGGATTATCAGATGAGTGTGGAGAAGTGTATAACATTTGTTTTTATTTTAGAGGATGAAGACGCCACCCCTTTGAGATGTTCTATCTATATGTGACATGGGTTTTAATGTAAATTTGTAACGTAGAAATACTTGATCATATACAGTATGTACAAGACAGGATACGAGGCACTAGGTAAATCATCCAGAAACCACTCTGACCTCCTCATTCATCTCAAGGAGCGGAGCTGGAGGTGCTCGCTGAGGCTGTAACCTGGCAGAAGGTAAGACGGCCGACATTTACACTGACTCTAGGTAATGGGCCCATTGGTAGTAGGAACTTTATTGGATCATCGGGTAAGCCAATCGAGAGAGCAAGAGATGACAGACCTGACAAGGGAATGTGCGGCCAGGTGTCAGTAAATTGGCTTGTCCCTGGATACAATAATGCCACCGCTAGGTTTGTAGCAGCCTGCATGATATGTGCCCGGCATGACATAGGTAAAACAGCAAAGGTACCTGTGAAAAGTGCAGCCCGGCCAGATTATCCGTCCCAGCGACTGCAGAACATACAACTACCCGAGGAAGAAGTGTATGAAAAGGTGCTCGTGTGTGTAGACCTGTTCTCAGGGGGACCTGAAGCCCGGCCGGGATCTTCCCCACTGCAGACGTTGTGTGTAGTGACAGGGGAACAGTGTTATCCCAAGTATTGAGCTGGTATTTGTACAATGATAAAGATGTCAGCAGTTCTCCAGATGTTATTCCAGAGTTAGTTTGTTTAATAACGATATTCAAAAAGTTTAGTGGGAATATTAAATACTGAAGTTAAGTTTCATGTAAAGTTCTGGATCAGCCTTAACATTGGACTATTGCAGGCGTTAGTATTATGTTTGTGTAAATGAGAACTTCACGGTGCAGGTAGATTCCAATTTGAAAATATTTTTGTTGTGAAAGGAAAATTTTAGAGCAGAGAATTCTGTGCAGTGTATATGTGTATGTATAGATATATATGAAGAAAAATGAGTTTGCATGTATCACTTCTAGTTACTGCTCAATGTGAACGTTTAATGTAAAGATGTTATTTGTTAATGTTTTTCTTCAAATTAATTATCTGATTAAGATCAATTACTGATTATGCGTTGAAAAGATTGTTCTCCACAGGAGTCCAACTGGGAGCGGAAGGCGTGAGAACCAGATTCTGACAGAATGTGGACAGATAAAGGAAGGTAAACCGGTACCACCCAAGGCACTCTTGATGGCACTTGCATTGATGGTGTATGACCTCACATATGCCCCAAGACTGCAAGGATCGATGTGGTAAGATCTAATTGGTATGCCCCAGGTTTTACAGCTGATGCTGCTAAATTCTGTTAGAGCTGTTTGATTTGCCTACAGAACAGTCCTGGCAGACCGGTGCCAACCTTATCATACCCGCCTCCCACAAAGAGAACAGACCTTGAGAGGCCTTCCCAGGTAAAACGAACCAGAGTAGGGGGGGGAATTGGTTTGAGACACTTGTCAGATAAACATGTGGAATCTGAGTATATTTCTGTGAATAGGAGATGTTCCAGGTAATCAGCTGAGAATAAGGTATAAACCCTGCTGGAAAGTGTAAACACCAAGTTCAAATATAATGTACCCAGTAACTACACATTTTCTAGGTGCCCTGTCCAGTGGAACAGAGAAGTTTTTATTACATAAAGGTGTTTGATGTCGATTAAGGGCCTGTCATTATTACTGTATGTACTTAGAACAACGTTTATAGTGTATTCGGATGATGTTATCACCAGATTAGTATTAATTTTAACAATTGACAAGGGTTGGGGGTCCCTGGCAAGCGCCAGTAAACATGAACTAAAAGACTTTTAATATGATGAACTCCATCACTGAGATGCGGCAGGCGCAGCCTGAGCCACTACAACGTGTTTATCATGAACTGATGGCAGTGTCACAATTCTAAGCAGCCGCCCAGACAAGTAACTTGCCAGAGGAAGAGGATAGATTCGGAGGGTTTGTGGTAGTCACAATAAAACTCCACTATTCCGCCTACGTGGGATCTCACCCCAGGCTCACAGCATGAGGTGCTATGTACAGCCCGGTGACGTATACTAAAGAGACGGTGTCTGACAGATGAGAAGGACCAAGCCAAGTCCTGATGACATCAGCAAAGATCAAAGTAAAGACCAAAGACCTGAGTGAATCCGTCAGCAGTATCAAGTGTTCTAATAAGTAAGTGACCAGGTGGAGGATAGTAATAAATCCCCCACTGGACACCACTGTGCAGTCTGACTCCACAGAAGACAGAAGAAGAGGAGGATGATGTACAGGACTGTCAATGAACTGATGGGACACAAAACCTGAGGGTGATAGCATGAGATTGGTGATAGCATTATATTATTAGTTGAGGCCCTATTGTTTATATTGTCTGAGGTTTATAATTATAATGTGTGTAAATATGCTGCGGCACTGCAAATTACAATCTGAGGAGTTTTATGTGGAGGTGTGAGGTGAAGGTCGCTGGTTGTTGTCACTCATATGTAAGAAGTACATGGCAGCAATGATAGCCCGGAGGTTATGTTATCTGGGTGTCTTTAGGTTTGGGGAAGATGCTGCCCATGACCTGTTATATCTGCAGGGGTAAAAGTTCCATTAGGACAGTAAGTGACAGTGCGACAATTATTACCATTAATAAAATGTAGACTGGATTAATTATATATATTACAACCAGCAGCGGTTTGTAGATTATACCAAGACAACCATCCTGTATCCTGAGGAGAATAGGGAACGTTAGGACCACTCCGAAACCTTGGAAGTCCAGGTACAAAGGGGGGTTACTCATCAGGAGTAGCTCGTCTCAAGCTGGTGAAGAAATCAAAACCCCTACCCGCCTGGTTCGAGTGGTCAGTGGTAGGTTGCTAGGCAAGACTCAGGGATAGAGTAATAATATTTTTAGGGGGGACTGTCAGGGATCATTACCATGTATATTGTTTGCAAAAACATTATTACTTTATATAAACTAAAAATCAGTATATTACACAAAGATTTGTAAATGAAGCAAGATGGAGTCTGTATGAGAAACACGCCTATGGAGACACCGCCCCTGGAATGCAAGAGGAGTGTACAGAAGAACTCACAGCTGAGGAGCCAATGGGGCTTAAGCACGTCCCACATCTCTAGGGAGGAGTTTTGTGTTTCTTTACTTTGTTCAATAAAAAGTTTCAGTTCACTTCCTACTTGACTGAGGGAAAGATGTCTACCAACACTTGTCTGTCTGGTGTACTTTTTTCCATGCATGCTTTCAGTTTTCAATTTACAGAGGTGGTTATTCGGTGTGAGATAACAGGGGAAAAGGAAGTTCTACCCTGTCAGTAAAAAGAATGTATTTTTTCTGTCGCCAAGTTGTGAGAACCATAACTTTTTAACTTTTTTGTCGACGGAGCTGTATGAGGGCTTGTCTTTTGCGAGACGAGCTATAGTTTTTATAGGTACCACTTTTGGATACGTGCGACTTTTTGATCACTTTTTATTCCAATATTTGTAGAGCAAAGTGACCAAAAAACAGAAGCTGTTCACGCGTGCAATAAATAATATAATATGTTTATATCTCAGGTCGTTACGTTCGCGGCGATACCAAATACGTATGGTTTATTTTTTTTTTCCAATAATAAAAGGACTGGATAAGGGAACAGGGCTATTGTGTTTTATTTTATTACTTGAAACTTTTATTATGTATTCAAAACTTATTTTTTTCACACTTTTTTTTTCCAACTGTCAGATTTTTTTTTCTAATACATTGCGCTACCAAAGTAGTGCAATGTATTAGATCTGTCAGTGAATAGGCTTCTCCTCCCGGCAGGGCCTAATCGGCTTCCGTAATGGCAGAGCAGGAGGCCATTGTGTCTCCTGTTGCCATAGCAGCAGTCGCCAGTCCTCATTGCCTGTCAGGGCTGGTGATCTGCTAGCAACCGCTAAGTTGCAGCGATCGCTTTCAATCGCTGCATCGAAGGGGTTAATGGCCGGGAATGGAGCTAGCTCCGGTTCCTGCCGTTACAGGGGGATGTCAGCTGTAACATACGGCTGACTTCCACCGCTGATGACGCCAGATCAGCTCCTGAGCCGGCGCCATCTTGCCGGAGGATACGGAATCCGTGCAGGCCCTGCCGCCGGGCGGGGGCTGAAAGTTTTTCGTGCTAGGCAGACCGGGAGGCCAGTATTTGGCCTCCGGTTGCCATTGCAGCCACCGGAACCCCGGCAATTTCATTGCTGGGGTTCCGATGAGCTGCAAACACATTAAATGCAGCGATCGCGTTTGAGCTCTGCATTTAAGGGGTTAATGGCGCGGATCGAAGCTAATTTCGGTCCCCGCCACTACAGTTGGATGTCAGCTGTAAGATACCGCTGACATCTGGCGATGATGGCACCTGCTCAGCTTCTGAGCCGATGCCAAGCATTTGGGGTATGGATACAGCAAAATGCGGAAAGCACTAGCTTACCATGGCGTACCGCTTCCCGGCCGCCCACTGTAAATTCACGTCGGCGCTTGCTGGGCTCTGTGCAGCGCCAACGTGAATTCACGGTGGGTGTTAACAGGGCGATCCGGGTGTCTCAGAGTAGCGCTGACACCCGGATCGCGCTGTTATCCCCTGCCTCTAGTCCCGGAGACATGACCGGGACCCAATTGGTTCAGGTCCCGGTCATGTGATCGCAGGGAAAGTTTGTTGTAGCAACAAACTGGAAAGTTTGTTACTACAACAAACTGGAAAGTTTGTTGCTACAACAAACTTTCCCGGGGACCGATTGCTGGTGCTGCAATCGGTTATGATGCAGAACCGGAGGCCATACAACAGCCCCCGTGTCTGCCATGCACAGCAGCCTATGAGAACCAGCCGGAGGCAGGTCCTCATAAGCTTCCTGTCAGTGTGACTCTCAGCGTCGCACTGACAGTTTATAACACGTTACACTACCTATGTAGTGTAATGTATTATAGCAGCCATCAGTGCTGCAGGTCTTCCAGTAAAACAAGTAAAAAGTAAAGAAAAAAAGTAATAAAAATGTTTTATAAAAGTGTAAAAACAAGTTATAAGTTACAAAAACAAAAAATGCATTTTTTCCTATAATAAGTCTTTTATTATAGGAAAAAAATTAAAATGTTAAAAAAAGTACACATATTTGGTATGACCGCGTTCACAACGACCCAAACTATAAAACTATAATATTATTTTTCCTGAACGGTGAACACCGCAAAAAAAAATAATTAAAAAACAATGTCAGAATCACTATTTTTTTGGTCATCAACCCTCTAAAAATATAGAATAAAAAGTGATCAAAAAGTTGCATGTAACCTAAAATAGTACCAGTAAAAACTACAACCCGTCCCGCAAAAAACAAGCCCTTACACAGCTTTTTTGACTGAAAAATAAAAAAGTTATAGCTCTCAGAATATGGTGACACAAAAAATAAATAATTTGATCGAAAAGTGATTTTATTGCGCAAACGCCACAAAACATTAAAAAAGTATATACATCTGGTATCGCCGTAATCGTATCGACCCGGAGAATAAAGTAAAATGGAATTTATAGCGCACGGTGGAAAGTGTAAAAAAAAAAAAAGACAAAAAACATTGTCAGAATTTGTTTTTTTGTCACTTTGCTTGCCAAAAAAATCTAATAAAAAGTGATAAAAAAAAATCACATGTATCCTAAAATGGTACCAATAAAAACTGCAGATTGTTCCCCAACAAAAAGTTCTGGCTCTCAGAATATAGCGACAGAAATTGTGCAGTGTCCAAAAGCGGATAAGATCGGGCGTCATTTATCAGTGCGACATTGGCCACATATCTGCGGATTATTTATTTACTGAATTATTATACTCTCTTATTATGTCCTGATGTACTCTGCCCAATTTACACATACCCCCACATCATAAACTGAAATACCAGCAAAACCCCAAACAGAACAGTTACCAAGCAAAATCTGCGCTCCAAAAGCCAAATGGCGCTCCCTCCCTTCTGAGCCCCACAGCGTGCCCAAACAACAGCTTACGTCCACATATATATTTTATATCCGGGAGAACCCGCTCAACATTGTACGAGGTATTTGTCTTCAGTGGCACAAACTGGGCACAACATATTGTGCATTAAAATGGTATATCAGTGGAAAATTTTAATTTTCACTTTGCACCATCCGATGCGCATTAACGCCTTCGCGCACCACGACTTAATAGCATGTCGTGGTGCGGGGGGTTATATATGGAGCGGGCTCATGCGCTGCGCCCGCTCCAAATTCTGCAGGTGTCAGCTGTGTATTACAGCTGACACCCGGGACTAATGGACAGGAACAGCCATCACGCTGTTACAGGATTCTGTAAAAATTATATTATACTGCAATACCTGATCGCTCGTTCCAGTCCCCTAAAGGGACTTTTGGGAGGTTTCCACTGTTTTGGTACCTCAGGGGCTTTGCAAATGCGACATGACACCCGAAAACCATTCCAGCTAAATTTGAGCTGCAAAAGCCTAATATTGTTCCTTCCCTTCTGAGTCTTGCCGTGGGTCCAAACACCAGTTTATTACCACATATGGCGTATTGCTGTAATCAGGACAAATTGCTTTACAAATTTTTGGGTGATTTTTCTCCTTTATTCATTGTAAAAATTAAACATTTTCATTTTCACGCCCTAATTCCACTAAATTCAGCAAAAAACCTGTGGGGTCAAAATGCTAACTATAACCCTAGAAAAATTCCTTGAGGGGAGTAGTCTTCAAAATGGGGTAAGTTTTGGAGGGTTTCCACCGCTTTGCTCCCTCCAGGGCGTTGCAAACGCGACAAGGCACTGAAAACCAATCCAGCAAAATCTGCGCTTCAAAATCCAAATGGCGCTCCTTCCCTTCTGAGCTCTGCCGTGGGTCCAAACAGTAGTTTAGTACCACATATGGGGTATTGCTGTAATCGGGAGAAGTAGCTTTACATGTTTTGGGGTGCTTTTTATTCTTTATTCCTTGAAAATATAATTTTTTTTAATATTTTTTCAGAAAAAAAGGAGATTTTCACTTTCACAGGCAAACTCCAATAAATATAGCAGAAGACCTGTGGGGTCAAGATGCTAACTATACCACTAGATAAATTCCTTGAGGTGTGCAGTTTCCAAAACCGTGTTACTTTTGGGGGATTTCCACTGTTTTGGCACTACAAGACCTCTTCAAACCTGACATGGTGCCTAAAATATATTCTAAAAAAAAAGGAGGAGGCCACAAAATCCATTAGGTGCTCCTTTGCTTCTGAGGCCGGTGTTTCAGTCCATTATCACACTAGGGCCACATGTGGGATATTTCTAAAAACTGCAGAATCTGGGCAATAAATATTGAGTTGCATTTCTGTGGTAAAACTTTCTGTGTTACAAAAAAAATGGATTACAATTTCTGCAAAAAAAACGTATTACAAATGAATTGCAGCAAAAAAATAAAATTTTTCAATTTCCCCTCTACATTGCTTTAATTCCTGTGAAACGCCTAAAGGGTTTTAGGAAATTTTCTGAATGCTGTTTTGAATACTTTGAGGGGGTGCAGTTTTTAATATGGGGTGATTTATGGGGTCTATCTAGTACATAAGGCCCTCAAAGCCGCTTTAGAACTGAACTGGTCCCTGTAAAAATAGCCTTTTGACATTTTCTTTAAAATGTGAGAAATTGCTGCTAAATTACTAAGCCTTGTAACGTCCTAGAAAAATGAAATAATGTTCAAAAAACAATGCAAATATAAAGTAGACATATGGAATATGTGAAATAGTAACTATTGTGTGTGGTATAACTATCTGTTTTACAAGCAGATACATTTAAAATTAGAAAAATCATAATTTTTGCACATTTTCTAAAAATTTTGGTGTTTTTCACAAATAAGCAATGAATTTATTGACCAAATGTTTCCACTAACATAAAGTACAATATGTCACGAGAAAACAATCTCAGAATCGCTTGGATAGGCAAAAGAATTCCAGAGTTATTACCACATAAATTGACACGTCAGATTTGAAAAAATGGGGCTGGTCCTGAAGGCCAAAATGAGCTCGGTCTTGAAAGGGTTAAGGGCTTGTCCACACGTAACGGAATTGCTGCAGCAATTCCGTTGAAAGTAGCAGACATTACGCTGTGGCAAAAACGCACCATTTCCTGCGTCTTTGACTACAGAAAATGGTGCGTATTTTGCAGTTTTTTTCACAATGCTGGGAGATGGTGACATCTCCTCTGAAAAACGCAGCCATTCAGTCCACTATCCGCAGTGGGAATTTACATGCTGCAGTCCGAAAAATTTGCACCGCAGGTCAATTTCTGCTCTGATTTTTATGCAGCGTGTGGATGAGGTTTGTTAAATTTCACCCACTTTGCTGCTACTGCATTCTGCTGCGTATTTTCCGTCCGCAACGGAAAATACGCAGCAATTACGCTACGAGTGGGCAAGCCCTAACAGTGTTGTTTGACAATTTTTATTTTAGGCTTTTTCTCTGCCTACGGCCGTAGGCATAAAACGCATTTTAAAAAATGCGCAAAACAAGCGCCGCAGGTTTTTTCTGCCTCCTATTGATTTCAATAGATGGTCAGAGGCGGAATCCGCTTGAAGAAATAGCATGGCCCTATTTTTCCCCCGCGAGCAGCCACAAGCTGCTCCGGGAAAAAACATCTTTGTCTCCCATTGAAATCAACAGGGGGCGATTTGTGGTGTTTCTCGGCGCTGAATCAGTGTGAACTGACCCTTTGAGAGAAAGTAAGGGAGGACAGATCTGTACACAAAACGTCGTCAAGTCCTGTAGACATTAGAAGGACCTGCTGAAAATGACCTAATGTTTATGGGCAGAATAAGTTATACACTCATGAGAAGACAAGGTTATATTATAATTGGTCATTATATACTCACCCCACTCACTACATACACAAAATATGGTAACAGTGCAGCAATCTTTGAGTTTGTCTGTAAATCTTGAAGTGCTACCTAGGATGGATTAAGATATGAAATTAAAACTTATATATATATATATATATATATATAAAAAGATAATTATAAACGATTATGAATAAAGGAGATAAAAAATAAATCAAATGCCAAAATAATCCCTCGTTTATCGCTGATTGACTATTACTAGTGATGGGCTGCATTCTCCACTGGATTGGTGTAACATTATAAGTTGGTGTTGGGAACATAATAAATAGAATTATTACCTTCATAAGATGCATATCATCTTCTAGCACAGCTCTTGTCACACGCTGATAATATTTCAATAGGTCATCTGTTAGCATGGAGACTGCAGCAGGAACTGGAAGCACATTTCATGAAAAATTAACATCTGAACATGATCATAGGGAATAATATATATGCAATATGTGTAACACTTGCCTGTCCCTTGTGGTTCCAGGTTTCCTTTACTGTCTAGATAAGATACATGAACTAGAAAAAGCAAAAGAAATTTAGCAAGATGCAGGAGCAAACAACCATTTAAAAAAATGTGCTAACACAGGTAAAGTTGGCTTCTTACCTCTTACAGCAGTCTCTGCAGTTCCCTTGGGAATGTTTGTGGCTAATGCCAGCTCCACCAAATTTATATCACGGTCCTCAGCACAATGGCAATCACCATCTCTAACACTGCGGAACGAAACTGGATCTGGGGATCCATGACCATATATCGGCTGAAAGATACAGTAGCACAATGCTCATATAGAACAGATCTAGAAAACACTGCATCATAAACAAAATGATTAGATATATCCTGCATTCATGAGTATGACCAAGCTGCCTTAACTTCTGATCACTCATTGATGGGCCAGAATGGCTGGATTACAATATGGCTGTCTAACACTAGGAGTTTCCTAGATTAAAATCTTCATGGATGAAGTAAATACAAAATGGATGTTTAGTACCAAAAAAGGCTTAACAGATATTCCCATCCTGTGGATATGCCATAAATGTCTAAAAGATGTTGGTCCCACCTTTGCCGGGATTACGGAAACAGCCGAGCTCGCTGTGCTATGATGTTCTCATAAATCCCATAGAGGTGAAGGGGAGTTACTGAAATAGCTGAGTTTGCTGTGCACTGCAACTCCCATTTGTTCTCTGGTTGGATGCAGCGGCAAGCAGACCCCTCACCATGCATTATGGGGTCAAAACCCCTCACTTTAGTGATAGATGCAGGTCCGAGAGGTGGGACCCCCCATTTATCAGACATTTATGGCATATCGTGTCTAAGAAATGTCTAGGATGGGTTTACCCCTTTAAAGTCTATAACTAAGATTTATTACATTATCACACTACCTCAACATTGCTCCAGCGCAATGCTCGGTTGAAGTCCTCCACTGTAAGTCTTCGCCTTCGAGAGTGCCTGAGAGACTGTGCGCTGAACTGAGAATTAAAAAATATATTAGACATGAGACACTAGAGGCAGAGTTAACAGATAATGCCGTATACGGGTAGAAGGAGTGATAAGCACTGCACTCTATTGTATTGCAGTGTATAGGATTTATTTTTTTCAAAATTGAAAAATTCTAAAATGCACAAATTAAACACTACATCTCCCACAGTGCAAATCAGCTAATTATATGCTGCAAAGATACTGGAGAAGCAGTGGGCATCTTAGTCCAGCAAACATGCCATTTTGGCCAATAATCTAATGTGTATGGGGGGGGGGGGGGCCTACTAGCTATGTCAGAAAAGAAGGATTGGGCATGTTAGATTTTAAAATGCCTGAAACTTTGTTGACGAAGGACGCTGCTGCCATCAGTTTATTCCCCCATCGCCCCATTGTACCAAACGTGCAATACACAAATGTTATAACTATCCAATAGGCATGGCCAACTATCTAATGTGTATGGCCAGTTTAAGAGCTATGCACACCTTTGAAAGTATTTTTTTTTAAATAAAAACGTCAGTGTGTTTGGTGCAACTTTCAAATTAGTTTTTAATTAAAAATAATTTTTACTTTTTGAGATACAGCTGCTCTGTATCCTGTATGTCAAGAGAGGGACGCGTCACCAAGACAACGGCCCAGGGTACGTATGAACTTTTTTTTAAACTTTCAAACGCTGCAGAAACTCTGCCCGAAAGGGCTGCCCCTTCTCTCTATCCTGATAGAGAGAAGGGGCTGCCGATTAGTGCAGAGAAAATGGGTCCGTAAATACGGATGGAATACTGGTGACACCAGACTCGTATTTATGGGCACGGGTCCGTAAATACTGGTGGAATACGGGTCGAATACGTGTGACAATTGACCCGTATTTACGCCAGTATTTACGGGAGGAAAAAAATATGTTCGTGTGCATGGGGCCTTACTGATCCCTCCTTTTTCTTACAGCATTGGCTCATGCACCCACGACTCTGTGCATAAGCCGTATATTTAGTGCCATGGGAAAAAAAAAGATGGATTACTTACCGGTAATCTGTTTTTCATGAACCTATGACAGCACCCCTGGAGAGACATCCCATTCGCTGGACAGGAAGCTGGACGATATAAAAAAAGACACACCCCTCCACACACCCAGTCCTTAGAAAGAACTCAGGATGTGAATTAGCTATCTTTTATTCATATACACACCGAGTGTATATAGACACACCCCCGCATTTATTATATCTTTTTTTTCTTTATTTTTCTCTTTCCTGCCCCACCTTCGTGAAAAGCCACCTCACACCGTAAATATATATTTATAGTCATATATACACTACGAAGGAAGTTTACTGAAGGGGGGGGGGACCAGGGGGGTGCTGTCATGGGTTCATGAAATGCAGATTACCGGTAAGTAACCCATCTTTTACCCTTTCACCTATGACAGCACCCCTGGAGATGTAAATTAGAACCCCAGTTTTAGGGTGGGACTGCAGCTTTTAGAACTTCCTACCAAAGGCTAAATCAGTGACAGAATGCAACTGTAATCTATAATGTTTAATAAAAGGTGTGGGGTGAGCTCCATCTAACCGCCCTGCAAATCTGGTCTTGAGATACATTGGCTCTTTCAGCCCAAGAAGTAGATACAGCTCTGGTGGAATTTGCTCCGAAGAACTCTGGGCAGAAATTTGAACCTTTAATCTACTGGGTTTGAGGTTTTTGTCAAGCCCTGCCTGGAGAAAGTCGAAAATCAGGGGAATATCTGGATCTGCTAATGGATCTATATCAATTCCTGTAAAGGTAAGAAAAGCTTTCCAGACCCCAAAATATATTAGAGAGGTAACCAGTTTTCTACTTGACCGTAAAGTAGAGATGACAGTTTTAGAGATACCCCTTTTCCTGAGGATTACTCTCTCAGCCTCCAAGCTGTAAGATGCAGCCTGGAGATGTCTGGATGAACTACTGGGCCCTGAGACAGGAGATCTAGTCTGTCTGGCAGGATCCATGGTTGGGTTACAGACAACTTCCTCAGCCAGGTGAACCACGGCCCCTTTGGCCAAAATGGAGCAATCAGGATTACCGAGGCTTTGTCCTCTGATCCTTTTTAAAACTCTTGGAAGTAGACAGAGGGGGGTGGGGGGGGGCATAACCCTGTTCCTGGCTCCAACACTGGGAGAGAGCATCTAGTGCTACTGGATATTCCCTGGGATCTAGGGAAAATAATCTGGGTCCCTTCTTGTTCTCCCTGGTAGCGAACAGGTCTATGGAAGGATTCCCCCACCTGGCCACAATCATCTGAAAGACATCCTGATTCAGGGACCACTGAATGAAGCAACTGTCTTCTGCTCAAGAAGTCTGCTACCTGATTGTCCCTTCCCCTTAGATGGACAGCTGAAAGGGACGATAGATGTAGCTCAGCTAGGGAAAAGATCTCTGTAGCTAACTTCATCAGAAGCCCTGACCTTGTACCTCCCTGATGATTTATATATGCTACTGTAGTCGTGTGGTCTGAAAGAACCTTTACCCTTTTTTCCAAAAGTATAGGAATTGTGTCTTTTATTGCCTGAAGTATTGCCTCCAGCTCCCTGTAGTTGGAAGATCTTATGGAGGTTTGAGGATCCCACTGACCCTGAAGGCAGAAGGATTCGCCATGGGCACCCCACCCTCAAGGACTGGCATCTGTTGTAACGTTCAGGGTTGGGGACATTTCCCATAAAACACCCTTCCTCAGGTTCTCTAGCTTTGTCTACCACCTGAGCGAGAGTCAGGCTACAGAGGAAAGGAGCAGGGAGTGATCTAGTGAGTGCTTGCTTTCCACTTTTCTAATATGTCCCTCTGCAGAGGCCTGGACCAGAACTGAACTCATATTATGGCCAGGGTACAGGAGGTCAAGAGGCCTAGGACCGACATAGTCCTTCTGAAAGAAGTCAAATGATCCAAAGTAGGACTGAGACCCTTTCTATCAAAGGCTGGATCTTTCCCTGAGGGAGAAAAAGACATCTGTTTGGAGGAGTCTAGAAGGATCCCCAAAAAACGGCATCTTTTGGATGGGGTTAAGTTTGATTTGTTAATGTTTATATTCCAACCCAGATCTATCAAAGTCAATTGTACTGACTGTAGATGGAGGGTCAAAGCCTGGGCGGTGTCTGCCACCATCAAAAAGTCGTCTAGGTAGGGAATGATCAGAATGTCGTCAGTTCGTATATATGATGTCATTTCTGATATAATCTTGGTAAAGACTCTCGTCAGAGATGCCAAACGGGAGTGCCCTGTATTGGAGGTGGATTAGGGAGTCGCTCAAAACTACTGCCGCTTCTGGTGAGTTATGCAAACAGGGACATGGTAATAAGCATCCTCCAGATCTATTGATGCCATCATACAGTCCCTGAAAAGAAGATTTACTGTAGAGGGGATACTCTCCATCCGAATTTTTTTGTAAATCAGGAAGGAGTTCCCGGTATTTATGATATCTAGAACCCATTTGTACGAAGAGATCCTTTCCCATTCTTGATAGAAAAGGGATAAGCGACCTCCTACCCCGCTCCCTCTGGCGTCATTGCTGGTGATCTTTATTCTTGGGATCGCTCTGAGGCCTAAACAAGAAACCCTTGTTCTTTTTAGGGAATTTAGAGGATCTAAAATCCTGTCCCTTAGAAATGGGTTTTCTATTAAATTTCCTGGGACGAAAGGAGACTGGTTTGCCATGGGTAGGAAACCCCTTCCTCCTATCGGATGCTTTCTCCAGATCATCATCCAGTGGGGGGGGGGCCAAACAAAAAATCTCCTGAACAAGGGATAGAACAAACTTTCCCTTTGGAGCCTGCATCTCCCTTCCATGTCTTCAGCCATATTGCTCTTCTGGCTGAGTTGGATAGGGCTGCGGATCTGGCAGCCAGACGGACCGAGTCCACTGAGGCATCAGCCAAAAAATCTGTGGCCTTAAGACAAAACAGGTAGGGAAAACAGTATCTGATCCCTAGGGGTCTTGTCCCTGAGATGAAGCTCTAACTGAGCTATCCAGATCCTGAGATACCAGGCTACACAAATAGCCGCAAAACCTGGCTTAAAGGCACCCGCAGAGGCTTCCCAGGTTCTTTTTAGGTAATAGTCTGCTTTCCTATCCATAGGATCGGGAGAGACCCAAGATCCTCAAACGGGAAGGCATTTTTCCTGGATATCTCGCTACCGGGGCATCCAGTCTGGGAAAACTATCCCAGTCTTTCCTTAACCCCTTAAGGACGCAGCCTAGTTTGGGCCTTAAGGCTCAGAGCCCATTTTTCAAATCTGACATATTTCACTTTATGTGGTAATAACGTCGGAATGCTTAAACCTATCCAAGCGATTCTGAGATTGTTTTCTCGTGACACTTTGGGCTTCATGTTCGTGGTAAAATTTGGTCGATATATTCAGTCTTTATTTGTGAAAAATTGCAAAATTTAGAGAAAATTTACAAAAAATAGCATTTTTCAGAATTTAAATGCATCTGCTTGAAAAACAGACGGTTATACCACCCAAAATAGTTACTAGTTCACATTTCCCATATGTCTACTTTTCATTGGCATCGTTTTTTGAACAATTCTTTTATTTTTCTTGGACGTTACAAGGCTTAGAACATAAACAGCAATTTCTCATATTCTTAAGAAAATTTCAAAAGCCTTTTTTTGAAGGTGCCAGTTCAGTTCTGAAGTGGATTTGAGGGGACTATGTGTTAGAAACCCCCATAAAACACCCCATTTTAAAAACTAGACCCCTCAAAGTATTCAAAACAGCATATAGAAAGTTTTTTAACCCTTCAGGCATTTCACAGGAATTAAAGCAAAGTGGAAATTAAATTTGCAAATTTCATTTTTTCTGCTGAATTTCAATTTTATTCAATTTTTTTTTAGTAACAGAGAAGGTTTTACCAGAGAAACACTACTAAATATGTATTGTCCAGATTCTGCAGTTTTTAGAAATGTCCCACATGTGGCCCTACTGCGCTCGTGGACTAAAACACAAGCCCTAGAAGCAAAGAAGCACCTAGTGCATTTTGAGGCCTCTTTTTTATTAGAATATATTTTAGGCAGCATGCCAGGTTTGAAGAGGCGTTGAGGTATCAAAACAATGGAAACCCACCAGAAGTGACCCCATTTTGGAAATTACACCCCTCAAGGAATTCATTTATGGTTTTTGTTATCATTTTGACCGCACAGTTTTTTCACAGCACCTATTTGAATTGGGCTGTGAAATGAAAAAAATGATATTTTTTCCAATAAAATGTCATTTTTGATCAAATTTTCTTATTTTCACAGGGAACAACATACCCCATTTTGTTGCCCAATTTGTCCTTAGTGCGGCAATACCCCATTTGTGGTGATAAACTGCCGTTTGGGCCCATGGGAGGGCTCAGAAGGAAAGGAGCGCTATGTGTTTGTTGGAGTCCAGATTTTGCTGGATTGGTTTTCGGGTGCCATGTCGCATTTGCAGAGCCCCAGAGGTATCAAAGCAATGGAAACCCACCAGAAGTGACCCCATTTTGGAAACTTCACCCCTCAAGGAATTCATTTATGGTTTTTGTTATCATTTTGACCGCACAGGTTTTTCACAGCACCTATTTGAATTGGGCTGTGAAATGAAAAAAATTATATTTTTTCCAATAAGATGTCATTTTTGATCAAAATTTCTTATTTTCACAGGGAACAACATACCCCATTTTGTTGCCCAATTTGTCCTTAGTGCGGCAATACCCCATTTGTGGTGATAAACTGCCGTTTGGGCCCATGGGAGGGCTCAGACGGAAAGGAGCGCTATGTGTTTGTTGGAGTCCAGATTTTGCTGGATTGGTTTTCGGGTGCCATGTTGCATTTGCAGAGCCCCAGAGGTATCAAAGCAATGGAAACCCACCAGAAGTGACCCCATTTTGGAAACTACACCCCTCAAGGAATTCATTTATGGTTTTTGTTATCATTTTGACCGCACAGTTTTTTTCACAGCACCTATTTGAATTGGGCTGTGAAATGAAAAAAATGATATTTTTTCCAATAAGATGTCATTTTTGATCAAAATTTCTTATTTTCACAAGGAACAACATACCCCATTTTGTTGCCCAATTTGTCCTTAGTGCGGCAATACCCCATTTGTGGTGATAAACTGCCCTTTGGGCCCATGGGAGGGCTCAGAAGGAAAGGACCACCATTTGGCCTACTGGAGCTTTTCTGGTGCTAAGTCATGTGTGCAGAAGCCCCTGAGGTACCAGTACAGTTGAAACCCCCGAGAAGTGACCCCATTTTAAAAACTACACCCCTTAAGACATTCATCTAGAGGTGTAGTGAGCATTTTGACCCCACAGGTACTGTGTAAAAGATAATGCGCAGCAGATGGTGCAGTGTGAGATTTGCAATTTTATATATGTATATGCCATTTCAGTGTCCAATATAGTGTGCCCAGCATGCGCCACCGGAGATATACACCCCTTAAATTGTAATGTGGGTTCTCCTGGGTACGACAATACCCTACATGTGGCTGTTATCAGCTGCCTGGGCATACGGCAGGGCTCAGAAGGGAAAGATGAGGGGGGTAAGCTGTGCGGAGTGCATCAGGGTAAATTGAAAATCAAGGGATGTATGATACATTTTAAAACAATCTTTTATACAGAGCCCTGGTTTTTCGGGACACGTGTCACATTGGTATATTGTGTTCTTCCTTATCCCCCTCTTATAGCAGACTCTGCACCTCTTTTGACTCTTTCCCTTTCCACCGGTTTGGGGACCTTCTTCTGGAAAGTGTTGCCCTGGTACGATGCGCCCCCCCTTCCTGGTCCCTAAAGATTAGATCTTGAAATTCCAGGAAAGTTCCCCTCTGGCCTGCACATCGACGTAGCACATACGCATTGTACAAAGCCATCTGTATGATGTGCCCGGCCAGCTTCTTATACCTCACCGCATGGCGCTGTAGGGCTTCAGGACTTGATTTGACAAGTCCATCCCTCCCATGTACCTATTGTAGTCCAGGATGCAGTCTGGTTTGGGGGTGGCCTTTCCTTCATATATCCTAAATCTGTAGGTATACCCTGATGCACTCTCGCAGCTTATACATCTTCACGCCATACCTTGCCCTCTTACCTGGCAGGTACTGGCGGAATTGAACCCTCCCTTTAAAATGTACCAGGGACTCATCAATAGAAAAACACTTCTCGGGGGTGTATGCTTGGGAAAACCGGGCACTGGAACGGTCTAATAGGGGTCTCCGTTTATACAAACGGTCAAAACTGGGGTCATCTCGGAGTGGGCACGGCTCATTATCAGTATAATGTAAGAAGCGAAGTATTGCCTCATTTATTTATTTTTTTAGGTTCCAGTTCATTTCTGAAGTTGCTTTGAGGGGCCCATATATTAGAAACCCCTATCAAACACCCCATTTTAGAAACTAGACCCCTCAAAGTATTCACAACAGCATTTAGAAAGTTTATGAACCCTTTAGGTGTTTCACAGAAATTTAGAGCAAAGTAGAGGTGACATTTACTCTTTTCATACCATTTTTTTTATAACACAAAAGGATTTATCAGAGAAACGCAACTCAATACTTATTGCCCAGATTCTGCAGTTTAGAGAAATATCCCACATGTGGCCCTCGGGCGGTAATGGACTGAAGCACCGGCCTCCGAAGCAAAGGAGCACCTAGCGGATTTTGAGCCCTCTTTTTTATTAGGCACCATGTCCGGTTTGAAGAGGTCTTGTGGTGCCAAAACATTGGAAACCCCCCAAAAGTGACCCCAATTTGGAAACTAGACCCCTTGAGGAATCCATTGTAGTTTTCATGGGGTGCATGCGGCTTTTTGATCAGTTTTTATTCCATTTTTAGGTGGCGTGGTGACTAATAAACAGCAATTCTACTATTGTTTTTGTATACTTTTTTTTTTACAGCGTTCACCGTGCGCTATAAATGATATATTAACTTTATTCTGCGGGGCGATACGATCACGGCGATACCAGATGTTTATAGTTTTTTTTTATGTCTTATGGCGTTTGCACAATAAAATACGTTTTGTAAACAATCATTCACTTTTTGTGTTACCTTATTCTAAGAGCCATAACGTTTTTATTTTTCAATCAATAAAGCCGTGCGAGGACTTATTTTTTGCGTAACGAACTGTATTTTCCATCAGTACCATTTTTAGGTACATGCGACTTTTTGATCTCTTTTTATTCCATTTTTTGGGAGGTGAAGTGACCAAACAATTGTGATTGTGGTACGGTTTATTAATATTTTTTTTTACGGCGTTCACCGTGCGGGATAAATAACAAAATAATTTTGTAGTTCAGGCCGTTACGGACGCGGCGATACCAATTATGTATAGTTTATTTGTTTGTTTATATATTTTTATTAATAATAAAGGCCTGATAAGGGAAAAAGTGGGACTTTTACTTTTATTACTTTTAAAACTTTTATTTTCTTATTTTTACACATCTTTTTTTAACTTTTTTTTTACTTTATTACTTTGTCCCACTAGGGGACATGAGGGCAGGAGGCCCTGATCGCTATTCTAATACACTGCACTACATGCGTAGTGCAGTGTATTAGAACTGTCAGCTACTCACTGACAGCAAGCATAGTGGGTCCTGACGTTGTCAGGACCCACTAGGCTTCCGTCTATGGCATAGCCGGACGCCATTGTTTGGTGTCCGGTTGCCATAGTCACCATCGCCGGCCGCTATCGCGTAGCAGGCCGGCGATGGCAGCTTAACCCCTAAAAAGCCGCGATCTCTATAGAACGCGGCTTTTAAGGGGTTAATCAGCGGGGACACAGCGATCGGTCCCCGCTGTAGGAGCTGTGACAGCTGCTGAACAAGACAGCAGCGTCACAGCTCCTGTATGTGTCGGGAGGACGGCCGAAACGGCCGTTACTCCCGAGACGTACTATTACGGCATGGAGCGCGAACGATACAGCTGCCATGACGTAATAGTACGTCAAGGAGCGGGAAGGGGTTAAACCCTCCTCAAAAGGGATATATTCTCTTCAAAATCTTGGGAATGCCTAATTTCCTATCAGGGTTCTTCCATTCCCTCTTAATGAAGCTGGTTATATTCCCGTGAACAGGAAAAGTCCTCTCTTTCCTACGACCCAGGCCCTCAAACATAATGTCCTGAACAGACTGGGGTTCCTTGGGGTCATCGATATTCATAGTGGCCCGGACTCTTTAAGTAGTTTGTCTATGTCAACGCTGGGAGTAAGTTCTTCCCTCCGCCATCCTTGTCAGAGGAAAAACTCAGGAGCCTAGCTCCCCTTCCTCCTTACACCTTTCCTCTCGCTAGAGGAATTAGAAACGCCTAGGTCTTGCCAGACGAGGTGCTAGGACGATCCTGATTCTTTCTGAGGGATCTATGGGAGCTCTTAACCTCTGTACACACTATATCTCTTATGCTATAGGCAAGGCTAGGGGATTCTTCTGCCAGGATCTTATCTAAACCAAACTGGCATAACCTTGTCCAATTTTTTCCTGGGACCCTCTCTGATCTAGGAAACATGAATATACAAGGAAGGACAAAATCAATAATGGAAAAAAAGGTTTGTCCTACCATACTTCCTAGAAGATCCCATGCCGTTTTAAAGTACCGGACTGGATGATCTTCCTGGGTCTGACCGCTCAGGTAGTTCCACGCGTCCTGCTGCTTCTCCTGGACGCTTCGACGCTGGTTGCTTTGCTGGAGGAGCCGTTCTGGTTCATGCCCCGAAATAGGCCTAGGATTGGCTGGAGAGGCTCCCAGGCCACGACGCGTTGTAGCCCCTCCTCCCCACATGGGCCCCCAGAGCACTGCTTCCTGGGACGTCCGCACGCCATTCCCACCGGAAGTAACGTGTGCCAGTGACCGGAAGTGGTCACTGTAGTGCGCCGGAAGCGGCCGAACGCTGGGTCAGGAGTCCTGGCTCTCTGCATGTAACCCGGAGCCAGGCCTGACTCCAGGAGAGCTTCTCCCCCCAGAGGGAACCCCACCCGCAGCGGTAATCTACCACCTCCGTAGAGGGAAGCGGTGACCTGGAGAGGAGGGCTGCAATCCTGGAGAGAGTGTCTTGATCCACAGGACAATCCCATTAGGAGGACAGGAAACCTGACTGGGTGTGTGGAGAGGTGTGTCCTTTTTTTATATTGTCAGGCTTCCTGTCCAGCGAATGGGATGTCTCTCCTTGGGTGCTGTCATAGGTGAAAGGGTAAAAAATACATTCCTGATCTTCGATCCAGTTCTTACCACTTCATATAAAGCTAATACATGTCACAAAGGGAAGCATTGGACCTCAGCTGTGCGAATGACACAGTGGAGGAGGGAAATCTCTCAAAGGTAGTAAGGTGGCTCACAAACCATTGATATTGGTGAAACATAAGTAGACTAGTAAACAAAACGTATATGTGTGTGTTATGTATGCCATTGTACTACACAGTGGCATGTGCCGGAGCCTTCCATCGGAGGCATATGTCAGGAAATACAGTAGGCTCAAGTGCTGTGTGAATAAAGCCATAATCATACTTTTCCAGGAAGAATAACAGAGGAACGGCACAGTTCTAATCTAATGGACAGTTCTAATCAAATGTTCCAGCATTGATATTTCATGAAGAATTCAAGTATTTACTAGAACAGACATGTCAGGAAAGCGGACAGCTCCTCTTTAATACAAAGTAGTTTTTAAAAAAGTGTTTTGGAAGAATAAAGCAAAACATTTCTATGACATATACCTGTGTGATTTCCCTGAGCCGGTAACATACATCCTCAGCCAGCAGAGCAGCTACCTCATCAGTGATCTCTAAACCCGCACTTTCTGCAGTCAGACGAACCGAATCTTGACACAGCTCGACATAGCGCCGATCCTCAGTGTGAGACATCCCAAGACTGCAAACAACGCAAAATTTTGTTTTTTTTGTGAATATAAACTAACATTTGATTTATAGATTTATTTTTATAAGGGAGAAATCAAGAATGAAAGCGATTTCACTATTGCTCTTTTTTTGCTTACCATAAATAATTTGCATATTGCAGGAATTGTTAGTTATCAGGATAGCAAATATGCATAGGCAACATTATGTATGATGAGTATTACTCATGTAAAGTAAATTACTTAAAGTGGCTCTGTCACCAGATTATCAAATCCCTATCTCCTATTGCATGTGATCGGCGCTGCAATGTAGATAACAGCAAGGATTTTATTTTTATTTTTTTTTGAAAAACGATCATTTTTGCCCAAGTTATGAGCAATTTTTTATTTATGCAAATGAGATTTTCAATGGACAACTGGGCGTGTTTTCTCGTATTACCAACTGGGCTTGTATTGTGTTTTTACCAACTGGGCGTTGTGAATAGAAGTGTATGACGCTGACAAATCAGCATCATACACTTCTCATCGTTCCCACCCAGCTTCTTTCACTAAAGACACACAGCGTGACATCACCCACAGGTCCTTCAACCTTGTCGTCGGAAGAGAGAAGACACCACAGATCCAGGCGTCCAAAAGGTTAATATGCTCGTCTCTAGGGAGTTTACTATGCTTACCTGCACATGGTGATGCTGCTGCAAATTCAACTGTACGCCTGGAGCTATGGTGTCTTCTCTCTTCCGATGCCAAGGTTGAAGGACCTGTGAGTGACGTCATCATTCCCAGCCAGCTTCTTTCACTGCAGACACAGCGTGACGTCACCCACAGGTCCTTCAATCTTGGCGTAAAAAAGACGCCCGTGTCAAAGAAGTGCCTGTCACTTCTTGAGACGTAATTGGAGCCGTTTTCCATTGACTCCATGGAAAAACAGCTCCAATTACGTACGTAATTGACGCAGCGAAAAGCGCCTGCACATGCCATTACATCTTAAATTACGGAGCTGTTTTCTCCTGAAAACAGCTAGATAATTTCAGCTGTAACGGAGGCTGCCGTGTGAACATACCCTAAGAGCTGTGGAAAGGAGAGCACGAATGCGCGCTCTCATCTCTTGCGAGAGATCAGTCCTGTACTTTGTCTGCCAAACTGGCAGTGTCACTGCTACGGACAGTGTAAGAGCTGGGGAGCGGCTTACACTATCCGTAGCAGAAACACGCCCCCTTGCCAGTACGGCAGACAATGTACAAGACTGATCTCTCACAAGAGCTGAAGAGATGAGAGCGCGCATGTCCGTAGCAGTGTCCGTAGCAGTGACACGCCCCCTTGCTAGTTCGGCAGAAGACTGATCTTGAAAGTTAAGGAGTGAGAGCGTGCGCACACTCTCTCCCCTCTATCTTGCTGTAACACTGTCCATATTTGATTGAAGTGTCACAGCCATAGTAACACGCCCCCTTGCCAGTTCAGGGGGTTATTTAAATATCGGGTGCTAAATAGAACTGTACCGATATCTAAATAACGGAGGGAGGTAGAAAAAAAAATGTCAAGTGCCCTAGGGTTTGTGCAGCCCT
Source organism: Rhinoderma darwinii (assembly GCF_050947455.1). Taxonomy (NCBI): domain Eukaryota; kingdom Metazoa; phylum Chordata; class Amphibia; order Anura; family Rhinodermatidae; genus Rhinoderma; species Rhinoderma darwinii. The sequence continues at coordinate 13,846,698 of NC_134695.1, read as the reverse complement.
CCCCATTACATGCTGCACATGTATGGGGAGGTGAAAGGTTCTCTTTAAGCCAGAGTGCCCGCTCTGAGCCATGCCTTCCAACCGTCCCGGATCCAAAATGTGTCCCGCTGTCATATCCCAATTTCCTCAGGACGAGGATACGGTTAAATCGAATAGTGGAGCAGGGAGCCGTGAGCACCCTTCTCCATCATTCACTATGTAAAGTCAGCTGTGAGTGGCTTGGCGCAGACAGGCGAAATGCAGTGACGTCATCATGCCTATCTGCGCCGAGCCACACACAGCACAGAACCAGAGGATCTCCTCTACCCATCGTGGGAACAGGGCTAGCCGAGTATTTATTTTATTATTTTTATTTGGCACTATATTGTGTGGGGGGCCACTATGGGGGCATTATACTGTGTGGGGCTCACTATATTGTGTGGGGGCCACTAAGGGGGATCACTATCTTGGAATTATACTGTGTGGGGGTCACTATGGGGGCATACTGTGTGGGGGCCAATAAGGGGGCGTTATACGGTGTAGGGGGATCACTATGTTGGAATTATACTGCGTGGGGGCCACTATGGGAGTGTACTGTGTGGGGGGCTAATAAGGGGGAATTACACTGTGTGGGGGGATCACTATGGTGGCATGATACTGTGTGGGAGCCACTATGGGGGCATTATACTGTGTGGGGGGCATTATACTGTGTGGGGGCCACTAAACTGTGTAGTGGGCATTATACTGTGCAGGGGGTCACTATGGGGACATTATACAATGGGGGGCACTTTATTGTGGGGAGGGCCAACAGGGTTTTATACTGTGTGGGCTAAAATAGGTGTATATGTTAGAGGCGTAGCTTTACAATAAAAAATGTGCCCCTTTGCAAAACTTTACAGTTGGGAGGGATGTGTGAGCACCACAAATACGCTGGTATTGTGGGGCTGTTAAGGGGTACATTTACTTATTTGTTTCAAGGGGCGAGTATTTGTTTTCACAGCCATTGTGATTCAGCATGGAACCAATATACATATATATATATATATATATATCATCCATTAAGCCCACATAAGAAGGGGGCAGCCCGTCACCAGAACCAGCACAGTACCAGTTCAATATGTAAAATTCTCATTTGCCTCTTTATGACGTGATTCAGTCCCATACTCCCAGCATGCAACACTTGTGGTTCCCTCTGCGATTTTCCTTGTCGCCGGTAATGTGATGAGATCGGTATCTCATCAGTTACTCACCGCGTCAGTGTCACCAGGTGCACACTATGAAGTTCTTATCCCCGCCGCCTTGTAACTGAACAATCCACATCCGGCTGGGCGGAGAGTTCGCTCATTGGTCAAAGTGGCCGTCAATCACATAAGCGCGTCTTATGCTTGATCACGTGATGCGTGGCGCTTTCTTCCTTGTGTGAAGGCTGACTACCCCGGATCAGGGTCACAATGTCCTGCGGTGCAAACTAAGGGGAAATAAATCACTGATCAGGCTCTGCCCAAGTTACTGCTCTAGTATCCAATAACACACATAAATACCCACACTAGCTCCCAACTTTCGGCAATGTTTTTATTTTAAGCCACGCCTCTAATCCCACCCAATCCCCGCCCATACACACCCGGTTCAGCCCACACAGTATCATGCTCCCATAGTGCCTCCTGCATAGTATAATACTAAATAGCTGCCCCATACAGTATAATGCCCCATTAATGCAACCATACAGTATAAAGCCAACACAGATGCCCCCATGCAGTATAATGCCCAAATGCTCCCATATAGCATAATGTCCCAATCACTGCCCACATACAGTATAATGCTCCTTTAGCTCCCCCTAGTGCCAGTGCCCTTGTAGATAGTGCCCATGTACATAGCGCAAGTGTCCCCTGTAGATAGTGCCTCTATATAGTGCCACAGTGTCTTATGTAGATAGTGCCACACCCCCCCCCCCCCCTTGAAGATAGCGCTCCTGTAGGTAGTGCCACACAGCCCCACTCCACAGAGTCCCTCCCCCTGTAGATAGCGCCATTGGGACTCCGTCTAGGAGCGGAATCCCCAGCCAGAGCATAGGACGGGGATTCCGCTCCTAGAGGATCTGCTGCAATAGGAGATAGGGGTTGCAAAATCTGGTGACAGAGCCTCTTTAAGAAAGGCTCATTTGCATAAATATAAAAATGCTCATAACTTGGCCAAAAATGCTCGTTCTTGAAAAAAAAAAACGTTACTGTAATCTACATAGCAGCGCCGATCTGCTGCAATACGAGATAGGGGTTTGAAAATCTGGTGACAGAGCCTCTTTAAAGAGGCTCTATCACCACATTATAAGGCTCCATGCACACGAACGTGCTTTTGCGGCCGCAATTCCCCCGAAAATCCACGGGAGAATTGCGGCCCCATTCATTTCTATGGGGCCATGCACACGACCGTAGTTTTTACGGTCTGTGCACGGCCCGGGAGCCCGCACCGCAGAAAGAACGGACCTGTCTTATTACGGCCGTCTTCTGCGGTCCGGGCTCATTGAAAATAATGGCCGCGGCCTTGTGCATGTCCCGCGATTTGCAGGCGGCTCGCGACTGACTGTCCGCAGCCGGCCGACCCAAAAATCACGGCCGTGCACATGGCTACGGTCGTGTGCATGAGCCCTAAGTGCTCTATCTCCTACATAAGGAGATCGGTGCTATAATGTAGATGACAGCAGTGCTTTTTATTTTTAAAAATGATCTATTTTCACCACTTTATTATCGATTTTAGCTTTATGCCAATGAGTTTCTCAATGGACAACTGGGCGTGTTTTACTATTGACCAAGTGGGCATTGTACAGAGGAGTGTATGACGCTGACCAATCAGCATCATGCACTCCTCCATTCATTTCCTCAGCACATAGGGATCCTTTTTAGATCTGTATGTGCTGTCTGAGGGTATGTTCACACGCAGTGTTTTCAGGCGTATTTTGGGGCATTTACGCCTCGAAAAACACCTGAAAAAACAGAAGCTGAACGCCTACAAACATCTGGCCATTGAAATCAATGGTAAAAACAGCATGTAGTTCATACAGGCATCTTTTTAGGCCTCTGTTTAAAAAAACGGGTTGTAAAAAGATGCTCCGCAAAAAGAAGTAGCATGTCACTTCTTGAGGCGTTTTTTGGAGCTGATTTTCCATTGAACACTATAAAAAACGCCTCAAAAAAACGCCTGAAAAGAAGCCTCAAAAGAAGCTCCAAATTTCATTTTCAGCTTCAAAAACGCCTGAAAATCAGAGGCTGTTTTCTCTGAAATCAGCTCCGTATTTTCAGACGTTTTTGGTTTAGCGTGTGAACATACCCTAAGGCTATGTTCACACGGAGTATTTTGCAGACAGAATTTTGTGCCTCAAAATTCCCTTTGGAAGTTTGAGGCAGAATTTCCTCTCCCTGCACACCGATTTTCGCTGCGTTTTTCGCCCACGGCCATTGGGCGCTGCGGGCATAAAACACTGCGAAATACACTTACTCTGCCTCCCATTGAAGTCAATGGGAGGTCAGAGGCGGAAACGGCCGAAGATGGGGCATCTTGCTTCCTTCTCCCGCGAGCCGGTTTTACCGCTAGTTATGTACGATGCTAGGAGTCCCTGCCTCGCTGCCGGACAACTGTCCCGTACTGTAATCATGTTTTCAGTACGGGACAGCAGTTCCACGGAGAGGCAGGGACTCCTAGCATCGTACATAAGTATGATGCTAGGAGCCTGGCTCCCTGCAGTGTGTTCGGTACGGGACTTGCGGCCGAAATACGTTCCATCCATTACGGACGTAACATGCTCATGTGAACCCAGCCTTATACTAACACATTATACTGAAGTGTTTAGACAGTGAATAGACATTCCACGGGATGTCTATTCACAATCTCTGCACTTCGTTAATGTTTCTGTGGTAGTTACAGCAGAGCAAGCGTAATCCCACGAGATTACGCTGTAAATGACAGGTTACAGCGAGATTACGCTTGCTCTGCTGTAACTACTACAGAAACATTAACGAAGTGCAGAGATTGTGAATAGACATCCCGTGGAATGTCTATTCACTGTCTAAACACTTCAGTATCGTTAATATGTTAGTATGAGACAGCAAATAGTGATCTAAAAGGATCCCGATGCGCTGCCTAAATGAATGGAGAGGAGTGCATGACGCTGATTGGTCAGCGTCATACACTCCTCTGTACAACGCCCACTTGGTCTAAAGTAAAAATACGCCCACTTGGTCAATAGTAAAACACGCCCAGTTGTCCCTTGAGAAGCTCATTATGATAAAGCTAAAAATCGCTAATAAAGTGGTGAAAAAAAAAGCATTACTGTCACATACATTATAGCGTCCATCTCCTTACATAGGAGATAGGGCACTTATAATGTGGTGAGAGCCTCTTTAAGGAAACCGCATAACTAGCTGAGCTACGCTGTTTCGGTAGCTCCCAAACAGAAACCATTGGCGCCGGATCAGTCACCATTGAAATCAATGGTGATGGAAACTGAAACCTCTGGTTTCTGTTTGTGTCAGTCAGGGCTCCATTCCGACAGAAAGGTCCGGCGGAATGGCGGAATGGAGCCCTGACGCAGATGTGAATGAAGCCTAACATGTGCACCAGGAGACCAAGAGAATTAGCATACAATATTATAGGTTTGCATTACACAACGTGATATTATATACAATGGGGTCCAGATAAAGTGGTTTATCATATGCAATGGTGCATGTTTACATACTGAAATAAAAAGAAGGTTATGTGAACAGATGTAATCCCTGTCTGTTAACTGACACAGCAGAATCAATAAATGGTTAACTGCTGCTAACCTAAGGGTATGTGCACACGGCTTATTTTCGGCCATTTTTCAGGCCATAAATGGCCGAAAAACGTTACTTTATTCTGCAGCTCAATACAATTACGGTGATACCAAATTTATATATTTTTTTTAAATATTATACTACTTTTACAAAGAAAAATCTAATTGTTAAAATAAAAATAGTTTTGTTTCACTACATTCTGAGAGCCGTAACTTTTTTATTTTTCGGTTGATTGAGCAGTGTGAGGGCTTATTTTTTGCGGGACGAGCTGTAGTTTTTATTGGTACCATTTTTTGGTACATAAAAAGTGATCCAAAAGTTGTATTTAATTTTTTTTTTTTAGAGCTAAAGTGACAAAAAAAATAGCGTTTTTGGCGATTTAAATTAAGTTTTTGACGGTTTTCACCGTGCGAGTTAAATAATGGTATATTGTAATAGTTAAGCCTTTTACGGACGTAGCGATACCAATTTTGTTTATTTTTTTGACATTACCGAAGAAAAATGGGAAAAGGTTTTTTTTTTTTTATCTTTTAAACTTTTTGCTCTCACTACTAATAACTTTAATTCTTCCTCACATTTTATTAGTCCCCTTAGGGGACTTGATCCAGCGATCATTTGATCGCTGGTACAATATACTGCAATACTAATGTATTGCAGTATATTGTTATTCTTACAGGCTTCTGTAACCGCACGATCGCTGTTCCTGTCCGTTAATCCCGGGTGTCAGCTGTAATACACAGCTGACACCCGCAGAGTATGGAGCGGGTTCAGCACGTGAGCCCGCTCATACATCTACCCCCGCACCATGACGTGCTATTAAGTCATAGTGCGCAAAGGGTTTACTGCACAGCGGATGGTGTGAATATTGCAATTTTCCACTGATATGCCAGTTTAGTGCATAATATGTCATGCCCAGTTTGTGCCACTGAAGACAAATACATCATAAACCGTTAAGCTGGTTCTCTCAGGTATGACAATGCCATATATGTGGGCACAAACTGCTGTTTGGGGACGCTGCAAGGCTCAGAAGGGAGGGACGCCATTTTGCTTTTGGAGTGCAGATTTAGCTTGGTAGTTGTTCTGTTTGGCGTTTTGCTGTTATTTCAGTTTATAGTGTGGAGGTATATGTAATCTGTGCTACATCAGGGCATAATAATGCAGTAAATCAATAATAATTCATAGATATGTGGCCGGTGTCGCACTGATAAATGGCGCCCGATCTTATCCGATTTTGGAACACTCTGCACATTTTGCACTGCCATATTCTGAGAGCCAGAACGTTTTTTATTTTTTTTTACCACCGGAGCCATGTGAGGGTTTTTGTTGCGGGACAATCTGTAGTTTTCATTGGTACCATTTTGGGGTACATGTGATTTCTTTGATCACTTTTTATTCAATTTTTTTGCAAGCCGGGTGACCAAAAATCAAGCAATTCTGACAATGTTTTTTAGTTTATTTTTTGCAGCGTTCACCGTGTGCTATAAATGACAATTTTACTTTATTCTGCGGGTCGATACGATTACGGCGATACCATATGTATATAGGTTTTTTTTATGTTTTGCAGTGTTAGAGAATAAATTTTATAAAAAAGTGATTTTATTGCGCAGTCACCATATTCTGAGAGCCGTAACTTTTATATTTTTTAGTCAAAAAAAGCTGTGTAAGGGCTTATTTACGGGACAGGTTGTAGTTTTTATCGGTACTATTTTCGGGGTACATGCGACTTTTTGATCACTTTTTATTCTCTATTTTGGGAGAGGTAGTGAACAAAAAAAATGTGCGATTCTGGTGTTGCTTTTTATTGATTTTTTTTGGGGTGTTCGTACAGGAAAAACCGTTTTATAGTTTGGGTCGTTACGAACGCAGCAATACCAAATATGTGTACTTTTTTTAACGTGTTCATTTTTTTCCCTATAATGACAGTCTTATTATAGGGAAAAAAAAAAGCATTTGTTTATATAACGTATAACTTATTTTTACACTTTTTTTCAAACATTATTACTTTTTTTTTACTTGTCCCACTAGGAGACACTTAGACTTGCAGCTTTGATCGCTGCTAGAGTACATTACACTACCTACGTAGTGTAATGCATTCCAACTGTCATTGCAACGCGACAGTCACACTGACAGGAAGCCTCGGAGGAACAGTCGGCGGCTGCTCCTCCGAGGCTTCCGTACATGGCAACCCAGAGGTCATTGTCTGGACTCAGATTGCCACGACAAGCATTGGCAGCCCCCACAATAACTGCGTGGGGGCTGCCGATAGGTTTCAAGCCCCTTAAATGTGGCGAACGAAATCTGTCGCCGCATTGATGGGGTTAATTGCCTAAATCAACGGCAATGTTCTGCTGACCGGCAAGACTGGCGTGTCAGCTGTCGGGGACAGCTGACTTCCCGGTTCCCAGACACGGTCCGTTAAGATAGTGTGCGCCAGGAACTACTCTGCAACTATACGTCCTGATGCGGGAAGCAAGTCCTCTGCAGGACGTACAGTTGCAGTGCAGCGAGTGAAGAGGTTAAGGCCCAAACTACGCTGCGTCCTTAAAGGGAAGGTGTCGCTAGAATTTTTTTTTAGTTAAACAATTTAAGTGATTACACATTGTTTTAATTTTTTCACAAGTCAGGAAATATTATACATTAGTTTCTAATTTATAACATTTCCATGTGCTGGTCACTAGAGTGAGCAGTTCCCAAAATTGCAGCATGGTCAATGTGGTAAAGCAACCTCATTGCTTTATGCTGCAAATTTGGGGTAGACACACTCGCTCTAGTGTCGTCACAGAATGCCCCCTCCCTTATTCTGGCTAGTGCCAGGAGAAGGGTTTGAATATTCAAACCTCCTACACTGTGTCGCCATTTTCTGTGCGACTGCACAGTGTAGGAGGACTAGATACAGCGCAGACAGGATAACACGAACATAATACACACATCATACATTACCTTCTCCTGCCGCCGCTCCTATTCCTTGCTCCTTCACTTCCTTCAACATATGGCCGGAAGCCGCGGCCGGAACTCATCTTACTGTCCGGCATCGGCTTCCGGTCCACATGAAAAGGCGCCGGATTTCGCTCTGCGAACGAGCTTCGTCTTGGTCTGTGTGGGAAAGGCGCATGCGCCGTTCCCACACAGACGGCGTATGCTGCAGAGAATGGAACGGCTCCCGTTGGCATTCTCTATGGGGTTGTATGTGCCGTATTCCATCTCTGTATGTGTCGTTAATCGACACATAGAGATGAAAAAAAAAAATGGCAGCCCCCATAGAGAAGTAAAAAGTAGAACACGAGAAAACAAATAAAATATGTTCATATATTAAAAGCAATGTGATAAAAGAAAAAAAATAAATTTCATGACACCTTCCCTTTAAGAGTTTAAATTCCTTGAGTAGTAACATTTCAAACAATGGGGTCATATCTGGGAAATAACTGTACTGGTACCTCAGGAAGCTCTGCAAATGAAACATGTCCCCCAAAAACCAATTATGCGCTCAGAAAGCCAAATGACACTCCTTACCTACAGCAGTTTGCGATCACATTGGGTATTGCCGTACATGGGAGGAAATGCTTCGAACATTGAGGTGCTTTTCTCCTATAGTCCTTGTGAAATGCAGAATTTTAACTAAACTCTAAAAAAAACAAATCAAAATCCTGTGGTGTCAAAACCCTCACTACACCTAGATTAATTCCTCAAGGGGTGTAGTTTACCAAATGGAGTCACCTTTCAGGGGTTCACACTGTACTGGTACCACAGGGGCTCTATAAATGCAACATGGCACCCAGGAATCATTATAGCAAGATGTGCGTTTCAAATGGTGCTCCTGTTTCGAGCCCTGCCGTGCACTCAGATGGCAGTTTATGACCAGATATGGGGTATTTCCCTAGCTTATTGGGGGGGGGGGGGGGGGGATGTAATTTTTCACTGTCACTGCCCAATTCTAATAATATCTAGAGAACACCTGCTGGGTCAAAATGCTCACTACACCCCTAGATAAATTTCTTGTGGGATGTGGCTTCCAAAATTGGGTCTTTGAGATGTTTCCTTTGTTTTGACACACCCAAGACTTCTAACCTGACTTAGTACCTAGACCATAATCTAACAAAGAATGCCCCAAAATCCACTAGGTGCTCCTTAGGCATGTTTGTCCCTTAGACCGTTGACACCATAGTAACTGTTCCCAGACTTAGGGCAGTTATAAACTGGTGACGGAGGCCCTATCTTCTACCTAATATAATAGGTGCTTTAATGTAGAAAAGTAATGTGTGTTTGTTTTTAATACCCAAGTGTTTTGTGTTTATAACTTTTCACCAAGTGGGCGTAGTAAAGAGAAGTGTACGACGCTGACCAAACAGCGTCATACACTTCTCTTCATTAATATTCAGCTCACGAGATCACGCTGTGCTGTCACTTACTCCCACAGTAACTTTACCAGAGTGTCATTTCATTCTCCTGACAATCGCCTCCAGCCAGGAGAGAGATCACGCTGTGCGTACAGCTGAACAAGAAAGAGAAGTGTACGACGCCGATTGTCAGGTGAAAAGTTATAACAAAACAAAAAAACTTGGGCATGAAGAACTAATTTGCATAACACTTAAAATGCTCGTAACTGTCAAAAATAAGCTACATTAAAAAAGCGCCTGTTAGATTAGGTAGAAGATAGGGAAGTTAAACTGGTGACAGAACCTCTTTAACTACAAGTCCCGTCAAAGGTTTTAAAACCTTTACTGTAGAAACAATGTGAGCGATCCATTGGACAGCTTTTATGGGTCCATTGCTGGTAACTAGGAAGTGTTAGCTGTCAGGAACAGCTGCTTTACCGGTTCACACTGTCACTCCGTGTGCACCGGGAACATCTCAGTAACCGTACATCCTGGTGCACCTAGGGGTTAAGCTGTTAAATAGCTACTTAGTGGGGATTTCTAACTGGAGGAAAATACCCAATACCCAAGACCTTGGTGAAAAAATAAAATAAATAATCCGCCCCTTCGCTTAACTCCTTAACGCCGAAGGACGGATATATCCGTCCTCAGCAGCTGCTAGTTCGCGCAGGAGGACGGATATATCCGTCCTGTGATGGCGCGGGTACTGAGACTGTACCCACGCGATCAGCGGCAGGAGCACGGCTGTTATACACAGCCTGGCTCCTGCTGCAACTGCCGGAATCGAAGCGCGCGCCGATTCCGGCAGTTTAACCCATTAAATGCCGCTGTCAATAGTGACAGCGGCATTTAATGTGTTTGACAGAGGGGGGAGCTCCCTCTGTCACCCGATCGGCGCCCCCGCAAACAAATCGCGGGTCGCCGTCGGGTTTCCATGACAGCCGGGGGTCTAACAAAGACCCCCAGGTCTGCCTTCAGCATCTGCCTGTTAGGCGATGCCGGAGGCATGACCTAACAGGTTGCCTGTCAGTTTTACACTGACAGTATACCAAAGCATTATTGCCTAAGTATACCAAAGCATTATATATGCGATCGGCACATCGTATAGTGAAGTCCCCTGGTGGGACTAAAAAAAAACAAAAAGTAACAGTTAAATAAAGTTTGTGAAAAAAAAATAAAAATAATTACAGTCAAAGTCAAATAAAACTACTTTTTTGGCCCAAAAAGTGGTTTTATTTAGTTAAATGGTCAAAACAAATCACACATACACATATATGGTATCCCCGCGTTCGTAACAACTTGACCAATAAAATGAACATATTAATTAAACCGCCGGATGAACGGCGTCCCAAGAAAACGCAAAAAACAACGTCAAAATTCTCTTTTCTCCCATTCCCCCCATAAAAAATAAAATAAAAGTTAATCTATAAGTCCTATATACCCCAAAATAGTACTAATAAAAACTACACATTGGCCCGCAAAAATCAAGCCCACATACGGCCACATCGACGGAAAAATAAAAACGTTACGGCTCTTGGAATGCAGCGATGCAAAAACAAGTAATTTTTTTCTAAAAGGGTTTTTATTGTGCAAACGTAGAAAAAACATAAAACCTTTACATATTTGGTATCCCCGTAATCGTGCCGACCCATAGAATAAAGGTAACCTGTTATTTACGCTGCATAGTAAACGCCGTAAACTTATAACGTGAAAATCAATGCTGGAATAGCTGCTTATTTTCAATTCTCTCCTAAAATAAAGTTAATAAAAGTTAATCAATATGTTATAAGCATCTAAAAATGGTACAATTACAAAATACAACTCGTCCCGCAAAAAACAAGCCCTTATACGGCTATGTCGACAGAATAAAAAAAGAGCTACGACTCTTGGAATGCGACCGTGAAAAAAAAATAAATAATCCTTGGTCATTAACGTGCAAAATGGCCCGGTCATTAAGGGGTTAAGCAATTGGAGACAGTCATAGCACCTGGACATCCCAATATCACAGGCGCACTGCAAGGAATCATACAAAATGCCAAAAGCAGCCTGTCGAGTCATTAGGTATAGCTAAGCAGCAATTTGCAGAAGATGACCTATAGGAAACACTACACGAGTGATTGAGAAAAATCATAGTTTTAATTAGTGACATAATCACATCTTGTCCATATAAAATCATAAGTCACCCAATAAAAGGTTCATTAGAAATATTACAATTTACATCTACATATAAGGTTAAGGGAATAACTTAAAAACATTTATGTACATAAGAGCCATGGGGCAGTAGATAAAATTCAGATTATGTCAATGGAAAATCTGAAGCGTTGAAGATCAGTGTAGGGCACACTGAAGTACATCATACACAGTAGGATCGTCAAAAAGACTGCATTTCCTGGGCGCTCTCATCATCTATTAGGTTTGGCTGATTCTCAGAGAGGTCCTGTTCTCCCAGAATCTTTAGCCTCAGTGCAAGTGGTAAGAGCAGACATGAAAAGTTAAAAGCATTGTTAGCTGAGGACTCACAGAAAAGTTCATTCCCAGTATCACCATCTGGCTCTGAGGGGGAAAGAGACCCACTTCCAGCATTACTTCCCGCTCCCCAGCGGTCTGTAGGTGGGGTGTGCTTAAACAGACAGTGGACGCCATATGGACAAACACCAAGTGCCGCATAATGACGGCATACATCACGGACAACACATGGGTGCTGGAAGAGGCAATTTAATCCATAAGGACAGCCAGCAGGTGAGCGCCAAAGGCGGCATTGCTTTTTGCTGTAGAAAGGTGATGGGCGACGCTGTCTGAGACGGATGGTATCAGGCACTTCCCTCTTCTCACTATGGCTATGTATGAATAGGCAGCGTGGACCATAGCTGCAAGTTCCAAGGATATGAAAAGAACGACAAAGCTCAGTCTTGTACTTTGGGTGCTGGAATGGAGGGCGAAGATCGCTAAGGCCATGGGCAAATTGGCAGCGATTTCTATAAACACAAAAGCCACTTTCAGCATATCTATTGCAAAGTTCAGTCTTGTAGCGCAAGGAGGAGAGTCCTGTGCCCTTGGGTGCAGCGCAGCAGGAACCAAGTGAGGTTTCACCCAAAGGTGAACTGATTGAAGAGAAGATATCCAGACTGTTTGAGAACTCCAGCAACATCTGCAAGACAAATATAGTCCTTAGAAAATAAATGACCCCATTAGATGCAAACCAAAAAAAGCAGGATAGGGTTGCAGGGAACTCTAGTAACCCATCAGGATCCTGAATCGCAGAGGAAAGTTACATATTGCTAACAGTTATCTGACCTTATTCACTGGGCACATTGGAGTTTTTGTACCATTTATCTTACATGTTCACAGGCATCTCACACCACATTTTGATTGGAATTGGAGTAACTTTATGCCACCCTAGTACGAAGTATCGGATTTGTCCCAAAAGTAATGAACGTAGGATTTTATTTTAAAGTGTTCCTGATCGCTACAAGCAAGGAGTTTAATAAACCACCCATCATGAGGTGTTGAGCAGTGCACAGTATACCAGATGAGAGGGGGGGGGGGGGGGGGACGGGGGACGGGGGGACACATAGGACAAGGTCTGGATGAGCAAGTAGAATCACATATGGCCTACTGAAAGGCATTGTTTCATCTGACCAACTACTTAAAATAATGGTGAGCAGGAGATCCAGCTGTTATCACAGGTGGGGGGTGGGCAGCAGATCAGTCACACATCCCTGCATGAAGTGTAGTGTACATGGCAGCTTTGTAATGCCTAGACCAGTCTGGCTCGGAGAGCTGGTCTTGGATAACTCCTTTAACCGCATAACCCTATAAATGGCTTTTCCCCTAAAGTAAACTAATAAGAATCCTTAACCCGCCCACAGCATCACTAAGCCTCTGTTCACATCATGCACGTACCATACATGACATACTTCTCTTGGTGCACAGTTGCATACCGTAATGCGGCCATAGGCTTCTATGGAGCAAACATTTGGCATATACAAGGAATGCTTATGCATCCTCAAGTAGATAGCTTAAAAAAGACATACAATGCAAATATGGTATAGCCGAAATATGTGAACTTAGCCACACACACCCCAACATCAGGTTGATCAATCAATAACAGTGGTATCCAGTCTGCGGCAGTCAACTCCCAGCATCCCCCGAGCATGCGACAGCTCGGTCCACTGCATCAAGTTACCGTTCAGGGGCCTGGGAAAGTTGGACAAGAAGCCATGTCAAAGCTGCATAGGCATTCAGCAGTCTCGGGCACAAACTGCTGAAATAATTGGCTGGTTTACTAGGAGACAGCTGTTATGGACGCTCTTTGATACGTTTCCCAGGAGCAACCCACGTGATCGAGCTGATCTAGTCCTATTGCTTGCAGCATCGCAAATAGCGTCCTAACAGGTGTTGTAGCGACTTGTACGGAGGCGCCCTATAGATAGCATTCAGTAATAAGACTGTACTATTCGCAACTGATCCGACATGTTATCTACGCGGGACATTAGACCCGGGCGCGTGAACCATTGTGTAAAAGTCCTAAATAGACCGTAGAACCGGTCTCCTCACCTTCATCTCCTCCTTTAGGTCCATATTGTGAGAGTCTGGACGCTATCTAACAGTAACACAAACTTATCTTACTCCGCTCCCGTCGGCTTTTTCATATAAACGTTGAGCCAATCAGGGGACAGGACAAGGGCGTGGTAATAGGACAGACGAGTAGCTGATTGGCTGATGCCAAGGCGGGAAATTAATTTTTCGACACCTGTGTATGTGGTTGTCGCTGAACGGGGTACTCAAGGATTCCTGTATGTTCTCTGTATGGAAGGAAGAGGTCTGGCTAGGCCTTATTCACAAAACGTTTTTGAAGCCACAACCGGGAGTGGTTTCGAAAAAATAGTAGAAGAATCTTTTCCAATATAACCCTTTACGATCCACTCCTGGTTGTGGCTTCCAAAACTGCACTGTGTGAATAAAGACCTTATTGTGCTACCACTTGTTTTGCAATATTATGACTCATCCTTGTTGCTTTTCCTTTATATGGGGGAGAAATTGACTAGTATGCCCCCCCCACCACACAAACAGGACACAAAGGTTACGTTTACATGAATGTTTTGACCATGCATCAAATGGGTCAAGCACATGGATAAAATGTGCTCCACTGGCACAAATCAACAGCAGCATTGCAAAACCGTGTCAATTAGCTGTAAGGGTATGTGCACACGGTGAGAGGCTTTTACGGCTGAAATGACAGACTGTTTTCAGGAGAAAACAGCTGCCTCGTTTCAGCCGTAATTCCTCCTCGCATTTTGCGAGGCTTCTCTGACAGCCGTAAATTTTGAGCTGTGCTTCATTGTGTTCAATGAAGAACGGCTCAAATTACGTCTGAAAGAAGTGTCCTGCACTTCTTTTGACGAGGCTGTATTTTTACGCACCGTCGTTTGACAGCTGTCAAACGACGACGCGTAAATGACAGGTCGTCTGCACAGTACGTCGGCAAACCCATTCAAATGAATGGGCAGATGTTTGCCGACGTATTGTAGCCCTATTTTCAGACGTAAAACGAGGCATAATACGCCTCGTTTACGTCTGAACATAGGTCGTGTGAACCCAGCCTAAAACCGGGTGGAATGGGGGAAAATAAACTTCAATTCCTCCATTGTCCTTTGGGTTTAATTTTTTCACTTCATTCAGCAGGTGGTAAAAACTTAATGTTACTTGTATTCTGCTTGTCAATACCATTACAGCAAATTTATATATATTTTTTTCATGTCTTACTACTTTTACTATATAATGAAAATGTACTCACCGAAATTGTTAATTCCTGGAGTCCATAGGCAGCACAACACATATGGGTTTTAGTCCCCTAGGTACAATCAAGCAGAGACAGGTTAATTAGCAATAAGCAATTAAACAATTAAGGACTTCCCCTATAAGTATGTACCGGAAACCGGGCCCCAGCGTATTTTTACGAAGCAATAGTCATAAGTCCTGCCAGGAGGGGAAGCTTGTGCTGCCTACGGACTCTAGGAAATAAAAATTTTGGTGAGTAAATTTTTCGTTTTCCTGATCGTCCTTGGCAGCACAACACATATGGGACTTGCCAAGCCATAGCTATATGGGCGGGATAGCAGACGCCATTTTTTTGCCAAATAGAGAACCCTCTGATGCCATTGAGTCGAGCCTGTAGTGCTTGACAAAGGTTGATGTGGATGCCCACTTAGCCGCTCTGCAGATTTGATCCAGGGGGATAAGCCCGACTTCTGCCCATGAGGTAGCTGTAGAGCATGTGGAATGTGCCCTTATCTGCAGAGGAGATTGAAGGTCACTGAGAGGATAGCATTTTTCAATAGTTGACCTAATGCACCTTGCTAGGGTGGCTTTACTTGCTTTTTGTCCCTTATTAGGACCGGCATGTTGAAGGAACAGATTTTCTGATTTCCTAAAAGCCTTTGTCCTTTGAATATAGGTGAGAACTGCTCTTCTCACGTCCAGTGTATGCCAATTTTCCTGATCTTCACCTTGGGGATGAGGGAAGAGGACTGGCAATAATATCTCTTGATTTATATTCCTAAAAGAAGGACCTTTAGGCAAGAACCCAGGCATGGTACATAGTAGAAGACAATCTCCCAGGTCCCTCAAATATGGTTCTTTGAAGGAAAGGGCCTGCAGCTCGCTTATGCGCCTGGCCGACGTGATTGCCACCAGGAAGAAGGCCTTGAAGGAGAGAAATCTGATGGATGACTCTTTCATGGGTTCAAACGGTGGCTTTGTTAGAGCCGACACCACTATTGAAAGGTCCCAGGAAAGAGAGGGTACCTGAGAAACTGGGCTAAGGTTTCTTAAAGCCTTGAAGAAGGGATTTTGCAATTGGGCATTAATTGTCATGCACTGCACCTTAAGGGTATTTAGCTTCAAACCTTTATTGAAGCCCTCCTGCAGAAATTGTAGCATAGTATTCAGAGAGACTACGTTTGCTGAATTTTTAGAGCACCAGGAGGTAAACAGGGTCCAAACTCTGTTGTATACTTTGACCGTTGAAGGTCGTCTAGCTAACAGCAAGGTATTATAACTTCTGATGAAAGTCCCATTTCTGTCAGGTTCTCCTGGTCAGTCTCCAGGCCGTGAGATGTAGACTGCGAGGGTTCGGGTGATACACCTATTTCTGGGACAGGTGGTCCGGTGATACTGGTAGTTTCAAGAACCTGCCCTTCAAGAGAGACAATGCTAGGGAGAACCAGGCCCTGAGGAAGTCTGCAGGGTGGTTCAAGGAGCCCTTGATGTGAACTGCTGAAATTCCCAATGAATGTTGTTCTGCTCAACTCATAATTCGTCTGCACTCGGTTGACATTGAGGCACTCCTCGTTCCTCCCTGTTTGTTTACATAGAACACAGTTGCAAGGTTGTCTGACTGGATCAGAATTTGGGTATTTCTCAGATGGGATTGAAAGGACATTAGCGACAATCTCACTGCTCTGAGTTCCTTCATGTTGGAGAATAGTGACACTTCCCTCTTACTCCATCTGTTCTGAACCCATAGGTGATCTACATGGGCACCCCAGCCCCAGGAGGAGGCATCCGTTGTGAGGACTTTCTGTGGTGGGGGAACCAGAGACTTGCTGGACCGGAGAGTGTCCGGGATTAACCACCAGCTGAGGTCTTGAAGGGTGAAGTTGGAGACTTCTAAGAGGGTGTCCAGATTTCTGAAATTTCTGGCCCAGGCTCTGAAGATGTCGAGCTGTAATGATCTCATGTGGGCTTTGGCCCAGGGGACCGCATCTATGGATGAGGTCATTAGACCTAGGTTTTTCATAGCTACTTGAACCGATATATTCAGATGGCAAATAAGGCGTTCTATTGAACCCCAGATTGCAGCAATCATCTCTGGACACAATTTGACTGTCATCGACTGGGAATTCACCATGAACCCTAAAAATGACAGATTCTGTGATGGTAAGAGCTGTGACTTTCTGAAGTTTTCCAGGAACCCGTGAAAGTGAAGAAACTCCAATGTGATTTGGAGATGTTCTTGTAGAAGGGACTCTGATGATGCTTTTATTAGCCAGTCGTCCAAGTAAGGGACCACACATATCCCTTTCAGGCTCAGTGCTGCTGTTAGGACCACCACGATTTTCGAGAACACACGGGGTGCCGACGAAATCCCAAAGGGTAGGCAGGTAAATTAGAAGTGCTGTACTCTGACTTGCGTCTGGACCGCCAATCGGAGGAACCTTTTGTGCGCGGCCAGAATCGGGACATGCAAGTATGCGTCCGTGGGGTCGATTGTTGCCAGCACGTCGTTCCTTTCCAGAAGGTTCATCACTGACCGGATAGTCTCCATCTTGAAGGTTTTCCTCACCAGATATTGATTGAGGAAAGTCTGGTCTATTACCAGCCTCCAACTGCCGTCTGATTTGGGCACAGGGAACACTCTGGAGTAAACTCCTTGCCCTTTTTCTGAGACATCTTCCAGGGCTGCTTTCTGGAGAAAGACCTGCAGAAGCTGATGGACTATCGGGTTGTGATGCCTGTTGAGGAAAAAGTGGTCTGGGGCAGAGAGTTCTGAACACCAAAAAGTATCCTCTCCTGATGTTTGCCGTCACCCAGTCGTCGGATGATGTCACTGACCACCGAGAAGAGAATCTCTGAAGCCTTACTCCTACTTGTAGGATTGGCTGGGCGTTATAAACTGTTTGGATTTTGAGCGGGGTTTTTCTTCCGAAAGGAAGAGTTTTAAACATGCGCTGACGGTCTGGAAACCTTCTTTTGAACTTCGGGGATTTTCTTCTCTGATCCCGAAAGTAACGACTTGTATCTTTCCTTTTAGATTCAGGAAACCTAGCCCCTTTGCCTTCCCCTAAGGAATTCAAAATATCCGTTAATAGGGGACCAAACAGAGATTCTGGCTGAAAAGGGAGGCTATAAAAATTATTTTTGGAGAGATTATCCCCAGACCATAACTTAAGCCAATGAGCCCTTCTGGCCGCATTCGATAGGGACAAGGCCCCGGATGCATACTTGATGTTTTCCAGCTGGGAGTCATAGAGGAACTCCGAAGCTGACTTCATTACTGGGAGGGACTGGAGAATTTCTGCCCTTGGGGCTCCGTTAGCCAGACCCGGAGTGCTCTAGCCACTGGTACTGAAGACAAGGAGGCTTTGCACGAGCTCACTGCTGAAGTATACACCTTCTTCAGAAGAGAATCCTCCTTGCGATCCATGGGGTCTTTCAGCAGGGCTGAAAAACTGCTTTCTTTGCCAATTTAACCACTGGCAAGTCCAGTTTTGGAATATTCTCCCAATGTTTGGAGCCAGTTTTATCCAGTCTGTAGAGGTTTTTGAACTGATAGCCCAGTTCTGATTTCCTCTCAGGCTTATCCCAATCCCGTTTCATCCATTCCGTTACCAAAATTTTTCCCTTTGGTAATGGGAAAATAAAACAGTCTGTCCTTTTTAGGCTTATACTCAACCTCCTTCCCCGTCTCCAATTATCCTTCACCGCTCTGAGCAGATCACGGAGCTTATCCTTACTCAGGATGTAACATTCCTCGGGGTCGTCAGAGTCGGGGAATAAGAGACCATCTCTGAATCTGAACCTCCTGCAGAGGAGGGATCCTCCTGGTATTGAGGAGGGGGAGAGGGAGAGAACCTGGCCCTCTTAGCATGGTGTGATGATTTTACATCCTCAAAAACTACAGCTGTTGTTGAGACCATTGCATAAATCCCCTAGAATCTTCCCTGGGAGGGGAGGCGTCTGGGGTGGAGCATGAGATACACAGATCTGACACAATGTTATCAGAAGAGGCTGGATGCATTCCCTGCAAAGCCTGTGCCTGGATTTGTGGGTCCTTTTCCTACCTTCTCTTCTGGCAGAAATCTAGAGAAGAGGCAGAAAGAAACGCATGGTAGGAAAATCTGCATAGCCATCAGCATCAAGACACATCAGGACCCATCAATGTAAACAGCCTTACTAACCTTAGCAGGCAGAGGGCTGTCCAGAGGCAGAGCGCGCCAGGTTTCAAACAGGACGCCGGCATTATGAGCCTGCTGCGTCCGCGCGTCACATCCGGGGTTGGGGCCAACAGAGGGCGGGGCCAATGATGACATTACTTCCGCCCCCATCCATGCCTCTGTAACGCCGAGCAGCACTTCCGGGTAACCGGGAGAGCACGGGCGGTCGGTCCGGAATCCACTTCGGACCTAGACGAACGGGAAATGCTCCAACAGGGGGTCCTCCTCCCCTGCTACCATTACCAGGATCAGGTAAGGTGCCCCGTCGCCGTGTACCAAGACGTTGACCGTCATCTTGGTACACGCGGCTGAGGGACAGAGGCGCAGCCCTGTATGCATCCCGGAATAATCTTTTTCTCTGTTAGAAGTGCTGGGTATGCAAGAAAAAGGAGTCTCCAAGGGCGCTTCTGCACTTCAGTTAAACGCATCAAAGCATGAGTAATAATGAGCCACGTAAAAAGGAGAATAAATGAAGGTTTATTTGAACAATAGGCTACGCGTTTCAATGCCGCACTGGCATCTTCATCAGGCCATGCTTTGATGCGTTTAACTGAAGTGCAGCAGCGCCCTTGGAGACTCCTTTTTCTTGCATAGCCAGCACACCTTTTGCGGTTTTCCTTGGAACACCGGTTTTGAGTCCTGGCAGCAGCAGCATTTAATTATTCATTGTCTGATATCATCCTATCCCAGGTGAGTAGTTTCTGTATATTACACTACATCACCTCTGGGTAACCTGCACTATGTGGCGCTGTGTTTTCTGTTTCTTATCTCTCTGTTAGAATGATAGGGTACTGTCTCTGTACAGACCTAAGAGAGAGAGAAAAAATATGCTGGGGCCCGGTTTCCAGTAAATACTTATAGGGGAAGTCTTTAATTGTTTAATTGCTTATTGCTAATTAACCTGTCTCCGCTTGATTGTACCTAGAGGACTAAAACCCATATGTGTTGTGCTGCCAAGGACGATCAGGAAAAAAATAATTTATTAGAAAAAAATTAGTTTTTTGTCACCATATTTTAAGACCCATAACTTTTTTTCTCCATTGATGCAGCGGTGTGAGGGCTTGGTATTTTTGTGGAGCAACTTTAGCTTTTATTGTTATTATTTTGGAGTACATCCAACTTTTTGATCACTTTTATAAAAAATTTTTGGGGTAGTAAGAAGCTCAAAAACGGCAATTGTAACGTTTTGTGTTGTATTGTAATAGTACGGATATTTACAGATGCGGTGATGCCAATTATGTTTATTTTGCTATTGTTTACCTTATTTTATTTAACCCCTTCCCGCTTTTGCTACTTTTGACCTTCCTGACAGAGCCTCATTTTTCAAATACGACATGTTTCACAACATGTGGTAATAACTTCGGAATGCTTTTACCTATTCAAGCGATTCTGAGATTGTTTTCTCTTGACACATTGGACTATATGTTACTGGAAAAACTTGCTTGACACATTCAGTATTTAATTGTGAAAAACACCAAAGTGTAGCGAAAAATTGCAAAAATGTGCATTTTTCTAAATGTAAATGTATCTGCTTGTAAGACAAATAGAGAAAATAGGCAGTACAGTAGAACAACAACCTCCAGTTTAGCAGGGTATAAGCCTCCAGGAATCCGACTTGAAAATCCCCAGGTCTCAGACAAAAAATACAAATAGAGGCAGCACTCCAAAGATCATATCAAAAAAAGGATTTTTCTGTGCAGTTGGATGCAATGTTTCAGCTGCTCAATGCAGCCTTTGTCAAATGAATAAAAATATCCTTTTTTATATGATATTTGGAGTGCTGCCTCTATTTCTATTTTTTGCTTGTAAGACAGGCAGTTATGCCACACTAAATTGTTGCTAATTAACATTTCCCATATGTCTACTTTAGATTGGCATCGTTTTTTGAACATCCTTTTATTTTTCTAGGACGTTACAAGGCTTAGAACTTTAGTAGCAATTTCTCACATTTTCAAGAAAATGTCAAAAGGCTATTTTTACAGGGACCAGTTCAGTTGTGAAGTGGCTTTGAGGGCCTTATATATTAGAAACACCCAATAAGTCACCGCATTTTAAAAACTTCACCCCTCAAAGTATTCAAAACAGCATTTAGAAAGTTTCTTAACCCTTTAGACGTTTCACAGGAATTAAAGCAAAGTACTGGTGAAATTTACAAATTTCATTTTTTTGGCATGCAATGTTAAATACTTTTGTTTCCAAAAAAGACAAAAGTATTGTAGGTATGATACCTTTATTGGCTAACCATAAAAGTTCTATATGCAAGCTTTCTGAAATCTTGCATATAGAACATTTATGGTTAGCCAATAAAGGTATCATACCTACAATACTTTTGTCTTTTTTGAAACAAAAGTAATTAACATTGCATATTGTTTCGGGCTAACACGGTACTACACTATTATTTATTTTTTTTTGCAGAAATTTTAATCCATTTTTTTTGTAACACAGAAAGTTTTACCAGAGAAACGCAACTCAATATTTATTGCCCAGATTCTGCAGTTTTTCGAAATATCCCACATTTGGCTCTAGTGTGCTTAACCCCTTCCCGCTCCTTGACGTACTATTACGTCATGGCAGCTGTATCGTTAGCGCTCCATGCCGTAATAGTACGTCTCGGGAGTAACGGCCGTTTCGGCCGTCCTCCCGACACATACAGGAGCTGTGACGCTGCTGTCTTGTTCAGCAGCTGTCACAGCTCCTACAGCGGGGACCGATCGCTGTGTCCCCGCTGATTAACCCCTTAAAAGCCGCGTTCTATAGAGATCGCGGCTTTTTAGGGGTTAAGCTGCCATCGCCGGCCTGCTACGCGATAGCGGCCGGCGATGGTGACTATGGCAACCGGACACCAAACAATGGCGTCCGGCTATGCCATAGACGGAAGCCTAGTGGGTCCTGACAACGTCAGGACCCACTATGCTTGCTGTCAGTGAGTAGCTGACAGTTCTAATACACTGCACTACGCATGTAGTGCAGTGTATTAGAATAGCGATCAGAGCCTCCTGCCCTCTTGTCCCCTAGTGGGACAAAGTAATAAAGTGAAAAAAAAGTTAAAAAAAGATGTGTAAAAATTAGAAAATAAAAGATTTAAAAGTAATAAAAGTAAAAATCCCCCCTTTTCCCTTATCAGTCCTTTATTATTAATAAAAATATATAAACAAACAAATAAACTATACATAATTGGTATCGCCGCGTCCGTAACGGCCTGAACTACAAAATTATTTCATTATTTATCCCGCACGGTGAACGCCGTAAAATAAAATAATAATAAACCGAACCACAATCACAATTCTTTGGTCACTTCACCTCCCAAAAAATGGAATAAAAAGAGATCAAAAAGTCGCATGTACCTAAAAATGGTACTGATCAAAACTACAGTTCGTTACGCAAAAAATAAGTCCTCGCACGGCTTTATTGATTGAAAAATAAAAACGTTATGGCTCTTAGAATAAGGTAACACAAAAAGTGAATGATTGTTTACAAAACGTATTTTATTGTGCAAACGCCATAAGACATAAAAAAAAACTATAAACATCTGGTATCGCCGTAATCGTATCGCCCCGCAGAATAAAGTGAATATGTCATTTATAGCGCACGGTGAACGCTGTAAAAAAAAACGAAAAAAAAACAATAGTAGAATTGCTGTTTTTTAGTCAACACGCCACCTAAAAATAGAATAAAAACTGATCAAAAAGCCGCATGCACCCCAAGAAAACTACAATGGATTCCTCAAGGGGTCTAGTTTCCAAATTGGGGTCACTTTTGGGGGGTTCCCAATGTTTTGGCACCACAAGACCTCTTCAAACCGGACATGGTGCCTAATAAAAAAGAGGCCTCAAAATCCACTGGGAGCTCCTTTGCTTCGGAGGCCGGTGCTTCAGTCCATTACCGCACTAGGGCCACATGTGGGATATTTCTCAAAACTGCAGAATCTGGGCAATACGTATTAAGTTGCGTTTCTGTGATAAATCCTTTTGTGTTATAAAAACAATGGTATAAAGAGGATTTTCTGACAAAAAAAAAATGTAAATTTCACCTCTACTTTGCTCTAAATTTTTGTGAAACACCTAAAGGGTTCATAAACTTTCTACATGCTGTTGTGAATACTTTGAGGGGTCTAGTTTCTAAAATGGGGTATTTGATAGGGGTTTCTAATATATGGGCCCCTCAAAGCAACTTCAGAACTGAACTGGAACCTAAAAAAATAAATAAATGAGGCAATACTTCGCTTCTTACATAATACTGATAATGAGCCGTGCCCACCCCGAGATTACCCCAGTTTTGACCGTTTGTCTAAACGGAGACCCTTATTAGACCGTTCCAGTGCCCGGTTTTCCCAAGCATACACCCCCGAGAAGTGTATTTCTATTGATGAGTCCCTGGTACATTTTAAAGGGAGGGTTCAATTCCGCGAGTACCTGCCGGGTAAGAGGGCAAGGTATGGCGTGAAGATGTATAAGCTGTGAGAGTGCATCAGGGTATACCTACAGGTTTAGGATATATGAAGGAAAGGCCACCCCCAAACCAGACTGCATCCTGGACTACAATAGGTACATGGGAGTGATGGACTTGTAAGATCAAGCCCTGAAGCCCTAAAGCCCAATGCGGTGTGGTATAAGAAGCTGGCCGGGAACATCATATAGATGGCTTTGTACAATGCGTACGTGCTACGTCGATGTGCAGGCCAGACGGGAACTTTCCTGGAATTTCAAGAGGTGATTATCAAGAACCTAATCTTTAGGGACCAAGAAGGGGGGGCACCCAGTACTTCTGGAAGCGAGCCCACACGCATCGTACCAGGGCAACACTTTCCAGGGGAAGTTCCCCAAACTGGCAAGAAGGGAAAAAGTCAAAAGAGGTGCAAAGTCTGCTATAAGAGGGGAATAAGGGAGGACACAATATATCAATGTGACACGTGTCCCGAATAACCAGAGCTCTGTATGAAAGTGTTTTAAAATTTATCATACATCCCTTGGTTTATAATTTACCCCAATTTTACTTACCCTGATGCACTCCGCACAGCTTATCCCCCCTAGTCTTTCCCCTCTGGGCCCTGCTGTGTGTCCAGGCAGCTGATAACAGCCACATGTAGGGTATTGCCATACCCGGGAGAACCCACATTACAGTTTATGGGGTGTAGGTCTCCGGTCAAAATGGCCACTACACCTCTAGATGAATGCCTTAAGGGTGTAGTTTTTAAAACGGGGTCACTTCTTGCGGGTTTCAACTGTACTGGTACCTCAGGGGCTTCTGCATACATGACTTCGCACTAGAAAATCCCGAGTAGGCCAAATGGTGGTCCTTTCCTTCTGAGCCCTTCCATGGGCCCAAACGGCAGTTTATCACAACAAATGGGGTATTGCGGCACTCAGAACAAATTGCGCAACAGAATGGGGTATTTTGTTTCTTGTGAAAATAAGAAATTTTCAGCCAAAACTACATATTATTTGACAAAAATAATTTTGTTTTCATTCCCAGACCAATTCAAATAAGTTCTGTGAAGAAACTATGGGGTCTAAATGGTCACATTACCCATAAATGAATTCCTTGAGGGGTGTAGTTTCCAAAATGGGGTCACTTCTGGTGGGTTTCCATTGCTTTGATACCTCTGGGGCTCTGCAAATGTGACATGGCACACGAAAACCAATCCAACAAAATCTGTACTCCAAAGAACACACAGCGCTCCTTCCCTTCTGAGCCCTCCCATGGGCCCAAACGGAAGTTTATCACCACAAATGGGGTATTGCCGCACTCAGGACAAATTGGGCAACAAAATTGAGTATTTTATTTCTTGTGAAAATAAGAATTTTTGAGCTAAAATGACATATTATTGGAAAAAATATATTTTTTTTAAATTCACAGCCCAATTCAAATAAGTTCTGTGAAGAAACTATGGGGTCTAAATGGTCACATTACCCATAAATGAATTCCTTGAGGGGTGTAGTTTCCAAAATGGGGTCACTTCTGGTGGGTTTCCATTGCTTTGATACCTCTGGGGCTCTGCAAATGCGACATGGCACACGAAAACCAAACCAGCAAAATCTGTACTCCAAAGAACACACAGCGCTCCTTCCCTTCTGAGGCCTCCCATGGGCCCAAACGGCAGTTTATTGCCACAAATGGGGTATTGATGCACTCAGGAGAAATTGGGCAACAAAATTGAGTATTTTGTTCCCTGTGAAAATAAGAAATTTTGGTAAAAAATTACATCTTATTGGAAAAAATGACATTTTTTTAATGTCACAGCCCAATTGAAATAGGTGCTGTGAAAAAACTGTGCGGTCAAAATGCTAACAACAACCATAAATGAATTCCTTGAGGGGTGTAGTTTCCAAAATGGGGTCACTTTTGGTGGGTTTCCATTGCTTTGATACCTCTGAGGCTCTGCAAATGCGACATGGCACCCGAAAACCAATCCAACAAAATCTGGACTCCAACAAACATATAGCGCTCCTTTCCTTCTGAGCCCTCCCATGGGCCCAAACGGCAGTTTATCACCACAAATGGGGTACTGCCACACTAAGGACAAATTGGGCAACAAAATGGGGTATTTTGTTCCCTGTGAAAATAAGAAATTTTGATCACAAATGACATTTTCTTTTCAACAAATTTTATTGAACATTTTTACATTTAGGTAAAAGACATATATCAAAAACAGATTAAAATAAAATTAAATATAAACCATTTCACTCAATGAATTATAATGTTGTTATAAAAAACAAAATGACAAGCATTCGTGAATGCAATGACAGTAAATGCAGGATCAATATATGAAAAGGAAACATCCTATACAACAAGAGACAGAGAAGGGGGGAATAGAAGGGTTGGGAAGAATATAGCGGAAAACTGGGATTGGTAAGGGGGGAGGAGCCGGTCAGAAATCTAGAATGAAAAGAAAAGTCACTGGACTTAATAAGCAGTGATCATATTGGCAGGTAAGTGAGGGTATGCGTAGCTAATCCAGGGCGACCAAAGCGACTCAAACCCGGCAACCCTATCTAGTAAGATTCCTGTGAGTTTTTCGTTCACAAACATCTGGTCCATTCTAGTTTTAACCCCTGCAAAAGTTACTGTATGTTTTTTCCAAGAGTGGGCTATAGTTATTTTTGCAGCCAAAAGGATATAAGAGAATAACCGAAATTGTGCGTTCGTAAGCTCTGGGGGTTTGTGATGGAGAAGGCCTATCTTCGGATCTCTTCTTATAATAATGCCAAACAGACTTTGGGCGAGACCAAATACCCTACTCCAGAATCGGATAAGCTTAGGGCAGGACCACCAAATATGGAGCATGTCACCGGGAGAGTGGCAACCACGAAAGCAAGAGGCAGGGTAGGTGGGAAAGGCACGTGCAAGTCTGCTAGGAACCAAATACCACCTCATCATGACTTTATAAGCCGATTCTAAAATATTTGTGTTAATGGAGCAGTGTGATACTATACTCCAGATATTATGCCAATCTGCTGGTTCGAGCGTCACCCCCAGATCCCGGTGCCATCTATCCACGTATGTGTGGGGAACAGGTGTGGGGTTGTTAAGGAGCCATTTATACAAGACTGATATGATCCCTTTAGTGTTAGGGTTGTTTTCGCAGATTCGCTCGAACTGTGAGTAAGAGTCTGAAGCAGTCTTGTTGTGGAGAAGAGAAGTAATCCAATTCTTAAGTTGTAGATATCGGAACACTTCGCCGTTGGGAATCTGCTGAGAGGTCTGAAGCTCACAGAACGAGAGAATCCGGGAATGGGTGGGCGTTAGAAGATGATGGACTCTGAGTATACCACTAGTCCACCACCATTTAAAGGCTTGGTAATTGTCTGTACCTGGGGAGAATAAAGGGTTATGCCACAGGGAAAGGAGGGGAAGATGCGGCGAGATCAATCTGCTAGAATATTTAACTGAGTCCCATACCGATAAAATGTGCATGAGTGGGGGTGATAGGTGGGAGGAGCGGAAAGAGGGAGGTAACCAGGGCACTGATTGGATCGGGGTTGGCGACATCTCCGGAATATCCAGGTACACCCATAGAGGCATATTTGCAGAAGCATGCAATTTAGTTAAGGGTGCTATCATAGCTGCATGGTAATATTTGGAGACATTCGGAACCCCCAGTCCCCCATCTGCCTTTGGTGAACAGAGGGTGGACCTGGATACTCTAGGGCGTGCTCCCTTCCAAATAAAAGATGAGATCCGATTCTGGATGAGGCGCAGAATGTGTGCTGGGACTTTGATTGGCAGGGTTTGAAACAAATAAAGAAGCTTTGGAAGGATGGTCATTTTGACTGCAGAAATACGGCCTATCCAAGATAAATAGGTGGATTGCCAGGATGTCATCAAAGATGTTATTGAGCGAATAAGGGAGGGGTAATTAGCGGAATACAGCTGCTCATAGGAGGGAGTCAACTGGATACCCAGGTAGTTCAATGAGTGTCCGGCCCACTGGAAGGGGAAATAGCTTTGTAGTGAGTGCAGGGTTTGTTGTGATAGATTAACATTTAAAGCGATAGATTTTGCGGGGTTTATAGTAAGTCCAGAAATAGCAGCGAAATCTGATAGAGTTTGCATTAAGTTAGGAAGGGAAATAAGGGGTTGGGAGAGCATGAGTAGCATATCATCTGCAAAGAGGGACAATTTATGTTGCACTCCCCCTAACTCCAGTCCCCTAATGTTCTGATTCTGGCGAATCATCATGGCTAGGGGTTCAAGTGCTAGGATAAATAGAATAGGGGATAGAGGGCATCCTTGTCTGGTGCCCCGTTCAATAGGAAAAGAAGCAGACTGGTAGCCCGCGTAACAGACTTTAGCAGTAGGGTTGGAGTAGAGGGCGTGCACCCATGACATAAAGTGGCTACCAAAACCCCACTTCCCCAAGGCAAAATCCATGTAAGACCAAGATACTGTATCGAAGGCTTTTTGAATGTCGAGCGAGAGAAGCATTGACGCCACATTTCTCTTGCGTGCTAGGTGAACCAAGGATATAACTCTCTTGGTACAGTCGCTTGTTTGTCTTCCAGGGACAAAGCCTGCTTGGTCTCCATGTATAATCCCGTCAAGGAAGCGGTTTACTCTACCCGCCAGGATTTTAGCTAAAATTTTTATGTCAGTGTTCAGGAGGGATATTGGCCTATAATTGGTAATTTGAAGAGCATCCTTTTGAGGTTTGGGGATCATTGCAATATGGGCTGTCAGGGTTGGTGTCCGAAGGGTTGTGCCAGTTCTGATAGTGTTAAAGAGTTGGGTCAAATATGGGCTTAGGAGCGGAGAAAGTTTTTTGTAATATAATGGGGAGAAACCGTCTGGGCCAGGAGATTTGGAAGGTTTTAATTCCTTGATAGCTGCCTGAACTTCAGTCTCAGATATCTCAGCTTCCAATGCTTCGAGATTAGAGGAGGTAATATCTGGAAAAACCAAATTAGCTAACAAGCCTTCAGCCTTCAAGGGATCAAAAGGTGGGGGGGATGAGTATAATTTGGAAAGGAAAGTTTGAAATTGGGAAACAATCTTATTAGGGTCTGCTGTTATTGTGCCGGAGGCTGTCCGCAATCTAATTGGTTCTTTTGGCGCAGCGGGAACTCGCAGCTGACGTGCTAAAAGTTTACCCGGTTTATTGCTTTGCGAGTAATAGCGCTGCTTGGACCATCGTAGCTTACGTTCAGCCTGTTCCGTCAATAAAAGGTCAAGCTCTAATCTGGTAGCCTCAACTGACGCTTTATTAGCATGCGAAGGCGTCTGTTTCCAAGCATTTTCTTTTTGTGCTAGTGTTTGGTATAAATCTGTTATCTTCTTTTCTCTGTTTTTTTTTTTAATAGACCCCAACCTAATGAGAGTCCCCCGCAGGGTGGCTTTATGGGCTTCCCATAGTATGATCGGCGAAGACGTGGAACCTACATTTAAGTTAAAGTATTCCTTAACCGCTTCTTCAATCTGTGCGAATGAGTCTTTGGATGTCAAAAGGGAGTCGTTTAGTCGCCAATTAAAGGATAGCCCCCGTGGGATTAGAGAAGAGAAGGAGACCTCAACCGGGTTGTGGTCAGACCAGGGTGTGCTAAGTATCTTTGCGGCGGAGCATAGTGGTAATGAACGCTGAGACGTGAATATGTGATCAATGCGACTAAAAGAGGAGTGGGGGTTGGAGTAAAACGTAAAATCTTTTGTATTGGGATGTAATTCCCTCCACAGGTCATGTAGATCGTGAGCCTGTAGCATGTCACTAAACATAGACGAGGAAGTTTGAGGTGTGGATGATGTCAGGGTCGGGGATTTATCTAAAGCTGGATTAATTACCAGGTTTGAGTCGCCCATGACCACTAGCAAGCCCTTTCGATTGGCATCTATCTGTTTAAATAAGTGAGAAAAAAACTCTGTTTGAAACTCATTTGGTCCGTAATATCCCACTAGGGTCACCTCTACATCAAATAGAGTACCGACCAGAATCACATATCGACCAGTAGGGTCAAGAATTTCCTTGTTACAAAGAAAAGGGAGATTCTTTCTGAAGGCAATAACTACCCCGCGTCGCTTTTCATGGGCATAAGAACAATGGAAAACAGGAAAGTGTGCACTAAGATGTTGTGGTTTGGAGGCAACAGAGAACCTGGTTTCCTGGAGGCAGACAATGTCCGCATGACAGGCTTTGTAGAAATGAAATGCCTTCGATCGTTTATGTGGCGAATTGAAGCCTTGGACATTATGAGAGATTATTTTCAAGGCAGAAGTAGCCATATGTATGATCTGATGATTTTATAATGAGTTCTGACCGGCAGGGGGAAAGGGAAAGAAGGGCTGGAAAGAGAGGGGAGGGAGAAACAGAATAGGTAAAAAGGGGTGTAGAGACAAATATGCATTTGGAAAACTGAAGAGGGAAATTCGTCCGAAAATCGACCGAAAAGGGTGGACAGTAGCACAGGGGATACTACTGATAGAGTTCGGGTTCGCCAACACCTGGGCACAAAGGTGTGGTAACGGCAATCTGTTGAGGTGAACCTAAACACCATGTCATGACATATAGGGGAAAGCAATGACAGAGAGGGGAAAACTAGCAAGGGAGTATGGGCCAGGGGGAGAGAACATTAATTTCCAGAACATTCTGCCCCAAGTAAGATGGCGGACCAGGCACGCCGAGTCGCGTTCAATCATATAACCAAAATTAAACATTGCCATCAATCAAGGCAACAATTACTTGGAATTATCTTGCCGGTTGACCTCCTGCAGGCCATACACACAGTGCCGCCTAAAGGCAAGGCAAAGTATGTCTAGCCGGCAGGACAGCAAAGCGACAACCACGTTAATAGAAAAAATAAAAATAAAAATAAATGGTTAGTGCCAAGTTAATAAGCATTGCATCTAGTTAAACAGCAAACTTATTCCAGATACAGAATTTCCAGAACATTCTGCCCCAAGTAAGATGGCGGACCAGGCACGCCGAGTCGCGTTCAGTCATATAACCAAAATTAAACATAGCCATCAATCAAGGCAACAATTACTTGGAATTATCTTGCCGGTTGACCCCCTGCAGGCCATACACACAGTGCCGCCAAAAGGCAAGGCAAAGTATGTCTAGCCGGCAGGACAGCAAAACGACAACCACATTAATAGAAAAAATAAAAATAAATGGTTAGTGCCAAGTTAATAAACCTTGCATCTAGTTAAACAGCAAACTTATTCCAGATACAGCAAAACATGGCCTCCACTACCGCCCGCCACTCAGCAAATAGATCAGTCCCCGCCGCAAGAGAACCAATATACAGGGTGGAAACATGTTAAAAGTACTCATCCATCAGTCGGGGTCATCTCGGATATCATAAACGGATCCAGATCTCCCGGGTGGTCTGCGGGGGGGGACCTTGTTCCAAATAGGACGTAGCGGCGGCCCATCACGACGTTCCTGAGAAAGTTGACTTGATCGGGCGGCGTCTGTCGGTAGAAGCTGTAGGGTGACCAAAATTTGCCGAAGCTCATCTGCCGTGCTGGCCGAATAATATTTGTTGGCTAGAGAGAATTGGAGCTTGAAAGGATATCCCCATCGATATTTGATATGGCGGCTTTGTAGAACAGCCAGTAGGTTTCTCATATTTCGCCTTTTCTGTATAGTTATCGGAGAAAGGTCCGCAAATATTTGGTACTCGTGGCCCTGAAACTTTAGGGACGATGTGGCTCTAGCCTTTTGAGACAGGGTTTCTTTGGTGGCATAATAAGTGAGCTTCACCACTATGTCTCGTGGCTTGCCATCTTGTCGTTTAGGGCCTAGCGACCTATGAACCCGGTCCATCTCCAGCCTATCCACCGGGAGATCCGGTGCCAGCTCTTGGAATAGGGCCGTAATGGAGGAGTTAAGGTCCTCGTATGTCTCGGGCAGACCTCTTATCCGGAGATTCCCCCGTCGTGCACGGTTCTCGAAGTCCTCCAGGCGTAGCATCGTTGAATCCAGGTCTGCTCTCAGTGAATCAAATTCGGCATCGTGCGCATTCAAAACTTCAATGGTGTCGTCCATCTTAGTTTCCAAGACGTTTGTCCTGGCTCCCAGTTCACGTATCTCTTTGGTAAGATCTCTCGACAGCTTAGAAGCGGTGAGCTGCAATTCTTGCTGCAGGAGCTGTTTAAATTTCTGCAGCAAAGAAGCGTCCCTGGTGGTGAACTGGGGTTCAGGTATCTGCGAGCCGTCTTCTTGGGAGCCTGCAATAAGTTCAGGCGAGGCCTGTATATCGTCGTCCGAAACAGCCGACATGGCGGGCGAAGTTGCAGTCTCAGGCTGGGGGGCAGGGACGGAGGACTCCGGTTTCGAGTCCTTTCGGCCCACTGCGCTCTTCCGAACCATGAACAATCCGGGCAGAAGATCTTCCGGAGGAAGAAGAAGGGTAAAAGGGCGAGTGAATTCACCTCAAATGTTTGCTTTATATAGCTGTTGTGCCCAGGAGTCGCGGAGCTACCTCAGCATGCGGCCATCTTGGTTAGCAGCTCGCGAGCGCCCCCCCACAAATGACATTTTATTGGAAAAAATGACATTTTTTTCATTTCAGAGCCCAATTCAAATACGTGCTGTGAAAAAAATGTGCGGTCAAAATGGTAACAACAACCCTAAATGAATTCCTTGAGGGGTGTAGTTTACAAAATGGGGTCACTATTGGGGGATTCCTACTGTTTTGACACCTCAACACCTCTTCAAACCTGGCATGCTGCCTAAAATATATTCTAATAAAAAAGAGGACTCAAAATGCACTAGGTGCTTCTTTGCTTCTAGGGCTTGTCTTTTAGTCCACGAGCGCAGTAGGGCCACATGTGGGACATTTCTAAAAACGGCAGAATCTGGACAATACATATATAGTAGTGTTTCTCTGGTAAAACCTTCTTTGTTACAGAAAAAAAAATGAATAAAATTGAAATTCAGCAAGAAAAATGAAATTTGCAAATTTCACCTCCACTTTGCTTTAATTCCTGTGAAATGCCTGAAGGGTTAAAAAACTTTCTAACTGCTGTTTTGAATACTTTGAGGGGTCTAGTTTTTAAAATGGGGTGTTTTATCAAGGTTTCTAATACATAGGCCCCACAAAGCCACTTCAGAACTCAAGAGGTACCTTAAAAAAAAGGCTTTTGAAATTTTCTTAAAAATATGAGAAATTGCTGTTTATGTTCTAAGCCTTGTAACGTCCAAGAAAAATAAAAGAATGTTCAAAAAACGATGCCAATCTAAAGTAGACATATGGGAAATGTGAACTAGTAACTATTTAGGGTGGTATAACCGTCTGTTTTACAAGCAGATGCATTTAAATTCTGAAAAATGCAATTTTTTCAAAATTTTCTCTAAATTTTGCAATTTTTCACCAATAAACACTGAATATATCGACCAAATTTTACCACGAACATGAAGCCCAATGTGTCACGAGAAAACAATCTCAGAATCGCTTGGGTAGGTTTAAGCATTCCGACGTTATTACCACATAAAGTGAAATATGTCAGATTTGAAAAATGGGCTCTGAGCCTTAAGGCCAAAACTAGGCTGCGTCCTTAAGGGGTTAAGGACTGAAGCACAGGCCTCAGAAGCAAAGGAACACCTAGTGGATTTTGTGCCTCCTTTTTACTAGAATATATTTTAGGCACCATGTCAGGTTGCCAAAACAGTGAAAATCCCCCAAAAGTGACCCATTTGGGAAACTACACCCCTCAAGGAATTTATCTAGTGGTATAGCGAGCATTTTGACCCCCACAGGTTTATTGCAGAAATGTTTGGAAGTAGGCTGTGCAAATTTAAATCTAACTTTTTTCAAAGAAAATTTAAGTTTAGCTAATTTTTTCTGCTTTCCACATGGACTATAGCAGAAAAAGCACCACAAGACTTGTAAAGCAATTTCTCCTGAGTAAAACAATACCCCACATGTGGTCACAAACGGCTGTTTGGACACACAGCAAAGCTTAGAAGAGAAAGAGCACCATTTGGCTTTTGGGGTTCAAATTTAGCAGGAATGGTTTGCAGAGGCCATGCCGCATTTGCAAAGCAGTGGAAACCCACCAAAAGTGACTCTATTTAGGAAACTAGTAAGCATTTTGACCCCACAGGTATATCATAGATTTTATTAGAATTGTGCGGTGAAAATAAAACAATCCTTTTTCTTCAATAAGATATAGCTTTAGCTCTAAATTTTTCATTTTCTCAACAAATAAAGGAAAAAAAGAACCCCAAAATTTGTAAAGCAACTTCTCTGGAGTACGGAAATAACCCATATGTTGTCATAAACTGCTGTTTGGACACACGGCAAGGATCAGAAGAGGAGGAGCGCCATTTGGCTTTTGGAGCACAGATTTTGTGGATTGGTTTCTTTACACCATTCAACTTTTGCAAAGCCCCTAAGGTACCAGTAGAGTGAAAACTACCCAAAAGTGATTCATCTAGGGGTGTAGTGAGCATTTTGACCCCACAGGTGTTTCATAGATTTTATTAGAATTGGGCAGTGAAAATAAAATATAAAAAATCCTTTTTCTTCAATAAGACGTAGCTTTAGCTCAAAATTTTTCATTTTCGAAACAAATAAAGGAAAAAAACCCCAAAAAAACAACGTTTGTAAAGCAATTTCTCCCGAGTACGGAAATACCCTATTTGTTGTCATAAACTGCTGTTTGGGCTCACAGTAGGGCTCAGACGGGAAGGAGCACCATTTGGCTTTTGGAGCACAGATTTAGCTGGATTGGTTTCTGGTCACTATGTCACATTTGTAAAGCCCCTGTGGGACCAAAACAGTGGAAACCCCCCAGAAGTGACCCCACTTTGGAAACTATACCCCTCAAGGCATTTATTTCGGGCTATAGTGAGCATTTTCACCCCACAGGTCTTTTAGATAAATGATTGCGCTGCTGATGGTGCAAAGTAAAAATTTCAATTTTTCCCTAGATATGCCATTTCAGTGGCAAATATGTTGTGCCCAGCTGGTGCCACTAGAGACATATGCCCCAAAAATTGTTCTAGAGGTTCTCCAGGGTATAGCGATGCCATATAAGTGAAAGTAAACAGCTGTTTGGGCATACTGTAGGTCTCAGAAGTGAAGGAGCACCATTTGGCTTTTCGAGCGAGGATCTTGCTTGGTAGTAGTTTTATTTGGAGTTTTACTGGTAATTCACTTTATAATGTCGGGGTATATGTAAGCTGGACAGGGTACATCAGGGGCATAGTCAGGTGGTAAAAGGGTATGTTCACATGGCAAACTAAAAACGGCCATAAAATACGGTGCTGTTTTCAAGGGACAACAGCCTCTGATTTTCAGCCGTTTTTAATGCATCAAACGTTTTTTTGATGCGTTTTTTTACGGCTGTTTTTGGAGCTGTTTTTCTATTGAGACAATGAAAAACAGCTCAAGAAGTGACATGCACTTCTTTTTTACTGGGTGTTTTTTTCTGTGCCATTTTTACAAACGGCTGTGTAAAAAAAACGCCTCGTGGGAACAAAACACAGTTTTTCCCATTAAAATCAATAGGCAGATGTTTGGAGGCGTTCAGCCTCTGTGTTTTTAGCCATTTTTTGGGGTGTTTACTGCCCGAAAAACAGCTGTGAATCAGCCGTGTGAACATGCCCTAATAATGGGGTTAAAAAGCCCAGTAAAATAATCGATAGATATTTGTTACGCTGTGAAGCAATCCTTTCTGTAGCGGCATAGCTAGGGGGGGTGTCAGGCGGGGCATGTGCCCCGGGCGCAACTTAGAGGGGGGCGCCAGTGCCACCTCCTCCTGCACTATAATTGTATCTGTTTCTATAGGACACGCAATGAATGGCCGGGTACATTCCGTGCCTGGCTATTCAGCTCTTTAGTACCAGTGAAGCGACATCGCGCTTCCGTCGATGAAAGGCGCTGACTGGGAGGGAAAGTCATCCTGCCCAGCCAATCAGCGCCTTTCATAGACGCTTCATTCAACCCCCAGGAGACCTGTGCAGAAGAGAGCAGGTCTCCATTTTTGCCGGCCGGCGTGGGAGCGGGATTAAGGTGAGTTTGAATAGTTTGTTATTTTATTGTAATAAAAAAGTGTGTGGCCTTATCTACAGGGGTGGCTTTATCTACAGGGGGGCTTTATCTACAGGGGGGGCTTTTTCTATGGAGCACCATATACAGGGGTTGGCTATATTTACAGGGGGGCTATATACAGGGGTGGGCTATCTATGGAGCACCATATACAGGGGTGGGCTATATCTACAGGAGGCTATATACAGGGGTGGGCTATCTATGGAGCACTATATACAGGGGTGGGCTCTATCTACAGGGGGGCTATATACAGGGGTGGGCTATCTATGGAGCACTATATACAGGGGTGGGCTATATCTACAGGGGGCTCTATACAGGGGTGGGCTATCTATGGAGCACTATATACAGGGGTGGGCTATATCTACAGGGGAGCTATATACAGGGGTGGGCTATCTATGGAGCACTATATACAGGGGTGGGCTATATCTACCGGGGGGCTATATACAGGGGTGGGCTATCTGTGAAGCACTATATACAGCAGTGGACTATATGTGGAGCACTATATACAGGGGTGGGCTATATCTACAGGGGGGCTATATAGTTCTTTTTCTCCATCCGGTCCAGACCTCTATGATGACTTCTCCCGGTCACAGCCCATTTCTGCAGTTTGCCGCTCAGATGTCTTGAGCTTCTCACTTTTCCAACATTTCTACACCTATAAATAAAGATAAAGTTATCATTATACCACACACTACGCCCCTAAATATAATAGCTCCATACACTGCACCTCTAATTATAATAGTACCATACACCGTGTCCCACACACACACTGTGCCCCCTGAAGATAGTGTCTGCCATAGAGCCCCCTGTAGATAGTGTCCCCATAGAGCCCCCTGTAGATAGTGCCCCCATATAGCCCACCCCTGTATATAGTGTCCCACAAATAGCTCCCCCTATAGTGCTCTATAGATAGCCCACACCTGTATATAGCCCCCCTGTAGATATAGCCCAGCCCTGTATATAGTGCTCCACGTATAGCCCAACCCTGTATATAGTCCCCTGTAGATATAGCCCACCCCTGTATATAGTGCTCCACAGATAGCCCACCCCTGTATATAACCCCCTGTAGATATAGCCCACCCCTGTATATAGTGCTCAACAGATAGCCCACCCCTGTATATAGCCCCCCTGTAGATATAGCCCACCCCTGTATATAGTGCTCCACAGATAGCCCACCCCTGTATATAGCCCCCCTGTAGATATAGCCCACCCCTTTATATAGTGCTCCATAGATCAACCACCCCTGTATATAGCACCCTTGTAGATATAGCCCACCCCTGTATATATTCCCCATGTAGATATAGCCCACCCCTGTATATAGTGCTCCACAAATAGTTCCCCCTATAGTGCTGCACAGAAAGCCCACCCCTGTATATAGCCCCCTGTAAATATAGCCCACCCCTGTATATAGTGCTCCACATATAGTCCACCCCTGTATATAGCCCCCCTGTAGATATAGCCCACCCTTGTATATAGTCCCCCTGTAGATATAGCCCACCCCTGTATATAGTATCCCACAAATATCTCTCCCTATAGTGCTCCACAGAAAGTCCACCCCTGTATATAGCCCCCCTGTAGATATAACCCCCTGTAGATATAGCCCACCCCTGTATATAGTGTTCCATAGATCGCCCACCCCTGTATATAGCCCCCCTGTAGATATAGCCCACCCCTGTATATAGTGCTCCTGTAAAGGATCTGCCAGGCACTAGGTCTGGGTATACTCCCAGGATTAATCAGTCGACACCTGAGGCCAGACCTCTGAGACTGACACCTGCTCCCACCAATCAGGGTGGCAGGCTCAGGAGTGGGAGAGCCTATCGCGGCCTGGTCAGTCAGAGTTAGCTCCGCCCCCTGTCCATTTATACCTGCCGTTTTCTCTTCCTCCTTGCTTGTTGCTCTTCTTGGATTCCTGGCCCCACTGCTGCCTTGCTCCAGCCTGCTTCTGCCGTGCTTCTGCCTTGCTTCAGTTCCGTTTATCCTGCGTTGCTCTGCCCCTGGCTTGCTTCTGCTCCGTGCTCCCGTTTGTATACTCCACTACTTCCTGATCCTGACTGGCTCATTCACCGCTCCGTTTCCTCGCGGCGTTCCGTGGGCTACTGTATTCCCTTGCGTGTTCCCTGTTTGTACTCCCTTGCACTTAGACAGCGTAGGGACCGCCGCCAAGTTGTACCCCGTCGCCTAGGGCGGGTCGTTGCAAGTAGGCAGGGACATGGCGGTGGGTAGATTAGGGCTCACTTGTTCCCTTCACCTCCTTCCTGCCATTACATAATAACAAGCCCTTACCTAGTCTACCATTTCTTCTACGCTGACGCTATCATGGACCCCCTTGAGACCCTGACCCAGCAGATGCAGGGCCTCTCCCTACAGGTCCAGGCCCTGGCTCAGAGGGTCAATCAGTCTGACGCTGCCTTTGTAGTACCCCTCACCTCACCTTTAGAACCCAACCTCAAGTTACCTGACCGGTTATCAGGGGACCGTAAGTCTTTTCTCTCCTTCCGGGAGAGTTGCAGACTTTATTTCCGCCTAAGACCTCACTCCTCAGGTTCCGAGAACCAGCGGGTGGGTATCATTATATCCCGACTCCAGGAAGGGCCCCAAGAGTGGGCCTTCTCCTTGGCTCCTGACGCCCCTGAACTTTCCTCCGTTGATCGGTTTTTCTCTGCCCTCGGTCTCATTTACGACGAGACTGACAGGACTGCCTTAGCCGAGAGTCAGCTGGTGACCTTACGTCAGGGTAGGAGACCTGTTGAGGAATACTGTTCTGATTTTAGAAAGTGGTGCGTAGCTTCTCGGTGGAACGACCCGGCGCTAAAGTGCCAGTTTAGGTTAGGATTATCTGACGCCCTGAAGGATCTGCTGGTTAGCTACCCCTCTTCTGACTCCCTAGACCAGGTTATGGCCCTAGCAGTACGACTTGACCGACGTCTCAGGGAACGTCAGCTTGAAGGTTTCAATGTTTTCCACTCTGACTGCCCTGCGATTCCCCCCTAGGTCCCGTCTCCTCGCTCTTCCACGGAGGACTCGGAGGTACCTATGCAACTCGGGGCCTCCATGTCCCCTCGACAACGTAGAGAGTTTCGCAGGAAGAATGGTCTCTGCTTCTATTGTGGGGACGACAAGCATCTACTGAACACCTGTCCCAGGCGCAAGAATAAGCAGCCGGAAAACTTCCGCGCCTAAGTGATTATCGGGGAGGTCACTTGGGCGCACAGGTATTTCCCGTTAATACTAAACGCAATAAGATTTTGCTTCCCTTTCAGGTCTCGTTTGCTGGCCGGTCTGCCACTGGCAGTGCCTTCGTGGATTCGGGCTCATCTGCTAATATCATGTCTGTGGAATTTGCTATGTCTCTAAAAATGCCTTTTATTGATTTACCTTATCCTATCCCGGTAGTGGGTATCGACTCCACTCCTCTTGCTAATGGTTATTTTACTCAGCATACTCCTGTTTTTGAACTCCGTGTTGGCTCCATGCATTTGGAGCAGTGCTCTGTACTGGTGATGCAGGGATTATCGTCCGATCTGGTATTAGGTCTTCCCTGGTTGCAGCTGCATAATCCCACGTTTGATTGGAATACTGGGGATGTCACCAAATGGGGTAGTGATTGCCTGATGTCATGTCTTTCGGTTAACTCTATTTCTCCCCGGAAGGAGGTAAACACGCTTCCTGAGTTTGTTCAGGACTTCGCTGATGTGTTTTCTAAGGAGGCCTCCGAGGTGTTGCCCCCTCATAGAGATTACGATTGCGCCATCGATTTGGTGCCTGGTGCCAAGCTTCCTAAGGGGAGGATATTTAATCTTTCATGTCCTGAACGTAAAGCTATGAGGGAGTATATCCAAGAATGCCTGGCCAAGGGTTTCATTCGCCCCTCGACTTCTCCTGTAGGTGCTGGCTTCTTCTTCGTGGGGAAGAAGGATGGTGGTCTTAGGCCGTGCATTGATTATCGGAACTTGTATAAGGTCACAGTAAGGAACCAGTATCCCCTTCCTTTGATTCCGGATCTTTTTAATCAGGTTCAGGGGGCCCAATGGTTCTCTAAGTTCGATCTACGGGGGGCATATAACCTTATCCGCATCAAAGAGGGGGGTGAGTGGAAAACTGCGTTCAACACGCCCGAAGGTCATTTCGAATACCTAGTCATGCCCTTTGGGTTGTGTAATGCCCCTGCCGTCTTCCAGAATTTTATTAATGAAATTCTGAGAGATTACCTGGGTAATTTTCTTGTAGTGTACCTTGATGACATACTGGTGTTTTCCAAGGACTGGTCCTCGCACGTGGAGCATGTCAGGAAGGTCCTCCAGGTCCTTCGGGAAAATAATCTGTTTGCGAAGACCGAAAAATGTGTGTTTGGGGTACAGGAGATACCATTTTTAGGTCAAATCCTCACTCCTCATGAATTCCGCATGGACCCTGCCAAGGTTCAGGCTGTGGCGGAACGGGTCCAACCTGCCTCCCTGAAGGCGCTACAGTGTTTTTTGGGGTTCGCTAACTATTACAGGAGATTTATTGCCAACTTCTCGGTCGTCGCTAAGCCTCTTACGGACCTCACTCGCAAGGGTGCTGATGTCCTCCATTGGCCCCCTGAGGCCGTCCAGGCTTTTGAGACCCTCAAGAAGTGCTTATCTCGGCCCCCGTGCTGGTTCAGCCCAACCAAAGGGAGCCATTTATTGTGGAGGTTGACGCGTCCGAGGTGGGAGTGGGGGCCGTCTTGTCCCAGGGTACCAGCTCCCTCACCCATCTCCGCCCCTGTGCTTACTTCTCTAGGAAGTTTTTGCCCACGGAGTGTAACTATGATATTGGCAACCGCAAACTTTTAGCCATTAAATGGGCTTTTGAAGAGTGGCGTCACTTCTTGGAGGGGGCCAGACACCAGGTAACGGTCCTTACTGACCACAAGAATCTGGTTTTCCTAGAATCTGCCCGGAGGCTTAATCCTAGACAAGCTCGTTGGGCACTATTCTTTACCAGATTTAATTTCTTGGTTACCTATAGGGCTGGGTCCAAAAATATTAAGGCTGATGCACTGTCACGTAGTTTCATGGCTAATCCTCCTTCTGAGAAGGATCCTGCTTGTATTTTACCCCCTGGTATAATTGTTTCTGCCACTGATTCTGACTTAGCCTCTGACATCGCGGCTGATCAAGGTTCAGCTCCCGGGAACCTCCCTGGGGACAAACTGTTTGTCCCCCTGCAATACCGGCTAAGGGTACTCAGGGAAAACCATGACTCCGCTCTATCTGGTCATCCTGGCATCTTGGGTACCAAACTCCTCATTACCAGAAACTATTGGTGGCCTGGGTTGCCTAAAGACGTTAGGGCTTACGTCGCCGCTTGTGAGGTCTGTGCTAGGTCCAAGACCCCTAGGTCCCGACCTGCGGGCTTACTACGTTCCTTGCCCATTCCCCAGAGACCTTGGACCCATATCTCCATGGATTTTATCACCGATTTGCCTCCATCTCAGGGCAAGTCGGTGGTGTGGGTGGTAGTAGACCGCTTCAGCAAGATGTGCCACTTTGTGCCCCTTAAGAAACTACCTAACGCCAAGACGTTAGCTTCTTTGTTTGTGAAACACATTCTGCGTCTCCATGGGGTCCCAGTCAATATCGTTTCGGACAGAGGGGTACAATTTGTTTCCTTATTTTGGAGAGCTTTTTGTAAAAAGTTGGAGATTGATCTATCCTTCTCCTCCACCTTCCATC
This sequence comes from Rhinoderma darwinii, assembly GCF_050947455.1. Taxonomy (NCBI): domain Eukaryota; kingdom Metazoa; phylum Chordata; class Amphibia; order Anura; family Rhinodermatidae; genus Rhinoderma; species Rhinoderma darwinii. The sequence continues at coordinate 13,805,354 of NC_134695.1, read as the reverse complement.
CCGAAACTAATGGCCAAACGGAAAGGACTAACCAATCCCTGGAACAATATTTAAGGTGTTTCATTTCTGACTGTCAATTTGATTGGGTCTCATTCCTTCCCCTCGCCGAATTTTCCCTGAATAACCGGGTCAGTAACTCGTCAGGGGTCTCCCCATTTTTCTGTAATTTCGGGTTTAATCCTAGGTTCTCCTCCGTTTCCCCTGGTTGTTCCAATAATCCCGAGGTAGAGGACGTTCATCGGGAACTGTGCACAGTCTGGGCCCAGGTTCAGAAGAACCTAGAGGCGTCCCAGAGCGTACAAAAGATTCAGGCTGATTGTAGACGTTCTGCTAACCCCCGGTTTGTCGTCGGGGATCTGGTGTGGTTGTCGTCGAGGAACTTGCGCCTTAAGGTCCCGTCCAGGAAGTTTGCTCCCCGATTTATTGGACCTTATAAGGTCATTGAAGTCCTCAACCCTGTATCCTTCCGTCTGGAGCTGCCCCCATCCTTTCGCATACACGACGTCTTCCATGCCTCCCTCCTGAAACGCTGCTCCCCGTCCTGGTCCCCCTCGAGGAAACCTCCTGTTCCCGTTCTCACCCCTGAGGGGGTGGAATTCGAGGCGGCCAAGATTGTGGACAGTAGGATGATCCAGGGCTCCCTCCAGTACCTGGTCCATTGGAGAGGATACGGGCCGGAGGAGAGGACTTGGGTACCAGCTCGAGATGTTCACGCTGGGGTATTGATCAGGAGGTTCCACCTTCTCTTCCCCACTAAACCGGGTCCTCTTAGTAAGGGTCCGGTGGCCCCTCATAAAAGGGGGAGTACTGTAAAGGATCTGCCAGGCACTAGGTCTGGGTATACTCCCAGGATTAATCAGTCGACACCTGAGGCCAGACCTCTGAGACTGACACCTGCTCCCACCAATCAGGGTGGCAGGCTCAGGAGTGGGAGAGCCTATCGCGGCCTGGTCAGTCAGAGTTAGCTCCACCCCCTGTCCATTTATACCTGCCGTTTTCTCTTCCTCCTTGCTTGTTGCTCTTCTTGGATTCCTGGCCCCACTGCTGCCTTGCTCCAGCCTGCTTCTGCCGTGCTTCTGCCTTGCTTCAGTTCCGTTTATCCTGCGTTGCTCTGCCCCTGGCTTGCTTCTGCTCCGTGCTCCCGTTTGTATACTCCACTACTTCCTGATCCTGACTGGCTCATTCACCGCTCCGTTTCCTCGCGGCATTCCGTGGGCTACTGTATTCCCTTGCGTGTTCCCTGTTTGTACTCCCTTGCACTTAGACAGCGTAGGGACCGCCGCCAAGTTGTACCCCGTCGCCTAGGGCGGGTCGTTGCAAGTAGGCAGGGACAGGGCGGTGGGTAGATTAGGGCTCACTTGTTCCCTTCACCTCCTTCCTGCCATTACAGCTCCATAGATCGCCCACCCCTGTATATAGCCCCCCTGTAGATATAGCCCACCCCTGTATATGGTGCTCCATAGATAGCCCACCCCAGTATATAGCCCCCCTGTAGATAGACCCCCGTAGATAAAGCCCCCCGTGTAGATAAAGCCCCCGCACGTGCAGATAAAGTCCACCTCGTAGATAAAGCCCCCCCCGTAGATAAAGTCCACCCGTAGATAAAGTCCCCCTTGTATAAAAAGCCCCCCCCCCCGTGCAGATAAAGTCCCCCTTGTAGATACAGCCACAAACTTTTTTATTACAATAAAAAACAAAACTGTTCAAACTCAAATTAATCCCGTTCCCACGCCGGCCGGCAGCAATGGAGACCTGCTATCTTCTGCGCAGGTCTCCTGGGGGTTGAACGAAGCGTCTAAGAAAGGCGCTGATTGGCTGGGCAGGATGACTTTGCCTGTCATTCAGCGCCTTTCAGCGACGGAAGCGCGACTTGTACAAAAGAGCAGAATGGACGGGCACGGAATCTACCCGGCCATTCATGCTTCTAATTGTACCTGTGTCCTATAGACACAGGTACAATTATAGTGCAGGAGGAGGTGGCGATGGCGCCCCCCTCTAAGTTGCGCCCGGGGCACATGCCCCGCCTGCCTACTACTTGATAATATACATTCGGTTAGCAAAGTTACCAAAAGTAGGGGACAGATGGAATAGAATATGATTGCAGGATCAGACTACACGGAGTTTCTTTGTTGTCTGTTGCAAGTTGTTTTATTTTTAATTTTAAATGCATTCAGACAATAAAAATAAAATTTGGTTGAGAAGATGAACATGTAGCGTCCACGGCCGCAGATCGTCGGCCGCAGCCATGGATCTGTGACTGCTGACCCGCATCTCCTCCCCGCTCCGTTCTGCTGTGTCCCGTACAATGTGCACGCTCGTGTCCGGCCTTAAAGGGCCAGTGCGCGCACATGAAAATGATCAACATTTACCCATGATCACCCTGGACTATAAAAAGGGCCCTGCCCTTTCACTCCTTGCCTGAACGTTGTTGTGTTTACCCGTGTTAGTCCTGCAAATGGTCCCTTAGTGTTATCTAGTTCACAGTTTTCCCGTACCTGCTACCTGTATCCTGTATCCCGTGCTACCGTTGTTCCTGTGCCTTAGAAAGTTGGAGTCGTGTTGTGCCATCGGTCATGCCTGCTGTGTTACACCACGCCTGGTGTCTGCTGCCAAGGTCCCATCTGAGCCTAGCCGTTACTACTGTCTGAACTGCTACTGATACCCTTGTGCTTGGACTATATAGAAATTGACTTGTTACAGTGTTTGGTCAGCTGCTATCCCGCTATGGCGGTACGGCCCAGTGGGTCCATGTAAAGGGAAGTGTTTTATATATTTATATCTATGTACATGTGAATGTAGATATATATATATATATATTTGTCCCTCCAGAAAGGTGTATATTCATCTCCCTACCGCATAATCAGACACCCTGGGGGGTGGAAGCCATAAACAGTAAACTAATCCAGGAAGCAGGAAGTTCCAACTGCCCTCCCATCCCCCTACTAGATAATGGTATTCCATGAGGTAGCCATGAGGCCCAGGCCCCCCCTTTCAATTGCATGAGTTGTGATGTCACACAGATGTGAACAGACAAGGTATAAGAGGGTCAACGGCCTCACACTCTACCTCTTATTTGCTGCTCCCAGTGGAATCCCCTTTCCTCCTGGTCTGCTCTCTTTTCCTGCCTCCCTGAAGACACCAACTCATCAACTTGGACCACATGATAAGTATCTTCTCCCCTATACACCCTAAGTAACCCTTTTTCTCCAGCTCCTCAAATGCACATTCCCATACCCTGTTCCCTGAGTTCCCTAAGTAACCCTTGCAGTCCTGAGTTCCCCTACTACCCCTTGCGGCCCTGAGTAACTTGCTAGCAATGCTTTACCTGCATATCCCCTGATACCTGTTTAACCCTTTCCCACCTACACAGCAACCCATTCCCCTTGTTAACCCATTATACCCCTTGCAGTCTGAAAACCCTTTCTCTGTCCCTGTTACTTGATTAACCCTTAGTGTATAGGGAAAGTTATATTAGGAGGGAGTGGGACAAATAGTGAGCGTGTATTGTATTGTAACATAACTGTATTCATATGTATGTTTAGGAATGTGGGTGGAGGCATAACATAGGATACCGTGTTTATACTGTACTATGTATAGTGTGAGTATACTCAGTATATATTAATGTGTTATGTGTATTGGGGTATACTGATACTATATTTGTAAAGGATCTGCCAGGCACAACTTCTGTGTATACGCCCATGGGTAATCAGTCTGCACCTGGTTCTATGTCTCTGAGACTGACTCCATCTTCCACCACTCAGGATGGCAGGCTTAGGAGTGGGAGAGCCTATCGCAGCCTGGCCAGACGGAGCTAGCTCCCGCCCTCTGTCTATTTATACCTGCCTTTCCTGTTCCTCCTTTGCTTGTGATTCTTCTCGTGTGGTTTCCTGGCCTTGCTGCAGCTTCTAGCTATTTGACCTTGCTTCATACTGACCCCGGCTTACTGACTACTCTCCTGCTGTAAAGGATCTGCCAGGCACAGCTTCGGGGTTAACTTCCAGAGGTAATCAGTCTTCACCTGAGTCTATCTCTCTGAGACTGACTCCAGCTTCCACCACTCAGGCTGGCAGGCTTAGGAGTGGGAGAGCCTATCGCAGCCTGGCCAGACTCAGCTAGCTCCCGCCCTCTGTCTATTTATACCTGCCTTTCCTGTTCCTCCTTGCTTGTGATTCTTTCCGTGTGGTTTCCTGGCCCAGCTACAGCTCCTACTATTTGATCCTGCTCCATACTGACCCTGGCTTTCTGACTACTCTTCTGCTCTACGTTTGGTACCTCGTGCTCTCCTGGTTTGACTTGGCTCGTTCACCACTCTGTTGCTCACGGTGTTGCCGTGGGCAACTGCCCCTTTCCCTTTGCTTTATATTCCCTTGTATGTTTGTCTCGTGCACTTACTGAGCGTAGGGACCGCCGCCCAGTTGTACCCCGTCGCCCAGGGCGGGTCGTTGCAAGTAGGCAGGGACAGAGTGGCGGGTAGATTAGGGCTCACTTGTCCGTTTCCCTACCCCTATCATTACACCTGCTCTGCGTTTGGTACCTCGTACACTCCTGGTTTGACTCGGCTCGTTCACCTCTCTTGTTGCTCACGGTTTTGCCGTGGGCAACTGCCCCATTTCCCTTTGCTTGTGTCCCCTTGTCTGTTTGTCTGTCGTGCACCTACTGAGCGTAGGGACTGTCGCCCAGTTGTACCCCATCGCCTAGGGCGGGTCGTTGCAAGTAGGCAGGGACTGAGTGGTGGGTAGATTAGGGCTCACTGTCTGTTTCCCTACCCTCCTGTCTTTACATAATCACAAGCCCATATACCTAGGCTACCCTGGTCCCTCACACTACTATGGACCCCCTTGAGACCCTGGCTCAGCAAATGCAGGGTCTCTACCTACAGGTCCAGGCCCTGGCTCAGAGGGTCATCCAGCCTGACGCTACCATGGTAGTGCCCCTCACCTCACCTCTTGAACCCCACCTCAAGTTGCCTGACCGGTTCTCAGGAGACCGGAGGACTTTTCTCTCCTTTCGGGAGAGTTGTAAGCTCTACTTTCGCTTAAAGCCCCACTCCTCAGGTTCTGAGAGCCAGCGGGTGGGTATAATTATGTCCCGGCTCCAGGAAGGGCCCCAAGAATGGGCCTTCTCCCTGGCTCCTGACGCCCCTGAACTTTCCTCCGTTGATCTTTTCTTTTCTGCTCTCGGACTCATTTATGACGAGACTGACAGGACTGCCTTTGCCGAGAGTCAGCTGGTGACCTTACGTCAGGATAAGAGACCTGTGGAGGAGTATTGTTCTGACTTTAGGAAGTGGTGCGTAGCTTCTCGGTGGAATGACCCTGCCTTAAGGTGCCAGTTTAGGTTGGGTCTGTCGAACGCCCTGAAAGACCTGCTAGTTAGCTATCCCTGTTCTGACTCCTTAGACCAGGTTATGGCTTTAGCGGTACAACTTGACCGGCGTCTCAGGGAACGACAACTTGAACATTTTTGTGTTTTCCCCTTTGACTCCCCCATGATGCCTCCCGAGGTCCCGTTGCTTTGCTCTTCCACGGAAGACTCGGAGGTACCTATGCAACTCGGGGCCTCCGTGTCCCCCCGACAACGTAGAGAGTTCCGCAGGAAGAATGGTCTCTGCTTCTATTGTGGGGATGACAAGCATCAAGTGAACACCTGTCCTAGGCGTAAGAATAAGCAGCCGGAAAACTTCCGCGCCTAAGTGATCATCGGGGAGGTCACTTGGGCGCACAGGTATTTCCCGTAAATATGAAACGTAATAAAATCTTGCTTCCCTTTCAGGTCTCTTTTGGTGGTAGGTCTGCTACCGGCAGTGCCTTCATGGATTCAGGGTCTTCTGCTAATATCATGTCTGTGGAATTTGCTATGTCTCTAGCTATGCCTTTGATTGATTTGCCTAAACCTGTCCCGGTAGTGGGTATCGACTCCACTCCTCTTGCTAATGGTTATTTTACTCAGCATACCCCTGTTTTTGAACTCCTTGTTGGCTCCATGCATTTGGAGCAGTGCTCTGTACTGTTGATGCAGGGATTATCGTCCGATTTGGTTTTAGGCCTTCCCTGGTTGCAGTTGCATAATCCCACGTTTGACTGGAATACTGGGGAGCTTACCAAATGGGGTAATGAATGCTTGACGTCATGTTTTTCTGTTAATTCTATTTCTCCCCCTGAGGAGGTGAACACGCTACCTGAGTTTGTTCAGGACTTCGCTGATGTTTTCTCTAAGGAGGCCTCCGAAGTGTTACCTCCTCATAGAGAATACGATTGCACTATCGATTTGGTACCAGGAGCTAAGCTCCCTAAGGGTAGGATATTTAATCTTTCTTGTCCCGAACGTGAAGCCATGAGAGAGTATATCCAGGAATGCCTGGCCAAGGGTTACATTCGCCCCTCTACTTCTCCGGTAGGTGCTGGCTTCTTCTTCGTAGGGAAGAAGGATGGTGGTCTTAGGCCATGCATTGACTACCGTAACTTGAATAAGGTCACTGTAAGGAACCAGTATCCCCTTCCTTTGATTCCTGATCTCTTTAATCAAGTTCAGGGGGCCCAATGGTCCTCTAAGTTTGATCTACGGGGGGCATATAACCTTATCCGCATCAAAGAGGGGGATGAGTGGAAGACTGCGTTTAACACGCCCGAAGATCATTTCGAATACCTCGTCATGCCCTTTGGGTTGTGTAATGCCCCCGCGGTCTTCCAGAATTTCATAAATACGATTTTAAGAGATTACCTGGGGGTATTTCTTGTAGTGTACCTTGATGACATACTTGTGTTTTCCAAGGACTTGTCCTCCCACATTGAGCATGTCAGGAAGTTGCTCCAGGTCCTTCGGGAAAACAAACTGTTTGCTAAGACCGAAAAATGTGTGTTTGGGGTGCAAGAGATACCATTTTTGGGTCAAATCCTCACTCCTCATGAATTCCGCATGGACCCCGCCAAGGTCCGGGCTGTGGCGGAATGGGTCCAACTTGCCTCCCTGAAGGCGTTACAGTGTTTCTTGGGGTTCGCTAATTATTACAGGAGATTTATTGCTAACTTCTCGGTCATCGCTAAGCCTCTTACGGATCTCACTCGCAAAGGTGCTGATCTCCTCCACTGGCCTCCTGAGGCTGTCCAGGCTTTTGAGGTCCTTAAGAAGTGCTTTATCTCGGCCCCGGTGCTGGTCCAGCCCAACCAAATGGAGCCATTTATCGTGGAGGTTGACGCATCCGAGGTGGGAGTGGGGGCTGTCTTGTCCCAGGGTACCAGGTCCCTCTCCCATCTCCGTCCCTGTGCCTACTTCTCCAGGAAGTTTTCGCCCACTGAGAGTAACTATGATATTGGCAACCGCGAACTCTTAGCCATTAAATGGGCATTTGAAGAGTGGCGCCACTTCCTGGAGGGGGCTAGGCACCAGGTAACGGTCCTTACCGACCACAAGAATCTGGTTTTCCTAGAATCTGCCCGGAGGCTAAACCCGAGACAAGCTCGATGGGCGCTATTTTTTACCAGATTCAACTTTTTGGTTACCTATAGGGCTCGGTCTAAAAATATTAAGGCCGATGCACTGTCGCGTAGCTTCATGGCCAGCCCTCCTTCAGAGGAAGATCCTGTTTTAATTTTCCCTGCTGGTATAGTCGTTTCTTCTATTGATTCTGATTTAGTCTCTGAAATTGCGGCTGATCAAGGTTCAGCTCCCGGGAACCTTCCTGAGAACAAGCTGTTTGTTCCCCTGCAATTCCGGCTAAGGGTACTTAGGGAAATTCATGACTCTGCACTATCTGGCCATCCAGGCATCCTGGGTACCAAGTACCTCATTGCCAGAAACTATTGGTGGCCTGGGTTGCCCAAAGATGTTAAGGCCTACGTCGCCGCTTGTGAAGTTTCTGCTAGGTCCAAGACTCCCAGGTCCCGAACAGCGGGCTTACTATGTTCTTTGCCCATTCCCCAGAGACCTTGGACCCATATCTCCATGGATTTTATCACCGATTTGCCTCCATCTCAAGGCAAGTCGGTGGTGTGGGTTGTAGTAGACCGCTTCAGTAAGATGTAGCACTTTGTGCCCCTCAAGAAACTACCCAATGCTAAGTCGTTAGCTATCTTGTTTGTCAAACACATCCTGCGTCTCCATGGGGTCCCTGTCAATATTGTTTCGGACAGAGGGGTACAATTTGTTTAATTGTTTTGGAGAGCCTTCTGTAAAAAGTTCGAGATTGATCTGTCCTTCTCCTCTGCCTTCCATCCTGAAACTAATGGCCAAACCGAGAGGACTAATCAGTCTCTAGAACAATATTTAAGGTGTTTTATCTCTGACTGTCAATATGATTGGGTCTCATTCATTCCCCTCGCCGAATTTTCCCTTAATAACCGGGTCAGTAGCTCGTCAGGGGTCTCCCCCTTTTTCTGTAATTTTGGGTTTAATCCACGGTTCTCCTCTGTTTCACCTGGTAGTTCCAATAATCCCGAGGTAGAGGTCGTTCATCGGGAACTGTGCACAGTCTGGGTCCAGGTTCAGAATAACCTAGAGGCGTCCCAGAGCATACAAAAAACTCAGGCTGATAGAAGACGTTCTGCTAACCCCTTGTTTATGGTCGGGGATCTGGTGTGGTTATCATCTAAGAACTTGCGCCTTAAGGTCCCGTCCAAGAAGTTTGCTCCCCGGTTTATAGGGCCATATAAGGTCATTGAAGTCCTCAATCCTGTCTCCTTCTGACTGGAGTTGCCCCCACCTTTTCTTATACACGACGTGTTTCATGCCTCCCTCCTTAAACGCTGCTCCCCGTCCTTGGCTCCCTCGAGGAAACCTCCTGTTCCCGTTATCACCCCTGAGGGGGTGGAATTCGAGGTGGCCAAGATTGTGGACAGCAAGATGGTCCAAGGCTCCCTCCAGTACCTGGTCCATTGGCAAGGATACGGGCCTGAGGAGAGAGGACTTGGGTACCCGCCCGGGATGTTCACGCTGGGGTATTGGTCAGGAAGTTCCACCTTCGTTTCCCCAATAAACCAGGTCCACTTAGAAAGGGTCCGGTGGCCCCTCATAAAAGGGGGGGTACTATAAAGGATCAGCCAGGCACAACTTCTGTGTATACGCCCATGGGTAATCAGTCTGCACCTGGTTCTTTGTCTCTGAGACTGACTCCATCTTCCACCACTCAGGATGGCAGGCTTAGGAGTGGGAGAGCCTATCGCAGCCTGGCAAGACGGAGCTAGCTCCCGCCCTCTGTCTATTTATACCTGCCTTTCCTGTACCTCCTTTGCTTGTGATTCTTCTCGTGTGGTTTCCTGGCCTTGCTGCAGCTTCTAGCTATTTGACCTTGCTTCATACTGACCCCGGCTTACTGACTACTCTCCTGCTCTGCGTTTGGTACCTCGTACACTCCTGGTTTGACTCGGCTCGTTCACCTCTCTTGTTGCTCACGGTGTTGCCGTGGGCAACTGCCCCATTTCCCTTTGCTTGTGTCCCTTTGTCTGTTTGTCTGTCGTGCACCTACTGAGCGTAGGGACCGTCGCCCAGTTGTACCCCGTCGCCTAGGGCGGGTCGTTGCAAGTAGGCAGGGACTGAGTGGTGGGTAGATTAGGGCTCACTGTCTGTTTCCCTACCCCCCTGTCTTTACAATATTGTGATCAGTTACTGTGTTCTGTGTTTAGTTGGTGTATTTTACACGTACGTGTGATTATTGTTAGTAATAAATATTACCCTTTTTTTACTATACAATTGTATTTATTCTACGGTCTTATTCCGTTGAGTGGAAGCAAAGCAAGTAGTTTAACGTTAGTATAAGGAAAAGGTAGGGGAACTAGATATAACCCTAGTGACCCTGAATATAAAGGAGGTAGTAATAGTGGGAGAAATAAGTAGGTGAAACCCGCTATTATACCAGCCCTTTTACACACGTGTGTGTGAGTATTTATTATATACTCTACGGTTCAAAAGTTTTGGGTCACCCAGACAATTTTGTGTTTTCCATGAAAACTCACACTTATATTTATCAAATGAGTTGCAAAATGACTAGAAAATATAGTCAAGACATTGACAAGGTTAGAAATAATGATTTTTATTTCAAATAATAATTTTCTCCTTCAAACTTTGCTTTCGTCAAAGAATGCTTCATTTGCAGCAATTACAGCATTGCAGACCTTTGGCATTCTAGCTGTTAATTTGCTGAGGGAATCGGGAGAAATTTCACCCGATGCTTCCAGAAGCCCCTCCCACAAGTTGGATTGGCTTGATGGGCACTTCTTGCATACCATACGGTTAAGCTGCTCCCACAACAGCTCTATGGGGTTGAGATCTGGTGACTGCGCTGGCCACTCCATTACAGATAGAATACCAGCTGCCTGCTTCTTCCCTAAATAGTTCTTGCATAATTCGGAGGTGTGCTTTGGGTCATTGTCCTGTTGTAGGATGAAATTAGCTCCAATCAAGCGCTGTCTACAGGGTATGGCATGGCGTTTCAAAATGGAGTGATAGCCTTCCTTATTCAAACTCCCTTTTACCTTGTACAAATCTCCCACTTTACCAGCACCAAAGCAACCCCATACCATCCCATTACCTCCACCATGCTTGACAGATGGCGTCAGGCACTCTTCCAGCATCTTTTCAGTAGTTCTGCGTCTCACAAATGTTCTTCTGTGTGATCCAAACACCTCAAACTTCAATTCGTCTGTCCATAACACTTTTTTCCAATCTTCCTCTGTCCAATGTCTGTGTGCTTTTGCCCATATTAATCTTTTCCTTTTATTAGCCAGTCTCAGATATGGCTTTTTCTTTGCGACTCTGCCCTGAAGGCCAGCATCCCGGAGTCGCCTCTTCACTGTAGACGTTGACACTGGCGTTTTGCGGGTACTATTTAATGAAGCTGCCAGTTGAGGACCTGTGAGGCGTCTATTTCTCAAACTAGAGACTCTAATGTACTTGTCTTGTTGCTCAGTTGTGCAACGTGGCCTCCCACTTCTCTTTCTACTCTGGTTAGAGCCTGTTTGTGCTGTCCTCTGAAGGGAGTAGTATACACCGTTGTAGGAAATCTTCAGTTTCTTGGCAATTTCTCGCATGGAATAGCCTTCATTTCTAAGAACAAGAATAGACTGTCGAGTTTCACATGAAAGCTCTCGTTTTCTAGCCATTTTGAGAGTTTAATCGAACCCACAAATGTAATGCTCCAGATTCTCAACTAGCTCAAAGGAAGGTCAGTTTTATAGCTCCTCTAAACAGCAAAACTGTTTACAGCGGTGCTAACATAATTGCACAAGGGTTTTCAACTGTTTTCTAATCATCCATTAGCCTTCTAACACAGTTAGCAAACACAATGTACCATTAGAACACTGGAGTGATGGTTGCTGGAAATGGGCCTCTATACACCTATGTAGATATTGCATTAAAAACCAGACGTTTGCAGCTAGAATAGTCATTTAGCACATTAACAATGCATAGAGTGTATTTCTGATTAATTTAATGTTATCTTAATTGAAAAAAACTGTGCTTTTCTTTCAAAAATAAGGAAATTTCAAATTGACCCTAAACTTTTGAACGGTAGTGTATATAGTTATATATATATGAGTCCTTTTTCAGTCCACATACCCACAGATCTTGACAGAATATACCCTTTAAGAATCTGTTTACACTTGTGTTAAAGAGGCTCTGTCACCAGATTTTGCAACCCCTATCTGCTATTGCAGCAGATAGGCGCTGCAATGTAGATTACAGTAACGTTTTTATTTTTAAAAAACGAGCATTTTTGGCCAAGTTATGACCATTTTTGTATTTATGCAAATGCGGCTTGCAAAAGTACAACTGGGCGTGTTGAAAAGTAAAAGTACAACTGGGCGTGTTTACTTCTTTTACTAGCTGGGCGTTCTGACGAGAAGTATCATCCACTTCTCTTCAGAACGCCCAGCTTCTGGCAGTGCACAGACACACAGTGTGTTCTCGAGAGATCACGCTGTGACGTCACTCACAGGTCCTGCATCGTGTCAGACGAGCGAGGACACATCGGCACCAGAGGCTACAGTTGATTCTGCAGCAGCATCAACGTTTGCAGGTAAGTAGCTACATCGACTTACCTGCAAACGCTGATGCTGCTGCAGAATCAACTGTAGCCTCTGGTGCCGATGTGTCCTCGCTCGTCTGACTTGATGCAGGACCTGTGAGTGACGTCACAGCGTGATCTCTCGAGAACACGGCTGTGTCTGCACTGCCAGAAGCTGGGCATTCTGAAGAGAAGTGGATGATACTTCTATACACAACGCCCAGCTAGTAAAAGTAGTAAAAACGCCCCGATGTACGCACATAATACACGCCCAGTTGTACTTTTACTTTTCAACACGCCCAGTTGTACTTTTGCAAGCCTCATTTGCATAAATACAAAAATGGTCATAACTTGGCCAAAAATGCTCGTTTTAAAAAAATAAAAACGTTACTGTAATCTACATTGCAGCGCCTATCTGCTGCAATAGCAGATAGGGGTTGCAAAATCTGGTGACAGAGCCTCTTTAATTATTTTCTGTCAGGTTTCTGTTGCTTTTTGAAGATCAGAATAGCGTAGCATATTGCACTACTCCAGGGGTCAGCAACCTATGTTTGCCCGTCACCCTGGGTCGTAAGCCCCGCAGGTGCTCTCAAGCCGAAACCTAGCCCAACGTCACCCCCTTGGCTTGATTGATGGCTCTAGTTAACACTGCACATAGAGCTTTGTGCTTATATTGCTTAGTGTACGTTCACTTGAATTACAAAATGTATATCACTGCCTTAATGAACGATTAAAATTGATCTTTATTGTAGTAATCAGTACTAAAAAATAGGCTCAATAGCCAGAAACAACTGTGTAAGGCGAAAGCAGGTAGACCAGTAGGGAAACGCTAGTGGATACTGCAGTTGTCCATATGTATCTGCACTTGCGTATACAATAGAAGTCCCTATACGTTATGTTATAAACCTGGTGATCCCTGCCACTAGAGCTGTGTCCCTATAGGTGTGTCCCAACGCATTAAAAACACAGGTAGGCTGGTTAGCACATGTAGCACGCCATTAACATTCACCCGGCTCGTGCACGACACTAGTCAGCTGGTCGAGGGGCTCTAGCGCGCACCAACGTCACTAGTTTCTTCAGAGCCACGGAACGCACAACACCTGCACTAGATTTCACTAAAGAAACCAGTGACGTCAGTGCACGCTAGAGCCGCCAATCATGCCAAGGGAATGGCGTTTGGCCGAAATTTGAACACTTATGTCATGTGCGCAGTGCAATTTTATGAACTCCCCTAATACAACATGTCACCTCATCCATCATAAGCCACATAAGCCTTGCAAAGAATAATAAGTGTACTTGTCTCTGAGCTGCTGTAAGGCCCCATGCACATGAATGGGTTTTTATGGCCGCAATTCACCTGCATATCTGTGGGTGAATTGCAGACCCATTCATTTCTATGGGCCCATGCACACGACCGTGGTTTCCACGGTTCGTGCATTGCCCAGGAGCCTGGACTGCAAAAAGATAGGACATATCTTATTACGGCTGTGGTTTGCGGTCCAGGCTCATAGAAATGAATGCACGCGGCCATGTGCACGGCCCGCGATTTGCGGACGTCCCGCGGTTGACAAGCCGAAAAACTACGGTCGTGTGCATGAGGTCTAACCGTTTTTTACATATCTGTGTGAGCAGATATTCTCAGACCGAATCCCATCCTCAGCCTCTCATGCAGCAGGCTTACTGCAGACCACTGTGAGGCCTGTGTTTAGCTCAGTCACCCCGTATGCACCACATACTGCCTTCTCCAGCACCTGGAGGGGTGGTGCAACCACCTGGGACGGCAACGGATGAGGGTGCGGCGACGGCGCCACTAAAATTAATCGGCACCACCCCCTCCTGCACTACATTTGTGTCTGCGTCTATAGGACGCAGATACAATTGAACGGATAACTAGCGCAGGAAGGGCAAGGAACATTAGTTCCTTGTCCTGCCATTCAGCGCCTTTCAATGACGCTGTGGTGCGATGACGTCATCACGCCACTTACGTCGTTCAGCTGCAGCAGACCTGGTCAGAAGAGTTCTTGCCTATGTTGCTAGAGGACGGTGCTGGAACGGGATCAGGTGAGTAAACTTCTTTTTTTCAGTAAACAGTGTGAGGGGCTTTATCTACAGGGGGCCGTATTGAGGCACTATATACAAGGGACTCTATAGGGGCAGTATCTACATGAGGCTCTATGTGGGGCACTATGTATGGGGGGCACTATATACAGGGGGCTGTATGTGGGGCACTATTTACAGGGGGCTGTATGTGGGGCTATAACGGTTCTCACCGGTTTGTTCGTGGATCCTCGGGGTCGTCTGGGAGATGGTGCTTGGAACCCAGGCAACGATTGGCACAGCGGGTAGAGGCAGTCGGGTGGATAGGCAGAAGTCAGGACAGGCAGCAGACGTCGTAACGGGTATGGCAGCAATAGGTCAAGGCAGGCGGCAGACGTCGTAACGGGTATGGCAGCAATAGGTCAAGGCAGGCGGCAGACAAGGATATGTGAAGAAAAACCTCCAGCTCACCTTTGGCAGGATCCTGCTGCTGGCTGCGCCCGGATCGTCGTGTCGGCACACAGTATATGTAGACAGGAAATAGAGCAAGGTAGATTCCAGCGCAAAAATAATTCTTTAGAAGATGAAGGGTTTAAAATGGAAACATGTTCTAATTTTATTTGGAATATAGTAAAACAGGGAAACAATGTCCTACGAAGAAAGGTGGATGTAAAAGGTATACGCTGCCAACGCGTTTCAGACGGCTTCCGTGTCCTTAATCATGGCTGAAGTGACAGTGTGACAGCATGGTAGGGGTTTATATCCGGTCAGTGACAGGTGAAAGTTAATTGCGTTTCACAATAATTGGTTTGGAACGCACAACGGGGAAAGTCAGCGCAATCCATGTCAGATAGATGTTTCTGGACATCAGGCAAAGCTAGAATCTGTGATCGTACTAAGTAGGATGGTTCATCATGAGAAATGCATTTTGTCATGGATTACAATGTGTAACTATGTTGAATACCTTTAAAAGGAATTCAATAATATTATGTAACTGTTACTTTTTGACCGAATGTAAGCCCTTTCCAAGTTAAAAAATATATACATATGAAAGACAAATATATAAATATAAGAACTTGTAGAAATATAGAGGATATCGTAAAACTGTGTGAAAAGTGTTTAAAAATATGAACATAGACCGATATTGCTATTTTTCTGGAACATTTGTTTATATTTGTGTTTTGCATGTTGCTCTGCCAGAGAGAGTATATGTGTTGCATAGTCGAAGATATATGTTAATTTCTAGAATGAAACCAAAGCAAGGATTGATGATAGCAAATAAGGTGTTCATTTTTATGTTAATCACCAAATGGGGGACAAAACTTAAGAGGTACTTTATTTTATAGGGCCAGAAGCGCGTCTTCCTAGCCCATATTGCCCTGCAATGATATGTATTTATTTATATTTCTTTTATGGGGAAACTACAAAAACGTAGATGTGGTTCTCACCATGAATATATTTAAATTAACTTTTGCTTGTGAGAAGGAAAGGAAAAAAGGTAGCATTTAGCCAATATAGATTGGAGCTATGAGTTGGGTATATACAATAGTAATATTTTGGTAATAAAACATAACTATGTTTATATTTTGTGGGGACAAAAAAGTGTCCTCCTAGCCCGTATTGCTCTATAATTATATATGTTTATTTTATTTTTTTTATGGAGAAACCACAAACCTATAGATGTAATTCTCACCTTAAATATATTTAAACTGATATTTGGCTTACGAGAAAAAAGGGGAGAAAAAAGTAACATTTCGCAGATATCGATTGGAGCTATGAGTTGGATATATGTAATAGTAATATTTTAATAATGAAACATAAGTTCTTTTTTCAAATTTAATCCATGGGATGTCTAGTTTTTAGACGATAGATCCAATACGCTTCCCTGCCCAGTATCTTATGTTTTAAATTTCCTCCTCGTTTGGGTACATGTACCTTTTCAATGGCATAGCATGTCAAAGTATTGGTGGATCTGTTGTGATAATTGATGAAGTGTTTGGCTGCACTAGATGTGTTAATAATATTAGGATTTCTAATGTAACTTAGGTGTTCTAATACCCTGATTTAGAATTTGTGGCTTGTACAGCCTATGTATTTTAAAGAGGCTCTGTCACCAGATTTTGCAACCCCTATCTGCTATTGCAGCAGATTGGCACTGCAATGTAGATTACAGTAACGTTTTTATTTTTAAAAAACGAGCATTTTTGGCCAAGTTATGACCATTTTTGTATTTATGCAAATGAGGCTTGCAAAAGTACAACTGGGCGTGTTTACAGTAAAAGTACAAGTGGGCGTGTATTATGTGTGTACATCGGGGCGTTTTTACTTCTTTTACTAGCTGGGCGTTAGGAATGGCAGTGTATGATGCTGACGAATCAGCATCATACACTTCTGTTCGTTAACACCCAGCTTCTGGCAGTGCAGACACACAGCGTGTTCTCGAGAGATCACGCTGTGACGTCACTCACTTCCTGCCCCAGGTCCTGCATCGTGTCGGCCACATCGGCACCAGAGGCTACAGTTGATTCTGCAGCAGCATCAGCGTTTGCAGGTAAGTAGCTACATCGACTTACCTGCAAACGCCGATGCTGCTGCAGAATCAACTGTAGCCTCTGGTGCCGATGTGTCCTCGCTCGTCCGACACGATGCAGGACCTGGGGCAGGAAGTGAGTGACGACACAGCGTGATCTCTCGAGAACACGCTGTGTCTGCACTGCCAGAAGCTGGGCGTTCTGAAGAGAAGTGGATGATACTTCTCGTCAGAACGCCCAGCTAGTAAAAGAAGTAAACACGCCAAGATGTAACACACATACACGCCCAGTTGGACTTTTACTTTAAACACGCCCAGTTGGACTTTAGCAAGCCTCATTTGCATAAATACAAAAATGGTCATAACTTGGCCAAAAATGCTCGTTTTTTAAAAAGAAAAACGTTACTCTTATCTACATTGCAGCGCGGATCTGCTGCAATAGCAGATAGGGGTTGCAAAATCTGGTGACAGCCTCTTTAAGTTGCAAACTGTACATTCTAAAATATAAATTATACCCTCACTATTACAATTAATATAATTTTTGATGCTAAAATTAATTTTACCCATGGAATCAGTAAAGGTTTTTTTTGGGCAAACGTAGGAGCATATTTTGCACGGATATGTACCGCATTTAAAAAAAACCTTTTCTTCCAGCCAAGTGGTTTTACGTTCCTCTGACTGTAACATGGAAGGAGACAAGGAGTTGCCTATGGTGGGAGCTTTACGAGCCACAATCCTGCATCCGTCCCTCAGAATATCTTCCAGTATCTGATCTTCCGTAAGAATTGGTAAGTGTTTAGAAATAATATTTTTTATTTCCCGAAATTGGTTACTATGTTGTAGTATTACAGTCAGTTTGTTTGAGTTGAGCACTATATGATGTTTAGTCTCAGTGAGTAGATTTCCTCTGCTTTTTTTTTAGGTGATTGAAATTGCTCTTTTGAGCGTCCAATCAGGATATCCCCTGTTATGTGATCTTTTTGAAATTGTTTGTTGTTCTGTTTCATAACTGATTTGTGTATTACAGTTACGTTTTGCCCTATGCATTTTGCAAACCGGAATGGATGTGATTGTTTGTTTTGGATGATTGCTTCTTGCATGGAGTATGGTATTTCCTGAAATCATTTTTCTATGTGTTTTAGTGTGTATTATTTCTCCATCGGTCCCCTCAAGTTCTAGATCTAAAAAGATTGTACTATTTTCATCATGGGTATGGGTAAATCTCAGATTATCCTGGTTGGAATTAAGATAGTTGATAAATGTGGGTATTCCTGAAATATGACCTTTCCATATGATCAACAGATCGTCAATATAACGACCGTACCAGTGTATGTTTTTGTTTGATACATTTTTATCTGAGAAGATGTATGTTTCTTCCCACCACGCCATTACCAGGTTGGCCAGAGAGGGCGAAAACTTGGCCCCCATGGAAACTCCTTTAAGTTGTAGGTAAAATTTATTGTTGAAGTGAAAGTAGTTGTGCCGCATTAAGAATATTAAAACATCTAAGATGTATATTTGAAGCTCCTGACTGTATGGACTGTGTTTTGATAAGTGATGTTTGAGCGCTTTATGTGCTACGTCATGCGGTATACTTGTATACAATGAAATAACATCACAATTCAACCAAGTAAAATGTTTGGACCACTTCTCATTCTGAAAGGATCTCAATACATCTCAGGTGTCTCTGAGGAAACCGGGAGTGTTTGCTGCCAAAGGTTGGAGGAGAGAGTCCAGCCATTCCGAAAATTTCTCCAAGAGAGATCCTATGCCCGATACAATAGGTCTCATTGATGGGGGATTGATACCCTTGTGTGTCTTTGGCAGGGCGTGCAGGGTAGGTGTAATCGGATGTTCAACGTCGATGTAGACAGACTGCTTCTTGGTAAGTAAACCATTATTGACACCTTCTTTGATTAATTTTTTGATCTTAATTTGAAAATCCTAGGTAGGATTGTGGTCCAACATTTTATAGGTGGCTTCATCTGACAGCAGTTTGCTCACTTCAGTTTTGTACATATTTTTGTCCATGACTGTGATGCTTCCTCCTTTGTCGGACATTTTTATTATTAGGTCGTCATTGTCCTTCAAAGACTTCATTGCTGTAGTCAGTTCCTTAGAAAGATTCCTGGGATATTTCCTTATTTTGACCATATCCGAAAGCTGTTGGAGGTCTTTTTATATAGCAGTTTGGAAGCGGTCCATACTCTCGGTTCTTGACCCCACGGGGTAAAATTTTGGGTTAATAATTTTATGGTCAGTAGAGATATTGACCCGTTGTTCCTGGATTTCTGTATTTAGACTTTCCAAGTCTAGTATCATTTTTTGCTCATCGAAAAGGAATGCTCCCAGATTCTGGACATCAAGATGTGGTTTGTCCTGTTCATGATTTTGTGTGTCATATTCCGTGTTCGGACAGTTCACAAAATGTCTTCTGACTGTAAGGTTTCTTATGAATTTGTTAACGTCTAGAAGAGTGTTGAAAGGGTCAAAGTTGCAGGTTGGAGCGAAATTGAGACCAAGCGAGAGAACTTTTTCTTGAGCTGCGGTAAGAACAACAGATGAAATGTTAATAATCTTGAATTGGGGTGTTAATTCTTCCATTGTCTTAAGCGGCGACCCCGGTCTTGGCCTATGTCGTCTATGTTTTTGACCAGCTCTACGGCCCCGTTTTTTGACACATTGGATTTACTGTTGTCAGAGCCATATCTATACGTTTGGGTCTTGGATCATGGCTTTCAGAAGCCTCCACGGAGTCCAGTTCTGTGGAACTGATACTGACTCTGGAAACACTGTTTCCTTGTCTCCTTGTGTAATTGCGCTTCTTAAGAATGGATTTGAATCTATTGGGGGTTCTATCTTCCCTGCTCCATGTATATACTTCGCTGTTTGCATAATCCCTGGAATCGCGTAAGAATTTGTTCTTTTTAACTTCTGCTATGGATTTATTTAATTTGTTTAATTTGTCGATATACTGTAAGGTGCGAGATTCCAAAAGTGCAAAGTTGGGTGAGCTGGAGGCCGCTTGAATCTTCATTTTGATTTTTTTAATATCTGTTTCTAGACTAAGCAGTTTTTGTTCCTCCTGTTGTGTAATAAGTTTCATGAGTTTTAAGGAACAATTGGTTAAAGTTGAGTTCCAATTGGCATAAAAGTCATGAGAATATTTGAAAGATGGGATTTTGATGCGTAGTCCCCTAGGGATCATTTGTTTTGAGATGTAGTTATTTAGAGTTGTTAAGTCCCACCAGACTTTTGCTTCCTGTACTTTGAGTTTTTCCACCTGATGGAACAGATCTTTAAGGGTAACATTTTCCTCACCCAGGTTTTCCGTGTTCCCAAAAACCTTGGCAGCCAGTTCTGCTCTGGTGTGATGAGCCTCATGCATCATAATGTTACCGTATTATTTCTGAGTGTAGAGTTATTGTTGAACGTCAATATGGAATCTTGTGATTAAAAACACGAAAATTTTACTTGGTTGAGTTGTGATGTTATTTCATTGTATACAACAATACATTTTACCTACAACTTAAAGGAGTTTCCATGGGGGCCAAGTTTTCGCCGTCTCTGGCCAACCTGGTAATGGTGTGGTGGGAAGAAACATACATCTTCTCAGATAAAAATGTATCAAACAAAAACATACACTGGTACGGTCGTTATATTGACGATCTGTTGTTCATATGGAAAGGTCATATTTCAGGAATACCCACATTTATCAACTATCTTAATTCCAACCAGGATAATCTGAGATTTACCCATACCCATGATGAAAATAGTACAATCTTTTTAGATCTAGAACTTGAGGGGACCGATGGAGAAATAATACACACTAAAACACATAGAAAAATGATTTCAGGAAATACCATACTCCATGCAAGAAGCAATCATCCAAAACAAACAATCATATCCATTCCGGTTTGCGAAATGCATAGGGCAAAACGTAACTGTAATACACAAATCAGTTATGAAACAGAACAACAAACAATTTCAAAAAGATTACATAACAGGGGATATCCTGATTGGACGCTCAAAAGAGCAATTTCAATCACCTCAAAAAAAAGCAGAGAAAATCTACTCACTGACACTAAACATCATATAGTGCCCAACTCAAACAAACTGACTGTAATACTACAACATAGTAACCAATTTCGGGAAATAAAAAATATTATTTCTAAACACTTACCAATTCTTACGGAAGATCAGATACTGGAAGATATTCTGAGGGACGGATGCAGGATTGTGGCTCGTAAAGCTCCCACCATAGGCAACTCCTTGTCTCCTTCCATGTTATAGCCAGAGGAACGTAAAACCACTTGGCTGGAAGAAAAGGGTTTTTTCAAATGCGGTACATATCCGTGTAAAATATGCTCCTACGTTTCCCCAAAAAAAACCTTTACTGATTCCATGGGTACAATTAATTTTCCCATCAAAAATTACATTAATTGTAATAGTATAGGGTATAATTTATATCTTAGAAAGTACAGCTTGCAACTTAAAATACATAGGCTGTACAAGCCGCAAATTCAAAATCAGGGTATTAGAACACCTAAGTTACATTAGAAATCCTAATATTATTAACACATCTAGTGCAGCCAAACACTTCATCAATTATCACAACAGATCCACCAATACTTTGACATGCTATGCCATTGAAAAGGTACATGTACCCAAACGAGGAGGAAATTTAAAACATAAGATACTGGGCAGGGAAGTGTATTGGATCTATCGTCTAAAAACTAGATATCCCATGGATTAAATTTGAAAAAAGAACTTATGTTTCATTATTAAAATATTACTATTACATATATCCAACTCATAGCTCCAATCGATATCTGCGAAATGTTACCTTTTTCTCCGCTTTTTTCTCGTAAGCCAAATATCAGTTTAAATATATTTAAGGTGATAATTACATCTATAGGTTTGTGGTTTCTCCATAAAAAAAATAAAATAAACATATATAATTATAGAGCAATACGGGCTAGGAGGACACTTTTTTGTCCCCACAAAATATAAACATAGTTATGTTTTATTACCAAAATATTACTATTGTATATACCCAACTCATAGCTCCAATCTATATTGGCTAAATGCTACCTTTTTTCCTTTCCTTCTCACAAGCAAAAGTCACTTTAAATATATTCATGGTGAGAACCACATCTACGTTTTTGTAGTTTCCCCATAAAAGAAATATAAATAAATACATATCATTGCAGGGCAATATGGGCTATGAAGACGCTCTTGTGTCCCTATAAAATAAAGTACATCTTAAGTTTAGTCCCCCATTTGGTGATTAACATAAAAATGAACTCCTTATTTGCTATCATCAATCCTTGCTTTGGTTTCATTCTAGAAATTAACATATATCTTCGACTATGCAACACATATACTCTCTCTGGCAGAGCAACATTCAAAACACAAATATAAACAAATGTTCAAGAAAAATGGCAATATCGGTCTATGTTCATATTTTTAAACATTTTTCACACAGTTTTACGATATCCTCTATATTTCTACAAGTTCTTATATTTATATATTTGTCTTTCATATGTATATATTTTTTAACTTGGAAAGGGCTTACATTCGGTCAAAAAGTAACGGTTACATAATATTATTGAATTCCTTTTAAAGGTATTCAACATAGTTACACATTGTAATCCATGACAACAGTGGCGTAACTACCGCCGTAGCAGCTGTAGCGGCTGCTACGGGGCCCATGGCATGAGGGGGCCCGTGTCCTCCGCCGGCACGGGCCCCCACCATGGCCGGAGGCTCCGATAGCAGCCGCTATGGCTGCTACAGCGCGACGCCACTGAACACTACGTCAGAGCAGGGAGGTATCTCCCTGCTCTGCCATTAAACAAAAGACATGTATCCCCTATCCACAGGATAGGGGATACATGTGTGATCGCTGGCAGCGATAAGGAGAACGGGGGACTGAAAGTCCCCTGAAGTTCTCCATCACAAACCTCGGACTTCCGGGGTCTGTGTCGGCAGCTCCGTAGAAATGAATGGAGCGCCGGTCGCGCTTGTGCGCATGCGTGATCAGCGCTCCTTTCATTTTTATTGAGCTGCGCAGATGCCGGAAGTCAGAGGTTAGTCATGGAGAACTTCGGGGGACTTTCGGTCCCCCGTTCTCCCTATCGCTGCCAGCAATCACACATGTATCCCCTATCCTGTGGATAGGGGATGCATGGAGTTACCTACAGGGGGGGACTCTGCATGGCGTTACCTACAGGGGGGGGTACTCTACATGGCGTTACCTACAGGGTGGGGGACTCTGTATGGCGTTACCTACAGGGGGGCTCTGCATGGCATTACCTACAGGGGGGACTCTGCATGGCGTTACCTACAGGGGGGGGACTCTGTATGGCGTTACCTACAGGGCGGGACTCTGTATGGCGTTACCTACAGGGAGGGAATCTGCATGGCGTTACCTACAGGGGGGGGACTCTGTATGGCGTTACCTACAGGGGGGGATTCTGTATGGCGTTACCTACAGGGGGGGACTCTGCATGGCGTTACCTACGGGGGGGGGGGACTCTGTATGGCGTTACCTACAGGGGGGGACTCTGTATGGCGTTACCTACAGGGGGGGACTCTGCATGGCGTTACCTACAGGGGGGGGACTCTGCATGGTGTTACCTACAGGGGGGGGACTCTGCATGGCGTTACCTACAGGGGGGGGGGACTCTGCATGGCGTTATCTACAGGGGGGACTCTGCATGGCGTTACCTACTGGGGGGACTCTGCATGGCGTTATCTACAGGGGGGGACTCTGCGTGGCGTTACTTACAGGGGGGGGACTCTGCATGGCGTTACCTACAGGGGGGGCTCTGCATGGCGTTCTCTACAGAGGGGGCTGTATGGCGTTATCTACAGGGGGGGCTGTATGGCGTTATCTACAGGGAGGGCTGTATGGTGTTATCTACAGGGGGGCTGTAAAAAAGGCACTATCTACAAGGGGGGGGTTGTGTGACACCCAGGGGAGGGGGGCCCCAGTCAAAAGTTTGCTATGGGGCCCAGTCTTTCCTAGTTACGCCCCTGCATGACAAAATGTATTACTCACGATGAACCATCCTACTTAGTATGATCACAGATCCTAGCTTTGCCTGATGTCCAGAAACATCTATCTGACATGGATTGCGCGGACTTTCCCCGTTGTGCGTTCCAAACCAATTATTGTGAAACGCAATTAACTTTCACCTGTCACTGACTGGATATAAACCCCTACCATGCTGTCACACTTTCACTTCAGCCATGATTAAGGACGCGGAAGCCGTCTGAAACCCGTTGGCAGCGTATAGCTTTTACATCCACCTTTATTCGTGGGACATTGTTTCCCTGTTTTACTATATTCCAATTAAAATTGGAACATGTTTCCATTTTAAACCCTTCATCTTCTAAAGAATTATTTTTGCGCTGGAATCTACCTTGCTCTATTTCCCGGCAGACAAGGATAGTCAAGTTCAAGCAGAGGTCAGTAACGGGAAATCCAGACAAAAGGCAGAAGGAACGGAAACAGGGAACTAGGGCACAGGGAACTCACGGGGAACTTGGTTGAACAAGCAGGGATGGAAAGGAGGAGGAACCTTAAATAGGAAGTTCTTAGGAATTAAGGCGCGCGCTGGCCCTTTAAGTCAGGACGAGTCAGCGAGCGCACTCTCTAGTGACTGCAGCCGCACATCGAGGATGCCGACCGCGGAAGGAGGTAATGGAAGCACTCACCTGACGGCGTCCAGGGCCAGCAGAGCGTCCGGACCGGGTAAGTGGAGCACGGGATGAGCAGCTGGTGAGGGAGGGTGCCGGAACCGGAGCAGAGGCCGTGGGGACGGCGGGGAACGGCGCAGCAGCCGTTACAGGGGCACTATCTACAGGGGGATCTATGTAGGGAACTATCTACAGGGGGCACTGTCTACAGGGGGCTCTATGAGTGGCAATATCTAAAGGGGGCTCAATGGGGGCACTATCAACGGGGCTCTGAGGGGGGCACTATCTACAGTGGGCTAGATAGGGCACTATCTACAGGGGGCACTGTGTGTGTGGTGCTTTATTTTACAGTGTTTGAAACCATTGTATGATACTATTATATTCAGGGAGCACAGTGAATGGTACTATTATATTCAGGGACACAGTATAGTACTATTATAATTAGGAGTGTGGTGTTTGGCGCAATGAGAATTTTATCTTTGTTTATAGGTGCAGAAATGTTTGAAAAATTAGTATGAATACTGTATAGCTGAGCGACAAACTGCAGAAATGGGCCATGGCTGATCAAAGTCATCATAGAGGTCTAGACCGGATGGAGAAGAAAAGAGAAAAATTACTACTGGAATCTGGGAAGACGTCACCTGTGAGTCACTAAATGTAAATGTTTATTCTGCCTCTAGTACTGTAGTCACTGTATGATCTGCAGTGAGATGATGGGTGGTATCATGTTTTTTTTGTGAAACAGCCACTCCCAGCATACCCTCACCATTGTTTGGGCCATGCTGGGAGCTGTAGTTTTACACTGTAGAAACCTATATGGCAGGGGTTAAACTGAATTTGTAAATGATCTCTGTACTGAGCTGTATTTGTGCAGGTAATGTATATTTGTACGGATCTTAGTTCTGGTGCTGTATTTATGTATTGAGCTTGGTTCCGGTGCTATATATTGTAACGTCTATGGCCGCGGACCGTCATTCTGACTTACCCTCTGACGGCCGCGGCCATGGACGTGTGAGTTCTCGGCTGCATCTCCCTCCTGAGAGACGCCGGCACTCACTTTCTGGTTCTGTGAATGTCTCCCGCAGGGCGCGTGCTCATGGCGAGTGCATGGCCTTAAAGGGCCAGTATGCATCCAGTTGCAGTCAATCTGCAATCAACCCAGAATGCTGCTGGACTATAAATAGGGCTCTGCCCTCTTGATCTTTGCCTGAGCATTGTTGTGTTACCTTAGTTTGTCTTGCAAATGGTCTCCTAGTGTTACCAGTTCCTGCTGCCTGTACCCTGTATCCTGTGCTACCGTGCCTCTGTGCTGTCTAGAGTTGAAGTTGAGTTGTGTCTTCCGCTGCATCTACTGTGTTACACCCACCGGGTGTCTGCCTGCTGCCGGAGCTTCATCTTAAGCCTGAATCACTGCTACTGTCTACATTGCCACCTATTGGTTGGCCAGCTGCCTTTCCGCTACGTGGTACGGCCCAGTGGGTCGACACCCTGCACCGTGACAGTACGCTCAGGCCATGGACCCCACTGGTCAATTCAAAGGTCTGTCACCCTCCCAAGCCATGCAGGATCTGCGAGCATGACAGGAATAACTTCTTGTGGCAGTAGATTCCATGGCACAGCAGCTTGGGGCGCTAGCTGCTTCCTTCTCTGCTCCTGCTCAAGTTCCTGTGATTGAACCTCTTGCTACACCTCCTGGCAGCTCCGGTTCTGATCCTCGGTTCTCTCTGACACTGCCACCTCGTTTCCATGGAGACGCAAGCGCGTGCAGGGGATTTCTTAACCAGTGTCATATCCACTTCACCCTGCACACCAGAGCATTTCCTTCAGACGGAGCCAGGATTGCCTTCATTATCTCCTTACTTGCTGGCAAGGCCCTGGCGTGGGCGAACAACAGTCTGAGAAAAATCTGGGAACAACAGGGACCGGAGACCCAAGACTTCCAGGGGTTTGTGCAGTTATTTCGTACAGTGTTCGAGGTGCCCGTATGAGTCTCGTCGGCAGCCACTGCTATGCTGAACTTTCACCAGGGGGACACCTCGTGGGCGAGTACACCATCCAGTTCCGGACCCTGGCAACAGAATTGTCCTGGAACAATGAGGCGTTGGTAGCTTCCTTCTGGCATGGCCTATCACCCGAGATCAAAGACTAGCTTGCTGCCCAGGATCTACCATCTACCTTAGACAACCTGTTTCTACCTACTACTCGAGTGGACATAAGGCTTAAGGAAAGATCTCAAGAAGTTCTACAGGAGAGACGGCTTCCTAGACTGGCGCCCAACTTCCAGCAACCCATCTTGCCTTCTTCTACTGCTCCACCCGAGGTCCCTATGCAGGTGGACCGGCTTAAACTGTCAGTCCAGGAGAAGCAGCGCAGGCGCACATCTGGACTCTGCCTATATTGCGGCCTTGCTGACCATGTCGTGCGTCTGTGTCCCCAGAAGCCAAAAAACCCCAATGCCTAGGATTGGTTGGGGAGACAACCCTGGGCGATACTGCATTTAATAGAGAACTCTCCTCCAAACTGTTCATTCCTGTGACCATCGTCGCATGCGAGAGGCCCCATCCGGTCTCTGCCTACCTGGACTCTGGCTCTGGAGCCAATTTCATCTGCTAAGACTTTGTGGACCTGCTTCATTTGCCTACTGTTCTGCTGGAAAGACCATTAACCATTGCCTCAGTAGATGGACTAATGCTGCCTGATCCAAATTTGTCTGTGACCAAGCCGCTGTAGCTTCAAGTGGGAGCCCTTCACTCCGAGCTCATCTCCCTGTTTGTCCTGCCCAAGGCCGTCAACATGCCCCTGTCCTGGATTGGAATTCCGGAGAGATTCCACAGTGGGGTCTCAAGTGTTTCAGCTGCTGTCTGGGGCATATCCATCCGCTTCAGCCTCCTCTGCATCAGTCATTGGCAGGGTTGCCTCCTTGTTACACTCAGTTCGCAGATGTCTTTGACAAGAAGGAAGCAGAGACATTGCCTCAACATCGAGCGTATGATTGTCCTATCGACTTGATTCCCGATTTGTCCCCACCTCGCGGTACAGTATACCCTCTCTCCTTACCGGAGAACCAGTCGATGTCTACATTGAAAGGGGCTTCATACGTAAATCTTCATTCCCGGCCACAGCTGGGTTTTTCTTTGTCAAGAAAAAGGATGGATCCCTCCGACCCTGCATTGACTACCGGGGTCTCAACCAGATCACGGTAAAGAACAGATACCCATTGCCTTTGATCTCAGAACTGTTTGATTGCATACGGGCGGCAAATTGTTTTTTCTAATCTAGACCTGCAGGGGGCATACAATCTAATCCGGATTCATCAGGTTGACGAGTGGAATACTGCATTTAATACACGTAATGGGCACTACGAATACCTGGTTATGCCCTTTGGCCTATGTAACGCCCCTGCGGTGTTTCAAGAATTTGTCAATTACATTTTTCATGATCTCCTCTATTTCTGTGTTCTGGTGTATCTCGATGACATTTGGATTTTTTCCCCAGATCCAGTAACTCATCAGAGACATGTCCGCCAAGTTTTGCTTCGTTTAAGGGAGAATCATCTTTATGTAAAGCTGGAGAAGTGCATGTTTGAAAGAAAGTCTCTACCCTTCCTGGGCTATATCATCTCCGATCAGGGCCTTAAGATGGACCCTGAGAAGGTAAAGGCTGTCCTGGAATGGCCACGTCCTCAAGGCTTAAGGGCCATACAATGCTTCCTAGGATTCGCCAACTTCTACTGGCTGTTCATTCCCAACTTCTCTTCTTTGACAGCTCCCATCTCTACCCTCACCAAAAAGGCCATGAATGCCAAGGAGTGTACTCCAGAAGTGGAAGCCGCGTTCAAAACCTTAAAAAAGGCCTTCAGGTCAACCTCTATCCTTCATCATCCTGATGTATCCCTACAGTTTTCGTTGGAGGTGGACGCCTCCTCTGTTGGTGCTGGCGCACTTTTGTTCCGAAGAGGTTCGAAAGGCAAGACTGTGGTATGTGGCTACTACTCCAAGCTTTTTTCTCCCACAGAGCGCAACCACTTGATTGGGAATCGGGAGTTACTGGCCATCAAGCTGGCTCTGCAAGAATGGAGACACCTACTAGAAGGCGCAGCTCATCCAATCCTGGTCTTCACGGACCACAAGAACCTGTCCTATCTTCAGACGGCCCAACGACTAAATCCTTGTCAAGCCAGGTGGTCGCTGTTCTTTGATCAGTTGCAGTTTGAGCTCCACTACCGACCTGCCAACAAGAATGTGAGGGCCGATGCCTTGTCTAGGTCATTTGAGACAGAGGACACTGTGGAGTCCCCACAGAATATTATTGATCCTTCTTGTCTGTCAATCCTCTGCTAGTTAGAGATATTCCTCCAGGAAGGACTTTTGTACCTCTGGCAGACAGAGGAAGAATCCTTCGCTGGGGTCACAGTTCCAAGCTGGCAGGTCACTCGGGTGCCCGTAAGACCCGAGACCTAATTGCCCGTCAGTTCTGGTGGCCCACGCTGCCCAAAGACGTCACAGACTTTGTCTCCTCCAGTACGGTATGCGCAGAAAATAAAGTTGCCCACTCCAGACCAGCTGGTCTGCTCCGACCACTGCCTGTGCGTGATGCCCCCTTGCAACATATTGCAATGGACTTTTTCACAGATCTGCCTCTCTCTGCTGGATGCAGTGTGGTCTGGGTGGTGGTGGAACGATTTTTTAAAATGGCTCATTTTGTTCCTCTGACTGGTCTGCCTTCTGCTGCTCGACTTGCTGATCTCTTCGTTCAACACATTTTCCATCTGCACTGCTTGCTTGCATATTGTCTCCGATCGAGGGGTCCAGTTCACCTGAAGTTCTGGAGATCACTCTGCGGTCTCCTCGGTGTAAAGTTGGACTTCTCCTCGGCTTATCATCCTCAGTCCAATGGTCAAGTCGAAAGAGTTAATCAGATTATGGAAAACTTTGTTTCCAGGCGGCATGATGACTGGGTGCAGCTGCCCGTGGGCTGAGTTCTCCTATAATAATCATACTAGTGAGTCCACCACTTCCAGTCCGTTTATTGTCTACGGCCAACATCCTCGTATACCTCTTCCTGTCTCTACTATGTCCCAGGTGCCTGCAGCTGACTCTACCTTCAGGGACTTTCTGCAGATATGGCAACAGACCCGATCTTCTATTCTGCTGGCGGTGGACCGCATGAAGAGAAAGGCAGACACTAGGAGACGAGAACCTCCCCAATTTCTTCCAGGTACAAAGGTCTGGCTGTCTTCCAGGAATATCCGGCTGAGGGTTCCATCTTGCAAATTTGCTCCTAGGTTCCTCGGACCCTTCGAGATTCTGCTGCAAATGAATCCTGTATCTTACAAGCTTCGGCTGCCTCCCACCCTCAAGATCCCAAACTCCTTCCATGTCTCCCTGCTGAAACCCCTGGTTCTGCATCGCTACTCCAGGACTCCTAGTTCCGCATTTGCTCCTGGCGGCTCGTCAGGGACTTTTCGAAGTAAGGGAGATCCTGGCTACCAAGAAAAGGGGAGGAAGGATGTTTTATTTGGTGGATTGGAGAGGATTTCGTCCAGGAGAGAGGTCTTGGGAGCCAGAGGATAACATGAATGCCACTGTCCTCGTGAAAAAGTTTCTCTTCCGTTCTGGCCTTAAGAGGAGGGGCGTAATAAGGGGGATACTGTAACGTCTATGGCCGCGGACCGTCGTTCTGACTTACCCTCTGACGGCCGCGGCCATGGACGAGTGATTTCTCGGCTGCATCTCCCTCCTGAGAAACGCCGGTACTCACTTCCTAGTTCTGTGACAGTCTCCCGCAGGGCGTGCGCGCCCGCATGTGCACTGCCTTAAAGGGCCAGTACGTGCCCAGTTGCAGTGAATCTGCAATCAACCCAGAATGCTGCTGGACTATAAAACATGCTCTGCCCTCTTGATCTTTGCCTGAGCATTGTTGTGTTACCTTAGTTTGTCTTGCAAATGGTCTCCTAGTGTTTTCCAGTTCCCAGTGTTACCCGCTCCTGCTGCCTGTACTTTGTATCCTGTGCTACCGTGCCTCTGTGTCGTATGGAGTTGAAATCGAGTTGTGTCTTCCGCTGCATCTACTGTGTTACACCCACCGGGTGTCCGCCTGCTCCCGGAGCCTCATCTTAAGCCTGCACCGCTACTGTCTACATTGTCACAGGTACCCTTTCTGGACTATAGACATTGTATTGTACCAGGTTGGCCAGCTGCCATTCCGCTACGCGGTACGGCCCAGTGGGTCCACACCCCGTACCGTGATATATATATATTCCGTCTGTCCTTATTCCACAGCCTATTTGGGTCATGTATCAATTTTCTCTATCATGGTAATTTCTCTTCAGATCTAATAGCATCTGTTTTTCGTGCCTAGGACCGTACTGCTTGTGACGATGAGTGGTCAGTGCTGTACCCGCCTATTGCAGATAGATTCACCAAGCAAATATATTTATATATATATATATTTTCATATTTATGCTGCTATAGTTTCCCCTTATTGGGGTATAGATATTATCTTGCACTTTTCCACTTTAAATTCTTGTGTGGTTCAGCATGTGGTTATTTTTAAATAGTTTTATATTTTGTATGTAGTGTATAATAAAGTTTGGTCTTTTCATTCCCGTTTTTTCGTATCCCTTTCTAATTATTTTGGGTGTGCGCAATTTTGTACTTGTGCTTTTTCCTCTCTCCTAGTATGCATACATAGTGGTGCCCATGCGTCCCCATCCTTTTATGTATATATATATATATATATATATATATAAATATATATATATATGTTTATATGTACCGAGCTTGTTCCTGGGGATGTATTTATGTACTGAGCTTCGCTCTGGTGCTGTATATATGTAGTGAGCTTTGTTCTGGTGCTGTATATATGTACTGAGTTTTGTTCTGGTGCTGTATTTATGTACTGAGCTTTGTTCTAGAGATGTATTTATGTACTGAGCTTGGTTCTGGTGCTGTATAAAGGTACTGAGCTTCATTCTGGTGCTGTAAATATGTACTGAGCCTTGTTCTGGTGCTGTATATATGTACTGACCGTGTTTCTGGTGCTGTATATATGTACTGATCTTGGTTCTGGTGCTGTATTCATGAACTGAGTGTAGCATTCATGGCACTCACCGCCCGGCAGCCGCAGCCATGGATTTGTGTGCGCTGGCTCACATCTCCTTCCAAGGAGACGCCAGCGCTCACTTCCGCTCCAGGCCGCTGTGTCCCATAGGATGCGTGCACACGCTCGAGCACAGCATTAAAGGGCCAGTGCGCACATGGGAAATCATCATCATCAACTGGCCCATGATTTCCTGGACTGTAAGAAGGGCTCTGCCCCTTTGCTCATTGCCTGAGCATTGTTAGTTTTCCCATATCAGTCTTGCAAATGGTTCCTTAGTGTTATCCTGTTCCTGTTGTTACCCATGCCCTGTTACCTGTATCCTGTATCCCGTGCTGTGTTCTTGTTCCTGAGCCTGTTAGTGTTGGAGTCTTGTCCTATTGCACCTGCTGTCGTCTGCTACATCCAGTGTCATCTGCCACGTCCTGTGTCGTCTGCCATGTCCAGTGTCATCTGCCACGTCCAGTGTCATCCGCCACGTCTGGAGCAACATGCGGCCCCTGCTGTCATCCGTCACGTCTGGCGTAACCTGCTGCACCCACCTCCATCCGTGCTAAAGCCTCGGCCAATGTCTGGACTATTCAGGTACCCTAGTGCGGGACTTTGTATTGCTTGGGTGCTCTGTTGTTTGGCCAGCTGCCTCCCCGCTACGGTGGTGCAGCCTAGTCGGTCCACATACCCACAGACCATGACAGTGCGCTCAGGCCATGTACTCCGCTGTTCAACCTGAGACCTTGACGACACAAGCCATGCTGTCAGAGATGCAAGATCTTCAGTGACGTCAAGACCAACTCTTCCTGTCGGTGAATGCCATGGCACATCGGCGGGTTGCTTTAGCCCCAGTTGTCACCACACCTATTCCTGCTGTTCCTCCTCCTACACCTCCTGTCGATACCAGTGCCGAACCCCTATGCTTCCTGCCGCTACTTCCTTGCTGTGACGGAGACACAAGGACCTGCAGGGGATTTCTGAATCAGTGCCAGATCCACTTCAGACTACATGCCAGGGCCTTCTCTTCTGATGATGCCAGGATCGCCTTCATAATCTCTCTCTTTGCTGGCAAAGCCCTGGCATGGGCAAATCCTTTGTGGGAACATCAGGGACCAGAGACTTTCCGTTCGATATTTGAAGAACCTGGGAGAGTTTCTACTGCTGCTGCATCCCTGCTGACCCTATACCAGGGAGACCTCTCAGTGGGCGAGTATGCCATACAGTTTCGTACCCTGGCTGCTGAATTAGCTTGGAATAACGAGGCTTTGGTGGCCACATTCTGGCACGGACTGTCGTCTGGGATTAAAGACAAGCTGGCCGCTCGCGATCTGCCACCTACCCAGTACAATCTCATCCTACTAGCCACCTGTGTTGACATGAGGATCCGAGAGCGTTCCCAAGAGGTTCTCCGGGAGAGAGGATTTCCTAGTCTGGCTTCTACTTTCCAGCAATCCCTACTATCCTCTTCAGACGTCCTACTAGAGGATCCTATGCTGATAGACCGAGCCAAATTGTCTACTCAGGAGAGACAATGCAGACGCACTACTGGACTTTGTCTGTATTGTGGCCTTAGAGCCCATATTGTGCGTTTGTGCCCCCAGAGGCCAGAGAGTCCCCAGTGCTTAGGATTGGTTGGAGAGACAACCCTAGGTGAAACGGTACCAAATAAAGAATTCAGTTCCATGTTGACCATTCCTGTGACCATAGTATCCAGCGAGAAGACGCACCGGGTTTCTGCCTATCTGGACTCCGGGTCTGTGGCAAACTTCATCCAAAAGGAGCTAGTGGATCATCTCCAGTTACCCACAGTTCCCCTGGAGACAGCTTTGGCTGTTGCCTTGGTTAATGGACTTCCTCTGCCCGATCCGATTGTCTCTAATACCAAGCCGCTGAAGCTCCAAGTTGGAGCCCTTCATTCGGAACTAATTTTGTTTCTTGTTTTGCCCAAAGCTATAAAGCCTGTTCGGCTGGGCCTGCCTTGGCTTTGATTATATGTCCCAGTCCTAGACTGGAATTCCGGAGAGGTTCTCCAATGGGGCTCCAAATGCCTCTGTGTCACGTTGGCTACGTGGACCCACTGGGCCGTACCGCCTTAACGGTATGGCAGCTGGCCAACAGGACACAGGTAAAAGTCTATAGTTCGTATAGGTGTACCTGTGGTTGCTTCAGACAGTAGCGAGGCAGGCTCGGAAGGGACTTTGGCAGCAGACAGACACCAGGCGTGGTGTAACAGGACAGGCGTGGAACACAGCACAGCACGACTCCAACTCAATATGGTACTTGACCAGGATAGCACGGGATACAGGTTACACTAGGAGACCATTTGCAGAGACAAACTAGGGTAGTGACAACAAGGCTCAGGCAATACAGGGAGGGGCAGAGCTCTTCTTATAGTCCAGGGTGCTCTGGGCACAATCAGCTCAATCTCACACCTGGCTCCTTAAGGCTGGACTGAGCTCACGAGCGCACCCTGGTGGTCCCTGTGGAAAAGGACGGCCGCATGTGCAGACATCTGTGGAGAGAAGGGCGTCGACAGATAGAAGAGGTTCGTGGTCAGCAACCACGGATGTTACACTCTGTAACATCCGCAGTTGCAGACCGCAGACTCCTATCTTCCTGCAGACATCGTCCTCCCCAGAGATGCCAGCACATGCAGCCGTCTTGTCCTGCAGTGACCATTAGGGTGCGTGTTCTAGCTCATTCCCGGCCTCAATGAGCCAGAGCACACATGAGCCAGAGCACACATGTTTTAGATTTGAGCTGATTGCTCCCAGATCACCCTGGACTATAAGAAAGGCCCTGCCCCTTCCTGCATTGCCTGAGCGTTGTTTGTACCTACCCGTGTCTGTCTTTGCAAATGGTCCCTGTTACCTGTACCCTGTATCCCATGCTATCTTGTTCCAGTGTCGTGTAGAGTTGGAGTCGTGTTGTGCTGTATGCTACGCCTGTCTTGTTACACCATGCCTGGTGTCTGCCTGTTGCCCAGGTCCCATCCGACCCTATCCTGCTACTGTCTGAAATTACCACAGGTACACCTATATAAACTATAGACTTTGACTTGTATCCTGTTTGCCATCTACCATACCGTCAAGGTGGTACGGCCCAGTGGGTCCATAATACCCACTGTTCAATCCAAGACCATGACGACATCACAATTGATACGGGCGTATATGCTAGACCTCCGGTCTCAACAGGACCAACTCCTCCAGGCGTTGAACATTATTGCACATCGGCTGGATGTGCAAGCTGCCGTTCTTCCTACTACACCTCCTGGCAGTACGGACCCTCCGACTGCACCTCCTCGCAGTGCTTATCACCGATTTTCTCTGCCACTACCTCCTCGCTATGATGGAGACGCGAGGACCTGCAGGGGATTTTTGAACCAGTGCCAGATCCACTTCAGTCTGTATGCAAGAGCATTTTCTTCTGATGGCGCAAGGGTCGCTTTCATCGTCTCTCTCCCCACTGGCAGCTCCCTAGCATGGGCGAATCCTATCTGGGAGAGACAAGTACCAGAGACCCGTGACTTCCAGTGCTTCCTACGGACATTTCGCACGGTGTTTGAGGAGCCTGGACAAGTCTCATCGGCAGCTGCCCCCTTTCTGAACCTTCGCCATGGAGACACTTCCGTGTGCGAGTACACCATCCACTTCCGCACCCTGGAGGGAGAGTTGTTGTGGAACAATGAAGCCTTGCTGGCTACATTCTGCCAGGGACTGTCCCCCGAGATTAAGGACGAGCTTGCCGCCCGAGATTTGCCATCTACCCTGGATGACCTCATCCTTCTGGGCGCCCGGATTGACATAAGTATCCGAAGACGGTACCAAGAGGCCCATCGGGAGGGAGGACTCCTTAACCCGGCTCCTACATTGCAGCAACTCCTGTTGTCCTTATCAACTGTTGCTCCAAAGGAGTCTTTGAGGGTGGACCGTCTCAAGCTGTCTACCCAGGAGAGACAACGCAGACGCACTTTCAGCACTTTCTTGTGTGTCTGTGCCCCCAAAAACCCCAGAGCCTAGGGTTGGTTGGAGAGACAACCCTAGGTGAAGGACTTTCTTCTAAATTGTCCATCCCCCTGACCATAGAGTCCAGCGAAAAGACGCACCGGGTCTCTGCCTATCTGGACTCTGGATTCGCAGCTAACTTCGTTCCGAGAGACCTGGTGGATCTTCTCCAGTTGCCCACAACTCCCCTGGATAGGCCTTTGATTGTTGCCTCGGTGAATGGACTGCCTCTGCCAGACCCGATTGTAGCGGTGACCAAACCACTGAAGCTCCAAGTAGGAGCCCTTCATTCCGCGCTCATCTCGTTTTTTGTCCTGTCCAAGGCCGTCAACCCTGTGCTGCAGGGCCTGCCCTGGCTCCAACTACATGCACCAGTTCTGAACTGGAATTCTGGAGAGGTTCTCCAGTGGGGTTCAGAGTGCCTCAACCGCTCCCTGGTACAGGTCCATCTGACCCAGCCTCCCCTGCCTCAGTCATTGGCAGGATTACCTTCTCACTACTCACAGTTTGCGGATGTCTTCATCAAGAAGGAGGCAGAGACGCTGCCTCCACACCAGGCGTATGACTGCCTTATTGATCTGGTTCCTGACGCAGCCCTTCTCCGTGGAAGGGTATACCCTCTCTCCTTGCCAGACACTCAGTCTATGTCCGCCTATATTAAGGAGAATTTGGAAAGGGGTTTCATACGGAAATCCTCCTCCCCGGCTGGGGCCGGGTTCTTCTTCGTCAAAAAGAAGGATGGATCTCTTCAACCCTGCATCGACTACCGAGGTCTCAACCAGATCATGGTAAAAAATAGATATCCGTTGCCATTGATTTCAGAACTCTTTGATCACATACGAGGAGCCAAAAAATTTTCTAAACTAGACCTGTGTGGGGCTTACAATCTAATCCGGATTCGCCGTGGTGGTGAATGGAAGACAGCATTTAACACTCGAGACGGGCACTATGAATACCTGGTGATGCCCTTCCGTCTGTGTAACGCTCCCGCGGTCTTCTAAGAGTTTGTCAATGACGTCTTCCGAGACCTCCTCTATTTCTGTGTTGTGGTCTATCTCGATGACATTCTGATTTTTTCCCCAGATCCAGTGACTCATCACAGACATGTCCGTCAAGTTTTCCTGCGATTAAGGGAGAATCGTCTGTATGCCAAGCTGGAGAAGTGCGTGTTTGAGAGAAAGTCTCTATGCTTCCTGGGCTACATTATCTCGGATCAGGGTCTCAAGATGGATCCTGAGAAGGTAAAGGCCGTGCTGGAATGGCCACGCCCGCAAAGCTTAAGGGCTATACAGCGTTTCTTGGGATCACCAACTTTTATCGACAGTTCATCCCAAACTTCTCCTCACTAACCGCACCCATCTCTAACCTCACCAGAAAAGGCATGAACGCCAAGGTGTGGAGTCCAGAGGCAGAGGCCACATTCAATAGCTTGAAGAGTGCCTTCATGTCAGCCTCAACCCTCCACCATCCTGATGTATCTCTACAGTTTTCGTTGGAGGTGGACGCCTCCTCTGTTGGTGCTGGTGCACTTCTGCTTCAGAGAGGTCCCAAAGGCAAGACAATAGTATGTGGCTATTACTCCGGGGAGGACTTTTATGCGTCTGGCAGACAGAAGAAGAATCCTCCGCTGGGGACACAGCTCTAAACTGGCAGGTCACGCGGGTGTCCGTAAAACCCGAGACCTGATTGTCCATCAGTTCTGGTGGCCCACGCTGCCCAAAGACATCATGGACTCTGTCTCTTCCTGCACGGTGTGAGCAGCAAACAAAGTTGCTCACTCCAAACCGGCTGGCCTGCTCCAGCCGCTGCCTGTGCCCAATGCTCCCTGGCAGCATTTTGTAATGGACTTCGTCACGAATCTGCCTCCCTCTGCTGGATGCAGTACGGTCTGGGTGAAGGTGGACCGATTCTCAAAGATGGCTCATTTTGTTCCGCTGAATAGCTTAGCTTCTGCTTCTCGACTGGTCAACCTCTTCATTCAACACATCTTTTGCCTTCACGGCCTACCTCTGCATATCCTGTCTAATCGGGGGGTTCCGTTCACCTCAAAGTTCTGGAGGGCCCTCTGTAAACTCCTTGATATAAAGTTGGACTTTTCCTCAGCCTACCACCCCCAGTCCAATGGCGAAGTTGAGAGGATCAATCAGATTATGGAGAACTACTTACGACACTTCATCTCCAGGCAGCATGATGACTGGGTGCAGCTTCTTCCTTGGGCCGAGTTCTCCTATAACAACCACATAAGTGAGTCCACGCCTCCACACCATTCTTCATAGTATACGGCCAAAATCAACGTATTCCTCTCCCTGTGTCTTCTTCGTCCCAGGTGCCTGCAGGTGACTCTGCATTCCGGGACTTTCTACAGATCTGGCAGCAAACCCGGTCCTCTATTCTACAGGCAGTCGACCACATGAAGCGAAAGGCAGATAGGAGGAGAAGAGAGCCGCCTCAGTTTCTTCCGGGTACCAAGGTATGGGTCTCTTCCAGAAATATTCGGCTGAGGGTGCCATCATGCAAGTTTGCTCCCAGGCTCCTCGGACCCTTCGAGATCTTGCAACAGATCAACCCTGTCTCCTACAAGTTCGGCTGCCTCCTACCCTCAAGATCCCCAACTCCTTCCATGTCTCCCTCCTGAAGCCTGTGGTCCTGAACCCCTACACCAAGATTCCTAGTCCTGCAGTTGGTCCCAGCGGTTCATCGGATACATTCGAGGTTAAGGAGATCCTGGACACCAAGAAAGTAGGAGGAAGAACTTTTTATTTGGTAGATTGGAGGGGGTTTGGTCCAGAAGAGAGGTTCTGGGAGCCAGAGGAGAACCTCAATGCCCCTACCCTCCTGAAGAGGTTTCTCTCCTGCTCTGGTTCCAAGAGGAGGGGGTGTAAGAGGGGGGATACTGTAACGTCCGCGGTCGCAGAGCGCAGACTCCTATCTGACTGCAGACGTCATCCTCCCCTGGGATGCCATCACATGCGGCCGTCCTGTCCTGCAGTGACCACTAGTGTGCGTGCTAGAGCTCATCCCCGGCTTCAATGAGATTTGAGCTGATTGAACCCAGGTCACCCTGGACTATAAGAAGGGCCCTGCCCCTTGCCTGGGCGTTGTTTGTACCTACCCGTGTCTGTCTTTGCAAATAGTCCCTTGAGTGTTTTCCAGTTCCAGTGTTCCCATTCCTGCTACCTGTACCCTGTATCCCGTGCTATCTTGTTCCAGTGCCATGTAGAGATGGAGTCGTGTTGGGCTGTATACTATGCCTGTCTTGTTACACCACGCCTGGTGTCTGCCTGCTGCCAAGGTCCCATCCGAACCTATCCTGCTACTGTATGAAGTTACCAAAGATACACCTATACGAACTATAGACTTTGACTTGTATCCTGTTGGCCAGCTGCCATACCGTCAAGGCGGTATGGCCCAGTGGATCCACAATAACCACAGATCATGACAGCCTCAGTCGCTGTCTGTTGCAGATCCATCCTGTCTAGGCTCCTTTGCGTCAGTCATTGGCAGGATTGTCCCCTCATTTCGCTCAGTTTGCGGATGTCTTCAGCAAGATGGAGGCTGAGACGCTGCCTCCATATCAGACTTATGACGGCCCCATTGAACTGGTTCCAAATGCCTCTCTTCCCCGTGGACGTGTATATCCCCTCTCCTTGCCAGAGGCTCTATCCATGTCGGCCTATATCAAGGAAAATTTGGAGAGGGGTTTCAAACGAAAGTCTTCCTCCCCAGCTGGGTTCTTCTTAGTTAGAAAGAAAGACACATGTCCATCAAGTTCAACCAAGGGACGGGAAAAGGGAAGGAAAAATTTCTACACATAGGAGCTAATATTTTTTTGTTCTAGGAAATTATCTAACCCTTTTTTAAAGCCATCTACTGTCCCTGCTGTGACCAGCTCCTGCGGTAAGATAAGGAGAAAAAAGCCACGGCGCCACTTGGTGTGGATCAAAGAGATTGGAGGTGAGAATAGGAGGAGATATATATGCTCACCGTGAGGTTTGGAGAAGTTCAGCGCTGGGGTCCACGGGGTAGCTGCTGCCAGATCCGGGCCGGTCGCCGGGGTGACCGCTTGGGTACGAGAGATGCAGGTAAAACAAATGGATCTATAACGGCGCTGCTGCTTAATGTGGACGAGGTAAGTATCCAGAAGTCAGATTTGAGTTTATGTAAACTGTTTAATCGCAACGCGTTTCAGCGCCGAACTGGCGCTTTCATCAGGCATAGAGATACAGGAAAAAAGACACATGTTTATATAGGGCCAGTTCAGATTAGACAATTAGGTAAAAAACCGCGAAAAACATCAGCGGGTCAAAGTTCAGATGGAGCGATCTAATACAATATATTACATATATTTTTATATTTATATTTATATTTATATTGTATTA
Organism: Rhinoderma darwinii; assembly: GCF_050947455.1. Taxonomy (NCBI): domain Eukaryota; kingdom Metazoa; phylum Chordata; class Amphibia; order Anura; family Rhinodermatidae; genus Rhinoderma; species Rhinoderma darwinii. Next base: position 13,765,610 of record NC_134695.1, on the reverse strand, counting down.
GATCGTACTTACCTCGTCCACATTAAGCAGCAGCGCCGTTTTAGATCCATTTGTTTTACCTGCATCTCTCAGCTCCTGCGGTAGGATATTCCATAGATTCACAGTTCTCACGGTAAAGAAGCCTTGTCGCCTCTGCAGCTTGAACCTTTTTTTCTCCAGACGGAGGGAGTGCCCCCTTGTTTTTTGAGGGGGTTTTACAAGGAACAGGATTTCACCATATTTTTTGTATGTGCCATTAATATATTTATATAAGTTAATCATGTTCCCCCTTAGTCGTCTTTTTTCAAGGCTAAATAGGTTTAATTCTTTCAATCTTTCCTCATAACTTAAATTCTCCATGCCCCTAATTAGCTTCGTTGCTCTTCTTTGTATTTTTTCCAACTCCAGGGCATCCTTTTTATGAACTGGAGCCCAGAACTGAACTGCATATTTTAGATGAGGCCTCACTAATGCTTTATAAAGTGGCAATATTACATCCCTGTCCCGTGAGTCCATGCCTCTTTTAATACACGACAATATCCTGCTGGCCTTTGAAGCAGCTGATTGACACTGCATGCTGTTATTGAGTTTTTGATTTACAAGAACACCCAGATCCTTCTCAACAAGTGAATCCGCCAGTGTAGCTCCCCCTAGGACATATGATGCATGCAGGTTGTTGGTACCCAGATGCATAACTTTACATTTATCTACATTAAACTTCATCTACAACTGTGTTGTAGTCTATCTCGATGATATTTTGATTTTCTCCCCAGATCCGACGACTCATCGGAGGCATGTCTGTCAGGTTCTACTGCGATTAAGGTAGAATCTTTTATATGCTAAACTGGAGAAGTGCGTATTTGAAAATAATTCTCTGCCCTTCCTGGGCTACATCATCTTGGATCAAGGTTTCAAGATGGATGATAAGAAAGTAAAGTCCGTCCTGAAATGGCCACGTCCTCAATGCCTGAGGTCCATACAGCGTTTTTTGGGATTTGCCAATTTCTAACAGCAGTTTATCTCAAACTTCTCATCACTGACAGCTCCCATCTCTACCCTTAGCAAGAAGGGTGTGAACACCAAGTTGTGGACTCCAGAGGCAGAATCTGCATTTATTAGCCTCAAGAAAGTCTTCACTTCAGCCTCGATCCTCCATCATCCTGACGTGTCTTGGCAGTTCTCATTGGAGGTGAACGCTTCATCTGTTGGTGCAGGTGCACTTTTCTTCCAGAGGAGTTCCAAAGGAAAGGCAGTAGTATGTGGCTATTACTCAAGACTTTTTTCTTCTGGCGCAACTACTCTATTGGGGATCGGGAGCTACTGGCCATCAAATTGGCTCTGGAGGAGTGAAGACATTTGCTAGAGGGCGCAGCTCACTCCAACCTGATCTACAACGACCACAAGAACCTATCTCCAGTCGGCTCAACAACTAACCCCCGTCAAGCCAGGTGGTCACTGTTCTTCACCTGTTTCCAATTTGTGCTCCACTACCATCCCGCTGACAAGAATGTGAGGGCCGATGCCCTGTCCAGGTCATTTGAGACGGATGACACCGTGGAGTCCCTTCAAAATATCAAAGACCCGTCCTGCATTGTCACTGCCAAACCTTTGCAGGTTAGAGACATCCCTCCAGGGAGGACTTTTGTTCGGTTGGGAGACAGGAGAAGAATTCTCCGCTGTAGACACAGCACTAAACTGGCTGGGCCTGCTGTTGTTCGTAAGACCCGAGATCTGATTACTCATCACTTCTGGTGTCTCACGCTACCCAAAGATGTTGTGGACTTTGTCTCTTCCTGCATGGTGTGTTCTTCTAACAAGGCGAATAGAGAAGCAAAAGGCATGGCGCCACATGGTGCAGGTCAATGAGATAGCTGGAGAGTCATAAACATGGTCAGTTATGCTCACCTGGTGAGTTAGTGATAAAGGCAAAGAATAATCGGTCCACTCCGTGCTGCTGCCAGGATCCAAAGCCGGAAAACCAGACCGGTTACCGCTAGATAAAAAATGTGGACAAAAGAAGGCAAAAAGGAGGATCCTATAGGGCGCTGCTGCGTGGTTGTTTTTGAAGGTGGTCAAAGATGATAGATACGAATGTAAGTAGATATTTATTAAATCATACAGGCTACGCGTTTCGACACTGTACCAGCGTCTTCATCAGGCCATAAAATATACATACAGGGAGGTTATTTATATACTGACAAGGGTCGGACAAACAGGAAGGGAATGGAGGTCATACAGGGGAAAGGTCAAAAGGTCAAAATGACGTCATAGGTAATATAGGTATCGGGGAATTGGTTAAAAAGTTGTTTAGCCAAAAAATAGTAGTAATGACTAATTTCATCTAAGGGAAAGAAGATTAAGATGATATAAATGTTAGTACCCTGAACAAATTCAGAAAAATCGGCATTCATAATTTGACGTACATATAATTACAATCGCAATTGGTTACAGTCTATATAGAGCATCTTAAAAATACCCTTCAAAGAATTATTTGGAGATTCATTGGAATAAATTCATTTGTAGATACGTTTAGAAATACATAACTTATGGGAACAGAAGCAGTATTGGTTGATAAAAACTATATGATTAAATGCATAAAACAACATAGATGAATGTTTAAAAAAATTGCCAAATGTTAGTATAATAAATAAATAATGAGCAACAAAATGACCAAAATGATCGAGCAGGGGTTTTGCTTAGTTTGTATGTTGGTAGGAATAATATGAAAATCTCGTTTTATATATGTATAAACAATAAAACCACTCAAGCATAAAAGACGGGTAAACGTACACGCAAGGTGTGACTAGCAGCCAAATACCCCCAGCGTGTGTCCTCACAGCCAGGGCAGCAATGCGGGGCGAATGTACAGGCATTCACCAATACTCAGAAAGGAAGGTTGTCGCATAAAAATATAAATATATATGAATTTAAAAGTGTTAAAAACGGTGCTTCACAGTTTCTGTTTAGTAATTTGTTTGGAAAACACGGAGAATATCCATGTTAACGGGATCAGAAAAATAGCGCTGTGGGTCAAATTTGCATTGTTACTATTAGCGGTAGTGCTTGGCTGTCATAAATAACAGACGAATAGGAGTATTTATAAAGAAGAATTGTATATGTATCAAGGGAGATGAGAAAATTGTATCTCTGGCCGTTTTATATTTAGACAATACTTTTGGGCGTCTCTGTTATCCAGACGGACACTCGCGAGGTGGGATCCCGATGGTATATTAATAGAAAGATCGTAAGTATTGTTACTTTCTAGAGTATATAGTATTTTGGTGGTCTCCTAGGAAAATTAAAAATGACCTATGGGTAAAACTGATAGAATACATATATACACATGTATATATACATATATGCATGCACACACAAACGCATATACACACACGCAGGTATACAAAATTAGAGAAACGGCCTTATATATATTTTTATCTTGGTATGGGGCACCAAAGATAGTCATCTAGAAGGAGTCTAAAGGTTGTTATAAACAAAATTGTGTGATACATATATGCACCTTTTGTTCTTAAAATGGATTTCTGTACGGATTCGTGCGTAATGGGACATCAGTCCAAGGAGGATTCAGAAATATCATTTAAACCTCGCGGGTTCAGTGTCTGTAATTTGAAGATCCAATAATTCTCTCTTTGTTTTAATCTATGAAATCTGTTGGGGACATCCATTGAAATATGCTCAATCGGAATAATGTTTAGTGTTTCGAAACGTCCATTGTGAAAAGAAGTGCAGTGTCGGGAAAGGCTGTGTTTGAGAAAACCTGTGTTAATGTTAGATCTATGCTTATTCATTCTCGTACGTAAGCATTGTGTTGTTCTGCCCACATACTGCAGATGGCATGGGCATTCTATTAGGTACACTACATACGAACTACCGCAATTAAGGAAAGATTGGATTTTAAAGATCTCTTTTGTGACTGTAGAAATGTAGGTAGTTTGTCTGTGGGAGATAGTATTGCAACACAGGCATCGCGGGTGGCCAAATTTGAAAGAACCAAAAAGAGTAGGGAGCATTTTGGGGATTGATGGTTTGGATTTTTGCACTCTACTGGGCGCAAGAAGATTTTTCAATGTTCGTGCACGTCTGAATGTAATCTTTGGTATATCTGATAGGTCATTAGCTAAGTGAGGGTCATTTTTAAAATCTTCCAGTGTTTTAATAAAATAGTTCTGATGACCTTATTCTCTTTATTAAAAGTCGTAATAAAATTAGTGTTATTGTGGGGGGGGGGGCTCCGTTTTCTTGTGAGTATGATTAATACAGAGTTCTTGGGACATCTTAGCAGCTTTGCACCGAGCTCCTTTAATTAAATTAGTAGGAAAGTTTTTTTCTTTGAATCGTTTTTCTAAGACATTACATTCCTTGTTAAAATCGGTGTCTTTGGTACAATTTTTTCTTACCCTTCGGAATTGTCCGAAGGGCACATTCTTAATCCAAGGAGGATAATGTGCACTTCTAAAATCTAAATAGCTATTAACATCAACTGACTTAAAGTGTGTTTTAGTGTTAAAAAGGTTGTTAGTTAAATCATATTCGATTGTCAAGTCTAAGAAGTCAATTGATGTTACAGAAAAAGTGTGCGTAAACGATAATCCAAAAGTGTTGTCGTTTAAAATTTCCATAAATTTAAGAGCCTCTCTTTCTTCTCCTTTCCAAATGAAAAGGAGATCATCGATATAGCGTTTATACAATAAAATATTTTCTTTAAAAGGATGATCACCATAGATGTATGATTCTTCGAAAGCTCCCATGTATAAGTTTGCATAGGATGGTGCAAAACGGGTGCCCATGGCACAACCCTTTATTTGGTTGTAAAAACTGTTCCCAAAGGTAAAAAGATTGTGTGTCAAAATAAAATGAATACAATTGCTTAAAAAAGTGGCCTGCGCTGCCGGGATGAACGTACTAGTCGATAAAACTGAATTAATTGCTTCTAAACCCTTATCGTGTGGGATATTACTATACAAGGCATTCACATCAGCTGACAGGAAATGTATAGGGGATGTACAATGGTCAATTTTCAGACTAAATAATTCTCTTATCAATTGATCTGAGTCTTTCAAATACGAAGGTAGATTTAGTACATAGGGTTGTAAATGCAAGTCTACAAAGTGGGAGAGATTACTCGTTAGTGACCCAATTCCGGAAATGATAGGGCGTCCAGGGGGATTAGTGGGAGATTTATGAATTTTCGGGAGATGGTATATAAACGGCATTTTTGGGAAGGGAACATGTAAAAATCGTTTCTCTCTCTTTGTAAGTAACCCATCTCTGTCAGCTGTATCTATCAGACTTTTATATTCTTGTATATACAAAGGTAGTGGGTTAGTAGATAATTTGTGATAAAAAGAATTATCAGTAAGAATAAGTGAAGTTTCGCTTAGATATTTATTCTTGTCCTGGATCACAATACTGCCCCCTTTATCAGCGGGGCGGATTACGATATTTCCATTGTTACTTAATGATTTTATAGCCCTTCTCTCATAACGTGTGAGGTTATCTGAGGGAATATGTGGGTTATCAAGTGTTCTAAAATCGTTGCCTACCAGAGTGGAAAAGGTGTCTATGAAAGAACCTTGGTGGTGTAGTGGGTAAAATTCTGATTTGGGACGGAGATCTACTGGGACAGCAGCAAGAGTATTGTCGGTCGTGTTAGGATCAAAGGTAGGGGATGGTGCTGGGTGGGACTTTAAAATTGAAAAATGTCTCATTAGTGTTAATTTTCTAGTGAACCTATTCAAATCCATAAATAATTGGAAAGGGTCTGCTGATGCTGTAGGACAAAATCAGAGGCCTTTATTCAAAAGACTTTCCTCGTGTGTATTCAAAATGTATGACGATAAATTAAATATTTTTATAGTTTGGTGCAATTCCTCTTGATGTTGAGTGGTACAGATAGGTTTGTGTCGTTTCTTTCCCCCTCTTCGTCCTCTGTATCTGTATCGAGTTTTCTTTTGGTTGAGATTCGTTGTATTTTCGGAAAGAAGTGAGTGATAGGTTGTGCTTTGGGGCTCATAAGATAAGGAATTAGAAGGTCCTGGCTGGTCACTATAGGAGTTAGGGGTGACATGTTTAACTGGGAGGGAAGCCCTAAAAAAGAAACCGTAGAATGGGTGATATCCGAAGAAGAGGTCGGATAGAATTTTACCCACTACACCACCAAGGTTCTTTCATAGACACCTTTTCCACTCTGGTAGGCAACGATTTTAGAACACTTGATAACCCACATATTCCCTCAGATAACCTCACACGTTATGAGAGAAGGGCTATAAAATCTTTAAGTAACAATGGAAATATCGTAATCCGCCCCGCTGATAAAGCGGGCGGTATTGTGATCCAGGACAAGAATAAATATCTAAGCGAAACTTCACTTATTCTTACTGATAATTCTTTTTATCACAAATTATCTACTAACCCACTACCTTTGTATATACAAGAATATAAAAGTCTGATAGATACAGCTGACAGAGATGGGTTACTTACAAAGAGAGAGAAACGATTTTTACATGTTCCCTTCCCAAACATGCCGTTTATATACCATCTCCCGAAAATTCATAAATCTCCCACTAATCCCCCTGGACGCCCTATCATTTCCGGAATTGGGTCACTAACGAGTAATCTCTCCCACTTTGTAGACTTGCATTTACAACCCTATGAACTAAATCTACCTTCGTATTTGAAAGACTCAGATCAATTGATAAGAGAATTATTTAGTCTGAAAATTGACCATTGTACATCCCCTATACATTTCCTGTCAGCTGATGTGAATGCCTTGTATAGTAATATCCCACACGATAAGGGTTTAGAAGCAATTAATTCCGTTTTATCGACTAGTACGTTCATCCCGGCAGCGCAGGCCACTTTTTTAAGCAATTGTATTTATTTTATTTTGACACACAATCTTTTTACCTTTGGGAACAGTTTTTACAACCAAATAAAGGGTTGTGCCATGGGCACCCGTTTTGCACCATCCTATGCAAACTTATACATGGGAGCTTTCGAAGAATCATACATCTATGGTGATCATCCTTTTAAAGAAAATATTTTATTGTATAAACGCTATATCGATGATCTCCTTTTCATTTGGAAAGGAGAAGAAAGAGAGGCTCTTAAATCTATGGAAATTTTAAACGACAACACTTTTGGATTATCGTTTACGCACACTTTTTCTGTAACATCAATTGACTTCTTAGACTTGACAATCGAATATGATTTAACTAACAACCTTTTTAACACTAAAACACACTTTAAGTCAGTTGATGTTAATAGCTATTTAGATTTTAGAAGTGCACATTATCCTCCTTGGATTAAGAATGTGCCCTTCGGACAATTCCGAAGGGTAAGAAAAAATTGTACCAAAGACACCGATTTTAACAAGGAATGTAATGTCTTAGAAAAACGATTCAAAGAAAAAAACTTTCCTACTAATTTAATTAAAGGAGCTCGGTGCAAAGCTGCTAAGATGTCCCAAGAACTCTGTATTAATCATACTCACAAGAAAACGGAGCCCCCCCCCCACAATAACACTAATTTTATTACGACTTTTAATAAAGAGAATAAGGTCATCAGAACTATTTTATTAAAACACTGGAAGATTTTAAAAATGACCCTCAATTAGCTAATGACCTATCAGATATACCAAAGATTACATTCAGACGTGCACGAACATTGAAAAATCTTCTTGCGCCCAGTAGAGTGCAAAAATCCAAACCATCAATCCCCAAAATGCTCCCTACTCTTTTTGGTTCTTTCAAATGTGGCCACCCGCGATGCCTGTGTTGCAATACTATCTCCCACAGACAAACTACCTACATTTCTACAGTCACAAAAGAGATCTTTAAAATCCAATCTTTCCTTAATTGCGGTAGTTCGTATGTAGTGTACCTAATAGAATGCCCATGCCATCTGCAGTATGTGGGCAGAACAACACAATGCTTACGTACGAGAATGAATAAGCATAGATCTAACATTAACACAGGTTTTCTCAAACACAGCCTTTCCCGACACTGCACTTCTTTTCACAATGGACGTTTTGAAACACTAAACATTATTCCGATTGAGCATATTTCAATGGATGTCCCCAACAGATTTCATAGATTAAAACAAAGAGAGAATTATTGGATCTTCAAATTACAGACACTGAACCCGCGAGGTTTAAATGATATTTCTGAATCCTCCTTGGACTGATGTCCCATTACGCACGAATCCGTACAGAAATCCATTTTAAGAACAAAAGGTGCATATATGTATCACACAATTTTGTTTATAACAACCTTTAGATTCCTTCTAGATGACTATCTTTGGTGCTCTACACCAAGATAAATATATATATACGGCCGTTTCTCTAATTTTGTATACCTGCGTGTGTATATATACATATGTGTGTGTTTGCATGTATGTATATACATGTGTATATATGTATTCTATCAGTTTCACCCATAGGTCATTTTTTATTTTCCTAGGAGACCACCTACCTAAATACCTTATACCCTAGAAAGTAACAATACTTACGATCTTTCTATTAATATACCATCGGGATCCCACCTCGCGAGTGTCCGTCTGGATAACAGAGACGCCCAAAAGTATTGTCTAAATATAAAACGGCCAGAGATACAATTTTCTCATCTCCCTTGATACATATACAATTCTTCTTTATAAATACTCCTATTCGTCTGTTATTTATGACAGCCAAGCACTACCGCTAATAGTAACAATGCAAATTTGACCCACAGCGCTATTTTTCTGATCCCGTTAACATGGATATTCTCCGTGTTTTCCAAACAGATTACTAAACAGAAACTGTGAAGCACCGTTTTTAACACTTTTAAATTCATATATATTTATATTTTTATGCGACAACCTTCCCTTCTGAGTATTGGTGAATGCCTGTACATTCGCCCCGCATTGCTGCCCTGGCTGTGAGGACACACGCTGGGGGTATTTGGCTGCTAGTCACACCTTGCGTGTACGTTTACCCGTCTTTTATGCTTGAGTGGTTTTATTGTTTATACATACATAAAACAAGATTTTCATATTATTCCTACCAACATACAAACTAAGCAAAACCCCTGCTCGATAGGTCATTTTGTTGCTCATTATTTATTTATTATACTAACATTTGGCAATTTTTTTACACATTCATCTATGTTGTTTTATGCATTTAATCATATAGTTTTTATCAACCAATACTGCTTCTGTTCCCATAAGTTATGTATTTCTAAACGTATCTACAAATGAATTTATTCCAATGAATCTCCAAATAATTCTTTGAAGGGTATTTTTAAGACGCTCTATATAGACTGTAACCAATTGCGATTGTAATTATATGTATGTCAAATTATGAATGCCGATTTTTCTGAATTTGTTCAGGGTACTAACATTTATATCATCTTAATCTTCTTTCCCTTAGATGAAATTAGTCATTACTACTATTTTTTGGCTAAACAACTTTTTAACCAATTCCCCGATACCTATATTACCTATGACGTCATTTTGACCTTTTGACCTTTCCCCTGTATGACCTCCATTCCCTTCCTGTTTGTCCGACCCTTGTCAGTATATAAATAACCTCCCTGTATGTATATTTTATGGCCTGATGAAGACGCTGGTACAGTGTCGAAACGCGTAGCCTGTATGATTTAATAAATATCTACTTACATTCGTATCTATCATCTTTGACCACATTCAAAAACAACCACGCAGCAGCGCCCTATAGGATCCTCCTTTTTGCCTTCTTTTGTCCACATGTTCTTCTAACAAGGTTTCTCACTCCGAGCCTGCCGGCCTGCTCCAGCCTCTGCCTGTACCCAATGTCTCCTGGCAGTACATTGCGATGGACTTTATCACAGACCTTCCTTCCTCAGCAGGATGCAACACTGTCTGGGTGGTGGTGGACCGGTTTTCGAAGATAGCACATTTTATCCCGCTGACCGACCTACCTTCTGCTCCCCGACTGGCAAGTCTCTTCATTCAGCACATCTTCCGCTTGCATGGCTTGCCCCTTCATATCGTCTCTGATCGGGGGGGGGGGGAGGGGTGGTTCAATTTACCTCAAAATTATGGAGAGTCCTCTGTAAGCTCCTGGATGTGAGTTTGGACTTTTCCTCAGCCTATTACCCCCAGTCCAATGGTCAAGTCGAGAGGATTAACCAGATCATGGAGAATTATTTCCCCCACTTCATCTCCTTGCGGCATGATAACTGGGTACAGTTTTTTCCATGGGCCGAGTTCTCGTATAACAATCACACTAGTGAGTCCACCACTTCCACACCATTTTACATTGTGTACATTCAACATCCTAGAGTCCCTCTTCCAGTGTCGACTACATCTCAGGTACCCGTTCCTTACTCTGCATTTGGGGACTTTCTGCAAATCTATCAACAGAGCCGTTCCTATTTTTTGCTGGCAGTCGATCGTATGAAGAGAAAAGCGGATATAAAAAGAAGAGAGCCACCTCCGTATGTTCCAGGTACCAAAGTCTGGCTGTCCTCAAGGAACATTCATTTAAAGGTGCATTCATACAAGTTTGCTCCCAGGTTCCTCTGACCTTTTGAGATATTGCAACAGATAAACCCTGTCTCCTATAAGCTTCGGCTGCCTCCTACCCTAGAATCCCCAACTACTTTCATGTATCCCTCCTGAAACCAGTGGTCCTGAACCGCTACAGTAAGACTTCCAGTCCCACAGTTGCTCCCAGCGGTTCATCTGATGTGTTTGAGAGGACTATTTGGTGGACTGGAGAGGGTTTGGTCATGAGGAGAGGTCTTGGGAGCCGGCAAAGAGAACCTCAGTGCCTCTGCTCTCATTAAGAAATTCCTCTCTCGCTCTGGCCCAAGAAGAGCGGGCATAAGAGGGGGGATACTGTAGCATCCATGGCTGCGGACCGTTGGGTTTAATCACCCCCCAACCCGGCGGCCGATGCCATGAATCTGTGAGCGCTGGCTCGAATCTCCTTCCCAGGAGACGCCAGCGCTTACTTCCGCTCCGGTCTGCTGTGTCCCGTAGGGTGCGTGCGCACGCTCGAGCCCAGCCTTAAAGGGCCAGCGCGCACACATGGCAAATCATCATCATCAACTGGCATTTCCTGGACTATAAGAAGGGCCTTGCCCCTTTGCTCATTGCCTGGGCGTTGTTCGTTTTCCCATGTCAGTCTTGCAAATGGTTCCTTAGTGTTATCCTGTTCCTGTTGTTACCCGTGCCCTGTTACCTGTGTCCTGTATCCCGCGCTGTGTTCTTGTTCCTGAGCCTGTTAGTGTTGGAGTCGTGTCCTATTGCACCTGCTGTCGTCTACTACATCCAGTGTCTTCTGCCACGTCCTGGCGCAACCTGCTGCAATTGCTGTCATCTGTCACGTCTGGCGTAACCTGCTGCACCAACCTCCATCCGTGCTAAAGCCTCGGCCACTGTCCGGACTTTGTATTGCTTGGGTGCTCTGTTGTTTGGCCAGATGCCTCCCTGCTACAGCGGTGCGGCCTAGTGGGTCCACATACCCACATATTGTGACACTGAGCTTGGATCTGGTGCAGTATATATATTTACTGCAAAACTATACGTCACCGGTAGGTTGTCCCTATTCTCAGCACGTTCCTGTCAGCAGTACCATTCTTGCCTATAAGCTATGTTTTTTATTTCATTCTATCTTTTTTACACGGTTGCATGCTCCTCTTGGTGCTGGTGTTGCATATATGTACAGAGCTTGGTTCTGGTGCTATATTTATATGTACTGTGCTTTGTTCTGGTTCTGTATATATGTACTGTGCTTGGTTGTAGTGCTGTATTTATGTACTAAGCTTGGATCTTGTGCAGTATACAGTTAGGTCTAGCATTATTTGGACCGTGACACAATTTTCATGGGGTTCTGCATGCCACCACATTGGATTTGAAATGAAACAACTGAGATGCAATTGAAGTGTAGACTTTCAGGTTTAACCCGTTAGTGACCGCCAATACGCCTTTTCACGGCAGCCACTAATGGGCTTTATTCTGATGCATACGCCTTATTTCGGCGCTGCATCAGAATAAATAAGATAACCAAAATGTACACGAGCAGCAATAGTATGAACTCCAAATATATATCTTTTGTTATGTGTCTATAACAGTCAAAGTGACATAAGTAACCATAACTATGGACTAGGGAGAACACACATATAAACCCAATATGACCTGGTACTCTGACCATAACATTACTAAGAAAACCTATAGAGAAAGAGGTCAAGTACACTCAAAATGATGCGTGATAGAAAAAACTTCTTTATTAACAGATACAAAAAAACAAACAATTAAAAATGAGTCATACAGTGTAAAATCGGCGTCAGCCCATGCGGAATACATAAATTGATGATACAACGTGATGGAAATAAATAACAAGAACCCAGAATCAGTATTGATGACAAGAACAGACTTGATGTATATGGCATATGTATGACAAACGTAAATAGATAGTTGATTATGCTATGCCAATACGTATATATAAAGCGATTCTCAAGTTAGAACCACCATTTCCTGGTATTTGGAAATTATAACCAGTATATATAGTTATGCAGTGCCAATACACACGGATAAAGTAATTCTCATATGAGATACACCATTACCTGGTGCTAGGAAGTGTAAACAGTATATGTAATATGGCAACACAGAACAATACAACTGAGGCAAATGTAAATAAATGTAAATGTAAATAAATGTAATAGATCCTAATACCAGAGCAGCCACATACAACAGAAGGGAAATAATAACACGTACCCGGATTCATATGACCGCATGGGGGAGACGCCAGTCCCGACGCGCGTTTCGGCAGATGCCTTCGTCCGGGGGTGGCGTCTTCCCGGCGGGGCCCTCCCTTATATACAGGCATGATTAAAACAAAATTGGTGTCAGTACTAAAAATCGACACATACAAAAGACCAACAAAGATATATATACGAAGAATCATCGGACATACTAGCAATAATAATTGAAAATACATTATCAGTAAAGTAAAGTAACAATATATACAATATATTAAATCAATTGTATACACATATATATATACATATACATATCAATAGAGTACATATTATGACCAATTGAAAAGACCACACATATACAACAACACCCCCCCCCCCCCCACCCATTGACCAGATGAATCAAACACATATATTGGTAACTTCATCATCTCCAAAAGTCCATGACCTCCAGTAGCCCCAATGTACATATCTCCGAAGGATAACTGTATTTCTTTATGCCTTCGAAAAATGAAAATTCACAAAGGAGGGTAGTTAACAAGGTAATGACTATATATGTATAACATAGCAACTAAAAAAGACTGTGTTAAAAAATATTTAAAAACCTTGACCCGCAGAGAAACAGTGGTTCAGAGAAATGGAGCGAAATTGAGAGATTCATTAAGACCCAAAGGCTGCATTGACCCGAGGGTCCAAATCCAGCGTGCTTCGCATTGTGCCAATTTTTGTTTGATATTCCCCCCTCTCATGCTTGCAACAATGTGATCAATGCCTCTCACCTTTAGCTTTGTTGGATCACAGGAATGGTATGTTTTAAAATGGCGTGGTATAGGTTTTAGAGTTTCCACGACTTCCTCACTTGCTGCTCGTCTGATGTCAGACATATGCTCTCTCACCCGCACTTTTAATTCCCTTGAAGTAAGACCGACATATACTTTAGGGCATGGGCACGTTGCGTAGTATACCACTGCTTTAGTGGTACATGTTATCGTATGTGTTATAGTATACGTTTTCGTACCTGTAACATTGGGAAAAGTTGTAGTACTCTCTACGTTAGGGCATGCCACACAATGCCCACAAGGAGAACACCCCCATTTGGCTCCCTTTGTCCCAAAAGGATATTTTCTCATAATCGGGTCATAGTGACTCCTCACTAAGTGATCTTTTAGATTTTTCCCACGTCTTGCTGTTATACTGGGGTACCTAGTCACATAATTAGTGAGAATTGGATCCGTGAGTAGGATTGGCCAAAACCTTTTAACAATTTCCTTCATTTGTGGCCACCTCGAGTGATAGTTAGTTATAAACCTCACCTTGGTCTGTGTGTCTTTTTTCCTTTTGGTGAACAGGAGATCATCTCTGTTGGCATGCTTGGCCCTATGATATGCTTTTTTAATGGACCGCATACTATATCCTCGTTCAATGAAGCGTTTTTTTAGATCCTTGGCTTGTTCTTCAAAAATGGTATCAGAGGAACATATCCTCCTTATCCTCAGGAATTGCCCGATAGGGATCGCCTGTAGGGTCTGTGGTGGATGGGAGGATGAAAAGTGCAGTAGAGAATTAACAGAAGTCTCCTTTCGATATACGTCACTCTGCAGAAATCCATCAATGTCCTTGGTTAATTTGATGTCTAAGAAATCAATATGCTGGCTGTTTGATTTATATGTAAATTTGAGATTGATCTGATTGTTGTTGAGATCTAACATAAATTTATCCAGCTCAGAGGAGGTACCCTTCCAAATGACCAGGATGTCATCAATGAACCGTGCCCAAAAAAGGATCCGGTCCATTGAATCATCCTGGCCATTTGTAAAAAGGTCCCTCTCCCACAGTCCAAGGAACAGATTGGCATATGAGGGCGCACAGGCTGCCCCCATCGCCGTTCCCTGGAGCTGTAAATAGAAATTGCCGTTGAAGGTAAAAAAGTTATGCGTCAAAGTGTATTCAAGCAACTCAACAAGGAAATCACACATGGACTTTTCCAGATTGGTTGTAGACAGAAAGAATTTAGTGGCCCCAATACCATCAGCATGCCTAATACTAGTGTAAAGAGATTCAACATCAATCGTAACTAATAGCATATCGTCATCAATGCTGATGCCACTAACTTTCTGGAGAAGATCCGCAGAATCGCGAATATATGAAGGAAGGTTTATAACCAAATCCTTGAGGTGATGGTCAATAAATCTACAGCACTTCTCTGTAATACTGCCCCTACCTGAAATTATTGGTCTTCCCGGTGGTATCGTGTCATTCTTATGCACTTTAGGGAGCAAATACAGCGTAGGGACAATGGGTTCAGCCGTTGTAAGTGCGGTTAACAAATCCTTGTTAATAACATCTTCTTGCAAAGCTTTTGATAGTATCTGCTGCAGTATAGATCTAAAGGAGGAAGAGGGATTAAATGTAAGTTTTTTATAGCACTGTCTATCTCGTAGTTGTTTATAGGCTTCAGCCTCGTACATGTGGCAAGGCCATACAACCACATTCCCGCCTTTATCGGCAGCCTTAAACACAACATCCTTCAATTTTTGTAAATTGTTTAGGCTTTCCCGTTGTGATGTCGTTAAATTGTCATGTCTAATATTAGCGGGAATGTTTTGAAATTCTAATGTAACCGCCTTAACAAATGAGTCCACAGCCGGGCACAAGCTAAGTGGGGGGAATTTCTTAGATTTCATACGGACGCATACTGGGATTTTACCTGATACAGTAGTATCCTGTTCTTCCAATAACTCCTCCAGAATCCCTAACGCTTGTTGCTCTTCTGTGGTAGGAAAGAGGTCCGCATGATTGGATTTATGGAACCATTTTTTGTGTATAAGTGACCGACCGAACATGTTGAGATCTTTTACTGCAGAAAAAGCATCAAATCGATTACAAGGTGAAAATGTAAGACCCTTTGCAATGACCTCTCTATCTGTATCTGAAAAAATATGTGTAGATAGATTAATCACCTTAAGGCGTTGAGTAGGGTCTTGCGTGTCTGGTCTTTTCTTGTTTGCCATTTGTCTCTGCGTGAGTTTTCTTTTAGGGCATGAACCAGATGATTGGTTATAACGAGAGAAGGCATTTTCTGTTTCACTAAGGGAGGAGATAGAGGATATAGAGGGTGTGCGACTCCGTCCACCTGTTTTATTCCTCCTCCATATGTAAACCCGATTCTGTTGGAAATCTCCAACATCTCTAGTGAACTTTTTTGTTTTAATCATGCCTGTATATAAGGGAGGGCCCCGCCGGGAAGACGCCACCCCCGGACGAAGGCATCTGCCGAAACGCGCGTCGGGACTGGCGTCTCCCCCATGCGGTCATATGAATCCGGGTACGTGTTATTATTTCCCTTCTGTTGTATGTGGCTGCTCTGGTATTAGGATCTAGGCCTCATATTTTCATTTACATTTATTTACATTTGCCTCAGTTGTATTGTTCTGTGTTGCCATATTACATATACTGTTTACACTTCCTAGCACCAGGTAATGGTGTATCTCATATGAGAATTACTTTATCCGTGTGTATTGGCACTGCATAACTATATATACTTGTTATAATTTCCAAATACCAGGAAATGGTGGTTCTAACTTGAGAATCGCTTTATATATACGTATTGGCATAGCATAATCAACTATCTATTTACGTTTGTCATACATATGCCATATACATCAAGTCTGTTCTTGTCATCAATACTGATTCTGGGTTCTTGTTATTTATTTCCATCACGTTGTATCATCAATTTATGTATTCCGCATGGGCTGACGCCGATTTTACACTGTATGACTCATTTTTAATTGTTTGTTTTTTTGTATCTGTTAATAAAGAAGTTTTTTCTATCACGCATCATTTTGAGTGTACTTGACCTCTTTCTCTATAGGTTTTATCAGAATAAATAAACAGAGCAGGGAGCCATTAAATCTCCCTGCTCTCAGCTACCAGAGGTAGCTGAGGGCTGGGGGCATCCCTGCTCGAACGGGTGAGATCGATATCAGTATTGATCTCACCCTTTTAACCCCTCAGATGCGGCGCTCAATAGCGAACGCCGCATCTGAGTTGTTTTGGAGAGAGGGAGTGAGCTCCCTCTCATCCCTCCGGCACCCGTCGATAAGATCGCCGAGTGTCTGTGTCTCCGATGGCAGCCGGGGGCCTATTAAAGGCCTCCAGGTCTGCCTGTAGTGAATGCCTGCTAGGTCATGCCAGAGGCATGGCCTAGCATATGCCTGTCCGTTTTAAACGGACAGGCAGTAATACACTGCAATAGAAAAGTATTGCAGTGTATTATAAAAGCGATTGGAGGATCGCATATTAAAGTCCCCTATTGGGAGTAGTAAAAAAGTGGAAAAAAACGTTTAATAAAATTAATTTAAAAAAAGTCACACATATTTTGTATCTCCGCGTCCATAACGACCCTTACTATAAAGCTATTACATAATTTAACCCACACAGTGAACGCCGTAAAAAATAATATAAAAAAACTATGGAAAAATTGCTGTTTTTTGTGAATCCTGCCTTAAAAAAAATGTGATAAAAAGTGATCAAAAAGTCGCATCTACTCCAATATGGTACCAATAAAAACTACAAGTCGTCCCGCAAACAAAAAAAGCCCTCATACAACCGCATCGGCGGAAAAATAAAAAAGTTATTGCTCTTCAAATATGGAGACACAAAAACAAATAATTTTGAAAAAAAAGTGTTTTTACTGTGTAAAAGTAGTAAAAGATACAAAATCTATACAAATTTGGTATCGTTGTAATTGAAACAACCCGCGGAATAAAGTTATTGTGTTATTTATACCACACGGTAAACGGCATAGATTTAGGACGCAAAAAAGAGTGGCAAAATTTCTGTTTCTTTTCTGTTCCCCCCCCCAAAAAAAGTTATTAAAATGTAATTAATAAATTATATGTACCCCAAAATGGTGCTATTAAAAAATACAACTTGTCCCGCAAAAAACAAGACCTTATAAAGCTATGTCGACGCAAAAATAAAATAGTTCTAGCTCTTGGAATGCGACGATGGAAAAACTTAAAAAATTGCTTGGTCATTAAGGTTTAAAATAGGCTGGTCATTAACCCTTTCAGGACCAAGGGTCATCGATACCTCAATGACCAGCCCCATTTTTTCAAATCTGACATGTGTCATTTTATGTGGTAATAACTCTGGAATGCTTTTGCCTATCCAAGCGATTCAGAGAATGTTTTCTCATGACATATTGTACTTTATGTTAGTGGAAAAATTTGGTCAATAAATTCATAGCTTATTTGTGAAAAATACCAAAATGTAAAGAAAATATGCAAAAATTATAATTTTTCTTATTTTAAATGTAATCTACTTGTAAAACAGATAGTAATACCACACAAAATTGTTGCTAATTAACATCCCCCATATGTCTACTTTATATTTGCATTGTTTTTTTTAACATTATTTTATTTTTCTAGCACATTACAAGGCTTTGAACTTTAGCAGCAATTGCTCACATTTTCAAGAAAATTTCAAAAGGCTATTTTGTCAAGGACCAGTTCAGTTTTGAAGTGGCTTTGAGGGCCTTATGTACTAGATAGACCCCATAAATAACCCCATTTTACAAACTGCACTCCTCAAAGTATTCAAAACAGCATTCAGAAAGTTTATTAATACTTTAGGTGCTTTACAGGAAATTAAGGCAAAGTAGAGGTGAAATTTACAAATGAAATTTTTTTTGCCGAAATTTATTTGTAATACTTTTTTCCTGTAACACAGAAGGTTTCACCCAAGAAATGCAACTCAATATTTATTGCCCAGATTCTGCAGTTTTTAGAAATATCCCACATGTGGTTCTAGTGTACTAATGGACTGAAACGCAAACCTCACAAGCAAAGGAGCACCTAGAGGATTTTGGGGTCTCCTTTTTTTTTACAATATATTTTAGGCACCATGTCAGGTTTGAAGAGGTCTTGTGGTGCCAAAACAGTGGAATCTCTCCAAAAGTGATTTTGGAAACTACACACCTCAAGGAATTTATTTAGGGGTATAGTTAGCATCTTGACCCGACAGGTCTTTTGCTTTATTTATTGGAATATGTCTGTGAAAATGAAAACATTTTTTTTTCTGAAAAAATATAAAAAAAAATTATTTTTACAAGAAATAAATAATAAAAAGCACCCCAAAACTTGTAAAGCTATTTCTCACGATTACGGCAATACCCCATATGTGGTAATAAACTGCTGTTTGGACCTACGGCAGAGTTCAGAAGGGAAGGAGAGCCATTTGGCTTTTGGAGCACAGATTTTGCTTGGTTAGGGTATGTTCACACGGCCTATTTACGGACGTAATTCGGGCGTTTTTGCCCCGAATTACGTCTGAAAATAGCGCCTCAATAGCGCTGACAAACATCTGCCCATTGAAAGCAATGGGCAGACGTTTGTCTGTTCACACGAGGCGTATATTTACGCGCCGCTGTCAAAAGACGGCGCGTAAATAGACGCCCGCGTAGAAGAAGTGACCTGTCACTTCTTTGGCCGTAATTGGAGCCGCTATTCATTGACTCCAATGAATAGCAGCGCTAATTACGGCCGTAATTGACGCGGCGTTCAAGCGCCTGCACATGCCGGTACGGCTGAAATTACGGGGATGTTTTCAGGCTGAAACATCCCCGTAATTTCAGCCGTTACGGACCCCCGCCGTGTGAACATACCCTAATAGTTCTGTTTGGGGTTTTGCTGGTATTTTATAATGTGGAGGTATATGTAATCTGTGCGGAGTACATCAGGGCATAATAAGAGGGTATAATCATGCGGTAAATAAATAATAATTCATAGATATGTGGCCGATGTCGCACTGATAAATGGTGCCCAATCTTATCCGCTTTTGGACACTCTGCACAATTTCTGTCGCTATATACTGAGTGCCAGAACTTTTTTTATTTTTTCTCCACCGGAGCCGTGCAACTGCTTATTTGTTACGTTACAATCTGTAGTTTTCATTGGTACCATTTTAGTGTACATGTGATTTTTTGATCACTTTTTATTCGATTTTTTGGCAAGCAAAGTGACAAAAAAAACATACATTTTGACAATTGTTTTTGTCCTCTTTTTTTACAGTAATCACTGTGTGCTATGAATGTCATTTTACTTTATTCTGCAGGTTGGTACGATTACGGCGATACCATATGCATATAGTTTTTTTATGTTTTGTGCCGTTTGCGCAATAAAATCACTTTTCTATAAAATTATTTATTTTTTGTGTCACCATATTCTGAGAGCCATAATTTTTTATTTTTCATTCAAAAAAACTGTGTAAGGGCTTGCTTTTTGCAGGACGGGTTGTAGTTTTTATTGGTATTATTTTGGGGTACATGTGAATTTTTGATCACTTTTTATTTTATATTTTGGGAGGGGTGATGACCAAATAAATAGTAATTCTAGTATAGTTTTTTAATTATTTTTTGCGGTGTTCACCGTGCAGGAAAAATAATATTATAGTTTTATAGTTGGGGTCGTTACAAACGCGGTGATACCAAATATGTGTACTTTTTTAACGGTTTATTTTTTTTCCTATAATAAAATACTTATTATAGAAAAAAAAGCATTTTTTTGTTTTTACACTTTTATAAAACATTTTTATTACTTTTTTTTTTACTTGAAGACCTGCAGCACTGATGGCTGCTATAATATATTACACTACCTAGGTGCGCTACCTCACTTTCCGGGATAAGCTATCACGCCACTGAGCATGGGTAAGCATACCATCGAGGTTCCGTCGGGTCTTATATACAGTCACTGCACCGTTTATTTTTACCAGATGTAAGCTTATATTCTGAATTGTTTCACTTTGCTCTTTTTGTCCTTACTAGAGATGAGCGAACTTATCAAAAGTTCGGTTCGGCTAGTTCGCCGAATTTCACAAAAAAGTTCGGTTCGGACCGAACTAGTTCTGACCGAACCTGTCACTTACGTGCGCCGAGCATGCTACTGTCCAGGGTGCTGATAGAGTTAATGGGCTGCACTAACTCTTTCAGCAACCTTCACAGTACATGCTCGGCGCGCGGAAAATACCATTTAAATGTAATAAAAAAATAAAAATTATACGTTCGTACTTACTTTCCTCCTGTCCGGCCTCCAGCGATGACGTTTCATCCCTTTCGCCGCTGCAGCCAATCACAGGCTGTAGTGGCGGTCACGCACGTCAGGATGACGCTTCATCCCACGTGACCGCCTCTGCAGCCAATCACAGGCTGCAGCGGCGACATGAATGAAACGTCATCGCTGGAGGCCGGACAGGAGGAAAGTAAGTATGAACGTATTATTATTATTTTTTGGCATGTATGTATGTTGGCATGTATGTATGTATGTATGTATGTATGTATGTATGTATGTTGGCATGTATGTATGTTGGCATGTATGTATGTTGGCATGTATGTATGTATGTATGTTGGCATGTATGTATGTTGGCATGTATGTATGTTGGCATGTATGTATGTATGTATGTATGTATGTTGTCATGTATGTATGTTGTCATGTATGTTGGCATGTATGTATGTTGGCATGTATGTATGTATGTATGTTGTCATGTATGTATGTTGTCATGTATGTATGTTGTCATGTATGTATGTTGGCATGTATGTATGTATGTATGTATGTATGTATGTATGTTGGCATGTATGTATGTTGTCATGTATGTATGTATATCTGTGCATGTATGTTGGCATGTATGTATATATGTGCATGTTTGTATGTATATTTGCATGTATATATTTGCATGTATGTTTGCATGTATGTATTTTTGCATGTATGTTGTCATGTATGTATGTATGTTGTCATGTATGTATATATGTGCATGTGTGTATGTATATTTGTATGTATGTATGTATGTTTGCATGTATGTGTGTTTGCATGAATGTATGTTTGCATGTATGTATGCATGTTTGTATGTATATTTGCATGTGTGTATATATATATGTATGTATGTTGTCATGTATGTATGTATGTTGTCATGTATGTATATATGTGCATGTATGTTGGCATGTATGTATATATGTGCATGTGTGTATGTATGTATATTTGCATGTATGTATGTTGTCATGTATGTATGTATATATGTGCATGTATGTTTGCATGTATGTTGGCATGTATGTATACATGTGCATGTTTGTATGTATATTTGCATGTATATATGTTTGCATGTGTGTATGTATGTTTGCATGTATGTATGTTTGCATGTATGTATGTTGTCATGTATGTTTGTATGTATGTTGTCATGTATGTATGTATATATGTGCATGTATGTATGTTTGCATGTTTTTATTTTTGCATGTATGTTTGCATGTATGTTTATATATATGTGCATGTATGTAATTATGTTTGCATGTATTTATGTTTGCATGTATATTTGTGCATGCTTGTATATATGTATGTATGTATCTTTGCATGTTTGTTTGTATGTATGTATGTTTTCATGTGTGTGTGTATGCATGTATGTATGATAGTTTGCATGTATATGTGTGTATGTTTGCATGTATGTATATTTGCATGTATATATGTGCATGCTTGTATGTATGTTTGTATATATGTATGTATGGCCATGTATGATACTGTCTGCTGGCGCCCTGTATCTAAGTCTACTTCACGGCAGGCTTCTATACATGGTATAACAGTCAGTATCACACATTAAACTGAATCTAAGCCTACGACATGTTTTATTTCATTATTTTTTTTTTTTTACAGGTTTGGTGTTTGGACTACGTCGGTTTCGAGGACTACTTAGATGACGCTTTTTTTTTTCTACAATAAAATGGTTAATGAGGGTTGTTTTGGGGGTGCTTTATTTCAATAAAATATTTTATCTATATCTTTGTCTTTTTCTTTTCAAATTTTATTATTACCACTTTAGTAATGGCCGCTGTCTGAGTGACAACATCCATTACTAATGCGAGGCTTAGTGTTAGCCGGTGCAGAGGCTAACGCTAACCACCATTATTACCCCGGTACCCAAAACCACCAGGGGTGCCGGGAAGAGCCAGGTACGATCCAGTACCCGACCATCTGTTGTGATGGTCGGGCTCTGGGGCGGCCGCAGGCTGGTATTATGAGGCTGGGAAGGGCCAAAAACAGTGGACCTTCCCACCCTTGTAATGCTAGGCTGCTGCTGCTGTGTTGTGTCTGGCTGGTTATAAAAGTGGGAGGGACCCGTGGCTAACAGAAGTCTATGGGCCCGCTATTTCGGGTCGTAATTACGACCCGTGATAACGGGTGTTTTTATGGTCGTGTGCATGAGGCCCCGTAATGACGGGTGGCTACATGTGTGCACCCGTCATTACGGCAGCGTTGCTAGGCGACGTCAGTAAGGGTATGTGCACACACACTAATTACGTCCGTAATTGACGGACGTATTTCGGCCGCAAGTACCGGACCGAACACCCTGCAGGGAGCCGGGCTCCTAGTGTCATACTTATGTACGATGCTAGGAGTCCCTGCCTCTCCGTGGAACTACTGTCCCGTACTGAAAACATGATTACAGTACGGGACAGTTGTCCTGCAGAGAGGCAGGGACTCCTAGCATCGTACATAACTATGATGCTAGGAGCCCGGCTCCCTGCACTGTGTTCGGTCCGGTACTTGCGGCCGAAATACGTCCGTCATTTACGGACGTAATTAGCGTGTGTGCACATACCCTAAATAGTCACTGTCCAGGGTGTTGAAAGAGTTAACTGATCGGCAGTAACTGTTTCAGTACCCTGGACAGTGACTACCGATCACAGTACCTGTAAAAAAAAGACGTTCATACTTACCGAGAACTTTCTGCTTCCTCCAGTCCGGTCTCCTGGCCGTTGCCTTGGTGACGCGTCCCTCTCGACATCCGGCCCGACATTCCTTGATGACGATGCAGCCCATGTGAGCGCTGCAGCCAATCACAGGCTGCCGCGGCCTCTGCAGCCAATCACAGGCTGCAGAGGCCTCTGCAGCCAATCACAGGCTGCCGCGTCAGAAAAGGTCGGACTGGAGGAAGAAGAGGGACTCGTCAACAAGACAACGACCGGGTACGTATGAAATGCTTTTTATTTTATTTTTAATCAGCAGCCTCTTTTCTCTATCAGTGATTGATAGAGATAAGTGGCTGCCGATTTGTATAATGTTTTTGACCGGGTTCGGTCAAAACGGGTTCGGCCGAACCCGGTGAAGTTCGGATTCGCTGCGAACCGAACTTTACCGGAAGTTCGGACCGAAACCGGGTTCGGTTGTCCCGGTTCGCTCATCTCTAGTCCTGACAATACCTATCTATGTGGATATGTTCCTGAATTGGAACATAACCACTGCATGACTTCCCATGCCATACATTGTGTGTACATATATTTGTTTATTGTACATGTAAACGCTGATCTACGAACAGACGTGTTTTAGATTCTCATTTTCTGTCAAACAATAAAGATGTATTTTCTAATATCTGACAGTTATGGACTCTTTTCCTCTAGTATGTATATACTAGGTAGTGTATTGTGTTATAAACTGTCAGTGTGTGACGTTGACAGTCACACTGACAGGAAGCATATGAGGACCAGCTGGTCCTCATAGGCTTCAGTGAATGGCAGACCGGAGGCCGTTGTATGGCCTCCAGTTTTGCCATGCAACCGATGGCAGCACCTGCAATCGGTCCTCGGGAAAGTTTGTTGTAGCAACAAACTTTCCAGTTTGTTGCTACAACAAACTTTCCCTGCGATCACATGATCGGGACCTGAACCAATCAGGTCCCGGTCATGTCTCCGGGACCAGAGGCAGGGGTTAACAGCGCGATCAGGGTGTCAGCACTACTCTGAGACACCCGGATCGCTCTTTTAACACCCACTGTGAATTCACGTCGGCGCTGCACAGAGCCCAGCAAGCGCCAACGTCAATTTACTGTGGGCGGTTAGGAGGCGGTTAATACTGGTGATCATATTCTCTGTAGTCGAACCAATCGGTTCGGCTGTCAGAGAACAGGTTACTGGGAGGCCGCGGACACTGACACACAGGGCCGCCATCAGGAATTTCTGGGCCCCATACAGCCATGATGTATGGGCCCCCCCCTCCATTACCGGGGGTGGGCAACGGAAAGTGTGTTTTTTTTGGTGCTGATGTCAATTACAGTGAAGGAAACCATGGAGCCGGCAGTGACCGGTTCATGCTCCGGATTTTGATCTATTTAGCTAAAACGTATCCGACTGTATGGCATATAGTGGGATACGTCGCCTGGGGAATGGCCCAGGGGAAACTACTGAAGTCACTGTCCATGAACAGGGCTGGAGCCTTCTACTAGCGCTCTGCCCAGGGACTATGGCGCTGCTCCTCATGTCCATATACATAAAGTGACGTCCGAAGCTGCACAAAGCCTGAGTACACGGCCGGAGCGTCGGCAACACTCTGGCCAGGGATTCCCACCCTGGAGAATCCCCTGATGTCACTTTACATATATGGACAGTGATGTCAGGAGCTCCCAGGGACAAAGTCCACGGGTAGAGCACTTGTGATGCTGCCTGGGGACTCCGGAATAACAAAGTTTACTACGCCATTTCATCCTTCAAAAAGAAGGTAAACCGACATCCACCAGCCCGACGGAGGCTAAAAGGACATAATGGAGCCCTGTGAATTATCGTCTACGTTGTTTATACTGAAAGGTAGGAGATTTCCTGACTACACGATAATCTTAGCGCAACAATACGATGTGAAGGGGCCTTAAGGGAGGGGGAAGCGCTTGTGAGGATGTAAGAAGCACTAATGCTCCGCACTTACGTTGCCATTAAAGTTCAATGTGTTTTTCCACAGAAAAAATCTGAGGCTTTCCCTTTGATTCCTGGCGCAGATGCTACAAGCGTGTAGCAGATCCGCACGAGAATAAGGCCCTGTTCACACAGAGTTTTTTTTGCCACATCTTTTTCAGCGGAAACCGCGGCAAAAAACGTCCGAAATCGCCTCCTATTGATTTCAACGGGAGGCGAAGGCTTTTTTTTCCCGCGAGATAGAAGCGACATGCCCTTTCTTCAGGTATTTCCGTCTCTGACCTCCCATTGACATCAATGGGAGGCAGAGAAAACCTGAAGGAATTTCAAGGCAGATTTTTCTGCCTGCAAAAAGCTATGTGAACAAGGCCTAAGTCCCAGTGTCATTCAAAGTTGCTCATCCTCGGGTTTTCCATGTAATATAAGTCGCATGCTACTTATTGCTGTGGTGGATTTCTTTTCATGGTGCGGACAAAAATACACGTGGAAAATTTTTCACAGCATGTGAACTGGGTTGCGGAAACCTCATATGCATGGGATGCAGAATCATCGACATGTCATCGGAATCTGTATCAAATCCAACATGTGTGAACGGGGCCTTAGGGGGAGTTAAAAAAAACTCTGTTAGGCCAAATGCACACGATACTTATTACGTGCAAATTTGTCGCGGGTATTTTCGTGCGGCAAATCCGCAGTGTAACACAGGACCAGCAAAGTAAATGAGATCAAGAAATCTCATCTACAGGTCGCATTTTCTGCACAAAAATGTACCTGCGGTGCGTATTTGAAAATATCCTACATGTCACTTTATCTTGCGTTTCCGCTTGCAAATTGTTTCTGACTAGTTTAAAAAATAATAAAAAAATCTGCAATATAAAACCTGCACCTATTTCCGCATCAAAAAGTAAAAACCGCACCTAAAAACTTATCAAAAAACTCACTATTGCGTGCAGATTTTACCTGCAGAATTACCTGCAGTTTTGATGCGGATTTTGTGCACCAAATTCCTCAATGTGTTTGTTACAGAATTTGCTGGGGATTTACAGCAAATTAACCCTTAACATTGTAAAGGATGAAATACGTTACAATTCTGCAACATTAGGGTATGTTCAAACAGCTTATTTTCGGCCATTTTTCTGGCCGTAAACGTCTGAAATATCAGAAGCAGAACGCCTCCAAACATCTGCCCATTGATTTCAATGAGAAAAAAACGGCATTGTGTTCCGATGGGCCGTTCTTTTTACAACGGCCACGTAAAAAAACGGCCGCGAAAAAGAAGTGCATGTCACTTCTTCAGATGTTTCTGGAGCCATTTTTCATTGACTCTATAGAAAAACAGCTCCAAAAACGGCCGTAAAAAAACCAGCGAAAAACACGAGTTTGCTTAAAAAACTTCTGAAAATCAGGAGCTGTTTTCCCTTGAATATCTCTGTATTTTCAGACTGTTTTTGCTAATTGTGTGAACATACCCTAAGGCCTTATTCACACGACAGGGTCCCGCCCGAGCCCGAGTGTCGGCCGATAAAATCGTCCGTTTTTCCCGGCCGGTTTGCATTATTTTTGCATCCGTTCCGGGCCGGGCATATCTGGACAGTGACATCAGGGGCAACTCCTGAAGGGGAATCCCCATGTGGCCGGTGATTCCACTTCAGGAAAAGCCCCTGTCGTCTGTGTCCATTTATGGACACTGAACGTTACTGGCTTCTCCTGGTGTGGAATCCCCGGTCACAGAGTGTTCGGAGTATCCCCTGATGTCACTGCCCAGATATGGACAGAGACATCAAGCGCTCTGTCCAGGAGCGGAATCCCCGAACACACAGGGATTCCGCTCCTTCAGGGAGCTAAATTGGGGCTAGCACATAGCAGAGCAGGGACGAAGCTACAGCAGTAGCAGCCGCAGCAGCTGCTAGCGGCGTCATCGGCCATGGTAGGTGTCGCCGCTAGCAGCCGCTATGGCTGCTATAGCTGTAGCGATGCCTGAAGAAGCGCCAGGGCGGAAAGGAGGCTGATTCGCCGGGCCAGGGCGATTTGGGAAGGGAGCCAGCGCAGCGCCCCCTTCCACCTGCTGTACACCCCAGCCCTGCCACACAGTACCCCTGCACATAGCAGAGCAGGGACGTCGCTACAGCAGTACCCCCACAGTGTTACCTCCAGCATAGAGCGCTTCTTCTGAATGAGATACACCACTCCTCCTCCTACTCACATGCACTCTGCGCTGTGAGGAGGAGAGAGCGAGCGATGGTAGACACGGCCATCACTCGGGACACATTCCGGTGATGGCCGTGTATTACCCGGCCTCATAGACTTCTATGGGAGCCGGGCGGCCGGGTAAACGGCCGAAAATAGGGCATGTCCCATTTTTTGACGGCCGGTTTTTCCCGGCCCGTCAAAAAATCGGTCGTGTGAATAGCCCTTTAGGGGTCTATTGTTCCTACTGCAGCCGGGTGACGGACGATTTATGAACGGCCATCACCCGGCCGGGAAATCCTGTCGTGTGAATAAGGGCTAATAGGCATGCTGCTTATTTAACCCCTTCCCTCCTCAGCCATTTTTTGGATTTTAACTTTTGTTTTTTCCTCTCCACCTTCCAAAAGCTATAATTTTTTTTACTTGAGGGCTTGTTTTTTTGCGGTACAAGTTGTAGTTTTTCATGGCACCATTTATTGTACCGCATAATGTACTGGGAAGCTGAAAAAAAATTATTTGTGGGGTGAAATGCTGCATGTGCATGACGTTCTGACAAACCCCATTCACATGAGTTGGGGCTTATTCAGACTAACGTGTTAATCGTCCGTGTGAAGGACGTTTTTTTAATGGCCGTCACACGGCTGCATGTATTTCTATGGGGTTATTCACACGGTCATTGTTCTAACGGATCGTGTGAAGGGCCTGTAAAAAAAATAGGACATGTCCTATTTTTGTGCGTTTTCACGAATCCTTCAATAGTCTATGAGGGATGTGTGAAAACGGGTCCCGCACGGCTGCAAATCGGCCACAAAAAACGGCCGTTCTTCACGTCTGATTTCACACACGTTGGTCTGAATATCGCCTTAGGCTTTATTCACACGAACGTGTCCGTTTTGCACGCGCAAAAAACGCTGCATTTTGCCCGAGCAAAAGTT
Source organism: Rhinoderma darwinii (assembly GCF_050947455.1). Lineage (NCBI taxonomy): Eukaryota > Metazoa > Chordata > Amphibia > Anura > Rhinodermatidae > Rhinoderma > Rhinoderma darwinii. The sequence continues at coordinate 13,737,051 of NC_134695.1, read as the reverse complement.
CAGTGTGGCATGAGCATATGGTGCGCGGCTGCGTGATTTTCGCGCAGCCGGCATCATTATGACACTCTGTTTTGATTTTACAACACAGTAAAGAAGGGGGGGCTTTTATGTTTCCCTTCACTTCTTTACCTACTGTAGCGCAAATCACGTGCGTCACCCGGAAGTGCTTCAGTGTGCCGTGCGCGATTTGCACGCACCCAATGACTTCAATGGGTGCGTGCTGAGCGAAACACGGGCAAGTATAGGACATGCCGTGAGTTTTACGCAGCGCACATACGCTGCGTGAAATTCACTGACAGTCTGAACGGCCCCATTCAGTAACATAAGTCCGTGCGACGTAATAAGTATCACGGACGTTAACACGTTCGTGTGAATAAGGCCTTATATTGTAATTTGTAGTGAATTTTCAGTGCACAATCCGCACCAAAACAGGAGGCAAGTAAGTGGCTTATTCAGACGTCCATGTTCGGTTTGTGATATACGGACCGTGTATCGGACATATTTCCCGGACCGACCACAGTTCATGGAGCCGGACTCCTAGCATCACAGTTATCTATGATCATAGTCCCTCCCTTTCCGTGGGAATACTGTCCCCGGTCCCATACTGAAAGCATCATTACAGTATGGGACAGTATTCCCGCGGAGAGGTAGGGACTCCCAGCAACACTGATAACTATGATGCTAGGAGTCCGGCTCCATGAATTGTGGTCAGCCTGTGAGATACAGCCGATACACGCTCTGTATGTCACGGACCGAACACGGCCGTCTGAATAAGGCCTTAGTCTAGTTACACAGTGCGGTTTAATCCCATTTTTTTGCCATAATTTTTGCAAAATCGCGGCAAAAACGTGACTTGACCGCACTGTGAGAATATAGCCTAACAGCACTTTTCATGTTTTGTATCTTTTTTTAATGCAATTTTCGTAATTGCGGCACAAATCACGCGGTTTTGCCGCGATTTTTACATAATCGGGGCAAAACTGCGCCATTTTTGCCGCAATTACGAAAATCGCGGCAAAAAACGCTAGGAAAACGAAAAAATACCAAAAAACTTTTTAACCAACTTTATACAATCTACAAATGGGGTCAGGGGGATGGGAAGCAGGATGGATAGGGGAAAATACTCACCAGCCTGCAGGTCCGTTCGGCAGTGTAGAGGAGCTGGGGGCCGGGATCTCCACACGGAGCTTCAGCACATGCTGCATCTTTCCCGGTCCAGTGAAGCTACAACAGGTATGCAGGGGGTGCCGCGGGTGTTGCTAGGGGGGGTATCGCTAGGGGGGTGCCGCGGGCGTTGCGAGGGGGGGCCCGTGAGCGTTGCGAGGGGGGGGCAACAGTCCGAGGGGGGCGACGGCAGCCCGGCGGGCCCCTTTTCTTTATCCATGTGGCCGGGCCCCTGACGGGAGTACCAGTAATGCCCCCCTGATGGCGGCCCTGCTGACACAGCCGGCATCCGAGCGCTTTTCACAGCGCTATGCCGGCTGTAACAGAGATCTGTATATACACGTCCTGGCAGCAAGGGGTATGTGCGAAAAGGACGTGTATGTACAGATTGTCAGCATGAAAGGGTTAAGGTACCTCATAGGGAAGAGAATGGACAGATTTCTGAAGATATAGAGTATTTGGGGAATTCTCATAATTTTGATCGATGATATCCGACCTACCCACGATAATTCGAGTTGGGACATATTCCATAGTTCAGATTCAATAAATTTGTATAGTTTATCTGAAGTAAGTGTTTAAAAGGATATGTAAGGTGAATCCCAAGATATGTGATTGAAGTGTTATCCCACTGAAAAGGGTATTTGCTATGAAGTTGGGAGTAAACATGGTTGGATAGACCCATATTAAGGGTTTGACATTTAGACATGTTTAGTTTGTATTAAGAGATTTTGCTATAGGTATTTATAGTATTCCTAATCTCAGGTAGTGAGTCATTCGATCAGAGCTAATTCTAATGGGACCTGCAACTGTACCCCTAGGGATACTCCTATCGGTAGGCGGGAATGATCAGCCACTACTTGTGTCTCATAATCTATCTTTTTAACTATTCTTAACATAGATTAATTTACAAGGACTAAATCAATCCGAGACAAATGTCTGATGTTTTGGAATAACAAGAGTATTGTCGTGAACCTAGGTGTCTTATACTCCAGATATCTAACCATCCTACTCTTTCATAAATTTTTAATTTTTTACATTTTTAGTGCCTACCCCAATCGTTCTTCTACGAAATCTATCCATTTCCTCACCGGGTGCCAAATTGAAATCTCCTCTAATGATCAGATGGCAATCCCCTTTGTGGAATATAGAAAAGGGAGAGAACCTCCAGCTCACCGGTGTGCGTCTCCTAGTAGCGTCAATCGGATCCCCGCGACGGCCCGCGGTGTAAGACAGCAATTGTAGAGAAGAATTGATCCAGCGCTGATAATGAGTTAAAAGGGAAAACGAAGTCCCATGTTTATTGGAAAAAGAATAAAACAGAAGGGAGACGCAGTCCCAAGGTGTGAGTAGTCAGGGCTTGAACCTGAGCCTACGCGTTTCGAACGCAGTCTGCGTTCTTAGTCATGGCAAATGAGTCATTTGAGTCATTTGCCATGACTAAGAACGCAGACTGCGTTCGAAACGCGTAGGCTCAGGTTCAAGCCCTGACTACTCACACCTTGGGACTGCGTCTCCCTTCTGTTTTATTCTTTTTCCAATAAACATGGGACTTCGTTTTCCCTTTTAACTCATTATCAGCGCTGGATCAATTCTTCTCTACAATTGCTGGCAATCCCCTTTATCGTTCAAGAAGGAGGGAATCAATACAACAATTTTAAATCAGGAAGGGAGAGGGTTATATATTGCCACAATGACAGATATGGTACCTTCAAATCTGCCATATAGTGCCACAAATCTACCCTCCTTATCATCAAGGACCTCCATTATCTGGGCATTAAAATTGAAACACCCCTTGAATATGATGTAAATATTGAGTGATAGTTTTTTACTCATCTTACGATTTTAGTCAGTCACTCTTTAGTAACGTGAGTCTCCTGGAGGCATATCATCGCAGGTAAATAATGCCTGATTAAATTAAAAACTGCAGATTTTTTCGACCTATGTCCCAGTCACCTAATGTTCCAAGAGAAAACTTTCATAATTTAACAAAGAAAAGGAAACAAAAAGAAGGAAAAAAAAGTCGGAAAAAACCCCCCCAAAAAACATTTTTTTTTTTTATTTCCTCTGATCCTCCACCATACTGCCCTACCCTCCACCAACTCGACCTTTCTCCCCCAACCAGTGTCAAGGCATCATTACTTGAGCAATTCCCAGAGTGAAAGTTTATGGAATTGCTATACAAGCAATTCCCCAAGGGCAGCAGGAGACTGTCCGGATCATGCGTACAAGTAAATCAGCTACCTCAAGTCCGTCACCACTCTGGTCAGCAGCTACTCTATGGTCTTCACCAGAGCCCGCCGCAAAGCAGGTTGGATTTGGCCGCAAAGAACCCAGGTTGCTTTTACAGAATAAGGTGTTGGACAGGCAATACCAGAACGGATAACCAGAAAGCCAAAGGGGATGGCACATGCGCATGGAGCTGATGGTGGATGCTTCCAACTAGAATTCTGCACTCCCCTGAGCACCAGAGTGGCTAAAATCAACCAACACCAGTGTGATACTCCTCCTGGATTAACTTGATGGCAAAAGGTAACGCTAAAAGAGAAGGCATAACCACTAGAGCCTCTGGCGCATTCACCGCTCCGGACCTCGTGGAGCCGCCATTACGAGCGGCAGCCTCCACCCCACTGCATAGCATCATGAAGTTGCACTCCCCCCAGTTAATAGAGCAGCTCTTGGCCTCCAGTGCCGGTACTACACTGATCAGAAGTCCTGGCTCTGTCCCAGATCTATTTGGAGAGGACTCCCCGGATGGCTCCTCAATAGGGAAGAAAGCGACGGGCGTACAGATGAGTCTGATGGACTCAGGGGACACCGAAGGCTCACACGCTTCCCCTCCATTGTTGGCAGAGGGCTCCACAGGATATTCGGGTGACAAAATTCTCATTGCTAGATTCTCACAATTGCTCCAAGAAGAATTGGAGAAAGCTTGTAATAAAATTACGTCTGATTTGAAATCTGACTTTTAAGAACTTGCGGACAGGATTGAAACCAGAGAGACTAAAATGAATGACACTGTTGCCACAGTGAATCAGTATACCTCTAGGATTGAAGATATATATACACAATTGGAAAATGCTCATTGTAAAATAGAGGACCTAGAGAACAGGTCCCGAAGGGAAAACTTTAGGATTAGAGGTCTCCCTGAAAATGTTTCTGACTTGGAAGCAGTAATACATGATCTATTTAAAAACAAATAAAGAAGCAAAAGGCACGACGCCACATGGTGCAGGTCAATGAGATAACGGGAGAGTCGTAAGCATGGTCAGTTATGCTCACCTGGTGAATTTATGATAAAAGCAGTGAATGATCGGTCCACTTCGTGCTGCTGCCAGGATCCAAAGCCGGAAAACCAAACCGGTTACCGCTGATATAACATGTGGAAAAAAGAAGGCAAAAGGGAGGATCCTATAGGGCGCTGCTGCGTGGTGGTTTTGAAGTAGATCAAGGATGATAGATGCGAATGTAAGTAGATATTTTATTAAATCATACAGGCTACGCGTTTCGACACTGTACCAGCGTCTTCATCAGGCCATAAAATATACATGCAGGGAGGTTATTTATATACTAGCACGGGTCGGACAAACAGGAAGGGAATGGAGGTCATACAGGGGAAAAGTCAAAAGGTGAAAATGACGTCATAGATAGTACAGATATCGGGGAATTGGTTAAAAAGTTGTTTAGCGAAAAAATGACTAATTTTACCTGAGGGAAAGAACATTAAGATGATATAGATGTTAATACCCTGAACAAATTCAGAAAAATCGGCATTCATAATTTGACATACATATAGTTACGATTGCAATTGATTACAGTCCATATAGCGCGTCTTAAAAATACCATTCAAAGAATTATTTGGAGATTCATTAGAATAAATATGTTTAGAAATACATAACTTATGGGGACAAAAGCAGTAATGGTTGATAAAAACTATATAATTAAATGCATAAAACAACATAGATGATTGTATAAAAAGATTGCCAAATGTTAGTATAATAAATAAGCAATGAACAACAAAATGACCTAACGAGCAGGGGTTTTACTTAGTTTGTATATTGGTAGGAATAATATGAAAATCTTTTTCCATACTGTATAAACGATAAAAACACTCGAGCACAAAAGACGGGTAAACGTACACGCAAGGTGTGACTAGCAGCCAAAACCCCCAGCGTGTGTCCTCACAGCCAGGGCAGCAATGCAGGGCGAATGTACAGGCATTCACCAATACTCAGAAGGGAAGGTTGTCACATAAAAATATAAATATATATGAATTTAAAAGTGTTAAAAATGAGAAAAAAAGGTTCTTCACAGTTTCTGTTTAGTAATTTGTTTGGAACACACGGAGATTATCCATGTTAACGGGATCAGAAAATAGCGCTGTGAGTCAAGTTCGCATTGTTACTATTAGCGGTAGTGCTTGGCTGTCATAATAGCAGACGAATAGGAGTATTTATAAAGGAGAATTGTACATGTATAAAAGGAGATGAGACAATTATACCTCTGGCCGTTTTCTATTTAGACAATACTTTTGGGCGTCTCTGTTATCCAGAAGGCCACCCGCGGGGTGGGATCCCGATGGTATATTAATAGAAAAATCGAAAGTATTGTTACTTTCTAGGGTATAAAGTATTTAGGTAGGTGGTCTCCTAGGAAAATTAAAAATGACCTATGGGTGAAACTGATAGAATACATATATACACATGTATATACATACATGCAAACACACACATATGTATATATATACACACGCAGGTATACAAAATTAGAGATACGGCCTTATATATATATATTTATCTTGGTGTAGAGCACCAAAGATAGTCATCTAGAAGGAATCTAAAGGTTGTTATAAACGAAATTATGTGATACATATATGCACCTCTTGTTCTAAAAATGGATTTCTGTGTGGATTGGTTCGTAATGAGGCATCAGTCCAAGGAGGATTCAGAAATGTCATTTAAACCTCGCGGGTTCAGTGTCTGTAATTTGAAGATCCAATAATTCTCTCTTTGTTTTAATCTATGAAATCTGTTGGGGACATCCATTGAAATATGCTCAATCGGAATAATGTTGAGTGTTTCAAAACGTCCATTGTGAAAAGAGGTGCAATGTCGAGAAAGGCTATGTTTGAGAAAACCTGTGTTAATGTTGGATCTATGCTTATTCATTCTCATACGTAAGCATTGCGTTGTTCTGCCCACATATTGCAGATGGCATGGGCATTCTATTAGGTACACTACATACGAACTACCGCAATTAAGAAAAGATTTGATTTTAAAGATCTCTTTTGTGACTGTAGAAATGTAGGTAGTTTGTCTATGGGAGATAGTATTGCAACACAGGCATCGCGGGTGGCCACATTTGAAAGAACCAAAAAGAGTAGGGAGCATTTTGGGGATTGGTAGTTTAGATTTTTGCACTCTGCTGGGCGCAAGAAGATTTTTCAATGTTCGTGCACGTCTGAATGTAATCTTTGGTATATCTGATAGGTCATTAGCTAAGTGAGGGTCATTTTTTAAAATCTTCCAGTGTTTTAATAAAATAGTTCTGATGACCTTATTCTCTTTATTAAAAGTCGTAATAAAATTAGTGTTGTTGTCGGGGGGCTCCGTTTTCTTGTGAGTGTGATTAATACAGAGTTCTTGGGACATCTTAGCAGCTTTGTACCGAGCTCCTTTAATTAAAGTAATGGGAAAGTTTTTTTCTTTGAATCGTTTTTCTAAGACATTACATTCTTTGTTAAAATCGGTGTCATTCGTACAATTTTTCCTTACCCTTCGGAATTGTCCGAAGGGCACATTCCTAATCCAAGGAGGATAGTGTGCACTTCTAAAATCTAAATAGCTATTAACATCAACTGACTTAAAGTGTGTTTTAGTATTAAAAAGGTTGTTAGTTAAATCATATTTGATTGTCAAGTCTAAAAAGTCAATTGATGTTGCGGAAAAAGTGTGCGTGAAAGATAATCCATAAGTGTTGTCATTTAAAATTTCCATAAATTTAAGAGCCTCTGTTTCTTCTCCTTTCCAAATGAAAAGGAGATCATCGATATAGCTTTTATACAATAAAATATTTTCTTTAAAAGGATGATCACATAGATGTATGATTCTTCGAAAGCTCCCATGTATAAATTTGCATAGGATGGTGCAAAACGGGTGCCCATGGCACAACCCTTTATTTGGTTGTAAAAACTGTTCCCAAAGGTAAAAAGATTGTGTGTCAGGATAAAATGGATACAATCGATTAAAAAAGTGGCCTGCGCTGCCGGGATAAAAGTACTAGTCGATAAAACGGAATTGATTACTTCTAAACCTTTATCGTGTGGGATATTACTATACAGGGCATTCACGTCAGCTGACAGGAAATGTATAGGGGATGTACAATAGTCAATTTTCAGATTAAATAATTCTCTTATCATTTGATCCGAGTCTTTCAAATACGAAGGTAGATTTAGTACATAGGGTTGTAAATGCAAGTCTACAAAGTGGGAGAGATTACTCGTTAGTGACCCGATTCCGGAAATGATAGGGCGTCCAGGGGGGATTAGTGGGAGATTTATGAATTTTCGGGAGATGGTATATAAACGGCATGTTTGGGAAGGGAACGTGTAAAAATCGATACTCTCTCTTTGTAAGTAACCCATCTCTGTCAGCTGTATCTATCAGACTTTTATATTCTTGTATATACAAAGGTAGTGGGTTAGTAGATATTTTTTGATAAAAAGAATTATCAGTAAGAATAAGTGAAGTTTCGCTTAGATATTTATTCTTGTCCTGGATCACAATACCGCCCCTTTTGTCAGCGGGGCGGATTACGATATCTCCATTGTTACTTAAAGATTTTATAGCCCTTCTCTCATAGCGTGTGAGGTTACATAGTTACATAGTTACATAGTTAGTACGGCTGAAAAAAGACACATGTCCATCAAGTTCAACCAAGGGAAGGGAAAAGGGAAGGAAAAATTTCTACACATAGGAGCTAATATTTTTTTGTTCTAGGAAATTATCTAACCCTTTTTTAAAGCCATCTACTGTCCCTGCTGTGACCAGCTCCTGCGGTAGGCTATTCCATAAATTCACAGTTCTCACTGTAAAGAAGCCTTGTCGCCTCTGCAGCTTGAACCTTTTTTTCTCCAGACGGAGGGAGTGCCCCCTTGTTTTTTGAGGGGGTTTTACAAGGAACAGGATTTCACCATATTTTTTGTATGTGCCATTAATATATTTATATAAGGTTATCTGAGGGAATATGTGGGTTATCAAGTGTTCTAAAATCGTTACCTACCAGAGTGGAAAAGGTGTCTATAAAAGAACCTTGGTGGTGTAGTGGGTAAAATTCTGATTTTGGACGGACATCTACTGGGACAGCAGCAAGAGTATTGTCGGTCATGTTGGGATCAATGGTAGGGGATGGTGTTGGATGGGACTTTAAAATTGAAAAATGTCTCATTAGTGTTAATTTTCTAGTGAACCTATTCAAATCCATGAATAATTCGAAAGGGTCTGCTGATGCTGTAGGACAAAATGAGAGGCCTTTATTCAAAAGACTTTCCTCGTGTGTATTCAAAATGTGTGACGATAAATTGAATATTTTTATAGTTTGGTGCAATTCCTCTTGGTGTTGAGTGGTACAGATAGGTTTGTGTCGTTTCTTTCCCCCTCTTCGTCCTCTGTATCTGTATCGAGTTTTCTTTTGGTTGAGATTCGTTGTATTTTCGGAAAGAAGTGAGTGATTGGTTCTGCTTTGGGGCTCATAAGATAGGGAATTAGAAGGTCCTGGCTGGTCACTATAGGAGTTAGGGGTGACATGTTTAGCTGGGAGGGAAGCCCTAAAAAAGAAACCGTAGAATGGGTGATATCCGAAGAAGAGGTCGGATAGTCTAATTTAGGGTAAGTGGTCATACAACTTTGTTCTTCGTACTGAGAGAAGATTTGGCTATTGAAAGAGTTGTGGAACGGTGGGTCTTTCACTGGTAGAGAATTGGACGGAGGTGTAACCGAAAGAGAAGAGGTGTCATGCGTAGACAACTGTAATAGAGACATTGAGTTTTCTTCGATTGAGTCACTAAATGGTGAAGTGAGTCGATCTATTATAGGAGTCACTTCCATTACATCTGATGGTAGTTGTAAACGAAGGAGGTGGTTTTCTAACTCAGACGATTTGAAGGCATTCATTGGTATGATGTGATTCAAATGGGGTTTAGGCGATACAACTATTGGTTCGGTGATGAAACTTGGGGGAGGATTGAAACCTCTATGATCGGAAATGGGTCTGATCAGCGATGTGGTGGTCGGAACCTTTTCTGTAGTAGTGTCATGAAAAGTATTAGTTGTTACTTCTCTATTGGTCATAGTAGGGGCAGGTTTGTGTTTGAAACTGTTCCTAAATGATCTACTATATGTACTTGGTTTGTCAGGAAGGAAGGGAATGGAGGTCATACAGGGGAAAGGTCAAAAGGTGAAAATGACGTCATAGATAGTACCTTAAGATAAAAAAGGGGGATAAAAAAGAGAAAATAAAAAAGAGAAAAAAAAGAAAAAAAAAAGAGAAAAAAACGGCGCTCCTCTAAGGTGATATCGTTCTGGTATTTGTAAGATAATGAGTAACTTAATGAATGGAGCTCACCTTGGTGAGTTGTGCAATGTCGCCAGCACAACTTAACTTTGTAGCTTGTACACGCTTGATCACACTGTGCTTGCCTCTGGAGCCATAACCGCATGGGGTGAATTCGTATCAGGAACTCCTCTCCTTGCGGTTTTGAAGTAATGCAGATTAGGAAGAAAAAGCTGCTCCTCTGAACGGGCGCTCAGGTGTGGATTGTACTGATATCTTCACAAAATCGTCAGGGTGTATTTTCAACGATTTTATTATTAAAAAAGAACAATATAAAATTCGATTGCTGCAACGCGTTTCAACCACGCACTGTGGTCTTCATCAGGCATATAAATTTGGTTACAATACATCATCTTATATACTTGTATCATATGCTTCACTTCCAGGTTAAACTGGCAAGGTGAAGGTTCATCATGGGCGTTTCAGCACAGGTGTGTGTATGTTTTTTCCTCAGACTGATTTTCTCTTAATTGCTATTTCTCCTCTTTTCTACCTTTTTAACCAACTATTTTCTGCCAAATGGTAGATATTCTTAGCTTTAGTATAAAAGAAGATTGATTTTTTGTGTATATATATATATATATATATACATATATATATACACACACATATATATATATATACACATATATATATATATATATATATATATATATACACATATATGTCTATATGCAGGTGACCGTATATTTCAAAGAAATCATCATCGTCCGCGTATTCTCGCCGCTGACAGACAGTGTTAGTACTCTTAGTTTCTTTGATAATTGTGTTTATTCTTTTTGATAGTTTTGATGCTATCCTCTATTCTAACTAAGATAATTGTATTACTGGTAAAAAATGCTTCTAGTTTCATTGCTGTTCGTTTGAATCTAATTGTCGGGAGCCAGGCGCTCCTGTTTTTTATATATATATATATTTGATTTTAAGAAGAGAAATATTCCCATTATGATTTATTCTTTGTAGGTGTATCACACTCAATCTTATCCTATCATTTCGAATACAGATGTCATTGTATTTTAATAGATCGTTCAAACTACACTTGATCAATTTTTTCATTGAGTCCGTTTGGGCTCAAGGTCCCAAATTTAAATATCCAGAAGGACTCCCTTTTATTCAGGGTAGAGATTCTGTTGTGTGTTTTAACATTTACTTGTTCGATTGGGGAAATTTTTATTTTAGAAAAATCAGATGAATGGTTATATAGTAAATGCCTTGATAAGCTATGTTTGAGAAAACCGTTTTTTGCATTAAAGCGGTGACCATTTAATCTCTTTCTTAGTGTTTGGGTTGTTCTTCCAATATATTGCAATCCGCACTCACATTCAATCATATAAATTACATAATCAGTTTCACAGTTCATATAAGTATCAATTTCAAATATTTCTTGTGTTACGTTTGATGTAACTTGAGTTTTTCCTTTGTTAATATTAAAACAACACAAACAGTTTCTTTTCCCACATTTATGGATCCCTGCCGGTTTATAATAATGATCTTGGGTAGAGGTGGGGATATTCGTTTTCAACCTACTAGGTGCTAATATATTTTTAATAGTTCTCCCCCGACGGAATGTTATCCCTGGTTTTATAGGGATAATTTTATTTAAAATCGGATCGTTTAAAAGTACATTCCAGTGTTTTTGCAATGCACTTCTAATAACATTATGATCTTTATTAAATGTTGTAATAAAATTGTTTGAATGTCTTTTCTTTAAAACATCTTTGTTATGTGCTATATGTACTTTTTCTACAAGGCATGCTTCTTGAGATGTATCTAAATTTTTTTGATACGCATGTTTAAGGAGATCTTGAGGATATCTTTTCTCCTCAAACTTTGCTTTGAGGATTTTGGATTGTTCTTTGTATCCATTAACTGAGGAGCAATTTTTTCTTATTCTCCTATACTGACTGTGTGGGATATTTGTTATCCATTTTTTATAGTGTGCACTTTTGAAATTTAAAAAACTATTTTTATCTGTGTCTTTAAAATGTGTTTTTGTTAAAAATTTATTATCAGAATGACTGATTTCTAAATCTAAAAATATTATTTTTTCTTTTGATATATTTTGTGTAAATTGTATTCCCCACGTATTCTTATTTAAAATATTTATGAAGCTGTTCGCTTCCTCCCTAGTACCAGACCAGATTAAAAAAAGATCGTCAATATACCTTTTATAATAGACAATTTTATTCCGATATATATGAGCATTCTCTATATGTATTGATTCAAAATGCCCCATGAATAGGTTGGCATAGCTAGGGGCAACTCGTGTCCCCATAGCTGTGCCCCTTATCTGTTTATATAATTTAGAATTATGTTTAAAAATATTGTGGGTGAGAATAAAATGTAATCCTTCTAATAGAAAATCATTTTGTTTTTTCGGGAGTATACCTCCATGTTCTAAAAAATTTTTTATGGCCTTTAATCCAAGGGTATGATCGATATTCGAATATAAGGAAGTCACATCCAATGTTATCAATACGTAATTTTCATTCCAGCTGTATCCTTGTAATTCTCTGTTCAGACTCGTAGAGTCTTTCAGATACGATGGTAATTTTTTCGCTAGATTTTGCAAATGTAAATCTATATAATGTGAAAGCTGACTTGTCAGGGAATTGATACCAGATATTATTGGTCTACCTGGAGGATTCGTTTGATTTTTATGAATTTTAGGTAGATGGTAAAAAAAAGGTGTTTCCGGATTTGCTGTCATTAAAAATGATTTTTCTTTTTTATTTATAATGCCCTCTTCGAAGTTAATTTTTATAAAATCTGAAAATTCTTTTTCATATTGATCTGATGGATCAGAGGTTATTGTTTCGTAATATTTTTTATCAGAAAGTATTCTCTCAGCTTCTTGGATATAAGTTTCTCTATCTTGTATTATAATTCCTCCTCCTTTATCCGCTGATCTTATTACAATATTTTTATTATTTTGAAGGTCTTTGAGTGATTTTTTCTCTCTTTTATTAAGATTACATTGGCTAGGTACACTTTTTTTCTTATTGATTATTTTCAATTCATTTGACACTAATATATAAAAAGTTTCTAAAAAATTGCCCTTATGATGCAGTGGGTAGAAGCTCGATTTTCCATTGACTTCAAGATGTGTATATGGGTCTTCTACACTATTATCTTTTTCCGTTTGTTTGGATTTCCCTGTTTCTATAGAAAAATGACGTTGCAATGTGAGTTTTCTAATAAAATTATTTAAATCTAAAAAAAGTTGAAATTCATCAGCTGATTGTGTGGGACAAAACGACAAGCCTTTAGATAGTAACTCTATTTCTCCTTTTTTGAGTATATATTGTGATAAATTAAACACATTACTGGATTTTTCATGTATATTCTCAATTTCAATAGATTCTTGCAAGTCGGTTTCTAATCCTCCCTGCTTTTTTTGTGGGTTTCTTTTTTTCCCCCCTCTGCATCCTCTGATCTTTCTTTTCTTTTCGTAGATCTGGATAGATGCATTTGATTTGGGAGGGCTTGAAAATATTTTGTGATTACATGATTCCCTATAGGGGGTGATGTCTTGGATTTTTGTGTTTGAGGACTGATGTTCGAACTTGGGGGGAACTCTAAAAAAGATATATTGGTTAGTGTGCTATTTATTGTAGAGTTCGATGTCTCTATTTCAGGAGTGATAGGATCTGCGGTGGGTCTATCCATGTCATTGAGATATAGTATCAAAGGTTATGAAAAAGTCGGTTCTGGGCGACTACCTGTGTGGACCGGAGTGCCTATCCAACGGAAAGTGGTATTTATACCGTCAGGTGAGTCATGCGTGGTAAAAAATGTGTTATCTATTGAATTAGAATGATGTGACATATCTATATGCGCTGTTTCTATAGTAGCTTTAGGAAATAGTGGGGGTAAATTAATATTGGGTGGAATCCATGGTTCCGTATTCTTTATTGTTTGGTGATGATCTATATATATATATATATATATATATATATATACAAAAAATCAATCTTCTTTTATACTAAAGCTAAGAATATCTACCATTTGGCAGAAAATAGTTGGTTAAAAAGGTAGAAAAGAGGAGAAATAGCAATTAAGAGAAAATCAGTCTGAGGAAAAAACATACACACACCTGTGCTGAAACGCCCATGATGAACCTTCACCTTGCCAGTTTAACCTGGAAGTGAAGCATATGATACAAGTATATAAGATGATGTATTGTAACCAAATTTATATGCCTGATGAAGACCACAGTGCGTGGTTGAAATGCGTTGCAGCAATCGAATTTTATATTGTTCTTTTTTAATAATAAAATCGTTGAAAATACACCCTGACGATTTTGTGAAGATATCAGTACAATCCACACCTGAGCGCCCGTTCAGAGGAGCAGCTTTTTCTTCCTAATCTGCATTACTTCAAAACCACAAGGAGAGGAGTTCCTGATACGAATTCACCCCATGCGGTTATGGCTCCAGGGGCAAGCACAGTGTGATCAAGCGTGTACAAGCTACAAAGTTAAGTTGTGCTGGCGACATTGCACAACTCACCAAGGTGAGCTCCATTCATTAAGTTACTCATTATCTTACAAATACCAGAACGATATCACCTTAGAGGAGCGACGTTTTTTTCTCTTTTTTATCCCCCTTTTTTATCTTAAGAATCTTCAATACGGTTGTCAACCAGGATATACCGGATTCAACAGGTGGACGATTCCATTCCAGGAAAAAATACGTCCTCAAGAGCACGGCAAGCATACTAGAGGTGGTTAAAAGTTCAGCCCATTCACTCTTCATTCAACAAAATGGAATATTATCAACATCGGTTAGACAATCGTAACAAATTGATCTTATTACTCACTAATACCATTCCAACTGAGAAAAGAAGCCCTACAAGGAGGATCGCAACAAAAATATATACTACTGAAGAAACGAAATACATGACTGACTTATTTTTAGAATTTGAAGATTTTAGTAAAGCGGAACTGATGCATAATCTAGATGCCACTTTTTTAAAAATGTATATCACAGAGAATCTCACCCCTAGAGGTTTAAGATTACCCTTTTTATCAGCATTCCCTGATGATACACTCTTTTCCTTAGAATGGAAAGAATACATGTCCACGTGCTCTAGAGGTATGATGGAGCGACTATATAATAAAAGAACATCTCTATCTGACCATTTTTCCAAACTTCTCAACATCACGTGGGTCAAGTTAGAATTATACAAAAAACACCAAGATTTCCAAAAAATAGAATTATCTATAAAGAATAGATTGTTGAAATTAGAGAGAGATGTAATCGAAAAAAAAAGCAACTAAATTTAAACGTGATAAACAGGATTTTGCATGTCAATCAATTGACACACCCACTACAGAATCCCTAGACAAAGAACAAAGCAAACAGTCAACTCTATATCATCATAATCGACCATATGGAAATCCTAGGATTAATAAAAACATAAGTACAAATACAAAAAGATATAGTAGGTATACCTACAGAAGAAATACTAATACACCTCAACAGGAAAATGTAGAGACCAATAGAATCTATAAAAAATATAATGAAAACAAAATGAAGGATTATAGTCACCAGAACATAGTAAGGCAAATAGATCATCACCAAACAGTAAAGAATACGGAACCATGGATTCCACCCAATATTAATTTACCCCCACTATTTAATAAAGCTACTATAGAAACAGCGCATATAGATATGTCACATCATTGTAATTCAATAGATAACACATTTTTTACCACGCATGACTCACCTGACGGTATAAATACCACTTTCCGTTGGATAGGCACTCCGGTCCACACAGGTAGTCGCCCAGAACCGACTTTTTCATCACCTTTGATACTATATCTCAATGACATGGATAGACCCACCGCAGATCCTATCACTCCTGAAATAGAGACATCGAACTCTACAATAAATAGCACACTAACCAATATATCTTTTTTAGAGTTCCCCCCAAGTTCGAACATCAGTCCTCAAACACAAAAATCCAAGACATCACCCCCTATAGGGAATCATGTAATCACAAAATATTTTCAAGCCCTCCCAAATCAAATGCATCTATCCAGATCTACGAAAAGAAAAGAAAGATCAGAGGATGCAGAGGGGGGAAAAAAAGAAACCCACAAAAAAAGCAGGGAGGATTAGAAACCGACTTGCAAGAATCTATTGAAATTGAGAATATACATGAAAAATCCAGTAATGTGTTTAATTTATCACAATATATACTCAAAAAAGGAGAAATAGAGTTACTATCTAAAGGCTTGTCGTTTTGTCCCACACAATCAGCTGATGAATTTCAACTTTTTTTAGATTTAAATAATTTTATTAGAAAACTCACATTGCAACGTCATTTTTCTATAGAAACAGGGAAATCCAAACAAACGGAAAAAGATAATAGTGTAGAAGACCCATATACACATCTTGAAGTCAATGGAAAATCGAGCTTCTACCCACTGCATCATAAGGGCAATTTTTTAGAAACTTTTTATATATTAGTGTCAAATGAATTGAAAATAATCAATAAGAAAAAAAGTGTACCTAGCCAATGTAATCTTAATAAAAGAGAGAAAAAATCACTCAAAGACCTTCAAAATAATAAAAATATTGTAATAAGATCAGCGGATAAAGGAGGAGGAATTATAATACAAGATAGAGAAACTTATATCCAAGAAGCTGAGAGAATACTTTCTGATAAAAAATATTACGAAACAATAACCTCTGATCCATCAGATCAATATGAAAAAGAATTTTCAGATTTTATAAAAATTAACTTCGAAGAGGGCATTATAAATAAAAAAGAAAAATCATTTTTAATGACAGCAAATCCGGAAACACCTTTTTTTTACCATCTACCTAAAATTCATAAAAATCAAACGAATCCTCCAGGTAGACCAATAATATCTGGTATCAATTCCCTGACAAGTCAGCTTTCACATTATATAGATTTACATTTGCAAAATCTAGCGAAAAAATTACCATCGTATCTGAAAGACTCTACGAGTCTGATCAGAGAATTACAAGGATACAGCTGGAATGAAAATTACGTATTGATAACATTGGATGTGACTTCCTTATATTCGAATATCGATCATACCCTTGGATTAAAGGCCATAAAAATTTTTTTAGAACATGGAGGTATACTCCCGAAAAAACAAAATGATTTTCTATTAGAAGGATTACATTTTATTCTCACCCACAATATTTTTAAACATAATTCTAAATTATATAAACAGATAAGGGGCACAGCTATGGGGACACGAGTTGCCCCTAGCTATGCCAACCTATTCATGGGGCATTTTGAATCAATACATATAGAGAATGCTCATATATATCGGAATAAAATTGTCTATTATAAAAGGTATATTGACGATCTTTTTTTAATCTGGTCTGGTACTAGGGAGGAAGCGAACAGCTTCATAAATATTTTAAATAAGAATACGTGGGGAATACAATTTACACAAAATATATCAAAAGAAAAAATAATATTTTTAGATTTAGAAATCAGTCATTCTGATAATAAATTTTTAACAAAAACACATTTTAAAGACACAGATAAAAAAAGTTTTTTAAATTTCAAAAGTGCACACTATAAAAAATGGATAACAAATATCCCACACAGTCAGTATAGGAGAATAAGAAAAAATTGCTCCTCAGTTAATGGATACAAAGAACAATCCAAAATCCTCAAAGCAATGTTTGAGGAGAAAAAATATCCTCAAGATCTCCTTAAACATGCGTATCAAAAAAATTTAGATACATCTCAAGAAGCATGCCTTGTAGAAAAAGTACATATAGCACATAACAAAGATGTTTTAAAGAAAAGACATTCAAACAATTTTATTACAACATTTAATAAAGATCATAATGTTATTAGAAGTGCATTGCAAAAACACTGGAATGTACTTTTAAACGATCCGATTTTAAATAAAATTATCCCTATAAAACCAGGGATAACATTCCGTCGGGGGAGAACTATTAAAAATATATTAGCACCTAGTAGGTTGAAAACGAATATCCCCACCTCTACCCAAGATCATTATTATAAACCGGCAGGGATCCATAAATGTGGGAAAAGAAACTGTTTGTGTTGTTTTAATATTAACAAAGGAAAAACTCAAGTTACATCAAACGTAACACAAGAAATATTTGAAATTGATACTTATATGAACTGTGAAACTGATTATGTAATTTATATGATTGAATGTGAGTGCGGATTGCAATATATTGGAAGAACAACCCAAACACTAAGAAAGAGATTAAATGGTCACCGCTTTAATGCAAAAAACGGTTTTCTCAAACATAGCTTATCAAGGCATTTACTATATAACCATTCATCTGATTTTTCTAAAATAAAAATTTCCCCAATCGAACAAGTAAATGTTAAAACACACAACAGAATCTCTACCCTGAATAAAAGGGAGTCCTTCTGGATATTTAAATTTGGGACCTTGAGCCCAAACGGACTCAATGAAAAAATTGATCAAGTGTAGTTTGAACGATCTATTAAAATACAATGACATCTGTATTCGAAATGATAGGATAAGATTGAGTGTGATACACCTACAAAGAATAAATCATAATGGGAATATTTCTCTTCTTAAAATCAAATATATATATATATATATATATAAAAAACAGGAGCGCCTGGCTCCCGACAATTAGATTCAAACGAACAGCAATGAAACTAGAAGCATTTTTTACCAGTAATACAATTATCTTAGTTAGAATAGAGGATAGCATCAAAACTATCAAAAAGAATAAACACAATTATCAAAGAAACTAAGAGTACTAACACTGTCTGTCAGCGGCGAGAATACGCGGACGATGATGATTTCTTTGAAATATACGGTCACCTGCATATAGACATATATGTGTATATATATATATATATATATGTGTATATATATATATATATGTGTGTGTATATATATATGTATATATATATATATATATATATATATATACAAAAAATCTATCTTCTTTTATACTAAAGCTAAGAATATCTACCATTTGGCAGAAAATAGTTGGTTAAAAAGGTAGAAAAGAGGAGAAATAGCAATTAAGAGAAAATCAGTCTGAGGAAAAAACATACACACACCTGTGCTGAAACGCCCATGATGAACCTTCACCTTGCCAGTTTAACCTGGAAGTGAAGCATATGATACAAGTATATAAGATGATGTATTGTAACCAAATTTATATGCCTGATGAAGACCACAGTGCGTGGTTGAAACGCGTTGCAGCAATCGAATTTTATATTGTTCTTTTTTAATAATAAAATCGTTGAAAATACACCCTGACGATTTTGTGAAGATATCAGTACAATCCACACCTGAGCGCCCGTTCAGAGGAGCAGCTTTTTCTTCCTAATCTGCATTACGTCATAGATAGTACAGATATCGGGGAATTGGTTAAAAAGTTGTTTAGCGAAAAAAATTACTAATTTTACCTGAGGGAAAGAACATTAAGATGATATAGATGTTAATTCCCTGAACAAATTCAGAAAAATCGGCATTCATAATTTGTCATACATATAGTTACGATTGCAATTGATTACAGTCCATATAGCGCGTCTTAAAAATACCATTCAAAGAATTATTTGGAGATTCATTAGAATAAATATGTTTAGAAATAGATAACTTATGGGGACAAAAGCAGTAATGGTTGATAAAAACTATATAATTAAATGCATAAAACCACAAGTTATGTATTTCTAAACATATTTATTCTTTATCTAATGAATCTCCAAATAATTCTTTGAATTCTTTGAATTCTTTGAATGGTATTTTTAAGACGCGCTATATGGACTGTAATCAATTGCAATCGTAACTATATGTATGTCAAATTATGAATGCCGATTTTTCTGAATTTGTTCAGGGTATTAACATCTATATCATCTTAATGTTCTTTCCCTCAGGTAAAATTAGTCATTTTTTCGCTAAACAACTTTTTAACCAATTCCCCGATATCTGTACTATCTATGACGTCATTTTCACCTTTTGACCTTTCCCCTGTATGACCTCCATTCCCTTCCTGTTTGTCCGACCCGTGCTAGTATATAAATAACCTCCCTGCATGTATATTTTATGGCCTGATGAAAACGCTGGTACAGTGTCGAAACGCGTAGCCTGTATGATTTAATAAAATATCTACTTACATTCGCATTTATCATCCTTGATCTACTTCAAAACCACCATGCAGCAGCGCCCTATAGGATCCTCCCTTTTGCCTTCTTTTTTCCACGTGTTATATCAGCGGTAACCGGTTTGGTTTTCTGGCTTTGGATCCTGGCAGCAGCACGAAGTGGACCGATCATTCACTGCTTTTATCATAAATTCACCAGGTGAGCATAACTGACCATGCTTACGACTCTCCCGTTATCTCATTGACCTGCACCATGTGGCGCCGTGCCTTTTGCTTCTTTATTTGTTTTTAGGTCGGAACTATTTTTCTCCTTTTGGAGATCACGTTCCGTACTGGGAGTGCCTGTTTTTTCCTTTCCGCTTTTCGAAGTGTGTTCCTGGGCAACGGATTCCTCCCTTGCAGTGGCAGCCGCTTTTTCTACAGGTCTTCGTTGGTTTACTACACCCTCTGCAATATCGAGACTACGTGTCAAGACGAAACTTCTTGACATTCGGACTGTGCAAGTTTTTCTGTTCACAAACTACTCCCAACAGACACAATGTTGGATTTTATTGATGAGAGAGATAACCTACGAGAACTACTCATATCACAATTGATTGGGAAAGATATCCCTTTGAGGACTTCTGAAGCAGTGAGTACTGACCCTGCGCCTGAATTGTTAAAACAAATGACTGACCTCTATCTAACATTAGAAGATGCCCTTAAAAAAGAGGCACTACAAAACATTGATTGCCGCTTTTTAGAAATATATATTAAAGAGAACATTGCACCCAGAGGTTTGAGATTGTTATTCAATAATCCTTACCCTGTGGATGCAGTCTTCAGTCTTGATTGGAACACTTATATCAAACGTTGTCATATGGGTTTCCTAGAGAGATTACTCAACAAAAAAACCTCTCTTAGTGATTCACTCATTGTGGAGATATCTATAATCCGAGAACAATTACGTATGTTCTCTGGACACAGAGATTTTCACAAACTGGAATTGTCCACTGGTAATAGATTAACCAAATATGAAAAAGATCTAATTACAAAAAAGGCTAATAAATTAAAAAGAGACCGAGCAGATTATACCTCTAATCCCCTTGGAGATTGGAGGTCAGAGAAACGCCCCGCTTTGGATAAAGGTATCAATACCCCGTATAAGTCCAACACTCTTCTCATACCTAAGAAATTGGGCCAACCTGACTCTAACTTTTCACCGTACAAACCAAGTACATATAGTAGATCATTTAGGAACAGTTTCAAACACAAACCTGCCCCTACTATGACCAATAGAGAAGTAACAACTAATACTTTTCATGACACTACTACAGAAAAGGTTCCGACCACCACATCGCTGATCAGACCCATTTCCGATCATAGAGGTTTCAATCCTCCCCCAAGTTTCATCACCGAACCAATAGTTGTATCGCCTAAACCCCATTTGAATCACATCATACCAATGAATGCCTTCAAATCGTCTGAGTTAGAAAACCACCTCCTTCGTTTACAACTACCATCAGATGTAATGGAAGTGACTCCTATAATAGATCGACTGACTTCACCATTTAGTGACTCAATCGAAGAAAACTCAATGTCTCTATTACAGTTGTCTACGCATGACACCTCTTCTCTTTCGGTTACACCTCCGTCCAATTCTCTACCAGTGAAAGACCCACCGTTCCACAACTCTTTCAATAGCCAAATCTTCTCTCAGTACGAAGAACAAAGTTGTATGACCACTTACCCTAAATTAGACTATCCGACCTCTTCTTCGGATATCACCCATTCTACGGTTTCTTTTTTAGGGCTTCCCTCCCAGCTAAACATGTCACCCCTAACTCCTATAGTGACCAGCCAGGACCTTCTAATTCCCTATCTTATGAGCCCCAAAGCACAACCAATCACTCACTTCTTTCCGAAAATACAACGAATCTCAACCAAAAGAAAACTCGATACAGATACAGAGGACGAAGAGGGGGAAAGAAACGACACAAACCTATCTGTACCACTCAACACCAAGAGGAATTGCACCAAACTATAAAAATATTCAATTTATCGTCACACATTTTGAATACACACGAGGAAAGTCTTTTGAATAAAGGCCTCTCATTTTGTCCTACAGCATCAGCAGACCCTTTCGAATTATTCATGGATTTGAATAGGTTCACTAGAAAATTAACACTTATGAGACATTTTTCAATTTTAAAGTCCCATCCAACACCATCCCCTACCATTGATCCCAACATGATCGACAATACTCTTGCTGCTGTCCCAGTAGATGTCCGTCCCAAATCAGAATTTTACCCACTACACCACCAAGGTTCTTTTATAGACACCTTTTCCACTCTGGTAGGTAACGATTTTAGAACACTTGATAACCCACATATTCCCTCAGATAACCTCACACGCTATGAGAGAAGGGCTATAAAATCTTTAAGTAACAATGGAGATATCGTAATCCGCCCCGCTGACAAAGGGGGCGGTATTGTGATCCAGGACAAGAATAAATATCTAAGCGAAACTTCACTTATTCTTACTGATAATTCTTTTTATCAAAAATTATCTACTAACCCACTACCTTTGTATATACAAGAATATAAAAGTCTGATAGATACAGCTGACAGAGATGGGTTACTTACAAAGAGAGAGAAACGATTTTTACACGTTCCCTTCCCAAACATGCCGTTTATATACCATCTCCCGAAAATTCATAAATCTCCCACTAATCCCCCTGGACACCCTATCATTTCCGGAATCGGGTCACTAACGAGTAATCTCTCCCACTTTGTAGACTTGCATTTACAACCCTATGTACTAAATCTACCTTCGTATTTGAAAGACTCGGATCAAATGATAAGAGAATTATTTAATCTGAAAATTTACTATTGTACATCCCCTATACATTTCCTGTCAGCTGACGTGAATGCCCTGTATAGTAATATTCCACACAATAAAGGTTTAGAAGTAATCAATTCCGTTTTATCGACTAGTACTTTTATCCCGGCAGCGCAGGCCACTTTTTTAATCGATTGTATCCATTTTATCCTGACACACAATCTTTTTACCTTTGGGAACAGTTTTTACAACCAAATAAAGGGTTGTGCCATGGGCACCCGTTTTGCACCATCCTATGCAAATTTATACATGGGAGCTTTCGAAGAATCATACATCTATGGTGATCATCCTTTTAAAGAAAATATTTTATTGTATAAACGCTATATCGATGATCTCCTTTTCATTTGGAAAGGAGAAGAAACAGAGGCTCTTAAATTTATGGAAATTTTAAATGACAACACTTTTGGATTATCTTTCACGCACACTTTTTCCGCAACATCAATTGACTTTTTAGACTTGACAATCAAATATGATTTAACTAACAACCTTTTTAATACTAAAACACACTTTAAGTCAGTTGATGTTAATAGCTATTTAGATTTTAGAAGTGCACACTATCCTCCTTGGATTAGGAATGTGCTCTTCGGACAATTCCGAAGGGTAAGGAAAAATTGTACGAATGACACCGATTTTAACAAAGAATGTAATGTCTTAGAAAAACGATTCAAAGAAAAAAACTTTCCCATTACTTTAATTAAAGGAGCTCGGTACAAAGCTTCTAAGATGTCCCAAGAACTCTGTATTAATCACACTCACAAGAAAACGGAGCCCCCCAACAACAACAACACTAATTTTATTACGACTTTTAATAAAGAGAATAAGGTCATCAGAACTATTTTATTAAAACACTGGAAGATTTTAAAAAATGACCCTCACTTAGCTAATGACCTATCAGATATACCAAAGATTACATTCAGACGTGCACGAACATTGAAAAATCTTCTTGCGCCCAGCAGAGTGCAAAAATCTAAACTACCAATCCCCAAAATGCTCCCTACTCTTTTTGGTTCTTTCAAATGTGGCCACCCGCGATGCCTGTGTTGCAATACTATCTCCCATAGACAAACTACCTACATTTCTACAGTCACAAAAGAGATCTTTAAAATCAAATCTTTTCTTAATTGCGGTAGTTCGTATGTAGTGTACCTAATAGAATGCCCATGCCATCTGCAATATGTGGGCAGAACAACGCAATGCTTACGTACGAGAATGAATAAGCATAGATCCAACATTAACACAGGTTTTCTCAAACATAGCCTTTCTCGACATTGCACCTCTTTTCACAATGGACGTTTTGAAACACTCAACATTATTCCGATTGAGCATATTTCAATGGATGTCCCCAACAGATTTCATAGATTAAAACAAAGAGAGAATTATTGGATCTTCAAATTACAGACACTGAACCCGCGAGGTTTAAATGACATTTCTGAATCCTCCTTGGACTGATGCCTCATTACGCACCAATCTACACAGAAATCCATTTTTAGAACAAGAGGTGCATATATGTATCACATAATTTAGTTTATAACAACCTTTAGATTCCTTCTAGATGACTATCTTTGGTGCTCTACACCAAGATAAATATATATATACGGCCGTTTCTCTAATTTTGTATACCTGCGTGTGTATATATACATATGTGTGTGTTTGCATGTATGTATATACATGTGTATATATGTATTCTATCAGTTTCACCCATAGGTCATTTTTAATTTTCCTAGGAGACCACCTACCTAAATACCTTATACCCTAGAAAGTAACAATACTTTCGATTTTTCTATTAATATACCATCGGGATCCCACCCCGCGGGTGGCCTTCTGGATAACAGAGACGCCCAAAAGTATTGTCTAAATAGAAAACGGCCAGAGGTATAATTGTCTCATCTCCTTTTATACATGTACAATTCTCCTTTATAAATACTCCTATTCGTCTGCTATTATGACAGCCAAGCACTACCGCTAATAGTAACAATGCGAACTTGACTCACAGCGCTATTTTCTGATCCCGTTAACATGGATAATCTCCGTGTGTTCCAAACAAATTACTAAACAGAAACTGTGAAGAACCTTTTTTTCTCATTTTTAACACTTTTAAATTCATATATATTTATATTTTTATGTGACAACCTTCCCTTCTGAGTATTGGTGAATGCCTGTACATTCGCCCTGCATTGCTGCCCTGGCTGTGAGGACACACGCTGGGGGTTTTGGCTGCTAGTCACACCTTGCGTGTACGTTTACCCGTCTTTTGTGCTCGAGTGTTTTTATCGTTTATACAGTATGGAAAAAGATTTTCATATTATTCCTACCAATATACAAACTAAGTAAAACCCCTGCTCGATAGGTCATTTTGTTGTTCATTGCTTATTTATTATACTAACATTTGGCAATCTTTTTATACAATCATCTATGTTGTTTTATGCATTTAATTATATAGTTTTTATCAACCATTACTGCTTTTGTCCCCATAAGTTATGTATTTCTAAACATATTTATTCTAATGAATCTCCAAATAATTCTTTGAATGGTATTTTTAAGACGCGCTATATGGACTGTAATCAATTGCAATCGTAACTATATGTATGTCAAATTATGAATGCCGATTTTTCTGAATTTGTTCAGGGTATTAACATCTATATCATCTTAATGTTCTTTCCCTCAGGTAAAATTAGTAATTTTTTCGCTAAACAACTTTTTAACCAATTCCCCGATATCTGTACTATCTATGACGTCATTTTCACCTTTTGACCTTTCCCCTGTATAACCTCCATTCCCTTCCTGTTTGTCCGTCCCGTGCTAGTATATAAATAACCTCCCTGCATGTATATTTTATAGCCTGATGAAGACGCTGGTACAGTGTCGAAACGCGTAGCCTGTATGATTTAATAAAATATCTACTTACATTCGCATCTATCATCCTTGATCTACTTCAAAACCACCACGCAGCAGCGCCCTATAGGATCCTCCCTTTTGCCTTCTTTTTTCCACATGATCTATTTAAGACTCTTCCCCCAGACCTACCTCAGCGCTATTATGATATCTATAGGGTCCATAGAGCTCTAACTGCTCCTAGGGCTGAAGGGCTACCATATGACATTGTGGTGAAACCACACTACTATACAGTCAAAGAAAAGATAATGAAAGCTGTGAGATAATATGATTCAAATTTATGCGGATATTTCTCCTCGTACAATTCAAAAAAGACGAAGCTTCAAACCCCTGCTTCAACTACTGCTGTCCCATTTTGTCTGGTGTTTTTTTACACCACAACCGCACGGACCGCTTCTCTACCCTCCAAGATGGAGAGGACTTGCTGGAATCTCTGGGATTTCTTGCCAAGGAGAGTCGATTTACCTCAAAACTGCAGTCTTTCCTACGAGATAATACTACAACGGATAAGATTTCATCTCTGTGGACCCTGAAGTCCAATAATCATTCACCCAGACGTCCGGAAACTTGAGGGTCATGGACTCACCTACTTTCAAAGTTCTTTTGATCCTGTGGAGATCTATCATACTTTTATATCAAGTATATTTGAATGTATCCTGTTTTATTGCAGGGGATCATTTCTCTCTCTCTTGTTGTTTTTGTCTAATACAGCTGCTGCCGCCAGCTCAGGGAAACCTGACATGTTCCCTCCTCTAGGAATGTGTAATGTTTGACTTGAGACGCCAATTCTATTTGTCTAGATTACATTATGCACACTCTTCCTCTACCCTATTGGGTTTTCTAATGATTTTTTCATTTGGCTCTTCAGCCACTTGCCTCATTGACTTAAATGCTAGTCCCGGAAGTATAACTTTTTGTATCCCTTATGTTTTTCCCCTTTTTTCTTCTCCCTGTTTGTTTTTTCTTTTTACTTTCTATTATAACTGTGTCACCTGTGAGCTATTTCAGCTGTTTCTGTATTTCATATGATGGCTAACACAACTCCGTCATTTAAGATCATTACACATAATGTTCAAGGCTTCAATAATCCAGTGAAGAGAAGAAAAGGCTTTCGTTATTATTATTCAATGCATTGTGATTTATTTTTTTTGATAACATCTTTTTATTGATTTTCAAAATAAAAAGAAACAAATGCACAACAAAACGTTTGACAGTCAGTGAAACAATCAGAAATGGCAATTTTTTACAAGATCTTGCAAACTATACAGAATGACATGATAGGTATCCATGACCAAATTTGCCTAGTAAATTTAACAAAACCCCCTCCCCATGACATCCAGATAATCCAATATCGAGGTTGTAAAGGAACCGTAGGTATATAAAAGCGAAGCAGACTCAAAATCACCACCAGGATAATACAACCAGCAAGTACTGGACGTATTAAACCTTCAGAGCTCCCAGCGTACCCACTACTTGAATCGTTAAATACCAAGATGTATAATAGAAAGGTTTCATCAGGTCCTTAATCTCAGTTGGCAGGAAATGTTTGCATATGAAAGTTTTCCATTTTTTTTAAAAACTTTGAGGAACAGGATTCCGCCGTACGTTCAATAACTAGCCGATGCATCTATATAAATTTTTTCATTTGAGATATAACCTCAGTTACTGTCGGTATCTGTGGCTTAAGCCAGAGAATAAGTATGGATCGTTTGGCCACTAGAAGGAAGGCATGCAAAGCGCCTGGAAAGCTTAGGATAACGGGAAATACATGAAACAAAAGAGGTAGTGGCTCCATGGCAAGAGATAGACCGCATGTATCCCTAATGACCTCTAATATGCTCCTCCAATATGTAAACAATTTAGGACAAGCCCACAACCCATGGAACAAATTTGTCTTGGGAGTATGGCATCTTGGGCATGCCACCAATCTATCTGGAAAATTAGGATGAGGGGGTATGTCAAAACCATAAATAGCTTTATGTATGAATTTAAAGTGTATTTCCCGCCATTGTTCACAGATCATTGCTTCACGCACCCGTGTCCACCCCTCTAAAATTTTCAGCGTGAGATCCGGGTGAGGGATCACCCTATCCCACGCTTTGAACATCGTGAAAATAGTTGATTTGGTAAGTGTTTCTCTCAACTTGCAGTAGAGAAAGGACAAGGAGGATTTAACAGGTGGGGCAATAACTAAGGTATCCAATAGGTTCCTAGAGCATTCAGGCGCAATGTCATGTAACTTCGACTTAAAAAAAGACATTAATTGGCAATAAGCTAGATAATGACGTGAGGAGACGTCTGTTAAGACCTTTAGTTCTTGGAAAGTCATATAACGACTATCAGTGGAATGTAGCAGATGACCAAGCATGCCCAATAAGCTCCATTCATGAAAATGCAGGTTCTCTCTCCCCTGGGGAAACTCTGGATGACCCCATAAGTTCATATGCTTGGATATATGCTGCGGGAGACCAAAAAGGGACCTAATAGACTTCCAAGCCATGATGGTATCACAAAATAATAAACGATGTCTAACTGCCGGTGGGAGATTCCCAAAAGAATTATGTAGTAAAGAGGACAAATGCAATGGAGCCACCACCCCCGCCTCCAGGGTATAATTAGAGTAGAAATTCTAATCTTGCAACCAATCAAGGCCATGACGAGCAAGACAAGCTAAGTTGTAGCTGCGAATGTCAGGAACGTTAACTCCCCCACAATCTTTAGGGACCACAAGTTTCTTAAGGGTAATTCTTGGGCGCTTTTTATTCCAGATATAGGAGGAGAACATTGAGTTCAATTTCATGATGTCAGTGTGTTTTAGAAGGAGAGGAATTGACTGCATTGGGTATAATAATCTTGGGAAGCTAACCATTTTAAGAAGATGACATCGTCCCATAAAGGAAAGGGGTAAATGTTGCCAACGCTGAAGGTCCTGATTAATTTTATTCATAACAGGTGGATATTTAAGAGTATATAATGTGTCAGGTGTGCGACCAATATCTATTTCAAGGTATTTAATGGAAGACTTGGCTATAGTAACAGGAATATTCAATGAAGATAAAGTGGGTACAATACCTTTATTGGACAAGTCTAACTATTCACATTTAGTAACATTTACTTTAAAGCCCGACTGACATTGAAAGGTACTTAAGGGGTCAAATACACGAGGAAGATCGTGGCGAGGATCAGATAAGAACACCAAGACATCATCAGAAAAGTAAGATGCCTTAATTATTTTGGTTCCCACTTTAATTCCCTTAATGTTACCATCAACCTCCAATGTGCGACTAAGGGGGTTCCAAAGCAAGATTAAAAAGGAGAGGCGAGAGAGGGCAACCCTGACGCGTCCCTCTAGACAATGAGATGGAAGATGAGAGAAAGCCTGGAGTATATATTTTTGCGGACGGCTCTGAATAAAGGGCTTGAATATCAGAATGAAAAGGTCCCACTATGCACATAAAATCCAATGTTCTACTCAACCAATCCCAATTAACCATATCAAAAGATTTTTCAGCATCGATAGTAAGGATAGCTGGGGATGAGTGTACAGAAGGATTAACTTTAATGTCATCAAGTACAGTAAGTATTTACGAATGTTAGCCACCGCAGAGCGTCCTTTTACAAAACCAACTTGACTGGGAGAGATTAATCAAGGGAGTATAGTGGCTAGTCTATCCGCCATAATTTTATAAATTAACTTTAGATTGGAGTTGATTAAAGATATCGGGCGATAGGAGGAAGCTACTTGAGTATCCTTTCCAGGTTTTGGTAAGACCTTTATGTACGCAACACTGGAGGAAGCAGGAATTTTGTGTCCTGTCAGATAACCATTATATAAACGTAATAAACAAGGTGTAATCTGATCCCTCAGAATCTTAAAATATTCGCACGTGTATCCATCCGGACCTGGCGCTTTCTGAAGTTTCAGGGAATTTATGCATTTTTAAGTTCTATTTCTGTAATAGGGGAATCTAGAAGTCATTTTTCCTCTTCTGTGAGGGTAGGCAGATTCAGGGATTCAAGAGCTGAAGGGATTAAGGAAGAAATATGTGTTTGTCTAGCATATAAATCAGCATAGAAATGTCTTAAAATGGAATTAATCTGTTGTGGATGTGCATGAGTCCATTTTTAAGTGGAAATATGAGACTGTGAATCAGCAGGTCTGGACAAACGGGCCAATAATCTCCCTGCCTTTTTGCCATAACAAAACAATTTCGCTTTATAAGCAGAGCGTTTCAACTTTTCCCCTTTGCCCAACCACAGTTCATATTCACCTTTGGCTTTCTGCCAAGATTCCTTATTTTGAGAAGTTGGAGTAGTTTGGAAACGGGTGTATGCCTGTCTGAGAGCGAGGCTAAACTCCTGTATTTTTCTTTTGGTCTGAGTTTTAAGTTTCAAGACATACGCTATAAGATGACCTCGCATGACCACTTTTGAGGTGTCCCAAAATAATTGAGAATCTAGTGAGTGAGCCCCATTAGTAGAGTCGAATTGTAGCCACCAGCCTTTAAGTAAAGTTTGAAACTATTTGTCCGAGGCCAAATTACCTGTGAATCGCCACAATAAAATTTTGCCCCTAGGGAAGCACTCGTGTATATCTAAAGTTACCGGGGAATGGTCAGAAATAACCATAGGTTCAATTTCACATTGATGTACCCGCTGCAGGAGAGGGGGTGAAACTAAGGTGTAGTCAATACGTGACCAAGAGTGCTGAGAGTGTGAATAGTGTGAATACTCCCTACCGTTAGGATGATGAAGATGCCAGGAATCATGCAAGCCCGTTTCTGTGAGAAAAGTTTGTAATGTGGATTCTTTAGGATGCACTGTTGGGAGTGAGGGTTTATGAGGATTGCTCCTATCCTCTGCAGGTTGTAGCACTATATTCAAGTCTCCACCCAAAAGTTTGTTCGGTACGGAATCTGCAGTAAGAACATTACTCAAAACCTGAAAAAAAGGGGGACTACGTACATTTGGGCCATATATATTATAAAGACTAATAGAATCTGAAGGACCAGTAAGTTGCACATTTACCCAACGACCATCCAAGTCAGACATAGTATTCGAAACTGAATAAGGAAGATTTTTAGGTAGGAGTATAAGAACGCCGGCCTTTGAATGTTGAGCAGGGGAACCATACACCTGGCCTACCCACAATTTTTGCATACGTTTATAATCCAATCCTGTGAGATGTGTTTCTTGTAGAAGCGCAATATCAGTTTTCAGCCGTTTTAGATGGCGTAGAACCATCATGCGCTTATGTGGTGACTTGAGACCTTTAACGTTCCACAATACCATTCTCATAGTTGACAGAAGTGGCGTACCTTTGTGGATGTCTAAGAGCATAAACCCCCCCATAAACCAGAAATACATAACCATAATAAAAGCTAACAGTAGAAATATATCACAACATGATATTCGATGTAAAGTTACACCAACCACGTATCTGTGTCCTTGAACTTCACTTATTTCTGGTATGTAAAAACACATCTACCTTACAAAGAACAAAACCAATATAGAAAAGCTACTCCTGCCTATCTAAGCCGCTTGATAAATGTATTGCTAAATAAGCATGCACGGAGGGTGTATAGTAAATAACAAAGGATAAATCATCCAACAGATATCACCAAAGATGCCAAAGAGAACATACAATGTGACGAACTTGTCTCCTACAAGCAGCATAAACTACATAACAATATGTTCTTAATAAGTGAAAAAGGATATCATTCGTATGCCTGGGACCCAACCATCAAAAAAGTATAGAAGATTATGCCATCACGAAGTGTAAGTCCATCATGTAGGGCGTTGTGGAAGATTCCGAAGTCTCTGTTGTTTGGTTGCCTAGGAAGAAAACAAATCTGCCTGGGAGTTATCGACCCTGGTCATCTCACTCTCTGCTTATCAAAATCAGGACAATGACTAACAGTCAATGTCTTCTTTTGGGCAGATCCCACAACCAGGTCTGTGAATCTACAGACCTGGACCCTGGGACTTCAAGATATATATATATGTATATATATATACACAGATATATATATATATATATATATATACACACACACATATACATATCCCCCCTCCATCTCCATTGAAAGGGGACACTTCCCTTCACACAGAGAAAACAGATTAGATCTGCATTATAAACCAGGGCCACCCAGAAGCTTGGCTAGTAGTCATGACAACCTAAATGTGACAGACGTTTCCTAACAACTAGCTCCCATGGTTACAACTGTGCGAACTCCTACACCAAGCATTGCTGCTCCTCCACCATCCCATACCTCCAATATGAGTCAGTTTATATGTATTTAAACCGACAGGACCACAGAATCATGATACTGCTTCAATACTTTAAAAACTTCAATACTGCAGAGGCTGGAAATACATTTTGATTTAAGTTATAATTGCAGGGGCCCCTGTTGGAGAAACCAGAGAACTTTACCACTTTTATCCAGAAAATTAAAATCATCCGCAGTAAAACAGAAACAGCATAGATCACCTTCATTCCTGCATTATGGATCAGATTCATCCATACAGCATTAGTGTGGTCCTGTGGCAAAGCAGCAGACGCAGTCTTCAATCATAGCCAAGAAGAGCTGTGCAGCATAAAGCTGGGGGGCCAGAGAGGCCAAGGCACCATGGCTCTACGTAGCAGAGGCAGTCAGAGTCAGCGGTGGTCAGAGTGCACAATGCGCAGGAATGGAGCACAGAGCAGCATCAGAACGCCAAGCGGCCGGCAGCAGAGGAGAGGCGAGAGAAGAGACATCCGGTAGTAGAGGGAGCAGGAGCAGGTAAGGCTGGATTCACACGAGCATGTTCGGTTCGTAAAAAAAGACGGAACGTTTTTCGGCCGCAAGTCCCGGACCGAACACACTGCAGGGAGCCGGGCTCCTAGCATCATAGTTATGTACGATGCTAGGAGTCCCTGCCTCGCTGCGGGACAACTGTCCCGTACTGTAATTATGTTTTCAGTACGGGACAGTAGTTCCACGGAGAGGCAGGGACTCCTAGCATCGTACATAACTATGATGCTAGGAGTATCATTTGTACTATGTCGAAAACTCATTGGACTACTTCGATGAGCTATGTTTTTTGTTTATTATTGTTTTAAATAAAATGGTCAAAGAGTTTTGTGTGGGGTAGTTTTTAATTCAATAAAAAAATAATTTCTTATATCTCTGTGTTTTTTAATACATTATTAGCGCCTTAGTAATGGCAGTTTTCTGTTTGACGGCATCCATTACTAAGGCGGGGCTTAGTGTTAGCCAATAAAAAGTCTAGCATTAACCCCCCATTATTACTCCGGTTCCCATCGCCACCAGGGGTATCGAAAAGAGCCAGTTACGATCCAGTACTCGACCATTTGTAGTGATGGTTATGCACTAGGGAGGCTGCAGGCTAGTATTATTAGGCTGGGAACGGGGCCAATTCTAGCTTTTCTGCTGGGTGAGGCAGAAATTGAAATGGCGCCCCCCAGATCTTGATCTGTCACCAGCAGCCTCCCCCAACTCTTGCGGATTCGCTGTTGCCTTGTACTGCACTTGCATGCGTGGTGCAGCAATAAAGCCAGGCAGAGTACACATCACTGCACGGTGCGTGCCCAAAGAGTACAAGGCAATGGCACATCTGTGAAAGTTGGAGGAGACTGGTAGTGATGTATAACAGCCAGGGGGATGTGAATCAAGCATGGCAAGTGGGTTTGGAGGCAGGACTTTGTGACTCTTCAGGATATCAGCACCGCCTCTTGAACTTTTAATGGGTATTTGGTATATATATATTTATATATATATACACTACCGTTCAAAAGTTTAGGGTCAGAAATTTCCTTATTTTTTAAAGAAAAGCACAGATTTTTTCAATGAAGATAATATTAACCCCTTA
This sequence comes from Rhinoderma darwinii, assembly GCF_050947455.1. NCBI lineage: Eukaryota > Metazoa > Chordata > Amphibia > Anura > Rhinodermatidae > Rhinoderma > Rhinoderma darwinii. The sequence continues at coordinate 13,703,512 of NC_134695.1, read as the reverse complement.
ATGACCAGCCTATTTTAGACCTTAATGACCAAGCCATTTTTTACGTTTTTCCATCGTCGCATTCTAAGAGCTATAACTCTTTTATTTTTGAGTCGACATAGCTGTATAAGGTCTTGTTTTTTGCGGGACAAGTTGTACTTTTTAATAGCACCATTTTGGGGGACATATTATTTATTGATTAACTTTTATTAACTTTTTTTTGGGGGGGAATAGAAAAAAACCTGAAATTTCGCCACTCTTTTTCGCGTCTTAAATCAACGGCGTTTACCGTGTGATATAAATAACACCATAACTTTATTCAGCGGGTTGTTACGATTGCAACGATACCAAATTTGTATAGTTTTTGTATGTTTTACTACTTTTACACAGTAAAAACGCTTTTTTTTCAAAATTATTTGTTTTTGTGCCTCCATATTTGAAGAGCCGTAACGTTTTAATTTTTTCGCCGATGCGGTTGTATGACGGCTTTTTTTTTGTGGGACGACTTTTAGTTTTTATTGGTACCATTTTTGAGTAGATGCGACTTTTTGATCACTTTTTATAACATTTTTTTAAAGTCAGGATTCACAGAAAACAGCAATTTTTCCATAGTTTTTTTATTACATTTTTTACGGCGTTCACCGTGCGGGTTAAATAATGTTATAGATTTATAGTCGGGGTCGTTACGGACGCGGCGATACCAAATATGTGTAACTTTTTCACTTTATTTTGGTTTTTTAATAGTAAAGCATTGTGTAAGGGGAAAAGCTGGGTTTTTCATTTTTTTTCACATTTTTTTTTCATTAACTTTATTAAACTTTTTTTTAAACTTTTTTACTAGTCCCACTAGGGGACTATAATATGCGATTCTCCGATCGCTATTGTAATACACTGCAATACTTTTGTATTGCAGTGTATTACTGCCTGTCCGTTTAAAACGGGCAGGCATCTGCTAGGTCATGCCTCCGGCATGATCTAGCAGGCAGTCGCTCCAGGCAGACCTGGGGGCCTTTGTTAGGCCCCCGGCTGCCATTAGAGACACAGACACTCGGCGATCGTATCGCCGGGTGTCGGTGGGAGAGAGAGGGAGCTCCCTCCCTCTCTCCAAAACCACTCAGATGCGGTGCACGCTATTGCGCACCGCATCTGAAGGGTTAAACGGGTGAGATCGATACTAATATCGATCTCACCCGGCAGAGCAGGGACGCTCCCAGCCCTCAGCTGCCTCTAGCAGCTGAGAGCAGGGAGATTTGACACTCCCTGCTCTGTTTACTTTATCCTGATGCAGCGCCGTGAAAAGGCGTATGCATCAGAATAAAGCCCATTAGTGGCCGCCGTTAAAAGGTGTATTGGCGGTCACTAACGGGTTAAATTAATCAGAAATACACTCTATACATTGTTAATGTGCTAAATGACTATTCTAGCTGCAAACGTCTGGTTTTAATGCAATATCTACATAGGTGTATAGAGGCCCATTTCCAGCAACCATCACTCCAGTGTTCTAATGGTACATTGTGTTTGCTAACTGTGTTAGAAGGCTAATGGATGATTAGAAAACACTTGAAAACACTTGTGCAATTATATTAGCACCGCTGTAAACAGTTTTGCTGTTTAGAGGAGCTATAAAACTGACCTTCCTTTGAGCTAGTTGAGAATCTGGAGCATTACATTTGTGGGTTCGATTAAACTCTCAAAATGGCTAGAAAAAGAGAGCTTTCATGTGAAACTCGACAGTCTATTCTTGTTCTTAGAAATGAAGGCTATTCCATGCGAGAAATTGCCAAGAAACTGAAGATTTCCTACAACGGTGTGTACTACTCCCTTCAGAGGACAGCACAAACAGGCTCTAACCAGAGTAGAAAGAGAAGTGGGAGGCCCCGCTGCACAACTGAGCAACAAGACAAGTAGATTATAGTCTCTAGTTTGAGAAATAGACGCCTCACAGGTCCTCAACTGGCAGCTTCATTAAATAGAACGCGCAAAACGCCAGTGTTAACGTCTAAAGTGAAGAGGCGACTCCGGGATGCTGGCCTTCAGGGCAGAGTGGCAAAGAAAAAGCCATATCTGAGACTGGCTAATAAAAGGAAAAGATTAATATGGGCAAAAGCACACAGACATTGGACAGAGGAAGATTGGAAAAAAGTGTTATGGACAAACTAATCGAAGTTTGAGGTGTTTGGATCACACAGAAGAACATTTGTGAGACGCAGAACAACGGAAAAGATGCTGGAAGAGTGCCTGACGCCAGCTGTCAAGCATGGTGGAGGTAATGTGATGGTCTGGGGTTGCTTTGGTGCTGGTAAAGTGGGAGATTTGTACAAGGTAAAAGGGATTTTGAATAAGGAAAGCTATCACTCCATTTTGCAACGCCATGCCATACCCTGTGGACAGAGCTTGATTGGAGCCAATTTCATCCTACAACAGGACAATGACCCAAAGCACACCTCCAAATTATGCAAGAACTATTTAGGGAAGAAGCAGGCAGCTGGTATTCTATCTGTAATGGAGTGGCCAGCGCAGTCACCAGATCTCAACCTCATAGAGCTGTTGTGGGAGCAGCTTGACCGTATGCAGTGCTGCACCTGCCATGAGGCCAGGTGAGCCGACAGCCTCAGGCGGCACCACCTACCCAAACGGGGGGGGGGCGGCATTTTCAGCCCGGGACGGACTGGACCGGGGGGAGGGGCCATGCAGACGCACATAGCAAACGTGCCGAACGTCTGAAACACTCCTCCTCCTCTCTGACACTGTACGCAGCAGATGCCGCCAGAGAGGAGCAAGTCTGCAGGAGGAGCGGTCGAGCGATGAGCGACAAGAAGCACGAGGTAAGTTCCTGCCTTGCTGGGACCGGGACCCGTGAGTATACTGCAAGGGGGGGGGGGGTCTGGCCATTTTACTGACAGCAAAGGGCTCTATGGGGCTGGAATAATCCACCCCATAGAGCCCTCACATCACTATAATGAAGGATTAGTGTGGGTGGGGGAGGGTCTGAGCGTCTGATTGTCTGACTTACTGACTTACTGCAGAGAGCTCTATAGGGTGGGATTCTGCCCCCCCTTTAGAGCAGTCAGTCAGATGCTCAGACCCCCCTAACCTTTCAGTATAGTAACTAGTCAGGGCTCTAATTCCCCCCTATAGAGCCCTCTGCTGTCAGTAAAACGCCCAGACCGCCCCCTTGCAGTATACTCCTGGCCCCCAGCGTTGTCCGACCCCTTCTAAATTAGTAGGGGCAGGAAGCTGAGCGCAGTATAAGGGCTTTGTAGCTTTCCTGTGCTTAATTAGCGTGGGAAAGCTACAAGCGGGGCTGTGACTGGTGAGTCTCACAGTCACTCCCAGTGCACACTGCATGTGGCAGCAGCGGCCGCCAGTCTGACTGAGTCTCTGACCAGTCACCACCCACACGCAGCAGACAGACAGGATAGACTGATAGTGCCTGTCGTTATTGAATAAACCCTCAACTACTACAGTTTCACAGGCATTGGCTATGATGGCTTCTATAGTGTAGTGGTCAGCTTGTCTGCCTTACATATGGAAGGTTGCTGGGTCAAAGCCCAGCTGGGATTTATTTTTATTTTTTAATATTGTTAATATCTTACTTGTATTGGGCTTTGTTCACACTAGCATTAATATACGTTTACCTCTCTTTAGTCAGAGGAAGAGAAGATCGATACGTTAAACGGAAAGCAACGGCTCCATTAGAATTACCATTGCTGTCAATGGTAATTCTTTTGTATCAGTTGCTTTCCGTTTGTCTCCATTCGCTAGGTTTCCATTCTTTTGAACGGAAATAAAAGTTCTGCAGACTGCACTTTTGTTTCCTTTAAAAAAAACTGAGACTTAGCAAACGGAGACAAACGGAAAGCAACTGATACAAAAGAATTACCATTGAAAGCAATGGTAATTCTAATGGAACCGTTGCTTTCCGTTTAACGTATCGATCCTCCCTTCCTCTGACGGAAGAGAGGTAAACGTATATTAATGCTAGTGTGAAAGAAGCCTTAGGGCCTGTTCACATCAGTGTTGGCTTTCCGTTCTGGGGTTCCGTCGGAGGTAACCCCGCAACGGAAAGTCAAACTGAAACCACAGCTTCCGTTTCCGTTACCATTAGCGCAGTCGACTGCGCTATTGATTCCGTCACAAAAACGGAAACCTGCCGGAATGGTGACGAACGGAAACCATTGGCAATGTTTCCGTCACCATTGATTTCAATGGTGACTGAAACGGAAGCTGTAGTTTCAGTTTGACTTTCCGTTGCGGGGGATCACCCGACGGAAACTCCAATGGAACCCCGGAACGGAAAGCCGATGCTGATGTGAACAGGCCCTAATCCTTCCCCATAAACCTGCCCCCGCTAATTAAAATAAATATATTATATAATGTATATAGCGCTGTATCCTGTATCCGTCAGGTCAGCGGGACTGACTGATTCAGTGTCAGCGAGTCCTGCAGGATCGAGCTGTTACCGATCACATCTAAGTTCATAACTTAGATGTGATCGGTAATAGGCGACCTAATGAATTCAGGTCTCAGCGCTATATACAGCTGGTCTGTATACAGGATACAAAGCAGCTGTATCTCAAAAAGTGCAAAATCATTTTCAATAAAAAGTAATTAAAACTTGCACCAATCGCATTAATAGATCTCTTTATATATCATAGTGACATGTCCGAAGTTTTCATCGGTGGGGGACCGAGCACTGAGACCTCCACTGATCACTAAAACAAAGCAGTAGAAGTGCTCGGGTGAGCGCTGTGCCGCTTCATTTATGATCGACTTTCAGCCGAGTGAGCGGTGTACGGACTCCTAGACTTTCTATTGAGCCCATACACTGCTCCAAGGAAAGCCAAACAAAATTGAAGCGACTCACGGCTCACCCGAGCACTTCTGCTGCTTCGTCAAAACTTGACATGTCAAAAGTTTTTTAAAAAGTTGTTAGACTTTAAAGAGAATCTTTCACCTGCCCACAGATTTGCATTTGAGTGCAGCATGTAATGGGGAGGGCTGCACAAACTCTGGGGCACTTTATATATTTTTTCCTACCCTCTTTCCTTACTTAGATATCGGTGCTGTAATATTTGGCGCCCGATATTTAAATAACCCCATGAACTGCCAATGGGGCGGTAATTGGCAAGGGTACGTGTAACATCGCTGTGACACTGCCCAGTCCGCTACGGACAATGTCAACAGCAAGAGCTGGAGAGAGGAGATCATGTGCGCGTGCACACGCTCTCACTCTTCAGTTCTCGGCAGGCAAGTACAAGACTGTGATCTCAGGTGAGAGATCAGTCTTGTCGTCCTTGTCTGCGAGAGCTAAAGAGTGAGAGCATGCCTGCGCGCACAGCTCCGATGCCATAAAACAGAAGAAGAAGAATTCACTCTTCTTCTCCTCTTGTGTTCCTTAGTGGTGGCAGAGCTGCGCGCACGCGCTCTCTCTCCAGCTCTTGCTGTAACGCTGACCGTAGCTGATTGGACAGTGTCACAGCGATGTTACACGCCCCCTTGCCAATTACCTCCCCATTGACAGTTCATGGGGTTATTTAAATATCGGGCGCCAAATATTACAGCACTGATATCTAAATAACGAGGGAGGCTATGAAAAAAAATTTAAAGTGCCCCAGAGTTTGTGCAGCCCTCCCCATTACATGCTGAACTCAGCTGCACATGTATGGGGAGGTGAAAGGTTCTCTTTAAAAGAAAGGTGTTATAATATTTATTTTTTTATTTGATATGTTTTATTTTATGGGCCTAATTTTTCTAATTATTTTAATATGTTTCCGAAGGTAGCTATTTATTCATATGTTTGTACGTCTGTGGGGGCAGCCATCTTTATTTTTATTTTTCATACTGCTAATTTTTGTTTTGCAGGTTCCGCTGAACCATTTGGACTACGTCGTAGATTCGTTGGACTACTTCGCTGATTTAAGCTTTATTTCTTTTTTTTAATAAAATGGTTAAAGTGGATTGTGTGGAAGAGTTGTCATTTCAATCAAATAAATTTCTTTATGTCTCTGTTTTTTAATACTTCATTAGTAATGGCTGCTGTCTGATTGAGAGCGTCCATTACTAAGAAGGGGCTTAGTGTTAGCCAGTAATAAGGCTTCCACTAACCCCTATTATTATCCCGGTACCCACCGCCACCAGGAGTACCGGGAAGAGCTGGGTACGATCCAGCACCCGACCGTCTGAAGAGAAGGGCGGGTACTGGGGTGGCCGCAGGCTGGTAATATCAGACTGGGAATGGCCAAAAACCATGGCCCTTCCCACCCTGGTAATGCTAGGCTGCTGCTGCTTTATTGTATCTGGCTGGTTATGAAAAATGGAGGGGATCTCACGTAATTTTTTTTCTATTTATCTTTTTAAAAAGACCCCACGTTCCCGCTATTTTTCATAACCAGCCAGATACAATAAAGCAGCTGCAGCCTAGCATCACCAGCGTGGGAAGGGCCACGTTTTTTATCCCTTCCCAGCCTGTAAAAACAGCCTGTGGCCACCCTGCTGCCTTACCGTCGCTTCAGATGGTCGGGTACTGGATCGTACTCCCCTCGCGGCAGTGAGAACCGGGGTAATAATAGGGGTTAGTGATAGCCTTTTTACTGGCTAACACTAAGCCCCTTCTTAGTAATGGACGCTCTCAATCAGACAGCAGCCATTACTAAGGCCATAATAAAGTATTAAAAAAAACAGACATAAGAAAAACTTTTTTATGGAAGTCTGAACTCCCCCATGCAACCCTCTTTCACCATTTTTTTTTTTTTTTTTAAAAGTAGATCATCGAAGTAGTCCAAGGAATCTACGACGTAGTCCAAACGCTCCAGCGGAACCTACCAAAAAAAAGCAGTATAAAAATTTGAAAAACTTAAATTTGCCACAATAGAAACTAGAGGTAAAAAAATAATAATTCCCCTTCATGTAACTGCTTCCTGTCAACTGAAAAGTCATCCGCCACAGGGAAAAATGTTTCCCCATGGTGCAGTACAAGAAAGTCTAATTCCCAGGTCAGGCTTTCTAGTACTCCGCCATCAAGAAACATTTTTCCTCCTGGCGGATGATTTTTCCATTGACAGGTAGCAGAGTTCTTCCGCAGCGGTGTTAGGGGGGCAAACTCGCCTATTGTCCAGTGCCCCCAGAATGGGCTGCTACTCTTGGGCCAGTGCTGTGTGCTTGCCCCGCAGACTAAAATTTGCCAGCCAACCTCTGGCCATTGGCTCCCTGCTCCGCCGTTTGCTCTTGTAGGCCACAGCCTGGTCTAGACCTGAGGCCTACAAGAGATCGGGAGCATGCTGATGACGTCAACTCCCCGGCACGATGACATCACTGCATCATGCCATCCACGCCGGGCCACGGAACTCAGTTAAAATTCATAAATCTATTAGGTAATAAAAAGGGGGCATAAAAAAGTGGCATACAAAAGGGGGCATCCTTATTGTGGGGGCATAAAGCAGACATTTGAGTGTGGCAGAAAAGTGGCATTAGTACTGAATGGGGGCATAAAAGGCCGCATTACTACTGAGTGGAGACATTATTTCTGTGGAGACATAAAGGGGTATTAGTACTGAGTGGGAATTCTATTACTGGGTGAGGGCCCTAAAAGTGGCTCTATCACTGAGTAAGTTATAAAGGGGACACTAACACTGTGTAGGGGAACAAAAGTAGCACTTACTGTGTGGGGCCTTTGGGGGAACAAAAGGGTGTGTGTACTATTACTGTGTGGGGCACCTAGTATAGTATGTATAGGGAGTTTGTGTAGAGGTAGGGAATAGTTAGGGAGTGCGCTAGAAAAGCAAGGAGTCAAAGATATCTGTGTCATATTCTGCAGGGCTTAGGAAATCGTGTCCGGGAGAAGTTGTCATTGCGGTCTTGGCTGGATAAAGAAGAAAATGTGAAAGTGAGCGACTTCAATCTGAGAAGACGTCACCTGTGAGTCACCCGATATAACTATACTGTAATCACTTATATGGTTTGCAGATATCTTGTGTATAACTGGCATCTACCTCTATAAGGTCACTGTATGGTGGTAATATTGGTCTATATATAGTGTGTTTTATTCACTAACAGTATGGTGGGTTTTTTCTGACACTATGTTGTAGTAATATGTGATCATGGTTTGGTAGTTTTTTTCAGTAACAGTATGGAGGTATTATTCAGTAACAGTATGGAGGTATTATTCAGTAACAGTATAAAGGTATTATTCAGTAACAGTTTGGAGGTATTATTCAGTAACAGTATTGAGGTATTATTCAGTAACAGTATGGAGGTATTATTCAGTAACAGTATGGGGGTATTATTTAGTAACAGTATAAAGGTATTATTCAGTAACAGTATAAAGGTATTATTCAGTATCAGTATGGAGATATTATTCAGTAACAGTATGGAGGTATTATTCAGTAACAGTATGGGGGTATTATTCAGTAACAGTATAAAGGTATTCAGTAACAGTTTGGAGGTATTATTCAGTAACAGTATGGAGGTATTATTCAGTAACAGTATGGAGGTATTATTTAGTAACAGTATGGGGGTATTATTCAGTAAGAGTATGGAGGTATTATTCAGTAACAGTATGGAGGTATTATTCAGTAACAGTATGGGGGTATTATTCAGTAACAGTATGGAGGTATTATTCAGTAACAGTATGGGGGTATTATTCAGTAACAGTATAAAGGTATTATTCAGTAACAGTATAAAGGTATTATTCAGTAACAGTATGGAGGTATTATTCAGTATCAGTATGGAGGTATTATTCAATAACAGTATGGAGGTATTATTCAGTAACAGTATGGGAGTATTATTCAGTAACAGTATGGGGGTATTATTCAGTAACAGTATGGGGTATTATTCAGTAACAGTATGGAGGTATTATTCAGTATCAGTATGGGGGTATTATTCAGTAGCAGTATGGCGGTATTATTTGTAATGTTGGTCTTACAATCTATGTACATTACTGTGGTGGGGGCTGTGGGGAAGTGTGAGTGTGGCAGCAGATGATCAGGCTAAGAGACAGTCTGCAGAGTGGCATGTGATGCACTTTGGCATGTAGGTGAGACTTAAGTGTAGGGTGTGGGCAGATAACTTATGCACAGCCCAGGGCCTAAGATCATATTAATCCACCACTGGCATCGAGCCTGCACAGGCAGACCACTACAATACAGCAGGTAGAGCAAAGAAACCAGCCCAGGCTGGCCGCTTCAAAACAGGCCTTGAAGTTTCACCTGGCAAGAAGATGTGTTAACAGGTTCCCGACCGCTGGCTGTATTTTTACGGCCAGCGGTCAGGGTCTCTGAAGTCCGCCTTATAGACTAATTACGGCGGCACTTCAGAGACTGTGCACGCGCGATCGTGTGCACACAGCTCTATGCCCTGGCTGTTGCTAACAGACATGGGCACTGGGCAGAATGTCAGGGGCCAATCTTTTGGCCCCTGAACATGTGATCGCTGTGACAACCAATCACAGCGATCACATGCATTTGTACGTATAAAACAGTGTGCACGCGATCGCGTGCACACAGCCCTGTGCCCACGCTGTTACCAACAGCTCTGGGCACTGGCAGAGTATCAGGGACCAATCTGATGGTCCCTGAACATGTGGTCGCTGTGAAAACCTATCACAGCGACCACATTTGTTTTATTTTGACTTTTCTGGCAGCAAATCTCCTGCCTCTTTTCTTCTCCTCAAACATTGTTTCAGTGTGAGGAGAAGAAGAGACTTCAGAGAATTGCTGCCAGAAGAATACAGTTACAAAAAAATACAGTTACACTATAAAACAGTCTCTGTATAGATAGATTTCTATCTATCTATACAATCTATCCATCTATCTTTTTTTCTATCTACCTTTCTTTCTTTTATTCTATTAGAATAGGCAGGTAGGGAGTATATAATTATATATATATCCACATATATATAATATATATAGCAATAGTGGTTTATTTTTTTGTTAGCGGTAGTGTAGATATATATACCAGTTAGTTTGTGTGTTTTATAAAAAAAACAAAAACAAAATTTGTTTAGTTAAAGTTAGTGACGTTATGGCGAGGAAGTTGTTTAGCGCCGAGGAGGCATACGCCATGCTGTGGTCTGAGTCGGAGACCGCATCAGAGATGGCGTCAGAGATGGAACCTGTTTGGGGCAGTGACGATGATAGCGTCACTTCAGGTTCATCTTCAGGGCACGTTGTCCCTGATGCAGTTGAAACTGCAGAACATGAAAGCGCAGGGCCAAGTAGCGCTTTAGCACGGGACAGCCTGGTCCCTCCAGTCCAGGCTCTTGTATGGGCACCTGCCCTATCTTTTGGGCTTAGAATCCACGGATTTACTGCCACTCCTGGTATAACCGTGGACAATACAAATTTTGTCCAAATGGATTACTTCCATTTATTTATAACGGACGACATCCTAAATCTGATTGTCCACGAAACGAATTTATATGCCACTCAATATATAAGGCAGAAACCTTCATCCACCCATGCCAGAGATTGGACGCCCACCAATTTGCAGGAATGAAAATTTTTTTTGGGGCTCAACCTAAATATGGGTATTGTCAAAAAGCCCTCCATTAGGTCTTACTGGTCAACAAGACCCGCCCAAGCCACCCCAGTATATTCTGCAGTAATGCCCAGGTCTCGTTATGAGACAATAATGAGGTTCCTCCACTTCAACGACAACGCACAGGCCCCCCAAGTACCGATGCAAACCGGGATCGGTTGTTCAAAATTAGACCACTGATAAATTCCCTGAATAATTTATTTCTGCAACTCTACACCCCTGAGCAGAATGTAAGCGTGGACGAATCCCTCCTCAACTTTCATGGAAGACTTAGCTTTCGCCAATATCTACCTTCCAAAAGGGCAAGATATGGCGTTAAGCTTTATAAACTGTGCGAAAGCGGATCAGGATATACCACCGCCTTCAGGATTTATGAAGGGTGGGACCGCTCAATAAATATTCCTGGATGCCCCCCTGATCTTTCCACCAGCAGTAAGATCGTGTGGGAGATAATGCAGCCTCTGCTTCACAAGGGGTACCACCTGTACTGTCATAATTTTTATTCCAGTGTGCCCCTGTTTAGGCATTTGCATTTTGCAAGGACTGGGGCATGTGGTACCATGCGCAAAAATCGAATTGGTTTTCCACAGCAATTAGTGGGGAAGCGCATGGTAAAGGGGGACTCCTGTGCTTATGCATCTGAGGAATTTCTGGCGGTCAAGTTCAGGGATCGCAAAGACGTGTATGTGCTAAGCACGATTCATACCGCAGGAGCAGTGGCAGTGAGGGAAAGGGGGGCAACATCGGACAAGCACAAACCAGTGAGAGTGTCCGAATATAACAAGTACATGGGGGGGGGGGGGTGGATTTAAGCGACCAGGTTTTACAGCCCTATTTAGTGAAGTGAAAAACAAAAACCTGGTACAAAAAAGTGGCCATTTATTTGTTACAGGTGGCAATCCACAATTCATTTGTGCTCTACAAAAAAAACAGAGGCAGAGAAACATACCTGGATTTCCAGGAGAAAATTATTGAAGGCCTCATATTTTGATGTTCAGGACACGCGAGAATGCCCCCAGTCTGAGGATCTCACGCGACTGACTGAAAGACACTTCATCAGTCGGATTCCCCCAACACCAACCAGAAGCAACCCTCAGAAAAAGTGCCGCGTCTGCAGAAAAGACGGGCACCGCAAAGATTCCCGATATTTCTGTCCATCATGTCCCTCACAACCAGGCCTGTGCATTGAGCCATGTTTTAAAAAATACCACACTGTTCTGCATTATTAGATTTTAGTTAATTAGTTGAAAATATATTTGCCCTACATTACATTTTTATTTTTCCCCTGATTTTACTCCAAGGGTGAGGGAGGGAATGGGTGGGGGGTGGATGTCATGTTTGCATGTTTTCTAAAGTTCATCTGCTGGAGAGCTTCATTTGCATAAACCTGCAATTTCTTATTTTAGAAAACCCCAAAAAATAAATTCCCATTATACCCCTAGATGAATATTTTGGGATTTCTGCTTCAAGAGCAGATATTTTGGAAGTGTTATAGAAACTCTGTTGAGTTTTGTAAAACCAGCTTTAAAAAAAAGCGATTTGTGAAATAAGCTTCTTCTATCGTCCGCCCTCCTACATCTCTATGTGATAATAAGGCCCACATATTTGGTATCCCCATGCACAGGAGAAGTGGCAGAATGTGAAAGGAGATTAATTTTGTCCGTGGTCTATACTGTGTGTGAAAAATGCTGGCATAAACTGACGCATTTGCTAAAAAATTGCTAATTTTATTTTGATCCATCTTATTCAAGAAACTTTCAGAAGAAAACTGGACTTGCTAAAAATATGATAAACCCCTTGAAGAAAACCTTGTGGGGCCTACTTGTGTGAATGAAGTCATTTATGGGGTGTTTCTAATGTTTCAGCAGCATTACGCCCCCCAGAAAACAGTATGCGGCTATAAAATCAAATGCAAAATTCCTGGACCGAAAACGCAAAAAGCCTCCTTTTATGCCAAGCCCTGGCACATGCCCGCACAGTGAATAAGGCACACATATTTGGTATCCCCATGCACGGGAGAAGTGGAAGAATGTGAAAGGAGATTAATTTTGTCCGTGGTCCATACTGTGTGTTAAAAATGCTAGCCTAAACTGACGCAATTGCTAAATTCTTGAATTTTTTTCAAATTTTGCCCACTTTAGAGAAAAAAATAAGAATTATATATACTGACAAATGCCACTAAAACAAAGCCCTATCTGTCCTTTAAAAAGAGTGTAAAATTCAAAGATGAACTTTATTCACCTGCAGAGTTATAGTCATCTAAAGAAGCGCATAGCAAAATTGTGAAATTTGCTCTGGTCATTTAGCTGTAAAATAGCCTAGTCCTTAACCGGTTAAACCATTTTCAGTGATAATGCTGCGTTGTTGATCTATGATACTAAAGTAATACAGTAAGAAGAATTCTTTAACCCGTTAGTGACCGGTCCATCGTGTTTCTACGTCGGTCACTAACTGGCCTTATTCCGATGCCATAGACTTTTTACGTTGCGGCATTGGAATAAGTAAACAGAGCAGGGAGCTGTCAAATCTCCATGCTCTCAGCTGCCAGAGGCAGCTGAGGGCTGGGAGCGTCCCTGCTCTGCCTGGTGAGATCGATATTAGTATCGATCTCACCCGTTTAACCCCTCCGATGCGGTGCTCAATAGCGAGCACCGCATCTGAGTGGTTTTGGAGAGAGGGAGGGAGCTCCCTCTCTCTCCCACCGACACCCGGCGATACGATCGCCGAGTGTCTGTGTCTTCTATGGCAGCCGGGGGCCTAATAAAGGCCCCCAGGTCTGCCTGTAGTGTATGCCTGCTAGATCATGCCTCTGGCATGACCTAGCAGATGCCTGTCCGTTTTAAACGGACAGGCATAATACACTGCAATACAAAAGTATTGCAGTGTATTATAATAGCGATCGGAGAATCGCATATTATAGTCCCCTAATGGGACTAGTAAAAAAGTTTAAAAAAAAGTTTAATAAAGTTAATTTAAAAAAAATGTCAAAAAAAAATTAAAAACCCACCTTTTCCCCTTACAAACTGCTTTAGTATTAAAAAAACAAAATAAAGTAAAAAAGTTACACATATTTTTAATGTGATTAAAAAGTGATCAAAAAGTCGCATCTACTCAAAAATGGTACCAATAAAAACTACAAGTCGTCCCGCAAAAAAAAAGCCCTCATACAGCTGCATCGGCGAAAAAATAAAAACGTTACGGCTCTTCAAATACGGAGACACAAAAACAAATAATTTTGAAAAAAAAGAGTTTTTACTGTGTAAAAGTTGTAAAATATACAAAAACTATACAAATTTGGTATCGTTGCAATCGTAACAACCCGCTGAATAAAGTTGTTGTGTTATTTATACCACACGGTAAACGGCGTAGATTTAGGACGCAAAAAATAGTGGCGAAATTTCAGGTTTTTTTCTGTTTCCCACCCAAAAAAAGTTAATAAAAGTTAATCAATAAATAATATGTACCTCAAAATGGTGCTATTATAAAATACAACTTGTCCCGCAAAAAACAAGACCTTATACAGCGATGTCGACGCAAAAATAAAAGCGTTATAGCTCTTGAAATGCGATGATTGAAAAACTTAAAAAATAGCTTGGTCATTAAGGTCTAAAATAGGCTGGTCATTAAGGGGTTAAATCTTCTCTATACTTCAAACAGCGCTTAACAAAAAACAACAAATGTTTTCCTATTTAAAAAATTTATATATTGCGTGTTTGTTGTGTAAAGCTAGTAATGAGAAAACCTCAGATAGATTTGGGGGGGGGGGGTCTTTTTATAGTTCGCCTCAGGCAGCAGAGAGGCTAGGTTCACCCCTGACCGTATGGTACGCAAGAAGTGCCCATCAAGCCAATGTAACTTGTGGGAGGGGCTTCTGGAAGCATGGGGTGAAATTTCTCCCGATTACCTGAGCAAATTAACAGCTAGAATGCCAAAGGTCTGTAATGCTATAATTGCTGCAAATGGAGCATTCTTTGACGAAAGCAAAGTTTGAAGGAGAAAATTATTATTTCAAATAAAAATCATTATTTCTAACCTTGTCAATGTCTTGACTATATTTTCTAGTCATTTTGCAACTCATTTGATGAATATAAGTATGAGTTTTCATGGAAAACACAAAATTGTCTGGGTGACCACAAACTTTTGAACGGTAGTATATATATATATATATATATATATATATATATATATATATATATATATATATATATATATATATATATATATATAAACTAAACAAATCCCACAGCACTCCGATGGCTCCAAAAAGTATGTGATTTATTCAGTAAACAGCTGCAACGTTTCCGTCCTGCTATAGGACCTTTTTCAAGCATGGAAATATTGTCAGGTCATGTATTACCACATGGTGGCGGGTCAAGGGGTTAAAACGTCCTGACAGGTTTCCATTAAAGATACAATGAATTGAAAACAATTCCATCTGCCATGTTATTTTGTTATTATAAATATATCCTATATAATTACAGCTCCAGAACCAAGCTCTGACAAATATACAATACCAGAATCAAGATCAATACATATATACAGCAACAGAACAAATGCTCAGTACATATATACAGCACCACAACCAAGCTCAGTATGTTAATACATCAACAGAACCAACGCAGTACATAAATACAGCACCAGAACCAAGATCAGTACATAAATACAACATCAGAACCAAGCTCAGTACATAAATACAGCACCAGAGCAAAGCTCACTACATAAACACAGCACCAGAACAAAGATCAGTACATAAATACAACACCAGAACCAAGATCAGTACATACATACAGAACCAGAACCAAGAGGAGTACATAAATTCAGCACAAGAACAAGCTCAGTACATAAATACATCACCAGAACCAAGCTCAGTACATAAATACAGCACCAGAACAAAGCTCAATACATAAATACAACACCAGAACAAAGCTCAGTACATAAATACAGTACTAGAACTAAGCTCAGTACATAAATACAGTACTAGAACAAAGCTCAGTACATAAATACAGCACCAGCACAAATAGAGCTCAGTACAGAGATCATTTGCAGATTTAGTGCAACCCCTGCCGTATAGGCCCCACATATAGCCCCCTGTAGATAGTACCCCACATATAACCCTCTGTAGATAGTGCCCCACATATGGCCCCCCTGTAGATCGTGCCCCACATACAGCCCCCTGTCTAAAGTACCCCACATATAGCCCCCCCTTGTAGATAGTGCTTCACATACAGCTCCCCTGTAGATAGTGCCCCACATACATAGATAGTGGCCCACATATAGCCCCCTGTAGATAGTTCCCCACATATAGCCCTCCGGTAGATAGCGGTTCACATATAACCAACCTGTAGATAGTGCTCCACATATAGTCACCTGTAGATAGTGCCGCACATATAGCCCCCTGTAGATAGTGCCCCACATATAGCTGCCTGTAGATAGTGCCCCACATATAGCCCCCGTGTAAATAGTGCCCCACAGATAGCCAACTGTAGATAGTACCCCACATATAACCCTCTGTAGCTAGTGCCCCACATATGGCCCCCCTGAGATAGTGCCCCACATATAGCCCCCCTTGTAAATAGTGCTTCACATATAGCTCCCCTGTAAATAGTGCCCCACATATATCTGGGAGATAGCGGTTCACCTATAACCAACCTGTAGATAGTAAACCACACATAGCCTCATCTGTATATAGTGCCCCACATACAGCCCTCTATAGATAGTGCCCCACATACAGCCCCCTGTAGATAGTGCCCCACATATAGCCCACTGTAGATAGTGCCCCACATATAGCCCCCTGTAGATAGTGCCCAACATATAGCCCCCTAAATATAGTGCCCCACATATAGCCACCCCGGTAGATAGTGCCCCACATATAGCCCGCTGTAAATAGTGCCTCACATATAGCCCCCTTGTAGATAGTGCCCCACATATAGCCCCCATAGATAGTGCCCAACATATAGCCCCCCTGTAGATAGTGCCCCACATACAGCCCCCTGTAGATAGTGCCCCACATATAGCCCCCCTGTTGTTAGTGCCCCACATATAGCCCCTGTACATAGTGTCCCACATTTAGCCCCGTCTATATAGTACCCCACATATAGTCCCATGTATAGTGCCCCACATATAGCCCCACTGTATATAGTGCCCCATGTACAGCCCCCTGTAGATGGCGCCCCACATATATCCCCCCTGTAGATAGTGCTCCACATATAGTTCCCCTGTAGATAGTGCCGCACATATAGCCCCCTGTAGATAGTGTCCCACATTTAGCCCTCTCTAGATGGTACCCCACATATAGTCTCATGTAGATAGTGCCCCACATATAGCCCCCTGTAGATATTGCCCCATATACACCCCCCTGTAGATGATGCCCCACATATAGCCCCCTGTAGATAGTGCCCCACATTTAGCCCCATCTAGATAGTACCCCACATAGTCCCATGTAGATAGTGCCCAACATATAGTCCCCGTGTAAATAGTGCCCCACAAATAGCCCCTTTTGTAGATAGTGCTTCACATATAGCTCCCCTGTAAATATTGCCCCACATATAGTTGCCTGTAGATAGTGCCCCACATACAGCTCCCTGTAGATAGTGCCCCACATATAGCCCCCTGTAGATAGTGCCCCACATATAGCCCCCTGTAGATAGTTCCCCACATGCGGCAGAATTGCAGTGTTTCCATTGCAAAAGTCGCAACACATGGTTCTTTGTTGCAGGTGTTACCTCCCCATTGAGTTCAATGTAGAAAACTCGCAAAAGAGCAGCAATTTAAAAAAACAAACAAACAAAAAAACGCAATGCAGTTCAACTTATGAACTAATGTTTTTTCGGCTGATATTTTCCGCTGTGGTTGGACAAGATTTGTTCAAATCTCGTTCACACTGCCGCTACTGTACTACAATGCAGATTTTCCACAATGAAATCCATTGCGGAAAATTCCGCAGTGTAATCGCTGTGTGTCCAGAACTCTGGTTTTCTGATGCAGAAATCCAAATCACCTGCAGTGAAAAAGTTGAAAAATATAAATGAGCTTAGTGCATATGGTTTTATTATTGAGTTCAATGTAAAGGCAGTATGAGCAAGTAACAAAGGATAATGGTGTGAATTTGTGTGTTGCTACATACCCATTATAAAATTTGTATATATTGCAGTGGAGATATTGAGCCCATCCAGACAAACATTGTGAGTGCAGAATCAGGACCCATTTAGGTTCCGTTCCCATTACGTTTGAGCCCTATGTTTGGTGTATGCATCGGGAAAACTCCCAGCATATGCCAAACGCATCCATAGAGCTCTGCATTCACCCAACGTATGACAGAAAATAGAATTATTCCTTAGGGTATGTTCACACGCAAAACGGCTGTAAAATACTTAAAGGAACAGTGTCATCACAAATTATTTTTTTAGATGTTAAAGATGTTAGTGCTTTATTAAAAACGTTTATATTCATTTGTGTGTTTGTGTTTTACTTTTTCTTATTTTTACACTTTTTCTTCCCTATGGGGGCTGCCATTTTTTGTTCCATTTCTGTATGTGTCGATTAACGACACATACAGACATGGAATACGGCAGCCACAGTCCCATAGGGACTGCGAACGGCTCCCGTCCCATTGACTTCAGTGTACGGCGTCTGTGTGGGAACTGCGCATGCGCCGCTCCCACACAGTCCAATTCGAAATTGGCGCCGTCCGGCGCCATTTTCCTGTGGACCGGAAGTCGCGGCCGGACAGTAATATTACTACTTCCGGTCGCGGCTTCCGGATTTGTGCACTTGGACCAGCGGCAGCAAACGGAGCGGACGGGCCGGAGGGAGCCGCGGCGGCAGGAGCAGGTAAGAGATTTCAATGTATGTTCGTGTTTGTGTGTGTTTACTACTGTATGTAAACCTACTACACTGTGTGTTAGCTCAAAAAATGGCGACACACAGTGTAGGAGGTTACACCGTTCAAACCCCTCGTTTATCCCGGCACTAGCCAGGATAAAGGAGGGGGGGATGCTGAGAGCTCACTAGAGCGAGGGCTTTTTACCCAATTTTGCAAAGCTGCAATTTTGGGAATAGCTCCATCTAGTGACCAAAAATGGGTAGTATTATAAATTAGAATTAATTTATAATATTTCCTGACTCGTGAAAAAAATAAAAAAAATTTGAACAATGTTTAATCACCCACACACTAAATGTTTAATTTAAAAAAAAAAAACATGTTTTTCTGGCAACACATTCCCTTTAACTGTTTTCAAGGGAAAAGAGCCTCTGATTTTCAGCCGTTTTTTAAGGAAACTTTTTTTAGGCCGTTTTTGGAGCTGTTTTTCTATTGACACAATGGAAAACAGCTCAAGAAGTGACATGAACTTCTATTTACGGGGCATTTTTTAGGCGCCGTTTTTTCAAATGGCCGCGTACAAACACACCCTGTTGGAACCGAAAACCATTTTTCCCGTTGAAATCAGTGGGCAGATGTTTTGAGGTGTTTAGCTTCCATCTGTTTTTCGTGGCGTTTACGGCCCAAAAAACGGCTCAACATAAGCCACGTGAACATACCCTCAGCAATAATTCGGTTTTCAGGAGTTCACCATAACAGAACAAACACCGGAGAGATTGCCCCTTGACCCTATAGGAACACAGAGGTTAAAAGCCCCTTCCCCCTTCCTAGCCCCAGTTTTTTTCCAACTCATCTAAGGTTACCAGGGAATTCATACAAGTATAAACCTTAAAATAAAAGAATGGCTGGACTTCCGGTTCCGGCGCGCACATGAGTAGACGCGAGTAAGGAGAGCTCCGTTAACCCGACTCAAAAACCGGGGTCCCGAGGCTTTGATACCTGACCTGAGGCTGCTGGCCGACAACCCTACGTACAGGCTTCTCTCCGGCGTATGGAGAGATACCTGGTGAAAACCGGGACCCCAGGATTAAAATCACAGGCCCTGCATACTGACGACATGCTGCCGCTGGGGAAAATGGCGCCTGAGCCGGCCAGGAACACGAGGAGTACGAACTCGCGCTCGGCATCACAACCTCCTCTGGTGCAGCCAGAAGTGGAAGAAGGTGAGCCTGAGACTATGTTTCACAATATGGACATTTCATGTCGAGTCTTGGCCAGGGAAGTAGCGAAACTTATAGCCCCAGATATCACAGCTTCTTTGGAGGCGACGGTGTCGAAATTATTGCACCAAATTCAGTCGGATGTTTCAGCTCAGGCGGAACGAATTAACGATTTGGAACAACGGTTCAGTTTATTGGAGGATGAGCTAGCGGGAACACAGGAGGAGGTGAAGAAGGTGATAGCTTGCAATCTACAGCTGGTTGATAGCTTGCAATCTACAGCTGGTTGATAAAGTGGATGACCTGGAGAATTGCTCGAGGAGGAGCAATTTACGTATTATTGGGCTCCCAGAGTCTATACCAGCAGGCCAGCTGCTAAAGTTGTGTGCGGTGGAGTTGCCTCAGGCGCTGGGATTGCCAGCCCCGCTGAGAGCGGAGAGAGCTCATAGAGTGGGACCGATGCGAAGTGTGACCCAAGATGGCGCCCCAGCACGGCCGCGACCAGTCATTGTGAAGTACCTGGACTATGTGGATAAAACGAATGTGTTACAGGCCTACCGAAGGTCATCGGCACAAGTGAGAGTGCGAGGCAACAGAATCTTAATGTTTGGAGATTACTCGGCTGAGGTTACACGTAAGCGGCGGGCTTTTAGCACAGTGTGCTCTCTACTGGTCCAGAAACGCATTCGGTTCTCTTTGATGTTTCCCGCCATTCTCAGGATCTTCGAGCCCGGTGGTGGGGTGGAATCGTTTTCGTCTCCTGGGGAGGCGGCTAAATATGTGGAAAGCTTGTCCAAAGACAACAATGGTGATAGCCAGACACACAGGGGCGGTCTGCCTCGCAGAGGACGTTCCAGAAACAGGAGTATCTGGAGGGGTCTCACCTCTTCTTCTCCGGATTGAAGGGAGATGCCCAGGCGGTGATGGAAGGAGACTCATGTTATTTTAAGTTTCGCATTGTCTGAGACATAATTGTTATACCTATCGGTGCTTCGGAGGTTGAGGTTTACTGATGTTAATGGTAGGGGAGGGCGCAGCTGAAGTGAGGCTTGAGGAAATTTTTGCAAGGAGTCGGGTGGGAGTGTAAGGTGTTGTTGATACTTTCCGGGTATACAGGGGGTTCATGGTATACCAAGGGGTTTCTAGTGGTGGAATGTACAGAGATTTCACGCTAAAATGTGCGAAAAAAGAGAAGTCTGAAACTAGTAATGATCTGTTGTTGGGGTTTCAATTCTGTTTTATGTTTAGGGAGGGGGAAGGTGGGGGGGAAACGGTCTCGGTGGATGAGGTTTGCTTTGCCATTACTGTGAGATGCCTAAAGTAATAACATGGAATGTGAAGGGACTGCAGTCCCCACATAAACGCATGATGGTTCTTCGCCACCTGAAAAAGCTGAAAGCGGATATAGCGATTTTGCAGGAAACCCATCTATTGGAACGTGATTTCCAGAGAATGTGCAAATTATGGGTGGGCACAGTAATGGGTTCTCCAGCAGTTAATGGCAAGGCGGGCGTCTTACTCCTCATACACAAAAGAATTGAATGTTCTGTGATTACTTGAGGGGGGCAGATATTTGCATGTGATCTTAGAGGGTGCCATGGGGAGAGTGAGTTTGTACTGTATATATGCACCGAATGACAACAATCGGGTCTTTTTTCAATTTCTGGAAGGAAAACTTTTAGCGGATAAAGAACCTCAGATTCTGCTAGGAGGGGACCTTAACTCAGTCTTATGCACAACAGAGGACAGGCGAAGGAGAGATGGTAGAGTATTGGTTGAAAGAACACACGATAAAGTCTTGGCCCCATTACTGTCTTCCACGGGCATGGTAGATGTATGGAGAACACAATTTTCATTAGGTAGAGAATTCACTCATTTTTCTCATGCGCATACCGCATGGTCGCGTATTGACTACTTTATGGCTTCTTCGGTGCTCCTCCCTAGGATCCTTAGTGCTCGAATAGAGGATTTGGTGATTTCAGACCATTCACCGGTTTCTCTGATCTTGGCAAATACATTTAAAAGGGGGTCGGATATATTGTGGAAATTTCCGTCGTTTTTGGCAACTGATGAATCCTTTCAATCATGCTTGAAGGGGTGGTTATGGGAATATAGTCAGGAAAATCAAGCTCATAGAGAGAACAGCCACTTGTTTTGGGACACAGCCAAGGCAGTGCTGAGGGGGAGGATCATTTCTTATGTGGCGTCGCTTAAACGAAAAACCAACAAGCATTATAACGAGTCTAGTAGAAATCTTCGCATGAAATACACAGCGTACTTGGCAAACTCTACACTAGCGCTTAGGGGGGACTGGCTCACGGCTAAGGCAGAGTTTGAAATGTGGCTGGATAAAAAAGAAAGGTTCCAGAGAGAGCAAACAACTGCACATTTTTTTAGATATGGGAACAAATCAGGCTCCCTGCTGGCCAAAATGGTGAAAGGACAATTTCGCCCGACTCACATAGGGGGGTTGAGAGATGGGAACGGGGAAGTACAGAAATATCCAAAGATCGTCAATGATATACTGGGAGATTATTACACTGCGCTATATGCACAGGACTCTTCGGAGAGGACTGAGGGGAGGGAGTTTCTGGACTCCTTAACGTTACCATCTCTCTCGGACTCTGATAGAGAAGCATTAAATGCATTGATCACGGAACAAGAGATCATATGGACCATTAAATCATTGACGAATAACAAAGCGCCAGGGCCAGATGGATTTTCTAGCGATTTTTACAAACTTATGAGGGAGGAAGTCACGCCCATTTTATTGCCGGTGTATAATCATATGCTGTTAAATAAGGAATTCTTAAAATCGGGCAATGTAGCTTATATCAAAGTATTGTACAAGGAAGGGAAAGACCCGGCTAACCCGGGGTCTTATCGCCCAATCTCTTTGATAAATCAGGATGTTAAAATATTGTCGAAGATACTGGCCGACAGGTTGGCTATGTTTCTCCCGACTTTGATTGGGCCACACCAGGTGGGTTTTGTTAAGGGGAGATCGGCGGTCAAAAACATACGCACGGTTCTGGCGGTACAAGACGCAATGAGGACTTCTAATATGGAGGGACATGATTCGCCAGCACTTTTAACGCTAGATGCCGAAAAGGCCTTCGATAATGTCCACTGGGATTGGCTGAGGTTAGTTCTGGATAGATTTGGGATACAAGGATTGTTTAGGAATTACCTGGAAGCGTTATATTCAGAACCTCTAGCTAGGGTGTTCACTACAGGTTTTCTTTCAGCACCGATACATTTACAGAAGGGAACAAGGCAGGGATGCCCCCTGTCTCCATTGCTGTTTGACTTGGCTTTGGAACCGCTAGCGAGACATCTTTTGTCCTCCAGGGATTTTGAAGGGATAATGGTTGGCAGTCAGGAGATCAAACTGACATGCTTTGCTGACGATCTTCTGTTGTTTCTAAAATCGCCTGGGGACCATTTGGGGGGAGGTGATGGAGAAGCTTAGATACTTTGGGTCATTCTCAGGCTATAAAGTCAATGCGCAAAAGAGTCAATTACTTTACTTGAAGGAATCAGGGGCAAGACCACCCTTGCAGGGTACGGTGGAAATAGCCAGATCTTATATCACATACCTGGGGATTAAAATAGGCAAATTTCCCCCTTCCCTCTATAAGCTAAATTATTCACCCTTGTTTGAAAAAATTCATAAGGAACTAAATCGATGGGCGTCACTGCCGTTGTCATTGTTCGGGAGAGCTGCTCTTTTAAAAATGATAAGCTTTGCTCGTCTGCTATATCCAATACAAACCATACCCATATTGATCAAGCATCTAGATAACCAGAAATTACAGACAGCATTTCTACAATTCTTGTGGCAAAAGAAGAGACCTAGGATTGCATATAAAAAATTGGCACTGCCCAAAGTGGAAGGAGGCATTCAGTTACCACTTATACGATATTACAATTTAGCGGCCATCTGCAGGCATATAGGGGATTGGATACATAACACTAATTTGTACTCCAATGTTCAGCTGGAGCAGGATTTGGCGGGATCGGTTCCGCTACAGGCCCTGTTACACCTGCCATATGCTCAACTGCCTACTAATGTCAAGTCAAGTCTGTTGCTGAAAGATACAATCGGTGCCTGGAAGGCGGTGCGGAAGCTTTTTGGTCTTCCGTATGGTCTTTCTAAATTCTGGCCGTTGTGGGATAACCCCATGTTCCCACAGGGGAGTCAGATTAAATTGTTTTCGCAGTGGAGAGATGAAGGGATCAATGTCCTGGGCCAACTCATGAATGTTGAGGAGGGAAGATGGCTTACGTGGCAGGAGGTCTCTAGCAAATATAATCTGAGGGGAAATCAGTATCTTCAATATGCTCAAGTAACAGAGCTATGTAAAACCAAAGTCTGCAATATTGATGTAGTGGAGATGCGGGGAGCATTTGATGGGATGGTACCGCAGGGTGGTACGGGAAGAAGTCTTGCAAGTTTATATGGTAAACTTCGGAATGCTCATCTTGATTCCTTTAGTACTTCCTGCTTTAGAACGTGGAAGGTGGAGCTGGAGGATCCAGAAATCTCCAGCAAAATTCGAGATGGATGGGAGAGGGTGAGGAAGGTCATGGTAAATGAACAGTGGCGTGAGATGCACTTCCGGATTATGCACAGAGCGACATACGCCTTTAATTTATCCTATAGGGACGCTCCAGCACACTATCTGCGTAGTTGTCCTAAATGTGACTTACACAAAGCTAATTTACTTCACGGGATGTGGTTGTGCCCACAAATTCTGACGTTTTGGGATCTTGCTCTACAATTTATTAAAGACACCTGGGGGGAAGAGGTGCACGCAAACCCACAGGCAGTGTTGTTTCACTATATCCCCTTGGATCCAGGTGGGGGGGGGGACCACCTATAGTGGCCCGGAAAGGCATACATATGGCATTATTGGCTATCAAGAAGTGCATCTTGCGCCACTGGTTACAGGCATCGGTCCCGGAAATTGCGGAGGTCGTGACTACTCTCAAGACTTTATTGGGATATGATAAAACGGACCTAGAAAGACACAAAGAAAGGTCTACAGAACAATTTTTTAAAACTTGGCGTACATTCATTGAACAACATTATCCCACAGCAGAGATAGGGGTGTTCATGCGCACATTTCGACACACATCATGGTATAGTTCACAGAGTATCCAGGGCACGCTAGGCATGCTGATAGCTAGTTAAGAAAATGTTCACCGAGATGGAGGAGAGTTGGGGGGAGGGAAGGGAACTGTTGGCTTTGTTTTGCCTTATTAATTGCTTTGTAACTTAATGATGACAAGTAAAATGGAAAATAATTTTGAAGCTGGAACACATTGTTATTTGATGTACGTATTATTGTATGTGTGACACACACTGCATACTTGTAACTGTTCTGGCTTTGAATAATAAAAATATATTTGAAAAAAAATAAAAAATAAAAGAATGTACCAAGAGGGAGGGAAATAAACGGTGCTGTCATGGTGAACTCATGAAAACTGAATTATCGGTAAGGCATAATTCTACATTTACATATCGATACCATGAAGCTGCCATATTCCATCTGCGTATGTGTCGTTAAGAGGCACATACACAGATGAAATAAAACATGGCAGCCCCCAGTAAAGTTAAAAAAAATGTGTTAAAAAACACATCATAGTTTCTTAATAAACAACTTGGCGTTTTTTAACTTTTTACCAACTGGGTGTTGTAAAGAGAAGTGTATGACGCTGACCAATCAGCCAATCAGCGTCATACACTTCTCATCGTTCCAGCCCATCTTCTTTTACTGCATTCACAGCGAGATCACGCTGTGCTGTGTGAGTAAGTCCCACAGACAGTGGCGTAGCTATAGGCGTTGCAGCGACCGGGCCCCGAAGCCAGGGGGCCCGCAGCCCCACATCAATAAAAAGTTACTATAGTAACTCGGGCCACGGGCCCCTGTTACTATATTAACTGACAGTACTTACCTTCCTGGTTCTGGAATCGCAGCGGAGGCCCTGCGCATGACGTCACAACGCTATGCGCCGTGTACAACATCGTGATCCTGGATAGAATCAGGACAGAGCTTCCGCCGCGGATGAACAGGAGGGTAAGAGTAATATCCCTGTCTGCTGAAGCTGATTGGCGGGGTCCGACTCCCGGGAGCCGGCCAATCAGCTGTTTTGAAGGGGTCGCAGCACTCGTACTAGAGCTGCTTCCCCTTCATTCCGGTCACTTCATTCCGGTCACACTGTGAATCCGTGTCAGCAATTCACAGTGTGAGCGAGTAAGGGAAATGAAGGGGAAGCAGCTCTCGTACGAGTGCTGTGGCCCCTTCAAAACAGCTGATTGGCGGGTCCCGGGAGACGGACCCCGACACATCTATTGATGGCCTATCCTGAGGATAGGCCATCAATGTTTAGGGACTGGACAAGTCCTTTAAGCCTACGATGTAGCAGGCTTAGAGGGCCCATGAGACAGGATCACAGATTGTGTGATGCTGTCTGCTGGGCCCTGTATCTAAGCCAATCACATGGTAGGCTTAGATACATGGCCCATGTGATCCTGTCTGATGGGCCCTGTATTACTGTATAAGATTACTGTCTGCTGGACCCTGTATCTAAGCCTACCTTGTGGTAGGCTTAGATACAGGGTCCCACAGATAGTATCACGCATGGGCCCCGTGTTACTAATTGTTTTTTGTGTGTTTTCTTACAGGTTCGGTCGTTGGACTACGTCGGATTCCAGGACTACTTCGATGGCGGCTTTTTTTATTATCAATAAAATGGTTAATGAGGGTCGTGTGGTTTTTTTAAATTTTAATCAAATATTTTTTCTATGTCATTTTTTTCTATGTTCTATGACTTTATTACTACCGCCGTAGTAATGGCCGCCGGCTAATTGACAACGTCCATTGCTAAGGCGGGG
The DNA here is from genome assembly GCF_050947455.1 of Rhinoderma darwinii. Lineage (NCBI taxonomy): Eukaryota > Metazoa > Chordata > Amphibia > Anura > Rhinodermatidae > Rhinoderma > Rhinoderma darwinii. The sequence goes on along the minus strand of NC_134695.1, from coordinate 13,677,057 downwards.
CTTAGTGTTAGCCGGTGCAGAGGCTAACACTAACCCCCTTTATTACCCCGGTACCCACCGCCACCAGGTGTGCTGGGAAGAGCCGGATACAATCCAGTACTTTACCATCTGTAGTGATGGTCGGGCAATGGGGCGGCTGCAGGCTGGAATTATCAGGCTGGGAAAGGCCAGATACAGTGTCCCTTCCCACCTTGGTAATGCTAGGCTGCTGCTGCTTTATTGTATCTGGCTGGTTATGAAAAAATGGGGGGGGACCCCACGTCATTTTACAAAAATAAAATAAAAAATAATTGGAATGAACGATGTGGGGTCCTCCCCAATTTTCATAACCAACCAGATACAACACAGCAGCAGCAGGCAGCATTACCAGGGTGGTAGGGGCCACTGTTTTTGGCCTTCCCCAGCCTAATACTACCAGCCTGCGGCCGCCCCGGTGCCTGACCACCACTGCAGATGGTCGGGTACTGGTTCGTACCCGATTCTTCCCAGTACCCCTGGTGGCGGTGTGTACCGGGGTAATAATGGGGGCTAGTAATAGCCTCTGCACCTGCTAACATTAAGCCCCGCCTTAGTAATGGAGGTTGTAAATCAGCCAGCGGCCATTACTAAGGCGGTGATAATAAAGTTTAAAAAGATACAAGCACATAGAAAAAATATTTTATTGAAATAAAAAAACACAACCCCCATTAACCATTTTATTGAGAATAAAAAACCGCTGTCATTGAAGTCCTCGTATCCGAAGTCCAACAACCGAACCTGTAAAAAAATCACAAACACACAAAAATAATTAGTAACACATAAAAAAGCAAAACAATTATTATACTTACCTTTCCTGGGTCCAGCGCTGGAGCCGCAATGTCAGTGAGCTGGGCCCTATATCTAATCCCATCATGTGTGATACTGTCTGCTGGGCCTTATATCTAATCCTATCATGTGTATACTGTCTGCTGAGCCGCTGTATCTAATCTTATCATGTGTGATACGGTCTGCTGAGCCGCTGTATCTAATCCTATCATGTGTCATACAGTCTGCTGGGCCTTATATCTAATCCTATCATGTGTGATACTGTCTGCTAGGCTGTGTATCTAATCCAATCATGTGTAATACTGTCTGGACAGCCACTGTATCTAATCCTATCATGTGTGATACTGTCTGCTGAGCTGCTGTATCTAATCCAATCATGTGTGATACTGTCTGCTGAGCCACTGTATATAATCATATCATGTGTGATACTGTCTGCTGAGCTGCTGTATCTAATCCTATCATGTGTGATACGGTCTACTGAGCTGCTGTATCTAATCCAATCATGTGTGATACTGTCTGCTGAGCCACTGTATCTAATTCCATCATGTGTGATACTGTCTGCTGAGCCACTGTATCTAATCCTATCATGTGTGATACTGTCTGCTGAGCTACTGTATCTAATCCCATCATGTGTGATACTGTCTGCTGAGATGCTGTATCTAATCCAATCATGTGTGATACTGTCTGCTGAGCCACTGTATCTCATCCTATCATGTGTGATACTGTCTGCTGAGCCATTGTATCTAATGCTATCCATAATTTATAGGGTCATTAGGGTCATAGTGCTATAGATATGCACACACATACATTTTTTGGGGCGGACATATGTATTGGTGCTATTTCCCCTGACATTTTAAGTCCTTAGTGACGCCCCTGGCTGATAGTGCTGCATTGTTGGGTCACTTAGCAGACCCAGCGATGCAACTGAAGGCTGCGGTCAGTCGGCCATGCGAAGTTTGCGGGGGGGGGGGGGCCATAAGAAGTCTTGCATCGGGGCCCATGAGCCTTTAGCTACGCCCCTGCCCACAGGCATTGCATCCTGGCTGGAGGCAATGTCTATTCACTCTCAAGACACTTCGGTAAAGTTAATGTGTGAGTAAGTGACAGCACAGCTAATCATGAATGAAGAGAAGTGTATGACGCTGATTAGTCACTGATTGGTCAGCGTCATACACTTCTCTTTACAACGCCCAGTTGGTAAAAAGTAAAAAAACGCCTAGTTGTCTATTAAAGGGAATGTGTTGCGAGTTTTTTTTTTTTTTTCATTGAACAGTTAGTGTAAAAATGATTAAACATTGTTTTAATTTTTTACTTTTTTTCACTAGTCAGGAAATAATATAAATTAGATTCTAATTTATAACACTTCCCAGTGCTGGTCACTAGATGGAGCAATTCCCAAAATTGCAGCATTGCATGTGGTAAAGCATTCACATTGCTTTATGCTGCAAAATTTGGGAAAACTCACTCGCTCTAGTGAGCTCTCAGAATCCCCCCCCCACCTTTATCCTGGCTAGTGCCGGGAGAAACGAGGGAATTGAACGGTCAAACCTCCTACACTGTGTGTCGCCATTTTTTGAGCTAACACACAGTGTAGTAGGTTAACATACACTAGTAAACACACAGTAAAACACGAACATACATAGAAATAACTTACCTGCTTCAGTCGCCGCCGCTCCCTCCGGTCCGTCCGCTCCGTCTGCTACTGCCGCTCCAAGTGCACAAGTCCGGAAGCCGCGACCGGAAGTAGTAATCTTACTGTCTGGCCGCGACTTCCGGTCTACAGGAAAATGGCGCCGGACGGCGCACAGTTCAACTTGGACTGTGTGGGAGCGGCACAGACGGCGTACAGCATAGTGAATGGAACGGGCCCCGTTCGCATTCACTATGGGACTGTAGCTGCCGTATTCCATGTCTGTATGTGTCGTTAATCGACACATACAGAAATGGAAAAAAAAATGGCAGCCCCCATAGGGAAGAAAAAGTTCCTTTAAGAAACTAATTCATAACTTGATCAAAAAGATTGTTTTTCAAAATAAAAGCCACTGTTTTTATCTACATTACAGCGCCAATCAGATTATGTAGAAGATAGGGCATTTATAATCTGGCGACAGAGACTCTTTAAGGTGATGAACCTAGTAGAAGAGTCTGAAAGGGGTTAGAACGGTTATTTGGACAGGGCCGACAAAACCAGATTCATGTCCAAAGGAGGTGTAAGATTCCTAATTCTGGGTTTTATCCTGGACACTGCTCTGCAGAATCTTTTTATCCATTGATGACAGGCTACCGGAGTATCAAACATGGAACTTAAAGCGGATATATGTGATTTAAAGAGTACTGAGAAAAACCTTTTTCAAATTCAACCTGAAGGAAATCCAGAATTTGTGGAATACTTGAGATCAGTGGATCAGGTTGGTTTGGGCTGCACCAAGAAATACATTTTTTCCAGTGCTTATGGTAGATTTTCAAGGTACCATTTTTACTTGAGGCAAGGTGAGTATTAATGAAGATAGGCCCTTTTTTGTTAGCACTGTCCTTTCAGCTTCAAGGCTGTCAGATGCAGATTATGTAGGTTCGGATGAAACAGGGGACCTTGTAGAGGAAGATCCTCTCTCAGGAGAATCAGAGTGCTAACAGGGTCTTCGACTGCTAATAATTTCAGGAGGCAGAACCAGCTACATTTGGGCCAGTATGGGGTGATGAAGATGACAAAGACCTGCCTTCTGATTTTTTCGGAGAACCCTCAGTATCAAGCCATTTGAAAGCTCCAATTCTGCACTAAGGCACCCACTGCTGATGCTTTGTCTCTTGGATTTAGTGAGAATATTTTTTTTTAACTTTGTTGTTCTTGCCGGAGGCAAAGAGATCCACTTCATGAAGGCCCCACCTGCTGGTCAGAGTATGGAAGATTTCCGGATTTAACGACCAGATGGGTCCGGCTTAAGAAGTTTGCGATCTGGTTTTCTTCCCCTTTTAGATGAACTGCTGTAATTGAAAGGACTCTTGACTCGGCCCATCAAAATATTTTCTCTGATAGAAACTGAACGAGTTTGTTCCTTGTCCCCCCTTGATGCCTAAGGAATGCTCCTGCAGTGGAATTATCTGAGTATATCCTTATGTAAAGTCCCAGGAGATCTTGGGAGGCGATAAGGAATTCCCAGATTGCTCTTAGCGCTTTGTAGTTGGAATAGACCGGTTTTAGATTTTAGATTTTCAGATTATTTTCTCTGGAGAAGTTGGTCCTGAACCTGAGCTCCGCATCCCCATGCACTTGCGTCTGTCAATATAGAAATTAAAGGTTCCCTGAACCACAGTTCCCCCTTGTTGCTATTCTCCTGGTTTATCAACCAGTTTAGGGATGCTCTTACTGTTGAGGGAAGAGATAATTTCTTGTCTAGAGAGAGCTGTAGTCTGTTCCAAGTAGTCAGAGTATAAGACTGGAGAGGTCCGGTGTGAAATTTACTCCATCCTACCGATGGGATGCATGAAGTCATCATCAAGAACCTAGGATGGACATGGCTACCCATATTGAATATGAGATTCTTTGTTGAAATCTGGGAGATCCTTTGTCCGATTGTGAGATTATTTTCCTGTGTGAGCCTGATTTTGTGAATCTAGCATAACGCCTAGCAAGTTCTTCGTTCTGCTGGGAGACCAGTCTGACTTGCCTAAGTTCAGAATCCATCCCAGATATTTGAGGTGAGTAGATACCTGAAGATGGTGTTTCATAATGTACATTGAGGGAGCCAGTTTCACAAGGTCATATAGGTAAGGAATTATATTTTGTGTCCTTAGAAACGCAACTACTTCTAAAATAACTTTGAAAAACAGTCTTGGGGCTGACGATATGCCAAACGGGCAGAGTTGAAAATTGGAAACGTATTTTTCCTTGAAAGAGCAGAGCAAACCTGATCAATTTTTGATGGGCTGGATGAATTGGGAGGTGGAAATACGCATACTTTAATCCTACGGTGACCATATATATGCATTTTTCTGAATTAGTGGAATTGTGGTCTTTATAGTTTCCATTTTGGAAAATTTGTATTTTATAAAGTGGCTCAGATTGTTTAGGTTTATGATGGTCCTGTATGACCCGTTCGGCTTGCCTTGCCCACCAAAAATAAATCAGGAGTAATGCCCTAGTCCCATTTCCATAGGAGGCACCGCTACTTTGCTCCTGGCTGAATTAAATTTAAAACCCCATTCTCTAAATTAGAGGGGAACGAAGATTTGTGAGGAGGAAGAGTGGAGAAGGGAGGTGAACTCTATTTTGTAGTCCTCTCTCAGAATCTAGGGATTCTGAGTGATGTTTTCCCATTAGTGAACAAAGGGGGTGTGTGTGTGTGTGTGTGTGTGTGTGTGTGTGTGTGTGTGTGTGTGTGTGTGTGTGTGTGTGTGTGTGTGTGTGTGTGTGTGTGTGTGTGTGTGTGTGTGCCCCTCCGCGTAAAATCTCTGTTTGGCGAACTGTCTCTTTCTATCTGCCACCTCTAGAAGGTGAGTTTTCAGGCATGACTGGGCTTGTTTCAAGCATTTGCTGCTATCGTGTGTTGGGTTGGCAATAAAAGCCACAGCCGCACGTAGTGTGTTATCCAAAGCCTAAGAATATGTGCGCACACACAAAAATGTCTGAAAATACAGGAGCTATTTTCAAGGGAAAACAGCTCCTGACTTTCAGCCGTATTTTTAAGCAAACTAGCGTTTTTCGTGGGCGATTTTTATGGCCGTTTTTGGAGCTGTTTCTCTAGTCAATGAAAAACAGCTGCAAAAACAGCTCAAGTAGTGACATGCACTTCTTTTTCGAGGCCGTTTTTTACGCGGCCGTGTTTCAAAACGGCCGCGTAATAAAACGCCCGTCGGAAAAGAACGCAGTTTTTCCCATTTAAATCACTGGTCAGATGTTTGGAGGCGTTCTGCTTCGGATTGTTCAGCCATTTAGAGGCCGAAAAACTGACAAAAATAAGCCATGTGAACATACCCTTAAGACTTAGATTTAGTAATTTTGTTGATTTTGATCACCACCCCTCTCAAGTATGCCTTCATAGCCTCCCATACCGCATGAACCGATGCCGATCCTGCATTAAATTCAAAAGTATTCCCCTAACAGTCATGGGACTTGTTCCCCATCATGCATAATAGACAACCAGAACGGGTTAAGTTCCTACATCTGGGAGCCGCTATATCCTTCCCTTAATTCCACTACGATCCTTTAGGGAGAGTGGTCCGACAAAGACCTAGGCATATATTCTACCTCCCTTATCCTAGGGAGCAACACAGGACTACAGAGGGCCAAAGCTATACGAGATAACGATGTGTACGTCAATGAGCAACAGGAAAACTGCCTATCCTGCGGATGTTTGTCCCGCCACACATCTATAATGCAGACTTCTGCAATAAGTACACCAAAAGGGGTTTGCTCCGACACTACAGGTTGGGCAGCAACACACCATCTATCCCAGGCCGAGTCAGGGACATTGTTAAAGTCCCCTGCCAGCAGACATGGGGTCCAAGGATGTAGGGCCACAAATTCCAATACCTCTTTCAACAGGACAGAAGAAAAAGGAGGGCGAATATACAATGAGACCAGCACAAGGATCTGCTGATCAATTTTACAGAGACGGCACACATAGCGGCCTTCCTCATCAATGCGCTGTGAAAGACACTGGAATGGCATGTCCCTATACACCAGGATGCTCACTCCCCTAGAATTATTAGAGTAAGTAGCATGGTATGCAGAAGTTATCCACGGTCTCCATATTAAATCAACCCCATCAGTAGTGAGATTAATTTCCTGCAGACAATAGATAGCAGGGCGACATTTTATCAGAAATCTAAACACCCCATGTCTCTTAGTAGCATCAGATAACTAGCTGGAACGTCATAGGGTTATCAGTGATACAGCCATATTTCACACTTCTAACAGTAATACGTAGCATGTACATCTTCATTTTCATTCCCCTCCACATCTCAGTTAAGGTAATACAGAATGGTCAAGCACCTCCCCCCCCCCCATCCCTCACTAAACCCTTCTTCCACAATTAAACCTTTCTGCGGCAATCATAACAATAGAAATGTACACACTCAAAGATTTGGCGTAAACGTAGCACATTACCCAACCTATGCAAAAAACCATGAGAGGAGCAACGGATTCCACTTTTATATTTATGCAAATGAGCTTTTCAATGGACAACTGGGCGTGTTTTCTCTTTTTACCAACTGGGCGTGTATTGTGTTTTTACCAACTGGGCGCTGTGACTAGAAGTGTATGACGCTGACAAATTAGCATCATACACTTCTCATCGTTCCCACCCAGCTGCTTTCACTGCAGACACACAGCGTGACGTCACCCACAGGTCCTTCAACCTGGTCGTCGGACAAAGAAGATACATCGGTTCCAGGCGTCCAAAAGGTTAATATGTTCGTCTCTAGGGAGTTTGCTATGCTTAGCTAAGCGCTCACACAAACTCTTCAGCTGCTTCGTTTTAGCGAATTGGTGGGGGTCCCAGTGCTCAGACCCCCACCTATCAAAACTTCTGACATGTTGCTATGGCATGTCAGAAGTTTGTTAAACGTTTAGCAACACTTTAATGACCAAGATGTTTTTTACGTTTTTCCATAGTCTCATTCAAAGAGCTATAACTTAGTTTTAACACCACCAAAAAGGGATGTGCCCCTATATATGACTGGTCAAACACCAAAGTCCTAAATTAAAACACCAATGCGAACGTCCAGTGTTAAATGACTAAAACATTTAAAATAAAATAGTTTATTATTGAGATATAATTTAAGAATACAAATGGTAGAAGTAAAAATTAAAGAGAGTCCACACAGTGAAAACATACGGAGTGGCCTACTGGCCATAACATCTATATCATGGGATAGTACATTGTAGATAATCAGCAATGGCAAGTCAGAAACCAAATTAAGCACTAATGAAATAGACCATCATAATAGATGGATGGACAGTAATGGCGAAGTAACCAAAAAATAAAGATAAAAAAACAAGTAAACCATGCAGATACACAATGAGGTAAAGAGTAGCGATGTGGCAGGAGCCCACTTACACCCAACGCGTATCGCCACCAGGCTTGGTCAGGGGGGGGGAGAGAAAGATGATGGCTCAAGGGGAAAATAAGGTGTTATATATAGGCCTAAAAATCTTAATTTAATTAGATTTACGTGAGGCATGGTTAGAGCAAATGTGATTGCAGACCGGAAGTAGTCTAGTCGAAGCATTCAAGCCAAATTACAAATCAAAAACGTAGCAAGAAATGGGGCCGGTAGTAAATGCAACAGAGATTGGATAAAGTGAGTGTCAGTAATATGCTAAAACCGGAAGAAGGGCAACGAGAAGACCTTACACACTGCATCCGATGTGTAAATAAAGTGGAAGTGCATCATAAAAGGACATTCGCATTGCTATTTAAACATTTCTTTTTGCGTCGACATGGCTGTAGAAGTTATTGTTTCTTTGGGGGGGGGGGGGGCAAGATGTATTTTTTTTTTTTAATAGCACCATTTTGGGGTACACAGAACTTATTGATTACTTTTTAATAAAACCCCTCCCCACAATTTTATTCAGCGTGTTGTTTCGATTGCAACGATACCAAATTTATATAGCTTTTGTATGTTTTAGTAATTTTACGCAGTAAAAACATTTTTTTTTTTTTTCAAAATTATTTGTTTGTGTCTCCATATTTCAAGAGCCATAACTTTATTTTTTGCCGATGCCGCTGTTAGGAGGGCTTTCTTTGCAGGACAATCTGTAGTTTTTATTGGAGTACATTACTTTTTGATCACTTATCGCATTGTTTTTTTAAACGCAGGATTCACAGAAAACAGCAATGTTTGCATTGTTTTTTTTTTATTTTATTTTTTACGGCGTGTGGGTTAAATAATGTAATAACTTTATGGTTGTGGTCGTTACAGACTGCGATACCAAATGTGTAACTTTACTTTTTTTTTTTTTTTAATAAAGCATTTTTTAAAGGCGGAAAAGTGCGTTTTCATTTTTTTTCACTTATTTTGTTTTATTAACTTTATTCAACTTTTTTTTTTTTTTTTACTAGTCCCACAAGGGGACTTCACTATGCGATCATCCGATCTCTTTTATAATACACTGCAATACTTTTGTATTGCAGTGTATTAGGCTGGGTTCACACGACCACTTTAACGTCCGTAATCGACGGACGTATTTCGGGCGGAAGTCCCGGACCGAACTCAGTGCAGGGAGCTGGGCTCCTAGCATCATAGTTATGTACGATGCTAAGAGTCCCTGCCTCTCTGAAGGACAACTGTCCCGTACCGTAATCATGTTTTCAGTACGGGACAGTAGTTCCACGGAGAGGCAGGGACTCCTAGCATCGTACATAACTATGATGCTAGGAGCCCAGCTCCCTGCACTGAGTTCGGTCCGGGACTTCCGCCCGAAATACGTCCGTCGATTACGGACGTTAAAGTGGTCGTGTGAACCCAGCCTTACTGCCTACCCGTGTAAAACAGACAGGCATCTTCTAGGCCACGCCTCTGGCATGGCCTAGCACGTATAACTAGTGGCAGACCTGGGACCTTTATTAGGCCCCCCGGTTGATATAGAAACCAGCGACACCCTGCGATGTAAGATCGGCATACCACAACACTTTATACCACAAAGGCCTTATGCACACGACCGTGCAGTATTTACAGACATTTGCGGACCGCAAACAGTAATAAATATAGAAGCACAGTCCGTAAATGCGAAAAATAGAACATGTCCTATTGTTTACAGGTCACTTCTATGACCCAGACACACACCCGTAAATATACGGGAAGGTGTTCGTGGCTGATAGAAATTAATGTAGCAAAGTTCGGATAGCACTAGGTTAAGGCGTGGGTGGATAAGTAGGGTCCCAACCCGATCCAATGGATCAAAAGCACTATGCAAACCAAAGTGGAAATTCTTTTGCAGATAGAGAATTTATTATATTTATAGCCAATGACAGTGCGACGTGTCGGTCAATACCATGACCTTCCTCAGGCCCTTAGTCAATGTATGATCCTGTATGGATGGCGCATTCGTATGGCGGCTGACCGCTGTTGTTCGGCGCCGAATGGAAATTAATATGTCAGTATTTTACCTGCAGTTACGGATATAAAAACTACGTTCGTGTGCATGATGCCTCAGTGTACATTTCTTTAACACGGGAAGCCTTTTGGCAATGTATGCCACTGCATGCCTATACAATAGCATACATCGCAATCTTCCAACATATACCTCCGATAGAAGGCTAAACTGCAATGGCAACAGAGCCTTAAATAGGAAGATATTATTTTACTCATGATTGCCCATCACGATAAGTTTTTCCTTCTCCCCTCTCTGGGATACATTCTTAAAGAAAATAAAAAAATAATAAATAATAAAAAGTCAAATATTCAGTTTCAACCAATTTCTTTAATAAAATAAGATTCTATCAAGAACATACAATTTTACATTTTTAAACGGATACAGCGTCAACTCGGATAAATAACCATAAAAAGTGTTAACAGCAGATGAAAAACATAACTTCGAAAACAATATACAGAATGTAAAATAACTTTGTCCAAGTGCAAAAGTAAAGAGATGCACATCAGCTTACAAGACCTGAAGGAGACAAGAGGAGGAGAGGTTAATTACGAACAGTAGTTTGTTAGGCTGGTTTGAAGTGCAATTTTATTTTTCGAACGAAAGCTTTCCTTTAGACTTCCCAATCACTTTGAATCCACTTCTGGCTTTGGCTCAAAAAACTGCATTAAAAACTGTACCTTAAACTGCATGTGCGATTTCAGCCTAAGGCTGAATTCACACACCTGGTTTTTGGTGCAGTTTGTGCGGCCGTATTTTTGAGCCAAACACAACAGAGTGGATACAACACTCATACCTTTTCATCTTTTTGGATCCACTCTTGTATTTGTCTCAAAATACTGCATCAAAAACTGTCACAAAATCTGCATGAGTGATTCCAGACTAAGGCCAGGTTCCCACTGGTCGGATTCGCTGCATAAAAATCATGCAGCGTATCAGACCTGGAACCCGCAGTACATGAAGTCAGAAAATAAAAATAAAAATTCGCACCACATCGCGGTTTTTCAAACTGAATTGCAGCTACGGAAGAAAGCACTCCTACTTTCCGCCTCAGTTTTATGTGCGCGTAGTCCGGCCTCCTACCATGTCGTTACAGCCATGTGACGAAAAAGTCTTGCAAGGCTGTTGCAGGTTTTGCATCCCCCCAATGAATTCAATGTGGAAAACCCGCAACAGAAAAAACAAAAAACGCAGCATAAATTGATATGCAGCGGAAATTAATTTTGCGCCGCCGGTCAATTTATTAACGCTTATGCGTTTTGTTTTTTTCTGCAGCGTGGGCATGCCATTTTTTAAATCTCATCCACTTTGCTGCTACTATAAATGCTGCAGAATTTCAGCATATAATTTAGTTGCAGAAATGCTGCAGCGTTTACGCTACGTGGGAACCCGGCCTGAGGCTATAAATTGCCAAAAAATTCTACGTGTGAGGGAGGCCTACACACATCTATGGTATCTAAAAATGCCATTTCGGTGGGAGACAAACCACAGTAAACCACCAATCCCACGTGCATGGTCACTTTCCATTATATTGCATGGGAGATGTGGAAACTTCCTAAAAAGCAGACACCTAGCAATACAAGTATAAAATCAAGAAACTGTTTATTCCGTAATACATGAGATATGAAATATGGTCTGGTTAGTGCAATAAAACACTTACCCAGATAATCATCCATCAGAGAACCAATAGCAAACTGTAAAAGAGTGAAAGAGTGTTAGAATCCAGACTACAAATTTGACTAAAGGTAGCCATACACATTATTTCTCCCAATTCCCCCAAAAAAATTTCACACTTGTCATACTTGGGTCAAGGGAGAAAGGGCAACAAGACACAGCCAGTGGGGGGAAAATATGTTCGGGCATGTTGAAAATTCACATGCCGATCCTTCTCTCCCCCTTTCCTACTTACTATATCATTCTTATCCACTCTGGTTCCAACAATCTTAAGGCGAATATCATCATCCTGCTGAATAAGTACATCCTACCAAAACAAAACAACTTTTATATACTACTCAAGCCTATAAATGCCACCTTAAAATTATTTTTACACAGTATATAATTAAATCATAGCCTTTATTCAATACATGTAGCCCTTCTGGCCTCCATCAACATAACCACATGAGGGTTAGACCTAATCACCAAAGGGATGTACATATAAAAACCTCTATGAGTATATTTACATGCAGCAGAAGTTTCTGTGACTCCCATTCATCTGAATGGGACTTGCAGAAACAACCACATTGAGAGGTATGGAACAGAATATCAGTCACAGAATTTTCTGCAACAAACCTGACAGCCAGCCAGATGGCCTAACACCCCAGGATTGTGGGTGAGTGGGTGGTTTTCATGATGTCTGGAATTGATCAGTACGATATTCTTTACAGCTTTGATTCATAATCTACTTGGATGTATTTTCGATATCGGTTTTTGATTGATAGGAGAGCAGTGGTGTCAAGGGGCCCAAGAGAGATATTAGACCGGGCCCCCCACACATTATAATATAATTTATGTCCCTCTCCTGTCGTAAAATATAAGGGACCTTAAAGAGACTTTGTCTCCAGATTATAAGTGCCCTATCTCCTACATAATCTGATTGGCGCTGTAATGTAGATAACAGTGGTTTTTATTTTGAAAAACGATCGTTTTTGAGCAAGTTATGAGCTAGTTTAGATTTATGCTAATGAGTTTCTCAATGGACAACTGGGCGTGTTTTTACTTTTTACCAACTGGGTGTTGTACAGAGGAGTGTATGAGGCTGACCAATCAGTGACCAATCAGGGTCCTACACTCTTCATTGTTCCAGCCCAGCATGATCCGCAGCACAGTGTGATTGTGCAGTGAAAGAAGTAAACACGCCCAGTTGCTAAAAACACAATACACGTCCAGTTGGAAATAAGAGAAAAAACACTCCCAGTTGTCCATTAGAAAGGCTCATTTGAATAAATATAAAATTGCTCATAACTTGGCCAAAAATTATCGTTTAAAAAAAACTTTACTGTTATCTACATTGCAGCGCCGATCACATGCAATAGGAGATAGGGATTTGATAATCTGGTGACAGAGCCTCTTTAATAAAGCCGGGGCAAGAATTTAAAAAGTCCATGAGAACTAATTCAGTAGTCGATTCAGAAAAATACCTCCTGTCTAAGTCGTCCCAGGCTGTGCTCGTCTGATGAAGCGTGCCAGATGCCATGATGGTGGCGTTTGTTCTGCCCAGTGCCTGCTGCTCCTCTCCCGCCTGCTCCAGAGAGCCAGCAGCGCCTTTGCTCCGATTGGCTGCTGAAGGGTGTTGCAGGCAGGTTGTGCAGAACAAAAAAAAGAGTTAAAGCGCCCACCCAGGACATACCACACCGTTAAATTACTGCGTATTTAGCACAGTAATATACGCAGTATGGATCTTTAGCATACTGCCTGCACAACCAGATCAGCCATCTACAGTCTTGGAGGCCCGCAGCAGTTAGCCCAAGACCAAGGCCAGCCGCCCAGCCTACAGTTTAATGTAACCTGGAATCATGTTTTCGGTACGGGACAGTAGTTCCACGCAGAGGCAGTGACTCCTAGCATCGTACATAACTATGATGCTAGGAGCCCGGCTCCCTGCACTGTGTTCGGTCCGGGACTTGTGGCTGAAATACGTTCCGTCCATTACGGACGTAATGTGCTCGTGTGAATCCAGCCTTATAAAGGTCAGTGCCAGCAGCTCTCAATCTAGCAAAACGACAGGCTCAATGACTATAGTGTAAAAAAAATATATACACCATAATACCCAGACAAACATAAAAGACTAATCACTACAAAATATTTAGCTAGATATTTCCTAAAAGTTTATGGCATTGGTTATTTCCATCCTATAAAGTGATGACATATCGCTAGGATATGCCATCATTTTATGATCAGCGGGGAGGGACGACCTCTGGGACGCCCCCGAGCCGGAGAATGAAGAAGCCACAACGCTGATTAAGTGACGCATCCCCTTTAAAGTTTTCCCTGCATAGCAGGGCACGGCCACATTTAAAGGGAATGCGTCGCTAGAAATATATTAATTTTTTTTTTTAGTTAAAGTTATTATATACATGATTAGACATTGTTCTAATTTTTTCACAAGTCAGGAAATATTATAAATTAGATTCTAATTTATAACATTTCCCTGTGCTGGTCACTAAAGGGAGCAATTCCCAAAATTGCAGCATTGGCATGTGGTAAAGCAACCACATTGCTTTATGCTGCAAAATTTGAGAAGACACACTCGCTCTAGCGTCTTCAAACAATCCCCCCTCCTTTATCCTGGCTAGTGCCAGGAGAAAGGAGGGGATTGAATGTTCAAACCTCCTACACTGTGTGCCGCCATTTTCTGAGCGAATACAGTGTAGTAGGCTTACATACAGTGGTAATCACACACTAAAACACGAATATACACAAACATCGCTTACCTGCACCTGCCGCGCCGCTCCATCCGGTCCGTCCGCTCCTAGTGCTTATTTCTAATCACATGTCCGGAAGCCGCGACCGGAAGTCGTCATCTTACTGTCCGGCTGCGCTTTCCGGTCCACAAGAAAATGGCACCGGATGTCGCTCAGCCGAGACCTTCCATTTGGACTGTGTGGGAGTGGCGCATACGCCGTTCCCACACAGACGGCATACACCATAGTGAACGCGAACGGCTCCCGTTCGCATTCTCTATGGTGATGTATGTGCCGTATTCCATCTCTGTATGTGTCGTTAATCAACACATACAGAGATGAAAAAAAAATGGCAGCCCCCATAGTGAAGAAAAAGTTAGAAAAAAAAACAAAAAACAGGTAAAATACAAAACACACAAATAAATAAAATGTATTTTAATAAAACACTAAAAGCAAACTGATATAAAAAAAAAAATCCGCGACACCCTTCCTTTAAGTTCTCTGCATAGCCTGGTAGCAGGAAGCGCCACTGTGCAGGAAAAACTTTGAAGGGGACACATTGCTTAATCCCACCACGGATAATAAAATTATGGCATATCCTATAGATATGCCATCACTTTAGAAGATGGAAATGACTTTTTAATGGCCCATTCCTAGTGTTGTTAAAGAGGCTCTGTCACCAGATTATCAAATCCCTATCTCCTATTGCATGTGATCGGCGCTGCAATGTAGAGAACAGTAAAGTTTTTGTTTTTTTTAATGATCATTTTTGGCCAAGTTATGAGCAATTTTATATTTATGCAAATGAAACTTTCTAATGGACATCTGGGCGTGTTTACTTGTTTTACTAGCTGGGCGTTGATCGTTTTAAAAAAAAACAAAAACGTTACTGTTATCTACATTGCAGCGCCGATTCACATGCAATAGGAGATAGGGATTTGATAATGTGGTGACAGAGCCACTTTAAATATACATGGGGACAGTGTAAATAAAGTGAATAGTGAAACAAATATGTATAAATGACATCTACCTATACATTTATTCAACATAAACAAATCTCTTACCTCATCTACAGTCTTATAACATGGTGGATTAGAATTTGGATCAAACTCCATTTCAGATGGAATAGACTAGAAAAATAAATAGAAAATGAATTAAGAAACGGCTAAACAAAAACAGACAAAAAAAGGCTAGTCAACGGAAAATGCCATAAATGTCTGATAGGAGGTCCCACATCTGGTTCCCTCATTGGTCTCTCGAATAAGCGTCCCCCCATCCTCTTCACGCCTAAACTGGCCACCGCATGCAGCTGGGGAATCCGTGAAGAGGTGGCTGGGAATTCTGTAAACAGCAGAGCTGTGCTCCCATTCACTTCCATGGGGGTTACGGTAACAGCTAGCACAGCGATCTTGGTAGTTTCCAGCCACGTCTACAGGGATTATTCGACTGAATGAGGCGGCCAGCAGCTGCCTAACCAGGTAGGACAGGGTTTGGAGACCCCTGTACGGGAGATAGGTGCGGGTCCCAAAGGGACTGAACTGTACTGAACTGCCATCCGAAACACTGAATGCCTCTGACAGCAGTGTGAATAGAGCATGAGAAACGGATAAGAAAAATTAGAAGTACTAGACCAAGGTTGGGTTCACATGTTGCATTTTTGAACAGTTGGGGAGAAAACTACATCTAAAAATCACATGCGTTTTTGTAAAGCGCATGGGTGATTAACCCTTTTATGACCAAGGGTCATTGATGCCCCCGTGTCCAGGTCAAATTTTCAATTTTTGATATGCACTTCTTTAAACGATATCTTTGGAACCGCTTTGAATGGCACAACTATTTTTTACAAGACTTATGAGGAGTTCATTTTTCTAGATTAGTTTAATTAATTCAGTGTTAATTTTTATTATGAGCAGACAAATCACTAAAAATGAAAGAAAACACACTTTTTTTGTAGTTTTTTTAATATCAATCCACACACTGTAGAGCACTGTAACAATTAGTCCTCTTCTCTCTCAGTCACCCTGGATCGCTGTGAGGGGAGAGTGAAGAGGGCTATATACACACAACCGTGAAAAAAATGTCAGTCAACAACGAATTAACGGTCAGTTTTTGATGGCTGTTTTGCATCAATGTGTCTCAAAATTTGAATCCATTTCCCGGCCGCCTGACCGTTTTTAACCGGCTTTTGCAATCAGTTTTTCATGGACGTTAAAAAAAAAAAAAAAAAAAAAAAAGATTAATTTTATTAGTTAGGACTTTTTATACCAACCCCCCGAAAACACCACAGTGCCCATGTAGATAGTGATGCAATACCACTGTAGATAGTGCCAGTGCTCCCTGTAGCTAATACCCACTTAGTGCCACTTACAGTGCCCATGTAGATATCACAAGTGTCCCCTGTAGATAGTGCCAATTTAATGCCACAGTACCCATGTATATAGCACCCCACCTCCTGTAAATAGCGCCACCCCCTGTATTTAGCAATATCCCCGCTGCAGATAGCGGCATTCCCCCCCGGAAATGGCACCCCCTTCCTGCAAATAGCACCACTGTAGCTCCCTGTAGGAGCGGAATCCCTCTGGCCGAAGATTCCGCTCCTACAGGAAGCCCCTGATGTCTCTGTCCATATATGGACAGTGACGTCAGGGTTTAACTCTAAAAGCGGAATCCCCTGCCAGAGTGGGGATTACGCTCCAGTAGTAGTCCTTGACCTCACTGTCCATATATGGATAGTGACACCAGGGGCTTCTCCAGTAGCGGAATCCCCGACAGAGATCTGACACCCAGGATTCCGCTCCTAGAGAGCCGCTGACGTCATTGTCCATGTATGGATAAGGACACCAGGGGCTTCAAGAGCGGAATCCCCGGCCCGAGTGTCGGCCGAGTATTCCGCTCCTAGACAGAGCCACTAACGTCAGTGTAAATGGACAGTGACGTTAGTGGCGCTGTTTAGGAGCGGAATCCCCGGCCAGTGTGACCAGACACCGGGGATTCCGCTCCTAGACTCCGTTCAGGTGGCGCTACAGCGGAGGGGCGGGTTGCTATCTGCAGGGGGGGGGGGGGGGTGGCACTACCTACAGCTGGGATGGGGAGACGGCTGGAGCTCCCTCTAGGAGGGGAGTCAGAATTCAAATGCTGGAGGGAGCTTAGGTGGCGCCATCTGCAGAGGGTTTTGTGGGTGGCACTATCTACAGTGGGGGTGTATTCCAAGGCTCTCAAAGCCCCGACACACGAGTGCGCAGTGCTACTCACACTGAAGCAGCACTGCACTCATTAGACCCCTTCCAGGCTGCCGACATCTATATACGTGCTAACTGCACGGGGCATTGGCAGTTAGAACGTATATAGCCGACTGGCAGTCGTGTAGGGGTTAAATGGTATTTCAGCTGTAAGCCTATAACTAGTAAGTATAAAACCAGATTACAGCTGAAACACTGTAAAACTTATGCAGTTTTTTTTTTTTTAATGCATTTTTCTCCTCAACAGTTCAAAAACACAACATGTAAAACCAGCCTTCAGATAACAACTCAGACTTATATTTACAGGTTATTAAAAACAAGGCAGTAACGCGCCTTAACTTAAAACAACTGATTAAATTGAAGGAATAAACTAATGTACGTACATGTCTAGAGATGAAACATGCCATAGGTCCAATTTCTGTGAACAATCCAACCTGTGATACAAATTTAAAAAAGATAGTATGTTTAACACGAAGATTACTTGAATTTAGAGAATCTGTATAGACATGCGAGGTTTGATCCTAATATCCCTTAGGCCTCCATCACACAAGCTTTTGATTTAGTGTCATTTTGTATTTTTCCTGGTGTTTTAAAAGTTCTATAAAAAGAAGCCCATAGAGAAAACAGCCAGACGAAAACCAAAAACAAACAATGCAATACAAAACAAAATGCTGTGTATGTAGGCAGTCTCATAATATAAGTGTAACTAAACTTTTATAAACTTTTGACATGTCAGAAGTTTTGATAAGGTGGGGATCTAAGCAGTGGGACCCCCACCGAATGCTAAAACGAAGCGGCAGAAGCGCTCAGTGCCACTTTTTTTCTGATCGGCTTTCCTCAGAAAGCCGAGCAGGCTTTGTAAGGACTCGGACTTTGTATTGAACCAGCACACAGAGTTTTGATGCAGTTTTTTGGCTCCGTTTTTGAGCCAAAGCCAAAAGTGGATCCACAAAAAATAATAAAGAAAGAAGAAGGGTATAAAGAAAAGACGGATGCATCTTTTTTTCTCTTACATCCACTCCTATGTTTGGCTCAAAAAAACTATAAGCTTCCTGGAAGAGAAAAATACATTTACATGTGTATGTACAGAATGTGTCCATCCATCTTTTGTGCAGTGCAGCTATGCAAGTTTTATTAACTCCATGTTAATATGGGTACATAGATAAAAAGTGGCAACCGAGAATGGATATTTTAGTTGTGCACAACACACTCACCTTGTTGACCTGGGTAACAACAGCATCTACTACTTCTCCCTTGAAAGGGCGAAAAACAATGGCCTTATATTTAACAGGATACAGCACAAAGCCTCTGCCAGGCTGGATAACACCAGCACCAATATTGTCAATGGTGGTGACTGCAATTACAAAACCATACCTGAAAAAGAATAAAAATAATTGTAGATAAAATATAAAGAACAGGTCAAGAAATAGAAAAGGGGTGTTAAAGCATATTTCTGCAGTACAAGTTTCAGAAACCTTTTTATTATAATTTTTTTTAAATTAATATCTTACTAGTTATATGAAAACATTTTAGAAAATTATTCCAAACCATTTTTATTGACATGATTCAATCATAAGAAAAAAAAGAATGAAAACAAACCCACCCCTTTCCGGACGTCAAAGAAGAGGAACAAGAGAAAATAAAAAAAAAATAGCATGTTCATTATAATTCCAATATCAAACATGGGGCCTTGGGGCAATAATTTTGTCCCTTGATTCCAGTTGGTCAATACGGCCTCTCCATTTAGTACAAAAATATAGAGACAGTAGAATCTTTCATAAAGAAGTACTCTGAATACCGCCATCTGCCATTCGATAAATTCCAGAAGATCTTTTCAAACCATTTCCTTAGAATCTGCAATCTTGCCAGAAACAACTAAATCACAAGATCACAATCATGCCCCTGCTTCGGACCTGGTATTCGTGAGGGGTCTCCCAAGAACATTAAGCCTTGAGAATTCTCCAAAGCTACACCTAGGATAGATTCAATAATTACAACTACAGATGACCAATATCGATGCAGTTTTGGGCATCGCCACATCAAATATATAGGATCAGCCTGATCTATATTACACCTAAAATCAGTAAAGAAGTATCCGGCACACAAACTGGAGTTGAGATTTTTATTTATCCTATTGCCAGTGGCTGAGTGCAACGTTTCGGTCTAGTTCACCTTCTTCAGGCACTAAAAATAATTTTTTAACTATCAAAATGAATATATATTTAGGTTCTCCATATTCAAGGGTCATAAATTGTAGATGTCCACTGACTAAGTTACAATGTACATTTACTGAGTACTCAGTTGAGTATTCCATAGCAATAATAAAGTGAAAAAATGAAAACTGGGAGAACAAATTGATACATCAAATCGCATGTACAACATCCAGGTAGTATACATATATAATCGTAAATTCAGAAATAGTAGTGGCAGTGTAAATATCATGGCGTGAGTTATAGGTTATGGCATCGATCCAGGAGTTAGGAGTTCACATGAATATGCTTTAGTCTGCATATTCTCTAGAACTCAATAAAAAAAATATTCAAATGGTTGAAATTGTATCAGTCAGGGAGAAAAAAAAAAGGAAACCACTGAAAAAAACGTCCCTTTACAGGACATAGTGTTTGGGGATATTGGTTAAGGAATAATGAACAGTGGATCACATATAGTACAACATCTATACTTTGTACTTGCATACAGGTACATCAGTGCATAAATCCATATAGCTCTTGATTAATAACATATGTTTTTTTGTAGAATCACACATAAGTTCCCACGTTCTATGGCAGTAGTGTCCCAGATTAGGTCAGTCTTTTTTTTTTTCTTTATCAAGATTTTTATTTTGAAAATATAACAGCATATAAAACATTTCACATATTTGCCAAAAAATTTGCACGCAGTGCAATATACAAACTTTCACATGGTAAGAGCAGGATATAAAATATATAAACATCATTAGGAGGTAGCCTCCCAACCATCAGTGATTGAATATGAGTTGAAATGTAGTGGTACTAACTGTACCATGTTTACAGCAAAATAGTGCAGTAGTCAGGGGACCAGTCCCCAATGAAATAAGATTTGGTACGTATAAGTGCACACAAATGTGATATCACACAAACACAAGACACTAGACAATAAAGGGAAACATACAGACAAAGCGCACAGAGTAAGGTCATATAATTCGTTCAGAACATTCTATCTAACCAGAGAGGTAGATCAGCACCATCCCAGAATCCAGACCACACTGCCCAAGTTTGGACAAAGAGAACAGATTTGCCCCTATCCGCGGACAGCAACTCCTCCATCCTCATAATTCCGTTCATCTCCGTTACCTATTCCTTCAGAGAAGGTACAGTATGAGACTTCCAGTGACGAGGTATCACTGTTCTCGCTGCAGTGAGGAAATGCCTAAAGACACCCTTTTTGAGGTGTGGGAGTGATCCAGGAACCATGGACAGTAATCCAATAGAAGCAGAGGTCGGGACCTCCGTGTGAAAGAGCTTGTTACCCAGGTCAAAAATCTTCCCCCAAAAGGGACGTAGCTTAGGACAGTCCCACCAAATGTGCAACATGGTTCCAGGAGCCTCCCCACACCTCCAACAATCAGCAGACACATCAGGAAATATCCTATGCAACAAAGCAGGACAACGGTACCACCTGGTAAGTATCTTGTAGTTCTTTTCTTGAGCAAAACAAGACGTTGGGAGCTTTTGAGCTAGAAAGAAAGAAGTACCCCATTCCTCTTCAGAATGTTGAACCCCCATTTCATCATCCCATCCTGTAGCAACACCAGACAGTCACCCATGGAAGATAGGAGCGTAACTGCAAATAGGACCACCAGGTTGATAGTCTCCCCGGGCAGGCCTCAAACAGCATTCATTGATAAGATGGCACCAGCAGGAGTAAGGGTCTTAGCCAAATATCCACCCTCCCCTCTCTCCCAACAGAGGAATGTATCAACACCTACCGCCGGAGGGAAGGAAGGGTTATCAAAGAGAGGAGTCAGAGGACCCGTGCGATGAACAAGGCCCGCAGCACCAAAGACTCGCTCCCAGGCCACAAGAAACTGACGTGTAAGGAAAGGTAAAGAAATCGCTTGTCGCTGAAGGACAGACAACCACAGCAGAGAGGACAATGCAATAGGAGACATAGCTCTTCCAATGCGCACCCATTGCTTACCCGTTTCCGAACGGAACCAATCCACTACCCTCATAATCATCGCAGCTGGATGGTATAGTTTAAAGTCTGGAAGACCCGCGCCCCCGTCTACTTTTGGCCGACTAAGGACAGCAAAACTAATGCGAGGCTTACAGGAGCCCCACACATATTTAGTTATGGCCCTGTGTAAGGTCCTGCAAAAACCCGATGATACAATAGGGACGGTCTGGAAGATATATAGAAATTTGGGCAAGATATCCATTTTGACTGCGTTGATACGCCCAAACCATGACATACGATTCCTGCCGTACTCCGCCAATTCCTTCAGAGTACGCTGCAGAATGGGCATGTAATTCAGAGCAAACAGATCTGACTGTTGCGTGGGGACATGCACCCCCAAGTATTTTAAGGACATAGGTTGCCATTTGAATGGGAAAACCTGAGCGAGATTGGTAGCCAGAGGAGCATCCAGAGATATATGCAAGGCCTCTGATTTAGAGTAATTGACTTTAAAATTACTTAAATGACCAAAACGCTCGAATTCCTCCGTCAAAGATGGCAAAGAAATCATGGGAGTTCTAATGTACACAAGGAGATCGTCCGCATATAGCGCCAGTTTATGATGTTGTGAGCCAACCTGTACACCATTAACAGGGTTGTTCCGCAGTGCCACAGCCAGGTGTTCCATGACCAGAACATACAATAGAGGCGAGAGTGGGCACCCCTGTCTCGTGCCATTAGCGATAGACAAAGAGTCAGATAAAAGTCCGTTAACACGAACCCGAGCGGTAGGCCTATGGTACAATGCCATTATCCTTTCCACCATAGTAGCGCCAAGGCCAACCTGCATCAGGACACTGCGGAGGAACACCCAATGCACTCTGTCAAAGGCCTTTTCGGCATCCACCGAGAGCAAGCACATCATTATTTTACGGGATTGGCAGTATGACGTTAACAGGAGGGTCTTATTAGTATTATCCCGCACTTCCCGACCGCATACGAACCCCACCTGATCATCCAAGATCAGGCCAGGTAGCAACGGCGACAGGCGAGAGGCAAGCAACTTCGCGAAAAGTTTTACATCAACATTGATTAGGCATATGGGCCTGAAGTTAGTGCACAATGTTGGGTCCTTGCCAGGTTTTGGTAAGAGGGTGATATGAGCCGAGGGATTGAGGCGCAAAGGGACAGGAGGAAGACACGGAGTTAAAGACTTTCGTCAAAAAAGGAGCCAGTTGATCCTTAAATGTTTTATAGAATTTGTTGTTAAACCCATCGGGCCCCGGACGCTTGCCCAAGGGTGAGTCTCCAATAGCTCGCTCCACTTCCGATTCCACAAAATCTTCCTCGAGCCCCAAAGCTTCCCCATCCTCCAAGGACGGCAACCTGTATTATTAACATAACGGTTGATTTTATCCCGTAACGCCTCAGCCTGCATATCGTGAAATTGACCTTTAATATTATATAAAGCCAAGTAATATTGTCTGAAGCAATCAGTAATACCCACCGGGTCATGAACCTCGCTGCCCGAGGGAGATGTAATTTTAGGGATGTAGGACTCGTGTACGGGGATGTAATATACGTGCCAAAGACCTGCCACATTTGTCCGCAAATTCGTAGGAGTGCTTCCGCATCCGATCCCTGAACCGGGCATGTGACTGATCTATTAGAGAACGTAAGGATTCTCTTGCTGTAGTTAGATCCGCAAAAACCTGTGAGGATGGAACCCGTTTATGACATGATTCCAAATCCCGTATCGGAGTAAGGAGGCGTGCAATAGTTACCCCTTTTTCTCGTTTCAAGCGAGCCCCATGCTGTATTAGGACTCCTCTGACATTTCAGCGCCTCCCACTGGAGTGGCAAGGGAGTAGAGTCATGCTTATGAACATCGGAAAAACCCGAAAGCGAGTCTTTAAGGGCCGACACGCACACTGTATCACGTAATAAGTTACCATCGAGTTTCCATGACTGTAAGGTCATAGTCTCTTATAAGAAGATAAGAAATAAAGTACATAGAAAGCTTTGTTGACTCTTACCTGAGCCGTGCTTGGGACGGTTGTGTGAGCGCTAGGCCTAGTAAAGCGGCTGACCGCTAAATATGGCCCGGTCTGAGAGTGTCCCATACTCATAACGAGTGCCAAATGGCCTGACGTTCGTCAGGTGTTGAGCACGATGACGTCACTCAGGACGTCTGTGCGTCCAAAAAAAGGGGGGCGTGTATATTCTGGTAGCGTGTAGGGGGTGTTGCCAGAATGTAAATCGGTCCACCCACCGTTTTTTGTTTTTTTCTCCCCTGCCTCTCCACTGACGGTGGACACATTACATTCTGAAATTGAATTAGAACTCTCCTGAACACTCTGTTCTTGGATATTGGATGACAGACGTTTTTCTTTTGGAGACCACGTCGGTTGACACCAGTGATTCTGCACATGAGCCCCCTTGACCCAAGAGCAAGCGTCTGTTTTTAGGGTTATGGGAGGGTGAAGAATTAGTGATCTGCCCTGGGATAACATGGCCGGGGCCAACCAACAGATCAATTCCTTCTTGGTGACTGGAAGAGATGGACAATAGACTGTCTAGGGATGCAGTAGGTCTGTTCCAAGAGCTCAGGATATTGCTCCGAAGAACTCTGATGTGGACTTTGGCCCATGGTACAGCATCTATAGTGGAGGTCAGTAAGCCCAGAATTCTCATTGAGAGTCACTCCCTGAATAATTTTGTGGCAACGCTCTGGAGATAGACTGAGGTTCAGGTGATGCGAATTGATGAAGAAGCCAAAGTATTTTGTCTGTTGGACTGGCACCAACTGAGACTTCTTCATATTTATGAGGAAACCATGCAGTAACAGAGCCTAAGTGATCGGTGCTATAATCAACCAGTCGTCTAGATATGGGATGATGGTAATTCCCTGGAGATGCAGGGCTGCTGTGAGGACAACAGATATTTTTGTGAACACTCGTGGAGCAGACGGGATGCCAAATGTTAGGCCATTGAATGGATAATGCCGGATCTGTGACTGTCAGATGGCAAAGCGCAGAAATTTTCTGAGGTTTCCATTTTGAACCTATTTTCTTATTAAGAACCCTTTAAAAAAGGTTAGAGCTATTATAAGACGCCATTTGTGGTAGAACTTGAAATATATTAGAATATACCCCCTTGGTGATAAGGAACAGATTACGGTACTCCCTTCTGAAGAAATTCCTTGACTAGTTGGAGGACAGGATTCTCCCGATTGACAAGGTACAAATTGGGAGGGGACTCAGAATTCCAAGGCATATCCTCTGTAGATGGTAGAGGACACCCATTCCTGTGAGGAAGTGTGAGACCACTGGTTTGAAAACACGTTAAATATTCCTCTGACCATAAAAGGGGGCCTGGCTTCATTGATTACCAGGTTTTTGATTATTCACCTTCTTGTAGGAGAGGAGGCTATCCTGGCATCCATTTCTCCCCTGTCTACCTTGGAAACGAAAAAGTATTTTGTTTCTAGGTGAATGCCTGCGTTGATAACGAAAAAGGCTTGTTAAAGGTTTTCTTAGGTTGAGGGAGGGCTTGCCATTTACCCTCAGACCGGGACTCCAGGATCTCCTTCAACTGGGATCCTAACAGACTCAGGCTGGAAGGGTAGGTTACAGAAATTTATTTTGGACTGAACATCTTCCTTCCATAGCTTTATCCATAAAGCTCTTCTAGCCACTATGGAGGAGGTCATTGCCCTAGAGAAGAGGTTTATAGAGTCCAGAGAACTGTCACATAGGAATTCTGTGGCATTCTTCATCAATGGTAAATTTTGAAGAATCTCCTCTCTGGGCACTCCACCCTGTATGTCTTGGGTCAGGTGACTAAGCCACCCTCTTAGGGCACCGAGGCAGTTGCTAGAGAAGTCTTGCATGCTGCCGTATAAGCTGGATCCAGGAAAGCAGCCCTATAAGGCCTTTCTACATTTGTATATATAATTCTTCTGCTTCTGTTCAGTTCTTGGTTTTTGGATTTAAAAAAAAATATATATACATGCAAAAACTGCACTGTGGGAACCCAGCCTCAAAGCCCCATCTAAGTTCCTGTCAAGAGGATCAGGGAAAAGGGCAGACTCCTGAGAAGGGAATACCACTCTTGGCAAGCTTTGCCGCTGAGGAGACATTTTTTTTGGATCTATCCTATAAAAACTGGCTTACCCCCAGTCATGCTGGAGCCCTTCTGACAAGAGACAATGCCCCGAAAGACTTTATCCTTAGATTTAGGAAAATAGAAAAGTCTCTCTCTCTCTTAGGCTCACCTTTGACAGATTCAATAGCAGACTTAACCGCTTTTATCAGCTGGGAGACTATGCTTTTTTGAGGAAGTAAAGCAAATCCTCATCCACAGATTCATCATCATCATCAGAAATATATTCTCCTTCAGAAATATGAATCATCTGAAGAGGAGGGAGACACAGAATGTTTTGGTCAACAGCACAACAGGTTCCCAGACGGTCACCCATATTGGAACTTGCCAGGCCTTACAATGGCTGATTCGTTGACGGATGATGAAGGTCCCTGAGCTCTGTGCTTTTTTCTCTTATGAGAAGTTCTGGCTTCCTGAAAGGTAATAGCTAGCTGCTCTTTATGTCAGCCCAGGAAGAATCTGGCTTCAGTCCCCTGGGGATCAACATACTGAGAACTTTCAGGTGATGGACATGCAGTGTACACATTAGAAGAGCAGGGAGAGGCTGGTCATTAGACTTTCTCCTCCTTTTGCCAGACTCATGTCTTTATGTGGACATCTGTAAAAATAGGCACATATCAGTATGTTGTCTCATGATGTTTGAGCAAGCATAACACGCCAGGAGTGTAGATACCACACGAGACGGCACATCAGAGGCAATAAGAACAGCATCACAGATCAGCTTACCTTGCGAACAGGATTCTGCTGCCTAGCAGTGGCACCATGTTTACCCTCAGACAGGTAATCTGCAGGTAGCCTGCAGGTTTAATATGAGGCCAGGCAAGGAAACTAGGCCCTCAAACATGGGCCGAAGCACTAGCATACCTGGAGTTCCTGCAAAATCAAGTGCCGTCCATTCCGAGGCAGAGGGGAGGCGTGGCGTGAATTGTGTCATACGCGAGGGACCAATCAGGCGCCTGGACGGTGATGACGTGCCCAGCGTCAGTGGAGATCCCAGGACATCCTCTCTGGGAGACGCAGTCACCGTTTTAGAAGGGAAAACCCGGCCTGTCCGACACATATGAGGAATAGAGGGAACACCATCCTTCCTCCTGGACATAACACGCAGAGCAGTGCCTGTTGTCCTTCAAGCCGAGGGACCCGATACCAGAGTATACAGCTTGGAATATAGTGGATATAACACAGAGCAGAGCCTGTTCTTCAAGCCGAGGGACCTGATACCAGAGTATACAGCTTGGAATATGAAGATCAAAGGAAAAAATAAAAAATCTTCGTAAGTCAGCAGACCCATGGGGTCGGAAACTGCTCTTCTATGATGCCACTCAGAGAAGAAAAAAAATACAAGTGTGGAATGGATCCTACTGCCTTTTATAGACAGGTACTACTCAAGTGTTTAATCAACTGCTTATTAACCTGTCTCTTCTGGTCGTACTTAAGGGAGTTTAAGCCATTGGTGTGCTGTCTGAGGACGACCAGGAAATGCAGGTGAGGGTACAGAGGGCACAAAGCTTTGGGAAAAGGATACCAAGGAGGATTGAACTTCCTGTTTAGCAATTCCTTTAATCTCTTCAATTAATGATAGTAGTTCCTCTCTTTTCTATGCAATGCTGGCAAAGAGTTTTTTTTAAATCAGAAGATAACTTTTTCCCACATATAGCACATTAACAAAATTGATTCTCCCTTTTGGTTTTAGAGGATAGCTCTCTGGGAGTGTCCTACAAGAAAAAAAAAAAAAGCATATAAAACAAAATTGAAGAGGAAGACCCCACTAAAACTACTAATATATATATATATATATATATAAAATTATATATTTTTTAACCCAGCACTTACTGGAGCTGGGAGCACGCAAGACTCAGAACCTAGCTTAGAGGTTGAAGCCTCATCTCCTGTCATCATTGCAGTAATCACAGCATCTTACCCGACGGAGGTCTTTCTGAAGTCTGGCAGTGTTTAAATCAACCACGGCGACTGCATGCAAAAAGGACTCCTCCCTCTGGTTCAGAAAGTCCATGTCCGGAGGAAGGCCACAGCGAGACTTTCTGCGCATGCGTGCGTGATCTTCGAACCAGAAGTGCATCAAGCACGCTGCCGGCAGTAGGCCACACATACTTACAGAACTCACCAGGATGGTTTAATGCGTGTGCCAGGGGTGGAACGCACGTTAAGGATCGAAGAGAGTATCAACAACGGGAAGCAAGGCTGGGGAGTTACAGGAGGACCGGAGCCTGCTGTTCAGCCACCTCAGCATTACACAGAGGCGCAGGAGGGGCAGCATAAGACCTAGAGGTCTTACTAGGCACTAGGGAACAGGAGCTGTACCGAAGGCCAAGCTGAAAAGAAAATGTAAGAGAAGTCTTCTGCTGCTACAAGAGCAGTAACCCTCTTGTATGCCCCTAGCAGGGACAGGAAAAACAGGTGGGGAGGGGCTATTTAAGCTTTTGTGTGTTCCTGTCCCAGTTAGGGGTGGAGAATCAACTGGTGTTCGGTCATGGAGGGTGTAATTGAGAAAACTGTGTGAACAGGGCCTAAGACACAAAAGAGGAAATCGGTAATAGCATATAACCAGAACAATAACACATCCTATTATCAGGGACCACCACTTACTTGCCAGTACATGTCCCTTCCACCTCAGTGAAAAGCTTTTGTTTAACTGTATTGAGAAGGTTTGGACCAAAATATCTCGGGTGCAGGAGAATTTCATGTTCCAGGGAGATCTATAAAAGAGAAATCGCATGTGTGAGAATATATCTAGTAAGGCATAGCATTTTTAAGAAGAGCCATAGCGCTCCATATAGAGGTATTACAGAAATATTTACCCTAGTAGCAAAGCCTCCAGGGGAGATGACCTCTGTAATATGGCATCAAACGGAGCCTGCCAACAGGGCCACAATATCCATGAGGCGAGATGAGCTTCTCACCTCAGGCGGCCGCCACCCCCTCCTGCAATATAATTATACCTGCGTCCATAGGACACAGATACAATTACATGCATAAGGGCTGAATGGCAGGGCATGTTCTGTGCCCTGCTATTTAATTAAGCCATCGCGCCGCTTGCGTCGTTCAGCCACAACAGACATGCTCAGAAGAGAGCAGTCCTGCATTGCCACAGGACGACACGGGATCAGGTGGGTATGTAAAAGTTTTTTTTTTTTCTTATAAAAGTGTGAGTGGCATTATCTACAGGGGGGGGCGACTATTTGGGGCAGTGTGTGTGTGTGTGTGTGTGTGTGTGTGTGTGTGTGTGTGTGTGTGTGTGTGTGTGTGTGTGTGTGTGTGTGTGTGTGTGTATATATATATATATATATATATATATCTTCAGAGCACAGCATATGGCGCAAATATATTTAGGGGCATAGTGTGTGGCACCATGTTAAGTCTATCTTTGATTATAGGTGCAGAACCATTTGAAAAGTGAGAAGCTGAAGACATCTGAGCAGCAAACTAAAGAAATGGGCCGTGGCAAGTCATCATAGAG
Source organism: Rhinoderma darwinii (assembly GCF_050947455.1). Lineage (NCBI taxonomy): Eukaryota > Metazoa > Chordata > Amphibia > Anura > Rhinodermatidae > Rhinoderma > Rhinoderma darwinii. Next base: position 13,647,723 of record NC_134695.1, on the reverse strand, counting down.
GTCTGGACCGGATGGAGAATTAAAGAGAAAAAGAACAAATAGAATCTGAGTAAATGTCACCTGTGAGTGACTTAAAGAGGCCCTGTCACCACATTATAAGTGCCCTATCTCCTACATACGGAGATCGGCGCTATAATGTAGGTGACAGCAGTGCTTTTTATTTAACGATCTGTTTTCACCACTTTATTAGCGATTTTAGATTTATGCTAATGAGTTGCTTAATGCCCAAGTGGGCGTGTTTTTACTTTAGACCAAGTGGGCGTTGTACAGAGGAGTGTATGACGCTGACCAATCAGAGTCATGCGCTTCTCTCCATTCTTTACCACAGCACATAGGGATCCTTTTAGATCTCTATGTGCTGTCTTATACTAACACATTAACGATACTGAAGTGTTTAGACAGTGAATAGACATTCCACGGGATGTCTATTCACAATCTCTGCACTTCGTTACTGTGTCGGTGGTAGTTACAGCACAGGAAGCGGAATCTCGTTGTAACCTGTCATTTACCGCGTAATCTCGCGAGATTACGCTTCAGTTACTTTAACTACCACAGAAACAGTAACGAAGTGCAGAGATTGTGAATAGACATCCCGTGGAATGTCTGTTCCCTGTCTAAACCCTTCAATATCGTTAATTTGTTCGTATAAGACAGCACATAGCGATCTAAAAGGATCCCTATGCGCTGCCTAAATGAATGGAGAGGTGTGCATGATGCTGATTGGTGAGCGTCATACACTCCTCTGTACAACGCCCACTTGGCCTAAAGTAAAAACACGCCCACTTGGGCATTAAGCAACTCATTAGAATAAATCTAAAATCGCTAATAAAGTGGTATAAATAGATTGTTTTATTAAATAAAAAGCATTACTGTCACCTACATTATATCGCCGATCTCCGTATGTAGGAGATAGGGCACTTATAATGTGGTGACAGAGCCTCTTTAATGTAAATGTTTATTCTGCCTCTAATCAGTAGTGTAGTCACTGTATGATCTGCAGTGAGATGAGTGGTATGATTTTTTTTTTTGTGAAGAAGCAATTCCCAGCATATCCTTACCATTGTTCAACACATGCTGGGAGCTGTAGTTTTAGGCCATACAAACCTATATGGCTGGGGTTGCACTAAATTGAGCTGTATTTGTGCTGGTGTTGTACTTATGTTATAAACTTGGTTCTGGAGCGGTATTTATCTAGGTTCTGGGGATGTATTTACGTACTGAGCTTGGTTCTGGGGATTCATTTATGTACCGAGCTTGGTTCTGGTACTGTATATATGTCAGAGCTTCTTGTATATATGTCAGAGGTTCTGGAGATGTAATTATATAGGATATATTTATAACAAAATTGCAGGGCAGATGGAATGGTTTTCAATTCATTGTATATTTAACGGAAACTTGTCAGGTACTTTTAACCCCTTGAACCGCCACCGTGCAGTAATATCTGACCTGACAATATTTCCAAACATTCCCCTGTATGTGGTTTTCAGATGCATAAAAATCAGCTTTTAAACCGGCACACACTATATGCTAATTACTCATTAAAGGGTCATTGGGCTGTGCCGCTATCCTGAAGAGTCACATAGTCCTGCTTCCAAACCCACCATTCCATGCTTGATGGACATCCCCCTGGCTATTATACATCACTAGCAGCCTCCTCCAACTTTCTCGGATGCGCCATTGCCTGGTACTACTTGGACATGCACCGTGCAGCAAGGTGTACCCTGCCCGGCTTCACCGTGCGTGCCCGGGAGTACAAGGCAATGGCGCATCCGCAAGAGTTGGAGGAGGCTGCTAGTGATGTAGAACAGCCAGGGGGATGTCAGTCAAGATCTGGGGGGCACCATTTCAATTTTCATCCCAGGCAGCAGAAAAGATAGAATTGGCCCTGCCTGCTACAATTATCATTCTGTTGAATTCTGTATAAAATGAGAGAAAAATCCTCTGTATGAAATTAGGATACAGAGGTACAAAATTGGCCCAGAGATTTTTTTTATATATATATATATATATATATATATATATATAATTTTTTCTTCTTTTTTTTTTAAAGCGTTTGAGACTGTTCCACACAGTCTTGTACGGAAGCTAAAAGCAGGGACTGGGGGTCCATGTTTGAAAGTGGGTAAAGAATTGAGTTAAGGGACAGAAACCAGACTCGTTATAAATGGTACATACTCAAATTCGTCTGAAGCCAGCAGCGAGGTACCACAAGGAACGGGTTTTGCCACAATTCTTTTTAATCTCTTTATTAATGATCTCATGGATGGGATTGAAAGCAAGGCGTCAGTTTTTGCTGATGATGCAAAACTTTGTAGGATACTTAAAAGTCAGCTATAATATTAGAGAAAGACCTACTGTAGATAAGCTGGCAGCATGGGCAAAAACATGTAAGATTAAATGTAATGTTGCTAAATATAAACGCAATGCACCTAGGCCGCAGGAATAATGCATATACATTAAAAGGACAAGGAGGTCGTCCCGGGTAAAAGCTAAGCAGCAGCACTCAATGTCAAGCAGCAGCTGCAAGAGCAAATAGCATTTTAAAAACCTGTGATCCCAATGTAATTTAGTATAGCCAGGCAATCGCCATAGACATCAATACAAAACAACCCAAACAGTTAGGTGCCAGGTGATCATTTAATGTGCATTGGCTTGAGGATGCTGAAGTTGGTTTCTTATTTATATTTTCTGTATTTTTGTTTTTTTATGAGCAAATTAAAGTAAAAATTTATGTCCATAATAAAATACATTGCACTGAGCTGCCCAAAAGTGAAAACACTTTAAAACAGCCTAAAAACAGAAAGCTGGCACAAAGATGGGCATCAAAGTGGGCAATACAAAGTGTGATTTATAGGGTTAAATGACTTTGGGCCACGGATCTCACACTGCCAACATACAGAGAGAGTGATGCCCCGCATCAAAATCAGTCGAGATCAGCCTGGCCCGAACAGGTTCTGGGCATGAAAGCTGGCATCAAAATGGGCAAATTGACAATTTTTACAGATTTGAATAAGTAACTCATGTTTTTGAAGGGTTAAATGACTTTGGGCCACTCACTGATGCATGGGTTTTAAAACATAACTCACAACACCGCTACCTTTTATAGATGGCATGGGAGATTGCTTCACAACATGAAAATTAAGAATATTGCATCCCCCAAAGACTGGTTTATCACAAACCATTATTTCATGAATTAACTGCATCACTATGCACTTTGGCGTTCTGTGATATGTAAGTTTGTACTCAAGGAGGGTCTTTATTTTCTGTTTTTTTACACGGTTATCCCAATAAAGTTTATTTTTATTTTTTTTTATATTGCATTTTTCTAGAAGTTTATTGTATTAGGCTAGACAGTGAAAACATTTATCATCCAGCATCAGCCATTGTGATAAATATGCATCAGTAAGACTGTCTGTTCTGAGTTATAAAACAACTTTTCATGAATGGATAGTACTAGTGAATATAAGGAACTTTGTAATATATATTATTAAATAAATATGCTTCTTTCTCCATTTATCAGGCTGCTTTGAAATTTCCTGCTTTTAAAATTGAAATCTATAGAGAGGGGAGGGGGTGTAGGTGGCAGAGGTTGCGGAAAGAGACACACATAGCGCAGCTGCTGAGCTCTCTGCGACCAAACACGGTCATGTCCATGGCCACCGGCCGTCAGGCTCACTCACCTCCTGATGGCCGCAGCCATGGTTCTGCGAGTGCTGGTCCCAGTCTCCTCCTCAGGAGACGCCAGCGCTTGCTTCCGCTCACCTCGCCCGGGTCCCGTAGGGTGCGTGTGAACGCTCGTGCCAGCTATTAAAGCGGCAGCGCGCGTACCAGACATTTATGTTTAATTAGCCCATGTGCATCCTGGACTATAAGAAGGGCCCAGTCCCTTCCTCCCATGCCTGAGCGTTTTTGTCATACCCAAAGTTTGTCTATGCAAATGGTCTCCTAGTGTTTTCCAGTTCCCAGTGTTTCCCGTACCTGTATCCCATGCTATCCTGGTCAAGTGCCGTGCTGAGCTGCAGTCGTGCTGTGCTGCATACCACGCCTGACGTCTGCCTGCTGCCTAGACCTAGCCGAGCCTGACTTGCTACTGTCCGAGCTGCCACAGGTACCCTATACAAACTATAGACGGTTACCTGTGCCCTGTTGGCCAGCTGCCATACCGCCAAGGCGGTACGGTCCAGTGGGTCCACTAACCCATTGTGACACACACCATGTAAGATAGCCCTCCTAGTACTACTATGCCAGATAAGATAAGACAAGACTCTACCATTGTTCAGTAAGGCAATAAATCAATTAGAATTCCCCCCCCCCCTTCCATAGACTTCTCTGTGTGAGGCTGGAGACGGATTACTTAGAGATAAGAGGCTACGTGACAGGAAAGAGGAGGAAAGCCGCTTCATTAGTAGAGAGGGAAGCATAATTCTTTAATAACATATATGACAGAGTTTGTTATATTCACCTGTACTATTCATTTATGAACATTTGTTCTATAACAGTTACGCTTTAACTCCTTAACGCCGAAGGACGGATATATCAGTCCTCAGCAGCTGCTAGTTCGCGCAGGACGACGGATATATCCGTCCTGTGATGGCGCGGGTACTGAGACTGTACCCACGCGATCAGCGGCAGGAGCACGGCTGTTATACTCAGCCTGGCTCCTGCTGCAACTGCCGGAATCGAAGCGCGCTTCGATTCCGGCAGTTTAACCCATTAAATGCCGCTGTCAATAGTGACAGCGGCATCTAATGTGTTTGACAGAGGGAGGGAGCTCCCTCTGTCACCCGATCGGCGCCCCCGCAAGAAAATCGCGGGTCGCCGTCGGGTTTCCATGACAGCCGGGGGTCTAACAAAGACCCCCAAGTCTGCCTTCAGCATCTGCCTGTTAGGCGATGCCGGAGGCATGACCTAACAGGTTGGCTGTCAGTTTTACACTGACAGGCAATAATGCTTTGGTATACTAAGTATACCAAAGCATTATATATGCGATCGGCACATCGCATAGTGAAGTCCCCTGATGGGACTTAAAAAAAAAAAAATGTCAGTTAAATAAAGTTTGTAGAAAAAAATAATAATAATTACAGTCAAAATCAAATAAAACTACTTTTTTTGCCCAAAAAGTGGTTTTATTCAGTAAAAGTGTCAAAACAAATCACACATACACATATATGGTATCCCCGCGATCGTAACAACTTGACCAATAAAATTAACACATTAATTAAACCGCCGGATGAACGGCGTCCAAAAAAAACGCAAAAAACAACGGCAAAATTCTCTTTTCTCCCATTCCCTCCATAAAAAATAAAATAAAAGTTAATCTATAAGTCCTATGTACCCCAAAATAGTACTAATGAAAACTACACATTGGCCCGCAAAAATCAAGCCCACATACGGCCACATCGACGGAAAAATAAAAAAATGACGGCTCTTGGAACGCGGCGATGCAAAAACAAGGAATTTTTTTCTAAAAGGGGGGTTTTTATTGTGCAACCGTAGAAAAAACATATAAAACCTATACATATTTGGTATCCCCGTAATAGTGCCGACCCATAGAATAAAGTGAACATGTTATTTACGCTGCATAGTACACGGCGTAAATTTATAACGTGAAAATTAATGCTGGAATAGCTGCTTATTTTCAATTCTCTCCTAAAATAAAGTTAATAAAAGTTAATCAATATATTGTAAGCATCTAAAAATGGTACAATTACAAAATACAACTCGTCCCGCAAAAAACAAGCCCTTATACGGCTATGTCGACGGAATAAAAAAAAAGTTACGACTCTTGGAATGCAACCGTGAAAAAACAAAAAATAATCCTTGGTCATTAACGTGCAAAATGGCCCGGTCATTAAGGGGTTAAAGAGGCTCTGTCACCACATTATAAGTGCCCTGTCTCCTACATAAGGAGATGGGCGCTATAATGTAGGTGACAGTAATGCTTTTTATTTAAAAAAAAACGATCTATTTTCACAACGTTAGGAGCGATTTAAGTTTATGCTAATGAGCTTTCTTAATGCCCAAGTGGGCGTACTTTTACTTTCGACCAAGTGGGCGTTGTACAGAGGAGTGCATGACGCTGACCAATCAGCATCATGCACTCCTCTCCATTCATTTACACTGCACTAGAGATATAGATATATCGCTATGTGCAGCCTCATACACAAGCCCTAACATTACTACAGTGTCCTGATAATGAATACACATGACCATCCAGCCTGGACGTCATGTCTACTCAGAATCCTGACACTTCTGACTCTTTTTTGTGAGATTCCAGCAACGGATACGAAAACTCGCGAGATCACGGAGCTAAACGAGATTTGGTTTCACTTGCCGGAATCTCACAAAAAAAAAAAAAAAAAAAAGAATCATCGCACTGAAGCAGAACTGCACTCATTAAACCCGTTCCAGGCTGCAAACGTTTATACACGTGCTAACTGAACGGGGAATCGGCAGTTAGAACGTATATAGCCGTATGGCAGTCGTGAAGGGGTTAAAGAGTCTCTGTTGTAGATTTCTGTCATAAATGGTAAAAATAAAGGTCAACATGCCGCACTAATCCAGTAAAACAATGGACACAACAAAGAAAATATAGTAGACTCCATTATAGGGATGAACAATGCATCGAAACGGTTTCGATACTGTGCATTCCCAAACTGTTCGATACCGTTGTTTCATGTATTTGGATACTAAGATGTGCGGCTGCACAGCTCAGTATAGTAACACATGAATGTATGGGCGGGGCTGCGGCTGTGTAATACAGCCATTGCCCTGCTCCTGAGTCCTGCAAGTGTGCGGGGTCAGAATGATGCGATGCGGCCGGCGCTGTACTAATGAGCGGCGACACTGAAGACAGAACATGGTTGGCGCACTGCAAAACACCCCCATGTTCTATCTTCAGTGCCTGCGCCGCCGCTCATTAGCGCAGCGCCGGCTGCATCACCTCATGCGTACCGCGCGCGCACTTAATGTCAGGCGCGGAGCAATGGTTGTATTACACATCCGCAGCCCCGCTCTATAACGGCGGAGATCAGAGAAACCTTATCTCCACCGCTATTCCCCTGAATGCTGCGATCAAAGCGGACTGCAGCATTCAGGAGAAAATGAGATGGGGGGGATGCACCTGGATAGCGTCACAGGGAATTCCTGTGACGCGATCGAGGGCCATACCATATATGGGCAGACAGCCCAGGGTCTACTGAAGGACCCCAGGGCTGTCTTACCATATTTCTTGTTAGGGCATACTTAGGTATGCCCCAATAACTGCCTGTGTACTATACGAACACAGGCTAATGTACTGGCACATATCTGATATATGTCAGTACATTAAAGTTTCAAAATAAAGTAAAAACAAAGTAATATTACATTTTTTAAAAATCCACATTTTTATTTTTTTTACAATAAACATTCAAATAAGTCTCAATACATAAAACATACACATATTCGGTATAGGCGCGGCCGTAATAACCTGCACAACAATTTTTTTGGCATGATTTAGGATGTGTACGCTGTAAAGAAAAAACAAAAAAAACAACTTTTCACTTATTGTGAGGCATGAGGTGTGATAATGAATTTAACCTCCATGTGCCTCACATTAATAGTAATTAACCCCATCATCTACCTCACACATGAAACCATTATGACTGAGAAACATAATGGGGTTAATTACTATTAATGTGAGGCACAAGTCATCATCACACCTCACATCACAAAATGGAAGAACTTTTTTTTTTTTGTTTTTTATTACTGTTGGCAAAGTATCGAAATCGCAATACTAAACGAAGTATCGGTATCTAAGTCCAAATTCTGGTATCGTGACATCCCTACTCCATTATAGTAAATGTGGTGCATCTGGCATAAGTCGTGTCCTTCGTGTTAAAAATGTTGAACCGCTGTGATTTTAATTAACGTGTGCCTTTGGGGAAACAGAAAAATGTAAATGACAGAAGATACCCAGACAAACTTATTAAAGAGGCTCTGTCACCAGATTATAAGTGCCCTATCATCATCTGATCAGCGCTATAATGTAGATAACAATGGTTTTTATTTTGAAAAAACTATCATTTTTGAGCAAGTTATGAAAATTTTTCAATTTATGCTAATTAGTTTCTTTATAGACAATTGGGCGTTTTTTTTTACCTTTTTACCAACCGGGCGTTGTAAAGAGAAGTGTATGACGCTGACAAATCAGCGTCATACACTTCTCTCCATTCATTTTTAGCTGTAATCGCAGCACAGCGTGATGTCGCGATATCAATATGTGCTGTCACATACTTCCACATTAACTTTACCTGAGTGTCTTGAGAGTGAATAGACATCGCTTTCAGCCAGGATGCAATGTCTTTTCACACTCACGACACTTTGGTAAAAAGTTTCTGTGGGACTTAATCACGGCACAGCGTGATCTCGCGAGATCACGCTGTGCTGCGATTACAGCTAAAAATGGAGAGAAGTGTATGACGCTGATTAGTCACTGATTGGTCAGCCTCATACACTTCTCTTTACAACGCCCAGTTGGTGAAAAGGTAAGAAAGAAACTAATAAACATAAATCGAAAATGGTTCATAACTTGCTCAAAAATGATCGTTTTTAAAATAAAAACCACTGTGGTTATCTACATTACAGCGCTGATCACATTATGTAGGAGATAGGGCACTTATAATCTGGTGACAGAGCCTCTTTAAAGTCAATGAAAAGTGTCAGTCTTCACAATTTGTTACCAGTTTCCATGCCTACAGCCTGTTCGGGCCAGGCTGAACGCTACTGAATATGATAAGGGACATCACCCACTGTATGTTGGTGGTGTCAGATCAGTGGCCCAAAGTCATTTAACCCTTCAAAAACATCAGTTACTTATTCAAATCTGTAATAATTGGCAATTTGCCAATTTTGATGCCAGCTTTCATGCCCAGAACCTGTTCGGGCCAGGCTGATCTCGACTGATTTTGATGCGGGCATCACTCTCTCTATGTTGGCAGTGTGAGATCCGTGCCCAAAGTCATTTAACCCTATAAATCACACTTTGCATTGCCCACCTTTGTGCCAGCTCTTTCTGTTTTTAGGCTTTTAAAGTGTTTTCACTTTTGGGCAGCTCAGTGCAACATTTTATTATTAACATACGTTTTTACTTTAATTTGCTCATAAAAAAACAAGAATACTGAAAATGCGAATAAGAAACTGCTGAATAAGAAACCAACTTCAGCATCGTATTGGCTTGTAGGATTTGTCCAGCCCGGTTTCGTATGACCGGCAGAAGAACCAGATATTCTCCATAATCCAGTCTTCAGAAATAGGATAGTAAATCATTCAAGCATTTCCACTGTTTCTCCCTAAATCTCGTACCGCCATAGCCTCAACAACTATCGTTACCAGAACTCGTAATTGATGATATTTACCGAAACATCATTCCGGATGTATACAAATAAGAGTTTATATACTCACGTGATAAAACATAGCGCGCAGTGAGCTCTCCCGAACAGTGCGATGCTCAAGAAATGCGTCTGTGTCCACTGTCAAAATAATAAAGCTTGTTCAAATTAGGTGTTCCGGGAAGGTATTTCCGCTTCGTCATGCGGGAAGTGACGTAGCGGCGGCGTGCAACTGCTTGGTTTTACTGATGTTCTTTGAAGAATATGCAAGGCTTTTATAGAGAAAGAAGGACCGCTGGACGCTTATGTTTTAAGAGAACGATTACAGTCCGTATAAGCGGCTTTACGGAGGACCTTGTTGATAATTGGCTGGAAGTCTTATCAATCACGTGTCTTACGGGCCAATCAGCGTAGCGAGGTCAGGTCATTCAATATCCAATCAAGTTGCGGGAGAGGCGGGCTTACCAAGGTTTGCTTTGTGCAGGTGAGCGAGAGCAGAGATCACATGACCCACACAATTGAATACTGTATTATCGGCAATCATTAGGAAAGGTCTCATGAGCTCTGAGCCAAAAACTACAATACATTATTAGGTAAAGCTGTAGTGTACAAGGTGTAAAGACTGCACGCACAATGCACGACAACACAACTGGATGACTGTGAGGTCAATGCTTCTTGTTCATACGTGTCATTACATTGACTAATATCAATTCAGTCATGGTGCTTAGTATGTAAGTCATAGATAAGGTAAGGTAGAATAACATTGGGAGGCCATTTCATGTTCCCTTTTCCCTTATGTGTCATGTATTTATTTGCAGGCGATCCCTTGGCTTCCAGGAGGATGTTGCTGGTTCCCAAGCCCCAGCCAGTCAACTTGACGTGCTTGGTGCAAAAACCAAGAGAAAAGTTTTAAGCCGGTTTTAATATTTATAGGACATTTTGCAGGTAAGTTGTACTAAGCAGCCAGTTCTGTTATAAGATGCATGAATACACGCCTTCATTGGCAGTGGATGTGTGTACCAGTAAGTACAGGTGTCATGGCCATGAGCTGTTTATACATGGGCTATATGAATCTTATGTTTTCATCACCCCTGTTCAAACGGCAGGTAGACTTGTGATAATCTGATGGGAGATCTCCCCACGTCCGCTGTTCATGGAGACCGTGCCACAGTATCTAGTCCTGCGTTGGGTTTGGCTGAAAGAGGGGTCCACTGTACTAACAAAAATAAAATATAACTCTTGTACACTCTGCTATAGGTTGGCCTGTAAGAAGTGTCCTAGCGAGACGTCTGATCTGTGGAGCAGCGACGATCTTTAAAGAGGCTCTGTCACCACATTATACGTGCCCTATCTCCTACATATGGAGATCGGCGCTATAATGTAGGTGACAGTAATGCTTTTTATTTAAAAAAAACTATCTGTTTTCACCACTTTATTAGCGATTTTAGATTTATGCTAATAAGTTGCTTAATGCCCAAGTGGGCGTGTTTTTACTTTAGACCAAGTGGGCGTTGTATAGAGGAGTGTATGACGCTGACCAATCAGTGACCAATCAGCGTCATGCACTCCTCTCCATTCATTTACTCAGCGCATATGGATCCTGCTAGATCCTTATGTGCTGTCTTATACTAACACATTAACAATACTGAAGTGTTTAGACAGTGAATAGACATTCCACAGGATGTCTATTCACAATCTCTGCACTTCGTTACTGTTTCTGTGGTAGTTACAGCAGAGGAAGCGTGATCTCGCGAGATTACGCTGTAGATGACAGGTTACAACGAGATTACGCTTCCTCTGCTGTAACTATTACAGAAACAGTAACAAAGTGCACAGATAGTGAATAGACATCCCGTGGAATGTCTATTCACTGTCTAAACCCTTCAGTATCGTTAATGTGTCAGTATAAGACAGAACATAGTGATCTAGCAGGATCCCTATGCGCTGCCTAAATGAATGGAGAGGAGTGCATGACGCTGATTGGTCAGCGTCATACACTCCCCTGTACAACGCCCACTTGATCTAAAGTAAAAACACGCCCACTTGGGCATTAAGCAACTCATTAGCATAAATCTAAAATCGCTAATAAAGTGGTGAAAACAGACAGTTTAAAAAAAACAAAAAAAAACATTACTGTCACCTACATTATAGCGCCGATCTCATTATATAGGAGATAGGGCACTTATAATGTGGTGACAGAGCCACTTTCAGTGTATGTTCACACAACCTATTTTCAGACGTAATGGAGGCGTTTTACGCCTCGAATTACGTCTGAAAAGACGGCTCCACTACGCCTGCAAACATCTGCCCATTGCTTGCAATGGGTCTTACGATGTTCTGTTCAGACGAGGTGTAATTTTACGCGTCGCTGTCAATAGACGGCGCGTAAAATTACGCCCGCGTCAAAGAAGTGCAGGACACTTATTGGGACGTTTTTGGAGCCATTTTTCATTGACTCCAATGAAAAACAGCTCCAATTACGTCCGTAAAAGACGCTGCAAAAAACGCCAGTACATGCAAAAACATCTGAAATTCAGGAGCTGTTTTCTCCTGAAAACTGCTCCGTAATTTCAGACGTATTTTGCATTGTCGTGTGAACATACTCTAAGGCTGGCTAAACACTTTAGATAGCTGTCGACCGAACGATCATTCATCCGACAGCCATTCCTCCCGCCATACACAGGCACGCTCGATGAGCATGTATATATGGTATTTTCAAGGGGTAGAAGAGAGAAAGCCGCTGCCAGACTCCTACTTTCTATTAATGAACAAAAGGATCGGGCATGTTGAAATTCTGCCGTGGTGGGAGAGGCCGGACACTGTTATTCACATTAGATGGTCGGCCAACATAGATCTAATGTGTATGGCCAGCCTATAAGTTTACACAGCCATGTTTGTTACATCTCAATTGTTTCCAAGCAAACGTAATCATTTTGGTCTAAATGCACAAAAATGATAAAAGAATACAATTCTGAGAATGGCTGCAGGTAACCTCTGACTACTCCCTTCTCCCCTGTTCATCTTATAGCCGCTCTCAGTGGCAGAATTTTAAAACCATATCTATTACAATGTGTTAGCACTTTATTTGAAGAATATGCTTTATTTGCTGAAGCCAGAATACTCGTTTAATTTTATTTATTTTTTGACAAGATTTATGGTTCATTGGTTTTGAATACTTATGTGTTTGGTTTTTTTCTCCAGACATGGAGTTCCCAGATCACAGTCGTCGTATACTGCACAGCCTTAGAGACCAGCAGTCCCAGGGCTTCCTTTGTGATTGTCAAGTGTCAGTTGGGACTGCTCGCTTCCTGGCCCACCGTTCAGTCCTGGCATCATGCAGTCCTTTTTTCCACATGTCATGCAGGGAACGACCAGACATGCAAGAACTCACACTCAACAACCAGATTGTCACTGCTCCAGCATTTTCTTTACTCCTCAGCTTTATGTATTGTGGACGACTCAGTTTTCAAGAGGCACCTACTGAGGATGTGCTGGCAGCTGCTAGCTATTTGCACATGGATGAAGTCGTAAGGGTGTGCAAGAAAAGGTTGCAAGGTCGAGCACCTGCTGAAGCAGACAGCACTCGACGAGAGGAAGAAAGTGGAACAAGCTGCTTAGGTTTAGAGGATAATAATGGGGACCAAAGGCATGAGGGCTTAAAGGATGGGCAGACTGCTGAAAAGAGTATGCAGTATCAAGGGCAAGAAACGGCAGGAAATGGACAGCGAGCATCTGGGAGTGCCATGTACCATTTGCAGGAGGTAGCAGGGAATAACAGATATCAGAGGCAGGATACAGCAGGAAATAGTCAGAAAATACTAACAAGTATAAAATGTCAGGGTCCTGAATCATTAGGCAGAGTAGCGGGGGTTTCTAGGTTTGAGGTGCAGGGCATAGCAGAGAGTGGACAAGGTGTATCAGGGAGTTCAAGATTTGAACTGCACCAAGGAGCGGGTAGTAGTGAAGCGGTCACCGGTAGCGTGAAGTGTCAGGTGCAACAAATAACCGTTACCAATCAGGAAGTTGCTGGAAGCTCTAGGTTTGAGATGCAGGACATGGCAAATAGTGAACAGAAGGAAGAGGCTGGAAGATGTTCAGCCCAGGAAACTGTTGAAAGTACACTCATGCCATCTAATCTGAGATTCTCCTCACAGAGTCAAGATACTGGGTCAGGTGGGCATTCAGGGCTTTCTAGAAACTCGCCAAAGAGGCAAGAGCCAGCTGGAAGCACACAGGGTAATGGAAACTCTAGATATTCTCATCTGACACAGGATGTTGTCGGCATTGGTACTCAGTCCTTACCTACTCCTAGGTACTCTTTGCAATCACAAGATGAAGCTGGTACAACATTTCCAGTGGTAGGAAACTCCAGATTCTCTGTGCAAACTCAGGATCCCACTGGGAGCATTTTGGCAGGTTCAGTCAGATATTCACTTCAGAGTCCAGATATGGCAGGTAACTGTTTAACACAGTCAGGTACTTCTAGATTTTCTTTACAAGAACCCACAGGAAGCATACAGGGAGTACCAATACGTGGCAGATATAATTTGCACGTTCATGAGCCGACAGCTAGCACAGCTGTACCTCCTGGCCCATCACGATGCTTTCTACAAAGTCCAGAGTCTGCTACAAATGCACTGGCACTGCCAGGTACATCAAGATACGCTTTGCACAGTCCAGAGTCCCCTGCTGCCAAGAAAGTAGAAAGAGAATGCACCAAATCTGAGTTAACCGTCACCACTACTACTCGGCCAGGCATGGAAACAGCACCTGCACCTAGCCCATGTAGCTCCACTGTAAGTGAGGGCCAGCCAGCTCCTGGTGTTGCAGTGAAGATAGAGGCCATTGTAATATCTGATGAAGAGTGTGAGAGGGTGGTTGGGACATTTAAAAGGCATGGATATGATGATGAAGAGGAGGAAGGAGAAGAAGAATCTGGGTATGTGCCTTATCATATGATTGCTGTGCCAAGTGGGCACCACCCCAGTTATGGAGGTATATTGCCTCCTTCCATGCACCCAGAGGGCATGTATTTACAGGATTTTGAAGGACATCCCGGTTTTTCTCTTTTCCCTGAAGATGTGCCCACTTGTAAAACATGTGGAAAAACCTTCTCTTGTTCATATACCCTTCGTCGGCATGCTACGGTTCACACACGGGAGCGTCCCTATGAGTGCCGGTATTGTTTGCGCAGTTATACACAGAGTGGAGACTTATATAGACACATCCGCAAGGCACACAGTCAACAGGAGCCAGGAGCCAAAAAAGCCAAGGGGGACATGGAGCAAACACCCCCAAACTTGCCTTAAAATTTTGGAGGGTTACTTTACATCATTGATCTTATTAATTAAGTGACTTTTCAGTGCTTTGTATTTTCAAGAGTTCGAAATGAGTTGAGAGATGTCGGACCAAACAAAGTTCATATCTCCTTTATATCCCTATGGAAGTTCTCCTCATTTGTTTTAATTTATTTGACAGTAATGTTGTGGTTTTTTCTTGAGTCTAGAAATAATCAGAGTCTCATATTTGTTAAATTACTATAGCAAGATGGCTGATAAAATATTGTAATACGTCAAATTACTGCCTTTTTAAATGAACAATGTGCTCTGAAGAGGTGGCAACATTGAGATAATTCTGTGCGCTGCTCTGATATTCTGGTATGTCAGTGGTGTCTTTACAAGAGTAACTGGCGCTGCGTCATTAAACAGTGTCTCTTAAAGAGCAAGTGTTGGTGTATGTATGTGAAGTCACGAGAAAATCCCACTTCATATTCTTGGCAAATCAATACACTAGGTTGAACCTGTTAGAAACTTTATACTGCTCTCCCTGAGTACAGTAGAGACCAACACACTGATTTCAACCTGATTGTGAAGAAATTACATTTAAAACGTTGCAGAGCAATGCGAGCGCTGGGAGGGAGGAGTCTGGCGTATTTATGAGCCCCCCCCCACCCAGTCGCCAATGGTCAACAGCTTTCTCCCTATGTACATTAATAGGGAGAAAGCTGTCAATTAGAGGGGGGAGCAGGAGCTCATGAATATGTCAGGCTCCTTCCTCCCAGCGCTCGCATTGCTCTGCAACATTTAAAGTGTACGTTCTCCACAAACACAGGACAATCCCACATAAATGACAGACTGCTGAAATCGGCGTGTTCATCACTACTTTGTTAAAATGTGACAAAAGTTGACACAGCACCAGAGCAAACAATCCAGAGAATCCACATACTCTGAAGTGGGATGGACCTCAATTCCAGCCATGGAATGCAAAAAAAAAAATAGTAGCGACAGCATCCTAACGAAAAAAAATGTCTTTATTGTGCTAAAAAATGCATCCAGACAGACAAACCGCAGCATCGTTTCGACATAAATGGTAGCAAGCTCTGAGCTCGACAAAAAAACAGCTACCGTTTAGGGTCAAAATAGCTGCTGCTGGCTATCTGGATGCATTTTTTGGCACAATAAAGAAATTTTTTGGAGTAAGGATGCTGTCGCTACTGTTTTCTTTTGGTCACTACTTTGTTGCATTCAGAGAGGGCAGTAAAAAATTGCTGACAGGTTCCCTTTAAATTATATTATAGACCAGGTGGTCTGAGAATCTGATGACTCTCCCCACTGTATCTTGTTAATTGTAGCTAGTAGGTCATTCTAGTGTTTTAGAAATTTAGAAAACCCAAACTTATGGTAACATCATATGCATATTCTATTTATACTATGTTCATTGAAAGTGTATTCCGAGTTCAGAAAAAGGGGGGGGGGGATGCTATAAAACAATAAGACTTATTACTGTGTTCCAGCGCATCTGCTTCCTGCTGCTCTTTGACAGTTCTACATCGATGACGTGCCCATATACCCACGTGATCGCTGCTGCCAATCACTGGCCTCAGTGGTATACGGCATGAGACTACTTGTCATCGCTGCAGCACTGTCAACAAAGACTGGCAGGGAGCACTGAAGCGGCTGCGCTGGAACTCCAGGGGATCTGTCAGGTGAGTAATGGCTCTTTTATTGCTTTATGGCATTTCCTCCCCCCCTTTAATAAATGTACAAAAAGTGGAAAGTGACCAGTGCTATATTGGTAAAACATACATATTTTATTTTTTAACATAAAAATTGAAATGTCAAACAAAAATAATATACACCCAAGGTATTACGCAAGTAATATATATACAATATGTTTAGATCTGCATATTTTGTTAAAGAAAAAAAAAAAGTTCTTTAGTATAGCTCACCAAGACCTGTCTATAGTACAGCTAAGAGCAGGTAGTGATGCTTTGGGGTAAGTTTACAAAGTTCAGAGGCAGGAGCTCTGTGGATTTTCGTGGCATGCCACTTAAAGCACATCTGTCACCTTAAGATACTGCCTTAATTAAGGGCAATGTAGTATAGGGAGAGATCTGCTGTGCTTGTAGATCAATGTGCAGCCAGACTCCGCTTCCGGGCACATTCAGACGTGGCGGAATTGCTGTTGAATTCCGCTGCGGACAGTCCTCTGGAATTCTGCAGCAGCCGTTTTTTACATTTGTTTCTATAAATTTTTAGGAAAGTTCAGACGTTGCAGAAAATAACTGCGGAAATCAGGCTGCGGTGCAGAATTTTCCCTCCGCAGCATGCTCATGACGTTGCAGAGAAGAAGCGGAATTTCACTGTGGATTTCAGCATTTCCATTGCAAAAACTGAAATCTGTGGCAAGTCCGCTGTGATATATGCAACGTCTGAATTACCTGTCAAATATGCAAATGTTGGTGCAGATTCATTGCGTAATTGCCCCAAATCTGCACCAACATTTGCAACGGAAAAATTCTGCCACGTCTGAATGTGCCCTATGAGTACTGTGTATTCATACGCCCACCTATAGGTCTTTATTACTAGAAGTTCTCTGTGTGAAGTTTTGTGTGAATGTCTCATGCTTCCAAGGAATAATACCTCTGTAAGGGTATGTTCACACGCTTATCAAAAAACGTCTGGAAATACGGAGCTGTTTTCAAGGGAAAACCGCTGCTGATTTTCAGAAGTTTTTTAAGACACTCGCGTGGAGTTTTTTACGGCCGTTTTTGGAGCTGTTTTTCTATAGAGTCAATGACAAACGGCTCCAAAAACGTCCCAAGTAGTGACATGCACTTCTTTTTCGCGGGCGTCTTTTTACGTGCTGTTTTTGGAAAACGAGGCGTAAAAAAATGCCCCGTCGGAACAGAACTCCGTATTTCCTTGGGCAGGTTTTTGTAGGCGTTCTGCTTGCGTTTTTCGAGGCGTAAACGCCCTGAAATAAGCCTGAAACGTTCCGTGTGAACATACCCTAATACGGAATGCAATGAAGATTGCCTTGTTATCCTCACAAACCCACAAAAATCACTTGTATGTGGTTCAGTATTACATCAGGGGTATAGTATGAGCCTATAGTAGGCTATGGGCGCCGTATTACAAGTGTGTACTACATAGATTCGTAATGCAGCCGTATGCATGAAACCTACAGCTGGATGATGGCAGCCTCTGCAGCTCCCTTTATAGAGACTGCCATCACTCAGGAGGGGGGGAGGGGCAGCACTGGACTCATGAATGCAGCGGACTCATGCTTACTCTGCTTATTTTACAAAAACATCTGTTCATTTCTCTGTAGGATTCGTTCAAGGAATGCAGATCTGTACCTATAATATGATGACCTTTAAGGGGTTTTCCGATCTTGGATATTTAAAGGGATCCTGTCACCAGCATTTTAGCTATAAAGCCAGCAATACCTGGTGAAAGTGGGTGAAAAATCATTGTCATTTAAGCTATAAATATGTTCTAAGTAAGCTCTGTAGCTTTAGTATTCCGTTTTTCAGTGGTCCCACGCCGTATGCAAATGAGCAGAAAAGAGTCAAATCTTCATCTGAAAAGAGTCCGATTTTCATTCCTCCAGCATCTCAGAGTGGACTCCACCTCCTTCTTTTTGATTGATAGCTCCTTAGCCAGTCAGGGCCGGACAGGTGGTGGCAGTGGGCGTGGTTAAGAAGCTGCATCCCAGAGGGAAAAATAATTACCATAAAAGGTGGGAAAAGTTTAAACGACTATATTTACTGACAGAGGATGACTTCAGGAAAGAAGAGAACAGGAATGAACTCTGGACAGCTGCGGCCATTGAGGGGTCAGGTGAGTTTAACAGGTAAGATGTTGATGACAGGATCCCTTTAAGGCATATTCACAGGATATGCCATAAAAGTCTGATCGATGCGGGACCCGCACCTATCTTTAGAATGAGGCCCCCTAAACCCTGTTCTAGTTTTCTCGGCTCCTGCTGCCTCCCAGCCACTTCCTGGTTAGTTGGTCGGGTGTTACAGAAACAGCCGAGCTCACTGAGCTATGCTGTTTCCGTAACTCCCATAGAAGTGAATGGGAGTTACGGAAACAGCGTAGCACGGCGAGCTACGCTGTTTTCATTGCTACCAAGTTACGGAAACAGCGTAGCTCGCCATAATACGCTGTTCCAGTAACTACCACTCACTTCTATGGGAGTTACAGAAACATCGTAGCTCAGCAAGCACACGGCTGTTTCCGTAACTCCCGACCACCTAACCAGGAAGTGCCCGGGAGGCAGCGGAGCAGAGTAAGCTAGAACGGGATTTAGGGGTCTCTGTTCTAGAGATAGGTGCTGGTCCCAGAGGTGGGACCTGCATCTATCGGACTTTTATGGCATATCCTGTGGATATGCCATACATGTCCTACATGGGAAAACACAAGAGACAGAGCTGCTTTAAAGTCTATGGACACCTTTTGCAGTGATTTATTTTTTATTCCAGATTTGCTTCCTAAATGCAAAACTTTCTAAAAAGTATTCATGAAAAATTTCCTACCATTTTTCTGCTGTAGAATTTGTGAAACGTATTCACCTAGGTAGTGTCCTGCAAATTCTGACATAAATAATATAGAACACTGCTCCTGGTTGTGTCTGCTCTCCTCCTCTCTCCCCTTAGAGATAGCAGTAGGGAATGGGAGGAGGTTGTGCACTGCAGAGTGTAGATCGGGAGGACCGTACAGGGGGGGTGTATCACACAGGCTCTGTATCTTTGTAGAAAGAACAGTACTCATGGCAGACTTGGTAGGGGGGGGGGGTCATACACTCCTCAGCATCCGTGTCTATCAGCACAACGAAGAAGAGATTCCTCATGGGCTATAAAAGGGGAAAACAGTACACGGATGAAGCTGTGCTGATCATTGAGAACTAGTGAATGCCGCATTATCCAGGGTTCACGGAACTTACATCCAGCATATATTACAGGGAGGAACAGGCCCACGTGAACAAAGTCTGAAATTAGCAGCAGGTTAGTAACTTGTTGCAACATTTTTAACTCCAGGTAAACACTAACATATATGAAAATCATATTTTTTCCATTTCAGCGGTGTCCATAGCCTTTAATATATCCACTCATATTGTTACTTACTGGGGAATGGACTACCGTTCTATACAGTTATATATATAAATATATTTGATATTCCTCCACTCAGTTGTTTGTGTAAGACTGTCCATCATGCAAACACTGCAACGGAAGGGAGGCAAAAGTGGAAATGCCACGCTGCATTTACCCTGAGAATGGTGAAAAAAATGTAGATTGCCTTCTCGATCATACACGTTTAATTTACTGTTATTCAGAAAATAAAGTATATTTTTAATCTTCACAATTACAGGAAGGTTTTACTCATTTGGTGCAAAATGATTTAAGCCCCCTTTTATAATTATGGTACGTGAGCTGAAGTGTTGGACTTTTTTTATATTTATTTGTAGGCTGGGTTTACACAGTGCAGTCTTGGTGCATTTGTCTTTTTTTTTTTTTCTCTCTCTACAGAGCTCCAAAGTTGTATTCTGTAGGGAGACATGAGTCTAAAGTTTATCCTAGTGTGGAAGGATTATGTAGTTCTAGAATATGTTGTTCTCAGCAACTAAACAGTTTTACTTCTAGTTCCATTTAAATTGCTAATTTTGCTTTTTGTAAATGGCTGTGAAGGTAGATGTAGTCAGTATTATCTTACAATGATATCCATTCAGGTCCGTCATCTGGTTGTACAGCATTACAGTATCACTATGCACATTGCACTGTGTTCATAAATAAGACCCATATTTTCATGAAGATCTTGTTTTAAAGCAAAACTCTTATCTTATATCCGAATAGCAGTAAGAAGTAATTTTTCTATGTACTATTGCCTGTAGTCACTAGTGCCTACTAGACCCAGATCATAATTACAAATGTATACGGTATCTGACTATTCACACACCTCTAAGGATTGTAATTCCTCTCTTCTAAATATCACTTCTCCTTGTTACTGCCCCTGCAGAGAGTGTGAGATCATGTAGGTCTGCTAAGCCAGAATTCTGTGCCCACACCTTTCTATGAGTTTAAATAGAGCAACTTCTACATTGTACAGTTTAATGAGTGGATAACGAAGCCATCAGCCAAATACTTCATGTGACCTGTAAGTCACATATAGAAAGCCATCAGGGTCCCGGTGTTCTGTGTAAACTTCCAGCATTGTCATTGATAAACTTTCCATTTGACGTTCATTGACCAGTACGCAGAGTGAATGTGATGGAGGTAAGGAAAGTCTGCACCTGCGTAGACATTAAGAGCCATTAGCTTAAATGTGGTGTGGTATGTATCATCCAATATAGTATTTATTACTAGAAATGTAACGTTAGAAACAGAATTGTCCAGATATCAATAATGACAAATCTAAAGAGGGGTTGGGGTGCATATAGAAAAGACATTGGAACCATGCTGTGCAAACCAAAAAACATTGAAGGCTCAAAGTTCCAGTTATGGATCATTTACAAGTTCAACTTTGTTGAAAATGAATTACAGATGAGCTCATTGGCAAAAAAAAGTGTATCTTTCGCACAGACTCAATAGACATTTTAATTGTGAGTACCTTTTTTATTTTATTTTTTATGCATACTCATTACTATGAGATTACTGTGCCTTCAGAATTTTCATTACAGCTAAGAAAGGAATGATCTAGTGAGGGCTTTTTAGCTGGACTAAGCCCATGTCACACTAGTGTCATGGTTTAGTACTATCAGCAGGGGAGTATTTAGGAAAGACTGGGCCCCATAGCAAACTTTTGACTGGGAACCCCCTCCCCTAGGTGCCACACACAGCCCCCCCTTGTAGATAGTGCCCCCCTGTAGACAGTGTCTTGCCCTACTTGTAGATCGCGCAACCCACTTCCCCCTTGTAGATAGTGCCATACAGCCCCCCTGTAGATAACACTATACAGCCCCCCTCCTGTACATAGCGCCATAAAGCCCACCCTCCTGTACGTAATGCCATACAGCCCCCCACCTGTAGATAGCGCCACACCTCTCCTCCTGTAGATAGTGCCATATAGCCCCCCCCCTGCTGTAGACAGCGCCATACAACCCCCTCCTGTAGATAGCATCCCCCAAACAAATGAAACAAAAAAAACTTCATACTCCCCTAGGTCCCGTACCCACGACGACCAGAGCGAATCATCACCGACCGGATCCTTGTGTAGACCGTCGTAATCCAGTGACGTCATCATGCTGGCCTGCGCAGGGACCCCGTCGCTGTGCATAACAAGCTGCAGCCAGAACTTGGCCTGAAGCCTAGTAGATGGCAGAGCAGGGAGATACCTCCCTGCTCTGTCATAATGTTCAATAGTATGTGCGTCTACCACTGTAGCGGCTGCTAGCGGCGCCACCGGGCATGGGCGCAGGGGCTGGCTGGCAAATTTTAGCCTGGGGCAAGTACACAGCACTGGCCCATGTGTAGCGGCCCATCCTAATGGCTTATTCAGACGAACGTAAAAAATTGTCCGTTTGACGGCCCACAAGGTAGGCTTAGATACAGGATCCAGCAGACAGTATCACACCATGTCTGATCCTGTCTGATGCGCCCTGTATCTAAGCCTCCCATATGTGTGACACTGCTGGGCCCTGCATTTAAGCCAGCAGAAAGCCGTCTTATACTTATCCTCCTTTTCGGGTTCGGGCGTAGCGCAGGTCTTAATGCCATTCAGCATCACAATGTTGTGCGCGGTGCACATAGCGTTGTGACGTAATGACGCTGAAACTATTAGGACCAGAGCTGTGCTCAGGAGCGAGGAGGGTAAGTATACTGTTACTATAGCAACCGGGGCCAGTGTAGTGTATTAGATAGGCCCCAGTTACTATAGTAACTGTGAACAGACGTGCTGCGGGGTGCCGCAGGCCCCCTGGCTTCGGGGCCTGGTCGCAATTGTGACCGCTGCGACGCCTATAGCTATGCCATTGTCAGGAGGCACCATACCCATTGTACTGTGTTATGAGGGTCTTTTTGAGATCTACTTTTTTGTTTCTGTACATCACACACACACTATATACAATTCACAATAACACCACACACTATATATTTAAACCACACACACACACACACACACACACACACACTCTCTCACTATATTCACTTTACACAC